>NC_081781.1:11448504-12648946 GCF_963082965.1 Carassius carassius
GTGTGTGTATGTATGTATCTATATATACTGCGTGTGTGTGTGTGTGTGTACTGAATGTATTGATGATATTTTTATGACTCTTAATTTTTTGTTGATCATTTTATTACAGTTTCTATAATCCCTTGAATCAACAGCTAAAAAAATTAATTTGTGAAAAATAATGAAAACAAAAATAATGCTAGTAACGAAAATAATGATAAAATGAAATATTTCATAACATTTTATAAACACACAAAATAATGAATTGAAAAATAATGAATATAAGCGAATAATGTCAAGCCCTAGCTGCAATCTACACTTGTAACAAAAGTGATGAAATTATATATGAAAAATGGCTGTTCATAAGACTGAACACAGATATACAGTAGACATAATTTATTAATCCTGACATTATTTAATTTGTTTTCTAAAATGTGGTTGACTCTTGAAAATTTAGGGCAGTTCAGTTACTAAATGCGACTGTTACTCTGATTTATAACTACTGTGTGTGAATGCAAAGGTAGTTAACTGTAAATATGGACTGACCACAGTATTCTGCTTCTGTAGGAACATGAACGGCCTCAATGGGAGTAAACAGCCCGATTTTGCACCCATGGGTTAAGATGGATGCAGTAGGCTTGAATGGCAGTGTGATCACTCCATGCACACTCACTCATTGAGGCTAGTGCCCCTCCTTATTTGGGATAAGGATCGCCCTGACAGGCTCCCTTCCCTCTGCCAGTGCTGACTTCTCATGAGGGGGAAAACACATACAGAGCAGACACAGTTACAGAAAGAGGGAGGGAGAAAAGCAAAAGAGGGACAAGGTGCAACATACAACAAAGCCCCAAAGTCGACCTTTACTGTGTCAAAACCATAGCAAAATGCGAATACACTCAGAAAACAGGAAGTACTTACTCTTTCTGACTATAGCTTTTTTCAGAATGCCTCTGCCCTGAATAAGGCTTATCTGCTGAAGATAAACCACTGTTTCATGTGCAGCATTAAGAGAAAACAGTGAAAAGGAGAAGATACAGGGCAGAAAAATAAAAGCACTTCTCTGTATTTTTTCTTAGAGCAGTTATTTAAGGCCTATATTTTTAACTTCATTTATGACTTCAGGGTGGATGCCTGTCATATTTAAACAGTAAAAAATTTACTACTGTTATGTGCTTCAAAAACATGAAGAACCCAGATCTATGCTTCTGAAATTACAATCAAAGGTGCCAGCGGTTTAGATGATTTCATTTTTATTTGCTCTTTTAGTCTCAGTAGAACAAGTTGGAACTGAAACACTAATTTTTCAAAGCTCTCAGTAGAACGAAAGTCCCACAATGAAAGTCAAACCAGGACTGTGATAAATGTGCTTAAATGTCATTTTTTTTTCACACACACACACACACACACATATATATATATATGTGTGTGTGTGTGTATGTAGCATTTACAAATTGCTTTTCTTTATCCTTTTGCTAAACTGATTATTATATAAACTGATAATATGCCATTAAACAGGTCAAACTTGGGAATATTTGTATTGATGTACATTTTTGTAGTACTTTAATGTTGCATTTAACTAACATTTTAAACATGAATTAAATAAACACTGTCATTGTTACTTGTGATTAAGTAGTGATTTATATATTTACACTTCTCTTTTGTAATTAAACAATTTTATTTATTTTAATTTTTCCTATTCATTTATTACTTCATCCTATTTTTAAGTGACATGCCTAGAACCCAATACCAACAGTTTGTCAATTGTGTCAAAAAAAAAAAAAAAAGACTTCCTGTTACTTTTTCAACGTTAACCCTAAAAGGGGTGCTACTACAAAGAGACATAAGGCAATTAATTTAATTTAATAAGTATTTCCAATCTTATTGGGACTCAAATAATACAGTTTCATGATTTCATGATGTTTGTATACCCCAGGATACGTTGCCCCTTATGGGGTATAAATTCACTGAAAACAAAACATTTGTTTGTCGATATCTGTTACAAAATGGTTATAATTCCTGAACGCTTTGTCTCTTGTTAAAGACACATAGCAGATTATTGCAGAAGTGAAAGCATTTTGAAAAAAAGAAAGTATATAAAAAATGTTATAGAAGTTTAAGTTTACAGTAAAGATAATGAAGTATACTATTTTTTATATTACTTTATATAAAAAAATCCTTTATCAAATATGTTGCACTTCACATTGCTATAAAATCTAAGCCAAATGTCTAACCAAGTTATGTTCAAAATTTTAAAGTTGACATTACAAAAATGTGGTTCCCTTTGAGATTTTATTTGGGCACTGTACCAAAAATAACCATTGGGTGAATTTCCTATATATATATATATATATATATATATATATAGGGGTGGAACGTTACACGGATGTCACGTTCGGCACGTACTTCGGTTCTGTGTTCACAATTCGATACGATTTCAGTACAACAGGGAAAAGTCTTTTTCTTTTCATTTATTTTGAACAGACAGTAGTAAAAATAAAAAAATTTCCCACCTATATGTAAAAAATACAAATTATTATTACTTTTATTTAAAAAATTCACAAAAAACTAACCTTTCATTGGATAATGAGAATTTTAAATGGCCAATGTGTATTACAGAAAAAACATTTCATAAAAATATTTCCCTCATTTTAAATTCTTATTATCCAATGAAAGGTTCGATTTTTGTGAATATTTTAAATAAAAGATCAAAAGGATTAACAATGCAGATTTTCACAGCATTCTTTGATCATATTTACCAAGGGTGTCCATATTTTGGGCCATGACTGTATGCTGAGTTTCAGTTCATTTTTGAACAAGCTTCATTGGTTTACAGAAAGGAAGTTTAAATGGCAGAAACCGACATCCTATTTGTTTTCTTTATATTAAAAAACCACAATGTTTTGTTTTCATTGTGAGTGTACATAAATAAAAGCAGACCTTTATACAGTGATGCATTATTAATAAGACAATAAGTGCTTAATGTTGATTCTGCGGTTGTAAGGAAACAGTAGAATTGATTCCGCCGGCGCGGGCACACACGTTTGTTTTTGTGAACAGTGGGGACATCCCATAGGCGTAATGGTTTTTATACTGTACAAACTGTATATTCTATGGCCCTACACCAACCCTACACCTAACCCTCACAGGAAACTTTGTGCATTTTTACTTTCTCAAAAAATCTTTTTGAAAAATGGGGATGTGGGTTATGTCCTCATAAGTCACCCTCTCCTTGTAATACCTGTGTCATACCCATGTCATTATACAGAGTTGTGTTCTGATATGTCACAAAAACAAGAGCACACACACATCAGTTCCAGCATTGCTAACTTGAAAGCACAGTTGGTTCATTATCAAAATAAAATACAGTAAACCAAACATCAGTGGGCGGCTTCTGTCACTGACGGAACTGAAACACAACGCCGATAATTTACATAAGAAATAATAGTTTAGCATTCAGATACGTTACATCGCAAATATGGAAATATTATAGAATATTTGGATTTGTGCCGAATGAGAGAGGTAGGATACACGAGCACAAAGCTCCATTTCAGCTGAGTGCACAAGTTTTTAAAGTTTACTCCACTGTCACTCTGTGAGAGACAGTCAGCACATGGTTACTGTCTAGTGTGGGCTTTGTTTTCAAGTGCACTACTTGTGGCATTCGCTGTTATTCTGCTGGCGGTTGATTATCAAACAGCGTTGAATTGCTGCGGGCACCCCCTTCTAAATTGGAGGAGAATTGCCTGTATTCGTCATAAGGTCTCATGCACCGAACCGAGATGCCCATACCGTGATGGTTCGGTACCAATATATGCATCGTTCCACCCCAATATATATTATATCTTGATTTATACCCATAAAAGGGTGACGTATCCCCTGAGATACAAACATTTAGAGACAGATTACAAAGAATGTAAGCATTTAATTCATACAATTTCAATGTTAACCTAATGCTGAACAACAGCCCCCTCCAACATGTGCAAATATGTGAACTAGATCAACTATTATCGGAGGTTGAGTAGATTTCCCTCTATAGGCTGCCATTCAGTTTTAAATGCCGCCCGTGAGCTAAACAAAGAATGTATGAACAAAGTCAATATATCTAAATATTCATGACAAACATCCTTTCACCCTATCCTTGCCTCTTTCCACAGCCTCTCAACTGTATGTATCCCACAGGATATACGTTGTCCCTTCTAGGGTTAACGTTCCACAAGAGAAACCATACTTGATGATTTCTCAGAGTAAAGCTATTCTTACCAGCCATAGGTCTTCTGAGGTTGAGGAAGAGGATCATCAAAGAACGAGTCTCCTTCATCCTCATCCTCCAGGCCAAACTCCAGTCCTCTCCTCAGTGGGGTGGGGAGGTTTTTCCCATCACCTAATCCCTCCTCTGTGCCTTCAGACACTTGAACAGATCCTCTGTTCTTCTGAGATCCCAGCGGTTCACCAGGTCTTCTGTCTCCGGCCTTTTGGAACGCCACAATATTATCAAAATACTCTGCCACAAGTGACATATTTCATCTGATGCAATCAGCATGATCAATAACTATCATCTGTTTATATGAAGTTACTGCTTGTACGATTCAGCTTGGACCAACAGCTGCTCATTTTAGATGAACTGTTATGTGTATGAAAGTGAGGTGCCATAATGAACATACTACAAATCAAAGAAAAATAAGTTCCCTTTTGCCAAATTGGTTTTAAAACATGTCATTCTCAAGTAAAATTGATCCAGGAATTATTATGAGTAGATGGTTAAAAGATTAAAAGCAAAGATCATCTGACATAAGTTACAAGAAAAGTAGGTTGTTAAAAAGCCCATTTTGAAACTGGCCCACGTTAAGAAAAATGCTGTGTCATTCAACCCACTCACAAATCAATTGATTACTTATAGGACAATTTTCAAAAGAAAAGTTTTACGTGAGACGAAATGGTTTCAGAAGTAGTATACATATCCAAAAACAAGAGGTTAGACATTACATGCTGAATCTAGTTAATAAAAAGGTGTTAGTAAGTGTTAATACATTTATTTTCACAAAAGTACTAGTAGGTGATTAGCAGAAGCATGGTCAGTATCTTTGCTTTAAATCTTTTTGAAAAGACTGTATTGTGCGTTAGCTTAAATCTGCTCTGCAATAGAGTTTACTATATCAAGTGCTAAGATGGTTCCAATTCAACCATGGGCTACGTTTAGCACAGTTACACATAAAAGAGCTTTGTGGATCTCTATCTTGTATACAAAGCAGTCATTTTGTCTTGGAACATGAACTTGCACGTGTGATAACAGTAATGGGAAGGAGCAGAAACCTAATAACAGCCAAATGTGTATAGACACATTTACAAATAATTTACGAGACTAACGAAGCCACATGGTTGAGCCGATCAAAAGCTCCAGTATTAGAGCCGACGCACATGTGCTTTACCTTTAGGTCAGGCTTTTCTTTCTGCGCTGAACTGTGCTTAACAAATCCTTTATACCTGGGTATCTGAGCACCAGAATACAGCAATCAGCTTACCTTTTACAACAATGACACGCTATCCTCACTAAATCATACATAGATATGGTTGGAGTGAACAAAATGAAAACAAATGCAAAACAATGAAGGGAGGAACTGTTATAGTAATATACAAACACACAAAAACAACTATTGCATACTGACTAATGGAGTAATGTCTATTCAAAGAACTTTCATAAAGATTTGGACAGTTTTAATCAAAATTATTGTCTGTTTGAACTTCCCAATGGTATATTATGTAGAAAACAACTATAATGAATAAAAGTCATTTAATGTCATTTTAAGAAACATAGGAAGATGGAATTACTTTCAGCATTATTTGTTTTGTTTATTGAGATCCATAATAAAAAAAAAATAATTATAAATATATATATATATATATATGAATCTTCATCTAAAATAATCATTTGGTTGTATGAAAATTCCAATAAATTTTAAATGGTGTTAAAATATTTGCAATTCTCAATGGTATGGTATGTGGAATAAATATAGTGAATGTCAAATAATTCCTAAATATATTTCTTATAAACGAATGATGATCTTTTTTTATAAATGTTATGAAGGCATAGGTAAGTACATAATACAAGCAGCTAAATTTAAAACAATCATTTTGTTGTGGGTCAAAGGAACTACTGCCTACGCTTTGGTAAAACCCCTTCCCCCTTTGTGAGTCAAACTACAATGACTTCATGAAATTGCTACTGTGTATCATCCAACATCTAAGATATAACCCACGATATGCATAAGATATGCAGATAAATCAAACGCAGGAAACACAGCTACCCAAAACTACACACATCTTCTATTCATAAAAACTAATGATGCTCTGGGGTTCAATTTAAGGAGATGGGATGAAATGAAATTAGAATGGATGAAAATTGTGCATACTATAAAACATACATTTTTATTAACATATTGCAGGTTTTGAATATAAACAGGCCAACAAAAGCCAGCTGTGGCTTTGTGGTTTATTATTATTATTATTTTTTAACATATACAGCTGAAATATAGAATACTAGACATGATAAAAATAACTCATATCTGATATTCATAAAGCTATCAGAGATTATAATCTTGACAGAAGGTGAGAGGAAAGTGTGTGTGTGAGAGAAAGATAACCGGAGAAAGAGAAACAAAAACAAAGAAAGACAGGAAATCAGTTTACCTTGGTGGAAGAAGAAATGATTTTATCTTCAGAGGTTTTACTTGAAGTGTAAAGTGCATCGCTACTCTCACTGGAAACCTGTAAACAATATTACATGCCTCAGTACTGAAATCACAAAAAGGGATTGCTGAAAGAAATCAGAATATGTTCAAGGCTGCTCACCACACTCCGACACTGAATGAAAAAGCATTTGTACATTCCCAAGAAGTCCTGGAAGTCTACAGCTAAGTAAAGTTAAGAAAGAAGTGGAAGACAAAATTTTATTAGCAACTACTGCAGTTTACCAGACATATAAAATTTGCATCCCTAACATGATTGAAAACTGAAAAAATAAAATAAAATAAAAAAAATCACAGAGACTTAATCTTACTTGTGTTCTTGCCTTTGGCTCTAAATTCCTCAGTGACGTAACTGTCCAGCATGTTTCTTTTTATTTGCAGATAAAAAACACACATTAATGAAATTTATGACCATTCATAGGAACTGCAACCACAATGGCTAAAGCTACAGTGCATGAAATACAATCAACTGAAACTGATCTTTAATAATGATCTTTTGTTAAGAGACCTTTATTTAGGCTTGCGTGTAGAAATACACACGTTCCGTACACAAGTTTTGAGAAAGAACATGACCACAGCATCATGAACCTCAACCAGAGAAGATTATAGAAGAGCAAACCAACAGTGTGGGGAGATGTACACACTTTCAGTCATTACATATATGAGGGTTTCAAAACCAGTACATTTCCTAGAGTTCGTGGCATTCAAAGTGCTGAAACAAACCTGCTGAACTGGGGAAAAAGATCAGTGAAAATTCCAATAACGGCTTCTCTGTTGATCTCGCCACTTCTGTTCTGTGAAGTCAAATCAAAAGATATAAATTACTCATAAAAGGGTTTTATATATATATATATATTTAACTAATCATTTGGTTATTCATTACCAATGTATTATTATATAATAATTCTAAAGATTTATGACCAAAAGAATAATACAATTAATAAGCAGATAACTAATGAATATTAATTTCAAAATAGCAGTACTTTAATATTTACAATTATAAATTGTATGGCATATTGCATTAATTATTATTTAATCAATAATAAAAAAGAAACATTTTTTTTTTTTAATGTTGAATAAAATGTTACCTTGTCATGGCTGTCAAATCTTTTGCAGGCATCAGCAATTTGATGGGGCAACAATTCCTAAAAACCATTTACAAACATTACTACAATTATTGCAGATTACACTCAGAATAAAATCATTGTAGCAGTCCTTTATTATTGAAAATTCCCTGATTCATGTAATATTTTACATATTTTTTTATTTATACAAATTTTATACACCACACGTTTGAGACATCTGTGTTCAGCTTGTGCACTTACGAACTAGACAGGATATCACAATGTACAGCAGTCAAGAGCTTGATTAAACCAATAAAACGTAAGGTGCCCACAAAACAAGACAAAATATCTAGAAGTAGGACAAGCTTGTTTTGCACAGGTATCTTTACAGGAAAACCTTTTTTTGCAGCACCACTTAAAGAGGTTCATTTACATCATCCTTCCCTTGTGTGACCTGAATAGTTGCTTGGGGTTTGTGATGTGTGGGTAAACTAGTGATACGAATCAACCCCGAGATGTGCTCTCCAACCACAAGTGAAATAAGTGGGTTAGCACTATTACAAGTCTGGGACTGGATCTGTTTTTTGAGAGTGGATCAACCCCACCTGTGCTTACTGTATGTGTGGGTGCAAAAACAGTTACAGAGATATCGACACAGATAACATGGACTGTGCCTGAGCCAGCCAGCAGTGGTGGTAAAGTACCTTGGGAAAAGTTCTCTCAATTAACCGATCACCCTGAGAAAAGAAAGACATACTATCTGAAAGATGTGAATTCCTTTGATCGGGTTAAAATGCAGAGCATCAAAAATCACCTCTGTGAAAACGGAGGTCTTGTCTTTGTCTTTGTTTTTGCCTTGTCTTTTATGCACTCAAGCAGGAGAGGGGTGTTTTTATTCACCGCCATTTCTGATATACCAAGCTCTTTAAAAAGAGTTTCACTACTGTCAAGCCCATTGAGCTGAATAACACATAGGGTATGTTAGTTCAGATGAAAGAGATTTGAGGTCACAGAGGACAGAGCATAACACATTCAAATCAACCAATCAAAAAACATTTACATGATTTTCTGAATGACAGCTTCAAACTGTGTATCACTTACAGTGTTGTACATCATATAACACTGACATACCGTACTAATTTCAGTTTGAAACACTGCAAGGGTGAAGTCTAAATTAAAGACTTGCAGGAAGTCAGTTACAAGACCTGCGACCAAGCGACCTGCAAGAAGAGCAAGACAATTTTCCAAAGCAAACATTTAGAAATGCAAGCAAAACATCAGGTCAAAATAAAACAAATGAATAAATAAATTCATAGAAAAAAATGTAGTGTATGATAGGCACTGATGTTTTAGTTTCAGGCTATGATTCCATCGATTTAGAGTATATTTAACACGTTTCATATTTTGAGTTGATTTAAGAACACATATTGTAATTTCTCATGCACCCCCTAGCAAAGAGTCATTTAGTGTATGATGTCCAATTTTATCTATGACCATTTGCAAGTTTGCATTTGTATGATGCCTAGTCTAAATCTGTCCAGATTTTAAAAAGTGTGTAGTGCATTACAACCCAAAACATCATCAAATCAAAACAAGACAGAAATAAAACTAACAACGAAATGCCTTTTTATGGAATTCATACTTACCATTCTTTGTGTTTAAGGACTTTTTGAGGTTTTCATTCACAAGAGGTGTTTTGTTCTATTCAAAGATCATGCAAAAACATACAGTTAACATAACTGCATTTGATCAGCAAAATATACAATTTATGATGAATTGTCTAAAAAAGACATTACAACTATTTATAATTACCCCAACTTTGTCTTGCTCTTCTAAGGCAAGAAAAACAGCTGCACGTAGCTCTGCCTGTAACACCCCCCCCCAAAAAAGAGATCTATAATCACTTCATTTGTCCTTTATTGAGACATATTTATAACAGTACAGCACCAAAAGGACTCATACAGTGGATCAGAACAAAGTCAGATAAACTCAGATATGTTACTGAATCTGCAGAGTCAACAGAGAAACACTTTTATGAACAAATACGGCATAATTGCAGCTGCGTAAAGGCATCATATTACAGGTTAAACCAGTTTACTTGTGGTCTGGTCATTTTAGATGTCTTCCTGTGAGTACTACACCTTATCAAAATAAAATAAACCAAGACTTTGCAGCTTTGCCTGTTAACTAGAAAACAGGCTTTGCTTTGATACAGCCAAGATAAACAATGACACTGTATGTCTCATTTTTAGTTGTATGAGGGAAAACAGGTTTTATAAGATCAGTATCATAACCCAGTGTTGTCACACCAGTGGCTGTTGCCCATTTGTTGCCCATAACAACTTTAGCATCACTGTGCTATGCTAACAAACATTGCACTTAGAGTATACAATATTTCCCACACGAGACAGAGATTACTCCAACCTCATAAAGACTTTAAAAAGGGTTTCGAAACAGACAGGAAAATACCTTAATTTTATTCAAAACACCACTGTTTTCCAAGTTTTGGATCAGTAGATCTCCGAGTTCCGTTTCCTCCTCCGTCGCAGACATCTTCAGTTTGTGTCATGTGACTTTAAGCTGGAAACTTGCGCACCCTGGCGGCTGTCCACGGCATTACACATGGGTTCATTATGGACTTGTGCTTGTGAAGTTGTGCCACTAAACTACAGTATGTTGAAACAACCGGCGGTTCGAGATGTGTCTGCTCTGTCTGATTTCTGCAGTTAGTCAGTCCCTCATGCCATTAGGACAAATGGGAATCCTAACAGATAGCTCTCTGCAGGTAGGCCTATTAGACCTGGAGCTCGCCTTAGCTCATGAATATTAAAAAGGTCATTGTCAAGATGCTTGATGGTTGTCCTGCTGGAGTCTCAGTGTAGTTATAATTTAGAAATAACTCTATGACAAAAAAAATCACGAATTTGACTTCTTGAAGATGTACATTTCAAAAACATAAAATACAAGTAAGTCTTTGTAGTTTACTATTTAACTTTAACTAAAAGAGGGTAAACTTACGTGTCTGGTTCATTCCTGTTATGTAGTAGGTCCTACGGTCTACTCTTCTATATGCCAATGTTGTAATTTTTTATTTCTATTTCTATCAAATTTATATTAAGGGTATGACATATCAAAGACTATTATTTGTGTAGACTACATAGCTTCACAATGGTAAGAGAATTAACAAGATATCTAACTGGTTTAGTAGGCTATCATCATGATTGCAAAGGGCCTGTGTCATCATTTTGTCATTCAAAAGCATTTGATTCTGACAAAATAATTCCAGACTTTTCAAGGGCCCTCTCTTCCTTTGGGGCCCTTGTAATCAATACTGGTTTTACCCCCAGTCCAACGCCCCTGGTCCCATGACATGTACGCCCATAAGCAAAGATGATAGCCGATCACATACTATACTTACAGGCAACTGCCACTGAGATTTTTTGCTCCAGGTATCATAGACCTCCTTGATACAAATCAGATGATGATGTAACATAATTTTTAAAAAGTCATTGCGAACATATGTTGAATAAAAGGGACATGTAATGTGGCAACACAAGTTTTATTGAGTAAGAGATGTCAACACCAGCATGATAAAAATTGTACAAATTTCACAATTTCAAAATGAAATATCACTGCAACTTGTGATCTTAGAGCAAAACAAGTATCATACCAACAGAAACCATGCCATGTGGTTGAAAAATAAAACGAGAGAAAACGATAGCTAAAGAGCTGGATAGAGGAAGAGAGCAAGAGACATTAAGAAAGCTATGCTTCTTTCTTTCTTTTTTTTTATAGAAAAATCCTGGTTTAAAATGGTTAATTAAAATCCATTTGAAATGGAAACTTGTAACCTGATGATTTCACAATTATTAATAAGAAAAGTATTCTGCATTCAAGCATGTGACACCATAGATAGAGTTTTCTATTTAAATAGTCACAGATAACCATTTGAAGTAGATAGTACAATATGTGCCAACTGAAAATGAGCAGCGGAATTGTGCTTAAAATCCCTTTTCCTGTCAAATCAGTTATGAGAGTGAATGGGAGGATATTGTATTTTGCTATCAGTGTGTTAAAAGCGTTACTATCTTGGAAATAAGCTGCATACACAAAGCTTTCAGAGAGAGAAATGTGCTGTGGTTGGGGAAGAGATGTCTGGATATTACAGAATGATAAATAAGAGTGACTAGCACCATTTGCATGAGCTCTTGGAAAACATAATGCTAGTCGTAATAATAATACAAAATCATAGATTTCTGGAACAAAGCCCCACATAGAGCATCAGCAACAACCAGAGTCATTTCACACAAAAAAATCACTGTGACAGTTTCGACTCATGCTCGATAAATACAAACAACTTTAAAATCCGCCACTGAAAATCAGCCCTATTTGTGAATTTGCTTGATGCTTTGAACAGGCTTTGACTAAATAAAGATGAAAGGGGGGATCCCAGACTATAACTGTACATATCCTTAAGATATTATGGAGCAATATGAACTGGTCATGTCAGTAAACCACTCTCTAAACGACTGAAACTGCCCACGCGCAACTGTAATCTTGACCCGTGCCACGCCGTTTCATCGTTTAATTATCAAAAATGCTTCCTGCTTCAATTTCCATAATTTTTAGAGCTTAAAGTGCCGCTGATTTCTCAGAAACGTAAAAAAATAAGCGATGAAAGTGAATCGCAGGTTACCACAGAAGGCAAGCTGACCTCTCTTAATACTGTATATAACTGATTGGAGTTCACTAATTGTAATATGATGAGCTTGCATTGCTGATATAGTCATATTTGTTGTGCACTCGTGACCAGATGAATCTTTACATGATTGTTTGGACAAAATCTACAAGACAAGTGCTCCATTACTATGTATGGATGGTGACATTAACCCTGTATATCCAGCACACTGATAAACTAACATTCACACACAGATTTACTTCCTTCAAAAGAAAAGAAAACTTCCCACAATTCAAACGTCTGGGCACCTCCTTGGTCTCCTGAAACAAATAAAAACACCAAAACATGGAAACAAAGGTGTCCCTGTGCAAAATCGAACATGAGAAATGTGAAATCATAATGCATTCATCCTTTTGGACTTGATCACCCATGTTTAAACCCTAAAACATGACTGTATTAAAAGATTTATATAAAACTTAATACTTTACATTTAGTAAAAAGATTCATCAGCTTTCTACCATGGTAAGAATAAGAAATTGCATATACCCAAACTTTTGCATCCCATATCTAAATAAATGATTGATTCGTTATCATATATTGCTGATATTCTATCATACTACCACTTACATTTTACGATCATTAAATTAAGAATTAATGTTGGATTGTCTCCTTGAAATTTTCTGTAGTTATTGGCCTCAACCAGCCGGCCGTTACATTTAGAGAATGGACTTTGAAAATACTTCTTGGGATTTACACCAGTGAGTTTCCGTGTCATGATGTTTGCATTCACAATTATTTTGTTTTTCAATTTTTCCATCTATTTCGGGAATTAAAACGAGAGAAAAAAAAAGAAGAAGAAAAAACTAACAAGCAAAAATAAAAACAATACGCATACTGTATTAGAGTGCCCACACTGACCACTATAAATATGATTTTGGAACCAAAAGACAACGTTTCTAAATATTTTTACCAAAGAAATGTACCTCTGTACACCCATTGAACAGCCTGCACAGCACATTAGTTCCCATTAGCTCCATAAAGAGAAGCTCAAGTTTGAAGCTGATTGCCCTTACATTCCCTCAATGCATCCCCTCGGCACCTCTTTAGATTTAAAATAATGGATGGTTTTTGTTTACAATTAATAAATACATATACACTAAAATGTGCATACATTAGCAGCTATAAACAGTACATCACATTATGTCAGGTCATATGAAAAATGTACAAAACATGAATGTTCCTCAAAACATTTGCCATTGGTAGTCGTCATCTTAAAGCAAAGCAAGAAATAAGTTATGTATTTTTTTTTGTCAAAAGCATAACAGAATCATAAATAATGCCAAATAATACAATAAATTACAGCAGCAAAAAAAAAATCATACTAGTTATCCATACTTTTTACATGATGGGTTTCTTTTGTTTCTTAACGCTCTGATCACATGACCCCATTACTCGGCCAATAATAGCCAGTCTCAAAGCTACACTTGGATGCCTTGAACCGCTTGCTTTATGTTCTCCAAGAGGGCCTTGTTCTCCGGGCTCTGGTACTGGTCCTGGTGAGTGTACATATCTGTCAAAGTGCTCACATAAGTGTCAAAGTTTTGCTCGTTCATCGGCTCCTGTGGAACAGATCGGCATCATTGGAGGTCGAAAAAAACAAATCAAGCCTAATATGTTCAATCAAACACACAATCAAAGATTAAGACAGAAAGGGAAGGGGAAACAGGATATATTTAGGAAGGAATGATACCACAAAACTGCCTTTAAAGCTAAATAAAAGTTAGGGTTTTAGAGAAAATGCATCTCTTCTCTTTAAATGCAGGGCTTGACCAATCACATTAAAATGGTCACTAAAACAAGCGTACGACTACTATACTGTTTCTAAAAATATATATCAGATGGATAACAAAAAAGAAATATGCACATACATTATGTATGCATGCACTGGTGTGAGTTTCATGCTCATGAGTATGTAGGTAATACTGGCATTCACAAGTGATATCAAACAGATCGGCATGAATAGCAGACAGATATCGATGAGCATCACTGTGCCTGATAAAATAATGTGTTTTACGATAATAACATAAATAAATATGGCTCATATTGCAACCCCAGCTTTCTTATCGCTACTCCCTGAAGTGGATTATGTCAATATGTGTGGCACTGATACACTCTATGGACCTTCGTGATGCATACACATCGTACTGTGTGTTACAAAAGGGGGAGGGCTAGGGGGGAGGAAAATGATAGTGAGGAGAAGGAGTAAGAAGTTAGACTATGGAAAATGAATCTCTTACTCTGTGGGGCATCTGTAAACAGCAGTAATTTTTAACAGGGGCCTCTTTCAGTGGCATCGGTTTCTACAGAAGGGAGAGGTGTAGAGAAAAGACTATTAGCCTGGCTAAAAGCCAGAGGTCAGTGGTCTCAATAAAACCGACATACTTGACTTTACAACCAAGTTCTACTTGAGCGGCATGACACATGAACAGGCAACAGTCGTCTGATGTTAGTGAAGCTTGACGACCCCTCGTGCGCACTCTAAATAGCATCCATCGACAGTGGGGGTGGAGAATTCAGGAGCCATATTCAAGACGACGTGTTTCAGTTGTTTACTAACATGGCCGCCACATTTGAATGGGGCTTGTCCAATCGTGTGTTTGTGACTCGATCGTGTGGGAGAATCTGATCCTCAGCCGGCGGCCATGTTGTTACTCAACTGAAAAGCAGTTGTTGGAGTGGAGGTTGTTTTTCTACAATGGTCGGTAAAAGGGAGTGACCTCAGCACAGAAGCATATGGAACTGCGAGGAACTCAACAACAGACATAAAGAAGCAGATGGGAGAAACAATAGAAACCGTATTTTCATCCCTACTGATAGCATCTGAAATGCAGACTCAGGCCCTGGCTTTCAACAAGAGGCAGTCTATAGTCTAAAAGACTATTTTAAGCAGATAAACATGTATTGTACTGTAGGTGATATATTAACAAATTGAATTGAACTATTTTGAATTAATTCAGATTTTTACGATTGTAAGTAACTATGAAACATTTTTATCCTGACTTTTGTACTACTCTCTTACACTCTTAAAAATAAAGGTTCTATGTCTGCATTAATGGTTCCATGAAGAACTTTTAAAATCCGTTGAACCATTAAACAATAGGTTCTTTATAATGGAAAAAGGTTCTATAGAATAATAACTGAGAGGTTCTTTAAGAAACCCAAAACGGTTCTTCTATGGTGTAAGTGTTTCGGAAACTTTATTTTTAAGAGTGCATGTGAGGCCTCGTGTCTGTTGGCACTTACCATGTGTGGAAGCTGGATGTTGGCAAGACTGTTGATGAGCGACTGGCTGAGGTTGGCGAGCTCGTGCAGCAGCGAGTCGTTCTGCTGCTCAATGGCCTTGTTTTCCTCCTCGATGGACTTCAGGTTAGTCTCCATGGTGGTGATCTGGGAGGAGGGAGAGAGAGAGACAAATGCATCTCTGTGACTGAACACATGGCCAAAGCCTGATGTGACAGATGGCAACTGCTCTTACTTGAGTCCTTAATTTTATCATGTCTGACTCTACTTGATTGTTCGATTCGTTCAGGTCTTTGATTTCCTCATCCAGTTGTTTAATCTCCTCATCATTTTCTATGCCTGGAAGGGAACATTGGGAAGTTCACTGTGAAAAATGCCACTGATGGCAAGTAAAATGAATTGAATTTCTATAGTAATTTATTTAATAAAAAATGACATGCCTTTACTTGCTCTCTGCTTGATTGTGAGCATTTCAACCCCGGTCATCCTTGCCTTCTTCATAGCAGATGTGGCACGGGGACAACCGGACAGACTACAGATGTACAAAAAAAGAATTATATTTATGTTTTTTTTATGTATTTAATGAGAGAGGACAGTGGAGCGGTGTCAGGAAAGTGTTGGAGAGAGGGGAGTGGGATTGACAAAGAACCTAAAGGCGGGAACTGAATTCAGGACGAGGTATATGTCGACACACTGTCTAACCACAAGGCTACTGGCACTGACAAATAATAATACATTTTCACTCCAATTTAAACATTCTGCTCATTAAAAAAATTTACATAATTTGTCATGGTTAAGAAAACATAATTGTGCATTATTGTGCATACTTTAATTTATTTATTGGCTTAAATTGATTTACTTTTCGAAATGAAATCCTTTCCTCTGGCTTTAAGAATGTATGTATAAAATACGTCTGCTGCATTAAAACATTAACTGATTCACATATGTTTATTGCTTCAAAGTATTTAAAAGTGCATACTAATCTGCATCTTTGTCTTATTTTAAAGTAAAATATCTAAACATTCTAAAACACAATTTACCATGGCAATTGTATGTTTTATAGAATATTTCTTACTCCACTGGCTAATTGTTTTTGTTTGAACCATAAACTTAAAAAACCCTCATTAAATACTGATTAAGAAACTGATTTCTTGGTATAAAGTGGCCTGGCTAAGAAACGCTCACACACACACATGCTCATGTACCTCCGGTGGGTGAGAAAGCTGCCACTGACGTGGCCTGAGCCATCACAGCCTGGGGTGGGGCAGGTCATGCCGTCTGTCTTGCCAGACTTCCAGGAGAAAGGCGCTCCGTTCACATAACCATCTTTCTGACGCTTGGCGGCCAGCGGGCAGCCGGATGCACTGCGGTGGGATGCATACTTTCCTGTCACATGACCCTGGCCATCACAGCCTGGCACAGGACACCTAAAGACATTGGGCACAGCAGATACGAGTTCACACACACATAGTAAAGTTCCTTCTGCAATTGTCCTCAGTAACTGGCTGATTTTAACCTTAGTCCTCCCGTAAGTTACAAAATTCAACTTTAAGTTACTTTGGATAGTTGAAGGAATTTAAAAAATGCACCTGATTGGCTCCTGGTCATCCTTGTCCTCCTTACTGTGCATTATTTTAATACCACTCTTCTTTGCCCGGGGACAACCTGACAGACTTCAGAGCAAGAAACACATTTACCAAAAAATGCCAAGGGCTTCTCATTGCACTTCTTTGAATTCACAGGTGGCAAAAACATTATATGAAGTATTAAATCAAAATTTTAATGCGCATATTTGTGAGTCTTCACCTTCTGTGTGAGGCGTAGTTGCCTGTGATATGCCCAGAGCCATCACAGCCAGGAGTGGGACACCTGCAAGCAATGAAAACATGAAACAGATTAGCACAACCTCAGACAGACCTCATTTTGAGGGTCAACTGAGGTGCTGTGTAAACATGAGAGCATGAGGGCTTACTTCAGATCCTGGGAGTTAGATGTCATCATACCACGCATGCCCTTGTCAGCCAGTTGGCAGCTTGATAGCCTTAAGAGAGGATTTTAGAAGCATGAAGCATGGTTTACTACAGCTGCATTATTAAAGCTACTAAGGTGCACTCAGGGTCACTTTTATCATTAAAAAGTTTTATATGCAAATAAATGAATTGTACTTTCGAAACAACAACTTTAAACGTATTAAAGTTTACATTTTTAATAGTAGGCTAAAAAATGTTGTTTTATTGTACATGGATGCTAAGATCAAATGACCAGCCCAATAATACTGACTTGATCTTGAATTCATTTATCATGGCTGCCTGCCAATAGTGCATTTTTACAAAAACCATACATTAATAAAAGCTTTTGCTTATATAGTAAGCCCAGAATGATATGCAGCACAATATAAATAAAACATTTCAGTGAACTATTTAATTTTATATTACTTTAATAATAGTTTAATTATTAAAAAAAAAAAATTAATCATTGTCAATACTAAAAATAGTTAATATTAATATTCTATAGGAACATTTGTTTTTAGGATTCTTTGATGAATTAAAAAATAACATTGTAAAAAAAATAAACTTTTGATCAATTTAATGCATTCTAGCTGAACTATTCATTTCTTATATCAATGGACACACAGTAATGATAATAAAAAATCATGCTACAAGGTCAACAAGAAGAGATAATCCTGATCCAGTGCAGATGCTTACGTGAGGAGCTCCTTCTTGCTCTCTTTGCAGGGAGCATATTTGTGTTTGGGACTGGGGAGAGGCACGTCTCCTGAATACTGCTGCTCTTCCAATAGATCCTGAAACGGGTCCAGGTCATCCTGAAAAAGAGGATGGAGAAAGACAAAGAAAGATATCAGTGTTATTATAATGCAGTATGAAAAGGAACAATAGTACAATGGCCTGCTAGTACTGTAATTACATAATACACAGCACAGTTCACATTTAAAAGAATACCATGTTATTATAACACTGAGCACAAAATCTCCTAATCCTAATTTGCATTCTTCCCAGTTCACCAAAAATGTATGAAAAACATCAATTCCCTTTTGAAATAATAATAACAACAGTTTAAGTCTGGGGGTTCATTAATGAGTAATTAATTAACAGAGGAAAAATCTGTTTTCAAGCAATAATCGCCAGTGAAGTGAAGGTTGCAGTACCAGCACTCTACACTAGATGTCCTTTCAGTCCTTCAAAAGGAACAGCCTGCCGTCCTTCAAATCACTACAGCTTCGCCAACCAGTTTACTGTTTAAGGTTTACACAAGGACAAAGCAACGGTTTAGCTTCTGCTATGGTGAGCTGAACACGTAAGCAGTAAACGGTAATCTTACTATGCCTAGTATTCATCTGCCAACTGTCTCATAACCATTTAGCAAAAAAGCTAAATGCCTGGTGAAAGAAGATGAAGCCAATGAGAAGGCGGTTCTTAATAATTTTTATAGTCACAGTTGTCAAAAGTACTGTTTTATTAGTGCTTTATATATTTTATGATAAATGCTAATTCGACTGGCATTTTTGAAAAGTTTTGTAAAGGTGAAGTGTTTAATTTATTTCACTTTCACTACTGCTAACAGAAATAATTATTGCTTTTAAACAGGTTTCGTGAACACATCTCCTCATCAAGATATTGTTTGAAGAAAAAGATCCCACTTCTTTGTTGCTGTGTCAGGATGCTCAAACACAAGCATTTCTTCCCCCCAGCAAACAGGTAACGTTCCCAGTCTGTTATCTGGTCTTTAATAATGTTCTCAAAACATTAGCACAAAAACATTATTTACAGATTGTTCATGCAAAATTATTTCTAAACCAATTTAGCTTGATGTTCATTTAACTTTTTTTTAAATGTTACTCTGCTTCAGAATGTTAAGAGAGCATTTAATTGTTAAGATTTTCTCAAAATGATAAAGTGGAATATTCTAAATGATCACTCTCTCCGGTGCAACAAATACAATGAACTAAAAAGGTGGTAACTATCCTCTTAATTCACTTTATGTAAGCGAGTGCTTCAGTCTGTTTCTAAGCAGACTCAAGGGTTGTCGGGGTGGGGTGGGGGGAGGGTGACAGTACCTCCTTGTGGTCCTCGTCCAGGCGTTTGATCTTGGTGTAGTCCACAGGCAGGTCCCAGCAGTCTGCAGTGCTCATCTGGTAGCAGTGGCTGTTGAGCAGGGCCTGCCGCTGGGGCGACATGGGCTGCAGGGGGGTCAGCACTGTGCCTCCACTGCCCTCCCCCATCCCTCCAACCCGGCTCAGATCCAGGGTTCCGTTCTCATCCCCATCTCTGTCATCAGGGCTCTGCCACGAAAGAGAGAAGAGAGAGGAATAAAGAGAATAATTAAGAAGTAAAAAGTTGAGAAAAAGGCTGAGATACGGAAGGGAAGGATGACAGATGAGGATGGGTACATGGTTCATATACACAGTTAAAAAGATTTTTAAGCAAGTAAAAAAAAAAAAAAATGTTTTAGAAAAAAGATTTTAATATATTATTACTATATTTAATGTATTATTTAATTTATATTATATTATATTAAATTAATTTATAAAATTATTATATTTCATTTATTACTAAAATTATTATTACTATTTTAATTATTATTTTTGTATAAATTCTGGAGAAAAAAAATATATTGTATTTTTTGGTAACACATATTATTCACCATGAAATGAATGTTGATAATTCTTATTTTTTTGGAATATTGCAGTGTGTATTATAAATGATGTATCCATGCACATCATTCAATTTCAAATATGTAATGATTTAGAAATACAATTGCAATTTCTGTTTCATGCCTACTTTAAACAACTTACAAAAACATAAGCAAGGGATCTCGAAGGAGTACCAACATGCGTGGCATTAATTGTGTGTTCAAATGCCTAGACTGAAACAGTAGTTTTGTGAATCAGTCCCATTAGCCTTCTTCCCTCTTCCCTGCGTTAGGCATGAATAATTAATATACTGTAGTTGCATTGTTTGACCATTTGCCATCTTACACTGTTGTCGCTGATTTTGTTGTCACGTGTGGTAATTAATGTCTGGTGATGTCAAGCTGTATTTGTACCTCTACTTCATTAGTTAGTTACAGTAGTTAGTTGCTTGCTACCCTTGTCACATTTCACGAACTGTATAAAGTCTTAAGGTCATGTGGCACATTATGAGACAACAAGGATTTTGTTCTGTGTGTTCACTACCTTTTAAAAGAATCAGGCCAGTATGTTTTTTTTTATTTGAGTAAATTAAAGAATGAATGAAAGGTTGCATTAAATTGACCAGAAGAGGAAAAGATAATAGAATGATTTTTATTTCAAATAAATGGTGTTCTTTTTAACTTTCTATTTATCAAAGAATCTTGAAAAAGCATTTATTGGTTTTGACAACAACATTAAGCAGCACTGATAATCAAAATAAATATTTCTTGAGCACCATAATAGATTTTTTTCTAAACGATCATGTGAAACACGCTGCAGAAAATTCAGCTTTGCTATCATAAGAATGAAGCTCATTTTAGAATATACTGAACAAGAGAAGGTTATTTTAAATGTTTTATTAATGGTATATTGCTATTAACTATTAACTAAAAAAAATGTAACCCAACTTTTTAATTACAGTGTACTTTTTATATAAAAAACATGAAATGCAGTGCATAATACTAAACAATTTTTTGCATACAACTATTTCTAGACTTACAATGATGGCAAAACATTTTACAATCAATTAAAATAATTATAATTTGATAGATAAATTTCTAAAACTCTACAACCACCTCAGTTTTTACAGTGTGGGAAAGGATGGGAGGAGAAAAGATCTTGAAGAGTGTGTGAGCTTCTTCTACGGCTGCCCTACATCTCCATGCACAGCTGCTTATGAGTGAATATATAGAGCCCTGCAGCTCCTCACTGCCTCTGCCCCCCCCCCTCTCATTCTCATCCCCACTCCCTCTAGCCTGCTGCCTCACTGTCCTTAAAGAGAGGTCATTGTCTTTCCTATGTACCCAGAGGGATGCTGGGAGAGCTGGCTTGGCCTGGACCACAGCTGAAATCAACATTAATTCTACTTGTCTCAGTGAGAGAGGGTAGGGGCACCACTACCCCAGCGTTCCTGCAGCTGCTAGCTTCCTCTGGTCTCCTCCAGCCCTGCGCTCTCATTATCACCATACAGATTATGTCTGAAATCGATGTTTCACTAAAGTGACCGTGGCTCGTTCAGACCATTAGGCTCATATGATGACCCTGAGTCTCTGCAGAGAGCTCTCAGAGGTGCTGCTGTCATTCACTGTTTGAAACCGCACCCCATGCAAATGAGCTTGAAAACCCAGAGGAGAGGACCAGGGGTTTGCCCCGAATGACTCTAAACTTGCATGCCCTCATTTCGGTGCACTACCTTTACATTCTGGAAGGCAGTGCAGAGAAACTAAGAAATACCCAGTGAGAGAAAGTAAAATACAATATTAGCAGTACAAGTGGGTGAGGATCTGGCAGGAAAAAGTTGTGGACCCTCACCTGTGCCAGGAGTTCTGGGCCTTTCCCGGTGAGGCTCTGGGGCATCTCTCTGCAGCGCGTGGACAGGTTGAGGATGGCGGTGGCGGCCATGTGGGCGGCTTCCATGTCGTGCGTGTAGTCGAAGCTGCTCTTGCTGCAGGTGCTGCTGGCGCTGCTTCCTCCTCCCCCTCCTCCTCCACCCCCTCCTCCTCCTCCACAGCTGAGACTGCTGCTGCTGCTGGGAGCGTAGCTGCTCGTGGTGCTGCTGGCCGGGCTCGAGGTCTTACAATAGCGCTTGGCTGCACACATACACATACACTGGGTCAGACAGCCACTATATCCTTGGATGGATGGATGAATGGATTGGGGAATAGAAAGGCAGACAGATAGAAAAATACATACATAAATAGACAAAATGATAGAACAGATAGATGATAGAACAATAGACAGACAGACTGGGAGATAGATAGATAGATAGATAGATAGATAGATAGATAGATAGATAGATAGATAGATAGATAGATAGATAGATAGATAGATAGATAGATAGATAGACAGAAACATATATACACACAGATGATCTGATGTTTCAAGATGAATGCTTTGAGAAATTGAATGTGAGAGAGAGAGAGAGAGTGGAGGAGAGGGGGAGAAATGGTTTTACAGTGTATCTAGGTTTCATGTAGAGGGCTACACATTGTTAACATGAAATCTAAGACCTGTAAGGGAAGCATTTGTACAGCATTTATTTTTCAATATAAATCCACATTCATAGAGAAACCCTGGTCTGCATTCAGACACAAGAACCAGGAAAAAAAGAAGCCTAGTTTTGATTAAGGAGCTGTTATTATCCTTCAATACTGGAAGTTGACAAATCAGCTGCTAAAATGCAGTTATAACCACTTATTCAAGATTTATACTACTCTCCCATTTGATCTTATTTTTCATCTAATTTAGCATTGAGACAAATAGCAAAACTGTCATTACAATTAAACTGGGTGTAACTAATTGATGTTGCCAACTGAGTCTAAATGAAGTGCGGTTAATTCCTAACATTAATTAAATGTTATTCTCATTAATTTTTTTTAGCTTAAGCTTAATTTTCTTAATTTGTCTCATTTATCAAAAACTGAATATTTTTGATAAAGCATACAGGCAAGTAACATCACTTGCAAGAATGCTCTTTAATTTCTGAGATGTGGTATGTGTTCTGATTTCAATAACATTGTCTATATTATCACTGCAGGGCATGCTGTAATGCTCCTTATGGGCAATCAAGACTTTCCTGATGTAATAACCATGAGTTATAATGAAAATGAGTTATTTTAAGCACAGCTAATGAAACCGTACCAAAATATCCCGCCGAATTCTGTTGACAGGAAATCTCTACGATTTCTGGCTTGGGCGTGAAATCAACTGCTACCATTTTGAACAAAATCGTTCCAGTTAATTTGATTCCTTCACAAATGTAAGTGCGCTCATTTATCAAGACCAGGGCTGCAGTTGCGAGCTACATCACTGTACATTACCAAACAAAAAACATCCAAAAATGAAGCTTGAACCAAAAACGGAGAAACATAATGTTTGGGAAAACTGACAAAAATCCAGGTGATTTTCTCACTACATAACTGCCTTTTTCCTTGTTTTTTGCTATTTTTATTTGATACGAGAACTTGCGATGTCTTTCATTATATATACATACATACAAAGTGAATATCATATAGGATTTTTTTTTAATTATAGATGTATATATCTATACATTCTTCACACATATGTATTATGGTGGTCAAAAATATCTACCCAGCTGTAATTAAATTAAAGGAGCTGCATGCAAATTAAAAAATCCCTTCATTAGGTTTGTGTACCTAGGTTATTAATCATTTCAGAAGTCAATAAGTAGAGTAGGATTTCCAATAAAGGAGCACTGAACTCGACGGCTGCCTGTGAAAAATCCAAAGCTTTTATTAAGAGAAGGCCTTCACTTCAAAATAGAAAAAAAAAAAAAACTTTTTTTAATGGAAAATCCCGCAAGGACGTCTGGCAGTACAAAACTAATTCTTATCTTATTTCCATCTGATCCTCTAGAGAAAGACCATTTTATCAATTCTGACTCCTTCTTCCTCACCAGCTTCAATGAAAGAGGAAAAGAATAACAAAGTCAAGCTTGCCATCATATCCTTTGGGTGAGGTGTCTCGCCCGTGGTGCTTCGGGGTGAGGGACCTCTTGCCATAGGCATGAGGCTGGTTGTCATAACTACTGCTGTAGTCGAAGCTGGCTTTGGAGTACTTCTCCAGCTCCTTGGCCAGGTTGGATCGTGGAGTACTGGTTGGGACATTATTTTTGTACCCATACTGTGGGATCTCCAGCTGTTTTACGAAGCACATGGGTCTGGAAGAATTGACATAGGGTGGAAATCAAGGTTCGGTATCAGAGTCTTGGATATATATCATAATCAAAGTCAAGATGAATCACAGTTCTCAGTCCATTTTATGTTTGTCATGTAGATGTAGATTTATTTTAAGTATTTAAATTAAGTATATATTTTAAAATTACTCAAATATATACAAATACACACATTATAATATAATAAAAAAATAAAAAATAATATGATACATATATATATATATATATTTATTTAGATATATATATATATACTTAAAAGATTTTGTTTATATAAAATATGTGTGTGGACTGTGTATATTTATTATGTATATATAAAGATACATACACATTCAGTATATATTGAAATATATATTTAAATGTATATATTATATAAATATATTTAATATATAAACATAACATATTTTTCTTAAATATATGCATGCACGTGTGTGTATTTATATACATAATAAACATACACAGTACAGACACATTTATTATGTATGCATTTTTTTTTTATTTTGGATGTGATTAATCAGAATTATTTGTTGCCCAGTTATATATATATATATGTGTGTGTGTATATATGTATGTATCTTTATATATACATAATAAATATACACAGTCCACACACATATTTTATATAAACAAAATCTTTTAAGTTTATATATATATATAAATAAATATATATATATATATATACATACATACACACACACACACATATATATATATATATATATATATATATATATATATATATATATATATACAAATATACAAATACAAATAGACAACAGACAAATAGCTATTTAACATTAAGTTAAAATTTTATTACATAATTGCAATAATATAATTATTGTTATTCATTTTTTTATTTATATATATATATATATATATATATATATATATATATATATGTAATAAAATTTTAATTTAATGTTAAATAGCTATTTGTCTGTTGATTAACAATAGCTTAAGATGCATCAGTGAAAAGGAAAAGTCGATTTTAAACAATAAGAATAAATAAAAATTAGGGTCTTTAATTATTTTGTCAATGCACTCTTTTTTGTGAAAAGCACTTTAAAAAATAACTTGTAAATATTAAAAGGATTAATGTACTGTTACAATATAAACTCTTTACTAAACATTTGGCATGAAGGGTCACAAAGTACCTCAGGACACGGTCTGACGCCTGGTTGGATTTGGAGCTGTCGCAGGGGTGATGTTTCTCCTGAACCTTTGCCATCTTCTCAGCGGCGGCTATGGGACATCCCGAGAGACTGCAACAGCAGCAGAGCAATTTATGTAATGTTAACATCACATTACAAGCACCATGTAAGGGCACACAAACATACTCACTCCCAAACGCACACACATGCCCTAGCAGATAGCAGAAGTTGAAGACCAAAGTGAGATATGTGGGAATGTATAATTCCAGCATATGGAGACAAGTCTGTCAGAGAGAATAGTCTGTTTTTAATACATTCTCTCAATACAGACTTCCAGCATGTTTTCAAAATCCTGGTACGCGCGTGTGCGGTACATGGGGATATTTATGTATGAATTATGCATTTCATGTGGCCTAGTTCTATAGTACGAAGGCAAAGCTTTGCAGATATCTGCTGGGCATTTCTGGCTGGCTGGCTTCAGAAAGCTCCTCACAGCGAGATACCGCAGTCATTTCAGAGAGACACACTACAGCAAACTGAGCTTCAGAACATCCAGCTACGCTCCCCTGCTCTCCTTTTTTTCTCCTTTCTCTCTTGCTCTCTTTCTCCCTCGTTGTTTCTTCCTCTCATTACTCTATCTTCCTCTCCGTTTGTTTATCGCTCATTTCTGTGTCATTCCTCTCACTTTTCTGTTGCTTTCTCTCTCTCTTTCTCTATGTAATCATTTGTATAGCTGGGAACTGTCTTCATATCATCTGCAATTTTCATATTGTTTTCTGGTTATACAGAAACCATTCAGTCATTTAAAAAAATAAACAAATAAACCAACATGAGACAAATAAACAAACATAACCCCCCCCCACCCCCACACTCTGCAATTTCAGAAACACATAAAGCATATAAGTACAAGTGCATTTAAAAGAAAGAAATTAGAAAAAGTGAGTGAGTGGAGACTGACAGACAGAAGGACGGCTGTCACTATGCTGAGTTGCCATGACAACCATGTGACGAGGAATGTGTAGACAATCCATATATACTGTACAGGGTTGTTATATTCCCCTATTATACATTTTGTTTTCTTCAGCTCAACCCTTCTAATAGTGTGTGTGTGTGCTCCTATGTATGTCCCATAGGAGCTGTTCCATATAACATGGCCTGCAGCAACTTCGGGTGGAGACTGCATCTGTGAATGAACACCATATGCACATGGAGGCACATCTTAACTGCTTAACTAAGTTTTTTTTAGATATATCAGTATTGATTAAATATAATTAAATAAATATTACATGGGATTATTCATACATATGTTTTTAATTTTTACGATTTTATAGGTTTCAATAGTAATACCAATTTCTATTATTATTATATTATTAAATTTAGAAAATAAAATGTTTTATTATTTTAAAATGTTAAACTTACACTGTTTCACATTCTGTTCTGCTCATCAAGTCTGCATTTATTTGATCCAAAAAAACACCAAAGCAGTAATATTGTGAAATAATTTTCATATTTAAAATAAGTACTTTCTATTTGAATATATTTTACAATGTAATTTATCAAGCTATATTTTCAGCATCATTACTCCAGTCTTCAGTGTCAAATGATCATTCAGAAATCATCCTAATATGCTGATTTGCTGTTCAAGAAGCCTTTATTATTATTATTATTATTATTATCATCATCATCAAAATGTAAAACAGTTGAGTACCATTTTTTTCAGGATTCTTTGATGAATAGAAAGATCCGAAGATCAGCATTGATCTAAAACAAAAAGCTTTGGTAGCATTATACATTATACCATTCAAAAGCTTGGAGTCAGTATAATTTAAATTATATTTTAGATAAATGCTGTTCTTCTGAAGTTTCTATTCATCAAAGAAACCTGAAAAAATTATACTCAGCTGTTTTCAACATAATAATAATAATAATAATAATAATAATAATCAAACAATAATTATAAATGTTTTTTGTGCAGCAAACAGAATATTAGAATGATTTCTGAAGGATCATGTGACTGGACAGTTATTTTAAATAGTAAAATTATCTCAAAATTTTTGCTGTACTTTGGATCAAATAAATGCAGCCTGGTTGAGCAGAAGAGCATAAAAAATACAATTGTATCAAAAAGTTTTGATTGGTAGTGTATATACACACACACACATATACAGTATGTACATATACTGTGTGTGTGTGTGTACAGATATTGTATTATATAAAGTATCATTATAAAATATTTATTTTATATTTGTATTTCTATTATTTTATATATTTTCTTATTTATACCTTTTTTAAGGCTTTTTTAAAAGGTTTCAAAAGTTCACCAAGTCCCTTGTTCCATGTGGGAATAGAATCCTGAATCTCCAGTCTGCATGTCAAAAGTGCCAATGCGCAAATAATATATTTGAGCCTGGAGCTATCTGTTTCTACGATCCAGCCGAACTCAGCAAAACACAAACAAATCAGTAACTCTTCTCTTTCCTGAAAGCAAGGCTCCATCTACAACTACGCATTCTTCTTATTCCCTAAATAAATTGTGTAAAAAGACTGGAACATCAGTCCCCACAGTGGCGCCAGTTTCTTCTCCCCACGTCCCTTCCAGCTACTCACCTGCGGTGGGAGTTCCTGTTGCTATTTACATGGCCGCGTCCCGAGCAGCCAGGTGTGGGGCACTTTAGAACATTCTCATACATTGCAAGAACTTGGACAAACAGAGAGGAGAGGGCGAGAGAAGGTTAGGAGGATCCAGAGTGAGTATGAAAGCCTTGTGTTCCATTAAGCTGAATTTGCTCAGTCACAACAACATGCACATGCTCCTAAGAAACGTTCCAGCTGAAATCAGTTAATCATAAAGTTAATCACGGCCACACCATATGGTGAAAGAAGAATCTAGGCATGCAATGTGTTAATGGCATGCACGTTGTGTGAAAGCATTGGCGTACGATGAAAAAGAAAGCACTCTTCAATAAAAACGGATTTTATTTTGGTGAATTAAATGAGTCTAGCCATTAGGTTGTCTATGACACATCCTGCAGTGCTACGTCTCTGGGCCTGCAGTAAACTGACTCATCAGAACCTGCCTGTGACATGATCCTCGTCCAATTAGAGGTGTGACTGGAGGGAGTGTTGAAAAAGCTGCTTTGCGTCTGAGAGATCAGTGCAGCCATATTGAAAACTAAAATTAGGTTGGTCGTACGAGAAAGTGCGCCACCATTTCGGGTGGAGGAGGAAATACGCTCAAATGCATTACAGAAAAGAGAGGTAAAACATGCCCACAGCACAGACGGCACGTAGCAAACATGCATGGGAAGCAATGTGCAAATGGCTGTTCATATTCGGCTTACTTTCTGGTGGCACGCGGTCTTTGTGAGGGCAGCCAGACAAGCTTCGGTGGTGAGGATAGAGTCCAGTGACGTGGCCTGTGCCATCGCAACCTGGGGTTGGACACTTGCTTTCTTTTTTCTCTCCCCTTGAGTCTGTAAACAAAGACAGTTATAGGCATATCCTGTTACTGGCACAGTAAGCAAATCCCATTAACCTGCTGGATTCTTTGTGATAACATTTATGCTCCGGTTACGGCTATTTTCAAACACTCTGTTTGCTTTGAAATTGGACACTCGATAAAGAATATAGCTTGAATGAGACTTCTGGATGAGATTGTATTGGATTGTAGTTCAGAAAAATTTAATACAGAGGAATTTCATCAGTCGGCCAATAAAAAAACATTTATATAAATAATTGTCTATTTATTCCCTGATGTGTAGAACATTTTTTTATACATATTCTCATTAAAATGTAACACCATAAGGAATAATTGACGACGGGTTGTTAAATTATTAGAAAATATAGTGAGCATTATTTCCTAACAATTCAATGGACTGGAGTCAATTATTCAGATTATATTATAGTTACCACACATGGATGAAAGAGTTTTCTGTAATAGTGAAAATTGTAGATATAATGGCAGCTAATCAATAATATAATATAATATAATATAATATAATATAATATAATATAATATAATATAATATAATATAATATAATATAATATAATATAATATAATATAATATAATATAATATAATATAATAAAACAGCACTTCCACCATATGTACATATCTGTGGGTGATTATTGTAACAATCTCCACCATCCGAAACCATTTCATAGAGATGAAATATACAACTGTAAGTGCTTTTCACCTTACAGTATGAAAAGTAGGAATCGCATAAAATTAGACAATCATTGTGAGGAAATAGGAATTTCCGGAGTCTTTACATTATACATATAAATGCATCTCATGCTATTTTATTCTACAAAGACATTTTACTCCAGGTTAACGTGTTCATGTGTGCTATTGATATTAAATACAAGCAACCAATTCAGATTCCTCCTGTTAAATAGGTTAACGTTTCCACTATAACAGTTCCCAATTTTATCTTGCAAATGAAAACCCGCAAGAAAAATATGTTCAGCTTTCACTGGTTTTGGTACACGGTGTGCATAGTTTCTACCATGAGACCAGAAAGGAAAAACCAGCAAACGGCAGTTTCTTCTAAAATCGTGGATGCATTCATCAGTACATATATTCTTTGTTATTCAAACCGGTTTAGCTAAGTGAACACATTTGTAATATCTTCCCTCTTTTATTAGCCAAAAATAACTGCTGTAGAACTCCACAAGCATGCAATAATAATGCTCCCTGTCAGTCAGAACAGTGAGATCACTCGACATGTTTAATAACGACGCTCCAATAATTAGCGCCAAGAATAGTTTCTGGAGACGAGGTGTGAAATCATGGTGTAATTCTATAATTACACGACCCTCTGACTTGCTGTGGTCGTGCACTGAAAACAACAGCAAACTGCTCTACGGTAGGAAGCACAGACACGCTCTCTTTAATGGAAAACATAGTGCAAATTGAGCAAATGGAAGGAAATTAAAAATATAAAGCAGTTCCATCTGAGCAGAGACAAATGATGAACATTTTAAAGTAGCAGATAGGAAGAGCTGTTAGTTTGGGTAACCAGAGGTGATCTGAGATTCCTCAACACTGTAACATACATTTGTTAAATGTGATACTGATATGCTCCTGTAGTTTCTGATTGCTAATATCTGGATATATCAGAGATGGCTCATTCCCAAAGGTAGTGGGTGTGGATTGGGTAGGATTTGAGGTAATAAACCATGTATGGGATACAAGGGATGAGATTTGCTTTCTTAACGGGCCGTGCAGATTGCCATTACTCATGCCTGACAAGGTAAGTCTCTGATGTTACCATGTCAGCCTATTTTAGCAGCGTAAGCTGTTGTCATTATGGAAGTCACTACCAGGGTGACCTGAGTATTTAAAACAAGCCCCAAAAATGTTTCCATCTCACCAAAGTGACCCCATAGTCATCAATGTCATTGGCACAATGTGTGACGGAATGTTAAGTGACCCAAGACACTGGGGAACAAATGCCACAACAGCTTTCAGGACGAGAAAATTATATTCATATTCAAAATAGCTCTGTTTGTGCAAGTATGCTCTGTTATGGAAACTTGATTCAAGTTTAGAGAAAAAATAAAACTGTTAACTGTGCAAAATGTTTAAAGTAAGAAACAAAAAGTCACACTAGAATATATAGTTGCATTTACGAGAAATAATTTCACATTGTGATGTTTACGGCAAAATAACACAAATAGAAGGAAATAAGCTGCATTTGTAAGATATAATGCCACATTGTGAGATTTAAAGTCACAACTACCAAAAACAAAGAAAGTAAATAGGATAGTACTAACTTTATATATCTATTTATATATTTATACTGACTTTATATATACTGTATGTGTGACAGAGTAAAAAAACAAAAAAAGGTAATTGTGAGAAATAAGAAATATGTTATAAGAAATAACATGTCACATTGGAATATATAAAGTCACATTTGTGAGAAAGAAAGTCTTATTGTGACATATAATATCACAATTAGGTAAAATAAAGTCACATTTTTGAGATACGAAGCCATATTGTGAGACATAAAGTCAATTAGTGAGATATAATGTCACAATTAGAAAACATAAAGTCACAATTGTGAAATATAATATCACATAAAGTCACATTTACCCCCCCCAAAAAAAGAAAAAAAAGAAGGAAATTCTGACTTTTTATCTCGCAGTTGTGACTTCATATCTAACAATTGTGAGAAATTACCAAAATAACCTTTTTTTTTTTGTTTCCACAGTGGCAGAATATGGCTGACACATTCTGTATAATGAAGGAGAACTGAAATCTCTGCTGAAATGTAAAATCTCATTAGAAGTTTTATTTTTACCTTTAGGGTAATATGCTCTTTTTGCGCCATCATGATGGAGTCGGGCCTTGCGTTCTTCTGCACTGCTGCTCTGCCTTGGGCTGTGCTCTCCATGAAGGCGCTGATTGTCCCTCCGAGCCACCATCTGTTCTGATGCCATTCTGTCTCGCATAACCTTGGCACGCTCGGATTCCAGAGCAATGGCCTTTTCCAGCAGCGACAGGTTGCCTTTAGTCATGTCGAAAGCTTCATCGGAACGTTCGGAGGCCACTGATGTAGTGTCTTCATCCCCTTCCTGGGCGCAGCTAGAGGGGTAGCCTCTTGAAGCAGGACTGAGCTGCTCCTCCAGTTTCATCAGATTGACCATGTCTGAGTAGTTCCTCTCAAGGGGTCTGTGCTGGTCCATCTGGCAGCTGTCATACCTGGGCATGTGATGCATTGGAGGCTGCTGCTGTTGATGCTGTTGATGCTGTTGATGCTGCTGATGCTGCTGATGCTGATGCTCCATCTGGTGCTGCACTTGGACCTCCATCGTGGACCCCTCGGACATTTGGGTCTCACTGAGTTTGCGGGCCAAGTCGAAGCACTGGTTGCGCAGACACTCCAAGCTACTGAGACACACTTCCTCCTCACTCTCCTCCGTCTGGCCTCGTCCGTTAGTGTGGCCAGCTGAGCCAGGATCCCCAGACCCGGCATCTGCATATCCCTCATCAGGAAGCACAGCTCCGTGTCCCTGGGCCAGAAGCTTCAGGGAGTCCACAGTCTCGCGTACCACATCGCTATCCAAGTCGACGCTCAACTCTCCCTTATGGCCTCCTTGTTCGCTCCCTTCATCTTCATCCTCATCGTCATCCTCACCTGCACTGTTGGAAGAATTGCTGTTCATCTCTGACTCAGTCATGGCTTGGTAGGCGGCATCCTCTGCAATTTTACCAAGGTTGAGAAGAGACTTGGCCACAAGCTCATCATAATTCTCATACTCCTCATTGTTAATGTTATTGTTATTGTCCTTCTCAAGTATTTGATTGGATTTTGATTGTCCACCACTTGAATAATTGCTGTCTGAAGAGAAAAGAGAACAATTTGCTGGTTAAATGCAAAACATACAAGGAATTTGACAACACTTTATTTTGATAGTCCACTTTATACATTCTGCTGACTGTGAATAATTTTGCAACTACGTCAAATACCTACCAAACTTTATAGTATTAGTGGAGAGTCTGTGTCTGATCACTATTTTGATGTTCCTCCAAAAGACATTATACTGACTATAAGTATCTTTGAAAGTACATGTCAACTTATTCTACTAACCCTGACCTAACTGTATAATAATACTCTACTAATATGCCAATGAGAGTTAGTTGACGTGTAGTTGCAAAGGTACTTACAGTTAGTAGAATGTCTAAATAAAAAGTTAGTAGATAATCAAAATAAAGTGTAACCTTAAAGGTTCGTTCACATCCAGAATAAAAATGGCCTGATTATTTACTCGCCCCCATGTCATACAAGATGTTCATGTCTTTCTTTTTTTTTTTGAAAATGACCATTTGTCAGGGTAGTGTGTTGACATACAGCGCAGCTGCGCTCAAGGCGACCCAAGTTCGATTCCTGTCTCGAGGTCCTTTGCCGATTCCGCTCCCCTCAAACCCTCCCCTCCCCTCCCATCCCAGTACTTTCCTGTGATTATTCTACTATCCTATATCAATAAAAGACATAAAAAGCCCATAAAAACAACGTTAAAAAAAGAAAAAGAAAATGGCCGTTCGATTCCCTAGATAAGACTCTTAATCCTCGGCTGGGATCATGCAGAGCCCTTATTAGCATGCATTGAAACTGCAATTTGGACCTTCAACCCATTTAAGTCCACTATATGGAGAAAAATCCTGGAATGTTTCCCTCAAATATTTTTCATTAACCTTCATTTCGACCGAAGAGAGAAAGACATGAACATCTTGGATGACATGGGGGTGAAATTTTTATTCTGAAAGTGAACTAATCCTTTAAGATTTTCTAAACCACTCCAAAAATACATCTTCAAATACGGTGCACACTAGGGCCTTCCACCCTGTTAACAGCAAGAGGCTTGTGCGGCATGATAAATTCACAAACGAAATGTCAGTCCTCTCTATAATCTGAAGCAGCCTGAACACTATCATTATGAAAATGTAACGTCTCATGAACGATTGCATTGATGCAGCAAATCTAAGACAAATGTCACACCAGGGACACAAATTTCACGTACAGCTCGATGACACAGGAACAAATAGATTTAAATAATAAAATGCAATTTAGCAAGATGGTAACTGCCACTATGTCGTTGAATAAATTTGAGCATTTGGCAAAAGAAACAGATGAGTTTTAAAGAAACTGCAATATGTTAAATGAATCATCAGGCAGCCTTTTAAATGTTTCACCCAGACATATTCGTGTTCGATAACGTGAGCAGCACTGGCTGCTCTGAAAGCCTCTCAATTGTACTGAAAAGATTTTAGTGTTGCTAGTATTTGGGACAGAAGCGGATGAGACTGCAGGGATAAGCAGCGGATGAGGTGCTCTGTTTCTGGAGCCAGAAATATCCTCAGGAGGAGCCCATTTTCACCAGGGAGGGGTGGGGGCTGAGTGTATTTGACACCTCCTGGAACGGCGTTGTGTGTGTGTGAAGGGGGGCCAGAGTTAATAACTCAGAGAGCCTCCTCTTTCTATTACACTGGAAGCACTGTCACAAGCGATTGAGGACACCAGAGAATGAGGGTGAGATGCATACTAAGGAAGCAGTCACATCTGCTTTCCCTCAGTTTTGAAAGGGGAGTTGGATTGTTCCATGCTGTAAAATGTACATTAATTAGGATGTCGAAGGCCGGACATTCTCGGCAGGGTATATGTAGATTTCATTCTGATTCAGCAAATTACACATACTGTATGACTTGAAACTAAAACAGGCAATTTAAGAAATAAAACATTTACTTTAATGACTGCATATTCTGTCAATTATAATACTCTGAAATGTCAGTTGACCTACAATAAGCTACCCTTGATTCATATTTCATGAGGCATTCCGTGTGTCAGAGCAACTACATGTCTTTCTGTAGATTCTAAACATTACATTTCCTACTGACATTTTCCAGGGCCCGGTTCCCCAAAACGTTCTTATTGCTAAGTAGTTCTTAACCTATTCCTTAACCTCTCTCTTAACCTTATGGCACGGTTCCCGACACGTTCGTACGCTAAGTATATATTCTGTAGGTCACACTTTCGTAAGGTTGGTCTGGACCCTTCGTAGCTCTCTCTTAGCGTTATTTGAGCTCATGACGCTACTGTACAGCAGTCTTTAGAAACCAGCGCAGCGAAGTACAAGTCAAACTATGGTACGTTGACAATTTTGTGGCTCAACAATGATTTTCTGTTATTTTTTAAGTATCATAATAAAATATGTTCGCAATGGATACAGGCCTATTTATGAAGTTGACTTTATGTGGTTACAGAACTAATAAGGTGGTAATTAGCTTAGGCTTTTTCGTAATGTAATTAAAGCGAATTGGCATTCATTTTTTTGACAATTAAAATCTGGCAAACAATTTGGCTCTAAATGGCTAAGATCTATAAATGGGTAATCATGGTTGTGTCCAGTAAGCGACCAACTATGGCAGCGATCCAACGTGTCCTTGTATTGAATCAAAGACGGAGCCGGACGCGGTTTAGTCCATGTAAATTTCTTTATTCGGCAAAACTTAAGCCCTTTTGACATTTTGCCTGACGTGGCTATATTAAAAAAAATCCCCTCCCAAGACAACTCATTGTGGAGCAGCTGGACCTTCCCAGACCTGCGCTGGCCAGGCTAACGCGGCGGAATTCTGCTTTAAGCCCTGAAGCCCAGCGCTACTTTTTTTTTTATTATTATTTATTTATTTATTTATTTATTTATTTTGCTACAGAGAGATTCATCGAGGTCGTGGGAGAGGGCTACGGCCTAATCAAGACCTCGGTGTGGAGGTGCGTCCACACTGTCACCAATGCCCTTCTGCGCCATGCCGGGGATTACATCCTGGTGGATGGCACACTCATCCCTATCGCCAATCCATCAGTGATTGATCGGGAGGAAATATCGCGAAAGGGATACGCGACCATAAACGTGCAGGTTATAGTGGACCATAGGAGTGTGATCTTCGACTTGGTGGCAAGGTCCAGCAAAACTTCAAATTCCCTGACGAGAAGCTTGGTGCCCTTGTTTACGTTGCTTCCCCAGCATATTTTGTATCTAATTCTCTCTCTCTCTCTCTCTCTGTTCATTGTAGATAGGTTGTTTTTTATTAAAAACATAAACCAATTGCAATCAATACCGCATTAAACAGAAGTAACTGCAGCTGCTTGCCAATCAATTCTGATTGTAAAGTACCTTACCATTAATATAAAAGTGTATTATATAATTTTCATAAGTCGTTAAACCCATGTCAGAAAGTGGCACAACGGGATAAGGAGGGTGGATGATTAGCGAGGGATACCCGGTTCGTCTGACCGTCACAACATATCGTGTGAACATATTACTGACCATTTGATAATTTAATTTATAGTCTATATTCTACTGATGACTTAAACTATGTTAAAATAAATGTTACTGTAATAATTTGAGGAATGTTTCATTTGCATAGAACGTGTTGTCTTTCTAAACGCTGTAATGCAGCTTCGCGTAAAGTGGAAAATCGATTCATGAGCAATCGATGCCAACTAATTCAGCACCCTGACTTTGGACAGCGCTCTTGTAACGTCCGACGTAAGAGGCAGCGTGCTAAGAAGCTTCCTAAGGGACACTTCGGGGAACACACTTAGAAACATCAACAACTTTGGTAAGATATATCTTTCGATGTCTTCTTAGCGCGCTAAGAGTGAACGTTATTGGGGAACCGGGCCCAGAATGTTTGTATAACCACAGAAAAACATTTAAAGCTTCTCTAAAAAATCTTGTAACAACAAGATTTGACATTTGACTTGATAAAGTTGTACCAAAAAAAATAAAAATAAAAAAAATAATAATAATAAAAATAACATCCATGAGTTAATTAATCATGTAAGAAATGTCTTCAGAATATGGTTAAAAATCATAAGATATTTTATTTTTCAAACATACATACTTTTTTATTTAATGATTTAAGAACATTGTCTCTATAACTACACAAACGTACTGGAAAATGTTAGCAGAATATGCAATCAATCTAAAAAGCCTTACTTTGCTGATGACTCTGATTTTCATAGTATTCCTCTTCTTCATGCTCATCTTCATCATCCTCCTCTTCTTCATCCTCCTGCTCTTCATCATCCCCATCCTCCTCCACAACTTCCTCATCTTCTTCTACCTCTTCCTCCATTTGCTCTATCTCCTCTACTCCCTCTCTCTCTACCTCTCCATCTTCCTCTCCTTCTTCTTCCTCGTCCTCTTCTTCCTCTCCCGGCTCCTCATTGTCATCTGAGCACTCCTCTTCTTCATCGTCCTCTTCCTCCTCCTCTTCTTCCACTTCCTCTACTTCTTCGTGTTCCCTCTCCTCACCCTCCTCCATGGCCTCATAGCTTTCATACATGGTGGGCTCACCATCAGCCATAGTTGGAAATGGACGGCGTTTGGAAGCTGGCTCCTGCAGAGGTTTCTCTTGGGTTTTCCTTTTCTTAGCCAAGGGGCATCCATACACACTGCACAACAAAAAGAAAACAAAAACCAAAAGGATTATGTGCAACAGTTCTCAAAAATTACCTTGAATCTGTGAAGAGTGTCTGTGCCAAAGCTCAGCCCTCAGAGATAAGAAGTATTCGAATTGTTTAAGACATAACAAAGCATTAATAACCACTGGCACATTTATTCATGTAAATGCGTGTGCTGCTTGAACTCTGGTCCCACGAGACGGTGCTATTCCTAAACCGCCAAGACTCGTTTATGAGACTCATCCTCCAAAATATAAACAAGGCAAAACTCATTCTAGCCTTAGCCCTCAATTATACAAATCCCATAATAATCATTAGGTTTTTAGAAATTCCACTTTAATTGCCCTTAAACAGCATGGGCAATTATGTTTGGTTTGAATGTGCCATCCTTTGAATCAATTATTCAGTTTTCATACAAAATGGGTTTATTTGTGGCTTTATGATGAAGGTTGACCCCCAGGCCCTGAACAATACATTTGAGTAAAAAAAAAAGAAAAAAAAAGAAAAGGTGAGCTGTTGACTAATTCATTGATGTATAATCTATGATAATGTGTAATATGGGAGAAAGAAGAAAAATCCTGTGTTGCTGAACATATAATCTGGCTCTTGGGGGAAATTATTTTGGAATTGCAAAAAAAAAAAAAAATACATAGAGTTGTCTATTTTTTTCATTTGCTATGAATCTCAGAATCTCAGAAACAAATTCTAATATATATTTTTATATATTTATATATCTGATATTGTGATTTTGAGCTTTTACAAGGACGAAAGAACATTGAGAGTCTTTTTCAAAGTGTATTTCTGATTGCTAATACTTTTATTCATTTAACCTTATCCTCAAGCTTCCTTTAGGTCATAACCTCAAACCTTCAGCTCATTTAACAACTGGGAGTTGAGATTCACAGTAGAGTGCGGCTTTGTAGATAAACTGGGTTGCCTAGAATAAAAAAATAAAAAATAAAAAACAAGCCATTATACACTCACACACATTTTGAATGACGAGAGGACAATCAAAACGTGAGCTGTGTTTTTAATTCAGATCATTTTGCAGGCATTTATCTGTCTCATCTTCAGATACTGCCTTAACGTGCACAAACCAGAAAATGTGGAGCGAGGGCTGCTGGCAGTAAAGATTTGAATGCGACTTCTAATAACGTATGACCCATGAGGGTTTGGCCTGAAAAAAATGGCATGGAAATCAAGTTTAAAGGTCCCGTTTTTGCACTTTTTTGAAGCTTTGATTGTGTTTACAGTGTGTTCCTGTGTTGTGATTCGACAGCAGCTGAGCACTCGGCCCTCCTGTAAACGCGATTGGGCTAGTTTTAAGAAGCAAGTGGGCAGGAGCATGTGCTGGAGATGTACTTCTGATCACAGAACACCTTTACTGACGAGATGCGCATGAAAATCGCGGTCGATTTTTTTTGCACAGCCCTAACATCTAGTTAACAAAGCTAAACAGCATTGCCCTTTGTGTAATAAGTTACAGAAACTGTTAAACGCACCAACTTAAATAATAAAATACACTTACCGGTTGTGGTCCATAAACAACGCCTTCTCCAGACAAAGAGGGAACTGCTTCATCTTTCAGGAATAATCTTTGTGCGAATCCGGCATTAAACTTTTGAGATTGAGGAAGCTGTCCTCAGCTAAATGTGCTGCACATAGTTTTACATGTGGATTATAATTTTCGGGAACCGAGTTAAACATAAATTGTAACCATTAATCTCCAAGTACAGCATCCCTGGGAAGCCCAAACAAAGATGATTGGACTCCGAGATGAAAATAACAGCGTTTCGACGATATGGCGACAAACACAAACGCAGCTCTTCCTCTTCTCTGTCGGACCGCAACAAGACCAAGCCCCCCTGTTTGTGTATTCATGTGGGCGGAGTTTAGTCAAAAAACTGTTTTAGTGACGTCATTACTGCAGGAACTAGAGGGATGTAGTCCAAACGGGTCGTTTTTTGGAAGCGAATTCTGTTAAATAAAATATCTCGCTTAGCATTGAACTTTGAGCTTTAGAATTTAACAGATATTATTTATACTCTAACAACAACATTACACACTAACTAAAGTTTAAAACATGGGATCACGAAGAACGGGACCTTTAAAACAATAATATACCATACTTGTTACAATTACGATTACAACAATACACCTGTGGTTGGTATCAGTCACATCATGGTAGTTAATTTGGATAATTAAAATGTTATTTTTCAAGCGTCAGCAATATATCAGTATTATAAATAAGTAAAATGTAAAAATCTTGTGTAATATTTCACAGATTAAAGCAAATCCAGTCCTTAAGCACTGTAATACTCATTAATTACAAGGGCTGGGTAAAAAATATTTGTATCAATCCTCATTTTTACGAAACACTATTGATCCCAAGAATCGATTATTCTAGCCTGTAGTGCACATAGAATAAATCGCAATGAGCTATGTGCTTTGTTACTTTCGATATGAAACAAAGCCACAGATTTAAAATGCTTACCATTTTATTACAGTATTCAAACAATAAATAACATTTTGGTGTGGTTTAATGTGGAGTGTCAGATCACTATAGCTGCATGTGAACTGATCATCTCCTCCACTTTAATACCAGTTTCAGCATGAAATAAACATGAATAAACATCTGTTGGAGTAGAAATTGTTTTTATTAACTGTTAATTATTATTATAAAAATGGAATTGTTAATTTTAACCTTCAGTATTAAAGTACTGTAGTACCAGCTGACTTTCACGTGTATTTTACAGCATTGGTTGAGAGATTTTTTTTCATTGAGAAAATTTGGCTTGGACTGTACCTGATATATATCCAGAATAATCGATGATGAATTTAATTGAACTGAATCAGAAATCAAATTGAATGGAATGCTTGTGAGTTATTATCAAATCGAATCATGAAATTTGTGTCAAAACCCAGCCCTATTAATTACGCTTTTACAGTGGTAATAATAACCATGGTAACGATAACATATTCTCTACTCTGTCCTAAAAGAGTCCATAAAATCAAATTTTTCAACCTCATAACCCTACAATGCATCAGTCGGCCTGTTGGTGTGAGGTGCCCATTTTCTCTTTATTGTTTTATTGTTTGAAGCATGTGCTAGTTATAGAGGCTGTGCTTCTAGCGATGGTGTGTTGTGGGGGCAGACAGCCAGCGTCGTCTGTGTGGGTGAGAGCGTTTCGCGAACGACTCGGAATGACCTTGGACACCTTTGCGTTTCCCACTGGCAGGCCACGCCAATTAAAATTCCACAGGTAATTAAACCACATTTGAATACGAGAGCGGCGGAGGCAGGCTTTGTGTGGGACTAAGGTAATTATGGCCAAGAGAGAGAGAGAGAAAGACTGTGAGAGAGAGAGAGAGAGAGAGAGAGAGAGAGAGAGAGAGAGAGAGAGAGAGAGAGAGAGAGAGAGAGAGAGAGAGAGAGAGAGATCTGCGAGCCTTTCAGAACTGCCGGGAGAAATAATGACTTCAGTCAGACAGCTCCTGGTGGACAAATCCTCTGATGAACTTAACTAATACCAGCAATGGCCAGAATATTAGCCCGGACCTGCTCTGTTTGATCATTTCCACAGCAACCGTCATAATAACGCTGCAAATATTGCTCTCAAAGTGGCGGAATGATGAACGAGAATAATTTCTCCGTCTCTTTCTAAAAAACATGCGATTATTTTTTAATTAAAAGTCTTCAAATAGTCATTCTGTTACAATGAGGGACCTCAGATTAGCCAGCAGAAATGCTCTTTGGTTTTAATTGGCCCGAATACCAAGAGCACGTTCAGGCTGGGGTCTTGTTGTGGATACTGGCTGCTGTGGCACCAGGTACGTTCTTGCAGAGTGTGACACTATAGGGCTTTGGAGGCGAATTCAACAGCTACAGCTGGCTGTTCGTGTTCGAGTTGCCATAGGAGCGTGCAGCTCCTCTGCGCTCCTACACTGCAGCATCCACAGGCATGCGTGGCAAGGCGCTGTCACCATGGTGATCTCCCCCTCAGGAGTGGGATTTGCCATTTGAGCAGACAGACAGAGTGAGAGGGAGTGAGAGAGAGAGAAAGAGAGAGAGAGAGAGAGAGAGAGAGAGTCTGACAGACATCTCCCTGCTAACCTCCCTTCATTCGGCGCCCTCCCAAAAAGCAGAACAAAGGAGGTGCTGGTGTTGTGCATTCTGCAGGGCTCTTTCTGTCTCTGCAGCTCATCTGCCTTCTCTGTCACTGCGGAGCCTGGTACCCCTCTGCCTAAAAACACGCCGTGCAATCACACTACCACACACACCGAGAGGCTGTTTGCGGTGATTATGTCCTTGGCGGTTCAATTTACCGCAGAGGCTCATCAAGTCTGACCCTGCAGCAGGGTTTTACATCTCGCCGTGGTCTTCTGTGGCATAAATCTGCCATTCACACTGGTTCGGATCTACGGAAGATACCAGATGCAATGCAGACAGAGGGAAACTCTGTACTAGGTGTTGACTATAGGATTTAACCAAATGGGAAAAGCAGCTCTCTTAGTAATAAAGATGTGTTGCATGGGTTAAGATCACACATATGCACAGATACACACATCTGAAACTTATGTATGTGTAGCAAACTGGGTTCTGTCTAAAATAGCCAAGCAAAATGTATGAATTTTGAGCAAAAATTGCAGTGCAGGTAATAGGTGAGAGTGCAACTGGATTTCTTTAGGATATTTCAAAATAATTTTTTTGGTTTCTTCACAAACCAAAGCCATTATATTGAAAACAAAAAGTATCCCCAAAAGTAGTAGCGCAATGACCATATCCCATATCAAAACCCAACATATGTCATTTCCATACCTAAAATACATATTTTACAGTCACCATTTTGCAGATTGGTCATAAACACAGCTAAGAGGCTTCCCACCACTGGCCATGCATCTTTCACAAAACGTAACATCTATCTACCACAGTTTTATCATAGGTAGAATGCAAAATGTTTCAATACAAGCATTGCAGTCAAATGTAATTCATGCAATGTTTCAAAACTTTAACCAATGGGAGAAAATCAACACTCCGCAACAGTTTAAAATCAGCCCAATTCCGTGGAAAAAATGCAGATTTGGCAACCCCGTATCCAACACGAGCTGCATCCAAAGTGATTTAAATATTCTGCATATTGATAGTGGCTCTCTGATGCGCAAAATTATATTCAATATTAGAATGTTTGCAGGAGCAGGCGTTAATGGTCAGAAATTGGGAGCGAGATTAAGAAAAAGGCTTTAATAGTCTACAAAAAATGCAAACAATGCATGGCAACTGTAGAAAGCAAAAGCCAAATCCTGGACATTTTGTGTGACTTAGAAATACCGGCCAGACGCATTTTTTGGTTAAATTAATGATTCAATGACTGACTCATAGACAGTTGCTAAGAGCATACTATAATAAAACTATTACTATTTATGTCATATAAAGATATGTACAAGTAATAAGTAAGAGTAATGTGCAATAGTATGCAATTCTGAAATCAGCCAGTCACTTGTGTTCTTTAAGGAATCAATTTTAATGAATGAATCATTTGAATGAATGATTCAATGAATCACTTACAATGACAGCCACTTGTTTTGTAACTAAATGAATCAGTGTTAAAACAAATCAAGTGAATAAATCAATCAACGCCTCACACACAAAGATAGTCACTTGCCACCACCTACTGCCATATCAATGTATCTCACAGAATGAGTCACTGTCTTTTTGGAACATGCAAAAGCAGACAAGCGGAGTGATACAGTGTATCAACGGACTCCACATCAACATTCACAGAGTGCTGCACAGTCAGTTAAATTTGAGAACTGACCACAATATGAAATAAACTATATTAGAAGTTACACAAATATTAAAATATGAAATATTCCAACACCACAGCTGTAGTTAAGAATACAAGATTTTATACTTTGAGGTTATGAAAAGGTCCCATGGTTCAGAAAAAGTTGGAAATATTCTGTTGTATATTGTTTAGCACTGTCAGACCACAGTATATGAAAGAGACATCTGGCTCATCCTCACAGTTGAATTAACAGTTTGGCCGAATTACAAACCCCTCACTAATAACAAACAAGCCCTCGGCATGTATAGCACAGATCATTTAGAATGACTTGACGAGCATGAAGCCAACAGACCACATAGACTGCATCCCGAAGACCCATCAAAAAAAGCGAGTGAGCGAGAAGAGAAGACAGAGGACAAAACTGCATGTACCACCCACACAGTCCAGAGCCCATCTGTTTGCATGCTGCTGGTGAGTTACCGGCACACAGATATGATTTCTCCATGCTACATAGAATGAAGGTGTAAATTATTGCCTAAGGCTATAAATGAACACCATCTGTAGGCTTCAATCATCTTAAATCTCAATAAACTCTTGAGAAGGGAGAAGACAAAGGGAATCCATCAGTAGCACTGTCTCAACAATCGAATGGCTGTGGTCGTAGTTCCACTGACTTCCATTTAAGCCAAAGACATTAATGTTGATAAAACACTCCATTAGTGCAAATAGCGTAATACATGTGAGTGGTTCTTAAGTAACCGTTGCAGAGACTCATATTTTTTGACCTCAGAATACTTTGTTACAGCAAATTTTGAAAGTGGCACTATTCTCAGTACAAAAAAAATAAAAGTAAAAAACTAAACATCGAGATGGAATATGCTATGGTATTTTCAAAACAGCAGACATTTGATGTATTCTAAGGTAGTCCCTCTTCGATTCAAACATCTTTTGGCATTTAAACACATCTGTTTTGTTTTACGACTGTGAATTTTTACGAATGACAATTTGTGGCACAACCAAACAGCTGTTTGACAGCAAAGTTGAACAGCGTAACTCATTAATGTTCCTTTCTCAACAGTCCAGTTCAGACCATTTCTCAATGAAAACAAACAACAATGTCTCAGCTGAAATCAAAATGTTAAGTTTTGAGAGCAGTTTTTTCCTCGCATTGCCTCATTATTAAAAAAGAATGAACTGATTCCTCAAGGTATGTTGTTTATTATTAGAAATACATGCGTATCCTTCATGCATGAATGCATGAATTGTGCAGATTTTCATGGTCTCTCCCACATGCTTTAGTACAACATGATTTTTCAGTCCTTAGCCATGTCTTGGCCTTTCACACTTCACATTCTCTTACAAAACACCACATCTTTATTGTCTCTTTGTTTTTCTGGTGGGAGAAAATACACTGGTGGATGAAAGAGGCTGGCATTAAAATCTGTGCACTGAGACTACCACAAAGGAGGAGAAACCAGACTTGTGTAGAGCAGGGAAAGCAGGCAGGGTGTTATATTGATGAAAAAAAAAAAAACCAAGGGAGAGAGCGAGAGCGAGAGTGAGCATTCGGCTATACCATTCTCTGGCTGCAGCCACCAGCTCCTTGCTCAGTTCCCATTCTTTTAGTGAGTGCTACCTGTCAAGCCCTGAATTATACAGCCTTGGGCTTCAGCCTACGTGAGTCATCCATCAGAAAGGGAGGGAAAGAGGGAGGAGGAGAAAGAAGACTGGAAAGAGGGATGGAAAGAGAGCCACAGAAGGAGTAAGGGAGAGGTAGAGGAACAAAGAGCCAGGATGTGGGGAAGATAAAAAGGAGGAGGAGCACGGAGAGGAATAGAAAATAGGAAAGTGGAACGAGAGAGAGTCACAGATGGAGAGGAGGTGGAGAGAAAGAAAGAAAGGGAAAGAGAGAGAAAGGGGGCAATAAACATGATTTGCACAAAGCAATTACTAAACCCTGTTAAAATCATAGCAGTCACACCTGTATTGACACCTCCTCTTATTATGAGTCTCTGCGTTTACTAAAAGGGATAAATTAAAATGGAGAATGTGCAGAGAATGTGCGTGTTTTTGGGAAGAGAATGCAACCAGGAGGGTGTAAAGGTGGGTATTTTTAGATGACAAGAAAAAGGCTCATTAAAGGATAGCTTTTATGTTATTTCTAACATTTGAAAATGAATGCAACAGCATTAGTTTGTCGCAGCAGCCATTATGATTATGAGGAACGTTGCATTTCTAAATTTTTCGTAGCACTTTTTTGTCTTTACAATTATTTTTCAAGAACTTATTTCACCCACATTAGTGCCCACTCTGCTTTAAGCTATTGGACAAATGGCATGCACTTTATATTTATTGGTTGCTTCTAATATTTATTAAATGCAACAAATGAGTTAAAAGGATACATTCAGTTGGTTCCCATTACTTGTATAGTATTATTTTTCCATACTATGGAAGTCAATGAGGACCAGCAACTGAAGGTAAAGGCAATCAATAGTTTCATGTGAGGGCGAAAAATTTCCCTATGCAAATTTGCGCTGCTGACTAATAGTGAGCTGCTTGGTTTGAAAGTGACTTCTTTGTGAGCTGTGCTTCTTGCATTGCACACTATTAACAACACCCAGCGAAATTGCGTAAAAATTTTGCTAATGTGGCTGCATCTTTAGTAATCTTACAGTTTTAATTAAACACTGCAAACACTTTGTTTACTAATATCCACTGTCGTCTATAGTGTTGCATATTAGGTCAATAATCTAAGTAACCGAAACCAGCACTACTTTCATGGTTTTCGAATCACTCAATAGATCTGTCGCTACTTCCGTTTCATTGCGACTTTAATGTTACTATAATGTTGTTGCGGTATTTGTTTTATTGTTGGGCCAATTGTTTTTTTGGTTGTTTTTTAGCAAAAGCATTACAATAATATACAGGAAGAATTACATTATGACTTTAATTCAAATTAATATTTCATGTTCACCTATTTGGTGAGACTCGTATAATGAGCCAGTGATTTATAACAAAATAAATCTCTTACACAGACTGTCAGAAAATATATGCCAAAAAAATTTACCTTCAAGGGTACAACAGCTTGTCAGTAGGACAGTATCCTTTAAGGTACAACTTTGTACCTAATCGTCTCCTAAAGGGTGCAAATTAGTACCCTAGAATAGTAATGTACACCTTTAAGGTACTGCTATGAACATGTAGGGGTTAATAATGTACAAAATGGTCCCTTTAAGAGTACTACCCCAGTAAGAAGCTGTCATACCCCTGAAGTTACATTTTTGTGAGTTGTGTGTGTGTTATGAAGCGCAAAAGGCTGATGTAGACCTCAGTTTTCTATAATGTTTTGCCCTGAGAAGCCATTACAATACATAAACTTACAATGTATACATTACATCAGTTCATCCCCCCCATCAGAGCAGCTATACATTTAAACATTTATACATTTGAACCTCTGCTGTGATATAACCCAATGTATGCCGCAGGAGACAAACGCTGTTGTTGTTTTGTCATTATTACTTTTTAATGGCGTGGTAAAGGGCGGCAGACGCTGCGTAGCCTGCACAGGTAACGCAGTGTCCTCATTACAACCCTGCCATTCCCACAATGTTCCCACAAATGCCCCCCAAATGTTAGCTTGCTCTGACAGCACAGTCGGAGCGCCGTTCTCTCCCCACCTTCTCATTTGGGGGTAATTCATCACTCTCTCGCCCTCTCTCTGCCTTTTCAGTGAGAGGTCTGCTGGAGGTACCATTTGTCTGTTGCAGAAATGCAATTCTGGTTGGTGGTTCACAGGGCTTGGCTGATGAGGTGACTCACTACACGTATCCATCAATCTTTTCTGTTCTGCCTTTCTTGTTTTGTATCTTTCTTTTGAGGTACAGTAAATAGCAACAAGAGGAGAGAACTGTTAAACATGGAAGCTGAACAGACAGAGAGTGACTTTGACAACAGTTGTCAAATCAGAGGTTGCCAGTGCAATAATAAGCTAAATATTTAAACCGCTCAACTTATATCAGTGTTAAAGTATACACATTAATTAACTCAAGTTGCCTGATAGGGATATGGTGTCATTTGTATTGCTTCCATTTGTATTGTATTCCTCAAAAAGGCTTTTTGTCAAAGAAACAAACAGCACAATCTTGCTAGACACTTGACAAGCTTATTATAATATTAATGATGTCGCTCCTATCATCAGATAGCCTCCATGTATTCCTGATGTATGCTAATGAGAGTTAGCAACAGACCCATTGTCCATTTATATCTGTTTTTAAAGGGATAGTTCACCCAAAATTTTTAATTCTGCCTTCATTTATTCACCTTCAAGTCATGCCAAACCCCGTAAGACGTTTGCTCATCTTTGAAACATAAAATATATTTTTAATAAAGTCCATTCCTCCAAAATTTTGCCAGTTCAACAAGTTGATTGAAAACCCATATGAATCGAGCACCTTAATCCAAGTCTTCTGAAAAAACATATAATACATTCATAGAGCTCATCAAATATGGTAAAGGATGCTTAACTTGACGTGTGAACAAACACAGGTTCATTTGACCTCATATTTAATGAGCTCTATCTATGTGAGTTGATCAGTGCTAAATGTTAATAAAAGCCTATTTTGATTGATATATCTCCTTAAGTCTACAGCAGCTACATTCAAAGCAAAAAATCCTAATACTGAGGGCTAGTAATATACTGTAAGTACTGAAGCAAACCATTCCATTAAATTCTTTACAACCCAAAAAACATATCATGCTTTGTTAAAACGCTTCACTTTAGTAAATACCAGCTCATTTTTATTGCAATTTCACATCTTTTAACCGCACTTTCACAACTTTTGGCTGGCAAAGGGATGTATATAAAGAAAAGAAAGTAGGCCTTATTTAAATTCAATTGACTTAATTTCGCTATGGGTCTTGAGCTTTTCTGTAAGTGACTAAGAGCTTTCATTCTCGCAGCCTTAAAGAGACTTTCATGGCTGAGCACATATTCATATGAATGAGAGGTTGGTTCTTACCTCCTGTGTCTGGCATATTTGCCGCTAACATGTCCACTACCATCACATCCAGGTGTGGGACAGCTGCAGACAAGAGAAATAATTAATACAAGACTGACGTCACACATGCGCACACAGACACACACATACGCTCGTTCTTGCTGACTATGTTCGAACCGTGGCACATCAGCCTTCATTAGAGATTTAGAGAGCTCCCAGCGTCCTCCAGGCTGATGACTCACCAGGCTCAATATTTCACATTTCATATTGTATATCGCTCTCTGGCTGCTCCATTTAGGTCCACAGCCAGTTAAAAGCCATGAGGGAAAACGTCCAAGTTTAGAATTCCTGCCCCGCTTGAGCTCAGGGTCAGAGCAGCAAACCAGTATCCTAGACATTAATATAAAACTACCCACATTAGTTACAGTGTCACTGATTGCCTTAAGTATTCACTAAGCATTTACTTTTATTGGCAGTGGTATTTCTGTGTCTATCAAAAGTCACAGTTCAACAGCATCATTGTGCATTCACACAAAATAGAAAACATACAGTTTTGGAATATTTGTGTTATTGAACGGAAATATTTATACACTACCATTCAAAGGTTTTGGGTCAGTAACATTTTTTCAAATACTTTTTTATTTAGCAAGGACAGAAAAATAATTGAAAGTGGCATTAAAATATTTTATAATGTTACAACAGATTTCTGTTTCAAAGAAATGCAGTTCTTTTGAACATTTTCATTACATGTTCCTGAAAAAAATAAGCAGCAACATTTTATATATTGATAATAATAAGATATTTCTACAGCAGCCAATCAGCAAATTAGAATGGTTTCTGAAGGATCGTGGAACACTAAAGATTGGAGTAAATGCTGCTGAAAATTCAGCTTTGCATCACAGGAATAAATTACTTGCAATATATCATAATTCAAAACAGTTTTTTTTATTGTAATTATTATTATTATTTTAAATTTATTATTATTATTTTTTTTTTACAATGTTACAGTTTTAAACAAATAAATACAGAATTGGTGAACATAAAATACTTATTTAAAAAACAAACAAACAAAAAAGATACCAACCCCAAACATTTCAATGATAATATAATATAATATAATATAATATAATATAATATAATATAATATAATATAATATAATATAATATAATATAATATAATATAATATAATATAATATCATATAATAGTAGGATTTACATTTATTATATTATATTATATTATATTATATTATATTATATTATATTATATTATATTATATTATATTATATTATATTACTATTCATTATTATGAAAATTTGTCTGTATTTGAGTTTTTTTGTATTTTTTTTTCTCTGATGAAGTAATCAATAATATAATCGTAGGTTATATTCTGAAAACAATGTAGTCTTCCGAGTAGTTTCCCCAACACTCCATGTAGTCTTGAAATTGAAGTCAATGGTGCATGTTTTAAACCTGAAGCTATTCTAAGCTTAAAATTTAGCAAAAGAGTAGGAAATTGATGGGGAACATGTCTAGCCTAGCACAAGAGTTGCATCTCCCCTTGACAGTGTTGGCTAGGTATCTGTGTCTGATCAAGCTGGTGACCCATCAGTGAGTGTAACTGGTGTTAAAGATGCCTGCAGCTACAGGCCTGGACCTGCTGATGAAGCAGATTGCCCTGATGATTGGGAAGGAGAGAGAGAGAGAGAGAGAGAGAGAGAGAGAGAGACAACAGAGGGAATTTCACTTCTCCTCTCAGTCTGATACCACAATAAAGATGACATAGTAGAGAGGAAAGCGGTCATACCACACTCCTACAGTCACACACCTTATCGCTGTCATTGTAATTGGACACATAGCCAGAAAATATAAAAAGAGCCTTTTTTAACAACAGCGTGGGTGTTAAACCATTCTTAATGAGGAAAATGTTGCCATTTAGGAGTCCTGTAAATTGTCCTTAAGGGAAAGATATGCAGGGGAAAAAGTGACAGGCAAATATGAGTAAAACGACTCACTGGCCTGAAGGAAAAACAGGCCATTCACTCTCATTATGATGCATGATTTCATTAGGACTGCAGGGATATATTGTAATATAAATTTTTGGGAGAATCATATGTTCTCACTGAAGGCAATTACAATGAAAGGTCTATTTATAGGTTCTACCTGTGGTACTTGCCATTTTGGATAAATCACATTGAAAAATATTAATTAGCAAAATTATACTTGAATGCCATCTTGAACAGAAATGTGCATTGCATCATACACCTGTTTTTTTTGTCTTTAAAGAAAGAAATTGCAAGATGAGATAGCATCTGTTAGCAAACCACTTCAAGAAAGTCCAATTCCCGGGTTTTTTTTTTTATTTTTATTTTTTTTGTTTCATGCTTCTTGAAAACCAACATAAAATCCAAATCAAGCATATTTACCACACATTTATGATCTTCAAATGATAAAAGCTTAAAAAAAATGATAAAAACAAAATGCATTAAACTAACCTAAACTAAGTTTGGGTTGTACTGTACAATTTTAAGAAAGTCATATTTTTATTCAGCAAGGATGCATTAAATTGATTAAAAGTGACTGTGCTGTTCTATATTCATCAGAGAATTCTAACATTCCACAAAAATATTAAGCAACACAGCTGCTTTCAACATTGATAATAATAACAAATGTTTCTTGAGCAGCAAATCAGCATAATAGAATGATTTCAGAAAAGTCATGTGAAACTGAAAACTGTAATAATTGCTGCGGATTAAAGTGTTGCTATCCCAGTAATTAATTACATTTTATGATATATTAAATATATTTGACTGTATTTTAAAAAAAAAAGCATCTTTGATGAACATAAAAAACGTCTTTCAAACACATTAAAAACTCTTGCCGACCCCAAACTTTTAAACAGAAGTGTATATTAAACTTGCCTCACCTATTAAACGATTTTTTTTCCAGTTAAATATTCTGTTTAGCTCATAATACATCACATTATTCAAGTAAATTGGTTGCAAACTGTATTGACTTTAAGTGAATGATTTCTACACTGTATGCAGACTGACCTGAACAGCTCTTGTGCAGCCTCCACGGCAACTGCAAAATAAAAAAAATAAAATAAAAGTGAGAACAATCAGTGGGGAAACATTTCAACATGAACTTCATCACACATTGAAATGATATTATTATGAGCAGACTAATTTTCTGGGCTCTTCTGGTTCACCTGTCTAATCAATAGTCCATGTTCATCACTACTGACGTCAGTGGTAATTCGTGAAAGGCAATAAAAGTCTCAGTTTGAAAGTGAGAAAATGGATTTGACCGTAGGTTGAGACTGTAGCTAATACCATGTGAGTGCGTTGTACCCCGCACACCTTTAGATCGTGTTCGATGACGCTTCTCGGCTGCATTCACCTCCATCTGGAGAAAAGAAGCAGCAATTAGCCTGACCTCCATCTACTAGCAACTGTGAAAGCAAGTTTAAAAGGGCAATGATGTCTGCAGCAAGGATGGTTATGAACTGCACTGAACTGCATGAGAGTCAGATCATAGATGCATGATAAAAGAATATGTTTATTATGAAAATACAGACTGTGAACCACTATTGGTCATGCAGTACATGTGGCCATAATGCAGAACTGTTTATATTGTATGCTATAAAGCTATTATTTGTCTTATTCTGCACCTTAGTTGTGAATCAGCTTATAATGAACACAAATTTGGGCACTTGCATTGCCTTGATCCACTGGACACTAGAAAACATTTTTCTTACCTTTTTGTTGTAGCTGTTAAAAATACAGTGTTATTACAAAATACTGTATGCACTTGTCTTGATTTTTTTTTATCAAGAAAAATAAATATTGTACATACATAATGGCATTAAGGCCTTAAGACACACAAACAACAACAAATCTTGTAAGTACTTTCATTCTTCTGTAATACTTTAAAGTTTGCAAGATTGCTTCTCTTGCTCATTAGGGATGAAAGATAATTAAAAGCAAATAAATAAATAAGGCAGTGTTTTCTTATGACCTGAGAGACTTTAGAACACATAAATATAGTAAGTATTTGATGCTCGGTGCATTCTGGGAATTAATGTGCACTGGAATGATTTTGACAACGGGACAGCAAAAACAACACCCTGGTTAGTGTACTGTATTTAGTACTGTACCAAGGAGCAGATTGAGATGTGTTCTAGTGCTAAAATGGTTCATATATAGTTTATATATATTTTATATGATGTTAAATATATCTCATATACAAAGCCAACAAAATACAATTCAATAATTGTAATACATTTTTTTTAATAACAACAATATCGTTAACACTATTTTCTATTTTTAACATATTTTAAAATGCAGTCTATTCCTGGATCCTCAGCAGTCATTACCCCAGGCTTCAGTGTCATATGATCCTTTCAGAAATCAATCTAATATGCTGTGTTGCTTAAGAAATATTTAATAATATTATCATCTGTTAATGTTAAATACAGATGTCTAATATTTTTGTGGAGCCTGTGATACCTTTTTTACACTTTTTTGTTTTTTTGACGAATAGAAAGTAAAAAAACTATATAAATCTATTACACGTCTTCACTTTTACTTTAATTTTTACTGAATATTAAAAAAAAAAAAAAAAAAACCTCCTGATTCCAAACTTTTGAGCAGTAATGTAAAAGTGCAGCTTTATTGCCCAGAACAAACAAAAAGTAAAGTGTATAACCTGAGATTTACTGGTTGATGGTGGGACAGATGTGTTTTCTGAGGAGCGCCTCCTTTGTGGTGCGATTAGGCAGAATCGTCCGCTGTGTGTCCCTCAAAGCTGTTCCTCAAAACTCATTTTCTGTTAAAGGAAAAGAATGCGCTATCATCTGTCATGAACTGCAGTCATGTTAAATCTGCAAACTGATATGCGGTACTCTTATAAGAAAAGACATACAGATGTCTGAAGCTATTCAGGGCCTCCATTATCACAGTATCACAGCGAGGAAAAAAACAAGCAAAAATCTGTCATTCTGCTTTTGTTTTAAAATATAAAAAGTGACAGGAGCAGCTTTTTAAAGTTTTGGAACATGCTCCGTTCATAAGGAATAAAGTCACCTATATTTACTTTTTTTTTTTTTTGAGAGAGAGAAGTATGAGGGTCTTTATGTCTTTACATTGAACAGTGTACAAAAGGTAAATCGCTGGGGAGTTTTTATTTGAACTTTTTAAAATAAAGAAACAAAGTCACTCTATTCTTTTCCGAGGTGCTTGTTTAGAATATAATATAATATAATATAATATAATATAATATAATGCATTTTCTTTCAGAAAACCGTCTTTAAGCCACACACACACACACACACACACACACACACACACACACACACACACACACACACACACACACACACACACACACACACACACAAACAAACATATTGAGTGCTCCAGTCCTCTGTCAACAAGCTAACACTTCTATCTCATGCTCCTTGCAAATCCTGTTAATGTGTGTGCTGTTGGTGCAGTTGGGGTGTGTGTGTGTGTGTGTGAGAGAGAGAGAGAGAGAGAGAGAGGAACAGATACAGATTTGCATGTGCATGCAAGTATTTGTCAGCTCCAAGGCCAGTGACACAAAGGGTGCTCTCCAAATGCTGGAGATGTCTTTTGAAAACCTTTCAATGACAGAAATACAGACTTGAACGAATTTCCTTAGAAAGATGGATCTTTGTGTGTAACACCTTCTCACGTCTGCCTCACACACAAAAATGCACTCGCTCTCACGTTGCCCCTCTTTCCGTTGATAGATCGCTCAATCACTTACACTGGGGCAATATGGGAAGCTCTCATCTGAACTTCACTTGGTCAAATCAAAGCATATGAGCTCCAGCTGTTCCCCAGTGGCAGCGATCTGGCCCAGCTTGTTTGTAATTGGGGGAAAACACTGTTTAGTATTCATGCCTAACACCCTTCTGTCTCACATAAAGTGGGACATACAGCTTCAAAATCTAATTCTCTCTTTCTCTCTTTTGAGGGGAGAAGTATGGGCTCTTTTTGAAGAGTCTGCATTCTCAGAGCATGTCCTATCCAAAAGCAACGCTTCCCCATGCGAACCCTGCATACCTGCAGGCTGCGTCGCACATGTTACACAGTTTCAGTTATGACAGCAGATAGCCTCAGGTTTATCTGAGCTTGCTAAGGTTTTGATTTTTAAGGATTAGTTCACCCAAAATGAAAATTCTGACATCATTTACTCACCCTAAAGTTGTTCTGAACCGATATGGTTTTTTTTTCTTCTTCTTCTGAGGAACATCAACAGGGGGAAAAAGTGGTGCATATGACTTAAATTTAATTACTGCATTTTTTTTTTTTGTGTAGCAGTTACACCTATTTTTTTCAGGTTTCAGATTTTTTTTTTTTATCATTTAATGTAGTTCACAAAGCCTGGCTGAATGATCTGTTCACGAATCAGACTGAATCGGTCTGTGAGTTCAGCTAATTGACTCAATGATTTGTTAACAACATTAAGAGCTCACTGGAGGGAAAATGTCAATAAATTAACTTAAATACTTTATTTTTCACACAAAACTATTATATCAATTTGAACACTTTAAGAATAGTTATATAGACCACATTTTTATAATTTTATGATAATCTTGCATCTTTTGTGAATCTTATAAACATCTAATTTCATGGAAAAGCGTGAGTAGCATAGCCTGGTAATACCAAACTCTGCTACTTCACTTTGCTTCGTACAGTACAGAAGCAAACTGAAGTTGAGCGGAAGTACGAAGTCTGAAGTATGAGTTGTTTTACAAAATAAAACTTGTAATTTACAAAAAAAAAAAAAAAAAGTGAATCCAAAAAGCTATTTTATGGTTAATTAGCATAACCAAACTTAACTTAAACACATACTGATGACTAAAATAATAACACAGGTGATAAAGAAAAAAAGACACATGAGGAATTCTACATTCCCTACCTAACTACCTTCCTTAGCTAACTTTTTTTTTTTTCACTTTTATGGTAACAAAACTAATGATGAAACTTTCATTTTATAGAAATCATCCTTTTTTCACTGTATAAATTATCAGTATGTCAAAATAATTTTGCAGACCACAATCACTATGCACCAAAAAAAACCACCTTGCCCAGGCATTCGCCTGGCAGGGCTGTTGTCACATCCCATTCATCTAAAAACTGCTCCAGATGCACAGCACCACTGTGAGCCTCTCCACCCCCACGAGAGTGTGTGGATGTGTGTTTGTGTGAGAGTGCATCACACCCAGTCATCAGGAACAGAGTGACCTAGTCAGAAAGACATGACCTTACAACCCTCATGGCTCGTCATGCAATTTATCCAGTTATTTTCCCCTCAACCCTGCCTAGCATCACCCCACCGGACAGTCCAAAAAACCACTGCACGTACAAATCCGAAATCATATTTACTGTCGATTCATGACACATGTTTATCTGTTTCGTTAGTGCACAGTTTCAGTGACCCTGAGATTGGTCCAGATTTATGTGGTGTGACCGGTCAAATTTGCTTGGCTGGTTGTTGCCTGGCCCCAATTCAGATGGCATCATGTCTACAAGAGCCCTGAAACAATCATGTCATGAGACATAATTCATTTCCCATTCTCTGATGTTACATTTTTTTGGCTATGTTTGGTATGGAATACTTGTGTACAACTGTGCACTGAACACATCACATTATATAGTGTAAACTTTTTTTTTTCATAGTAAGAGAAACAGTAGACATTATTCATCTGCTATATTTTTGTCATTGTTATCAGGTCTTAAATGCAAGAGGATGATACATAATTAATATAAAATTCTCAACATTTAGAGCCTGATCAAATAATGAGTGAAGAAAAGGATATTAAAATGGTTACCTACACTACTGTTCAAAAGTCTGGGGTTGGTTACATTCTCATAATAGATGGTAATGTTTATGAAAGGCACCTCTTATGCTCACCAAGCAGCATTTATTTGATCCAAAGTACTGTAATAGCAACAGCAACATTGTGAAAAATTATTACAATTTAAAATAAGATTTCTGTTTGAGTATATTTCAGAATGTAATTAATTCCTGTGATGCAGAACTGAATTTTCAGAATCATTACTCCAGTCTTCAGTGTGACATGATCCTTGAGAAATCGTTTAAAAATGCTGAATTGGTGCTCAAAAAACATTTCCTATTATTATCAATGCTGAAAACAGTTGGCTGCTTTATAATTCTTGTGAAAACTCTGATACATTTTGTCCGGATACTTTGATGAATAGAAAGTGGGGGAAAAAACATGATTCACTGAAAAATATAAATCTTTTGTAACAATCTACAAGTCTTTGCTTAAAATAATAATAACCCCAAACTTTGAATGGTATTGTAAATCCCCTTCAGTTCCTCTATCACAACCACTGTGGGATACTGTAATCCACACAACATATATTGTTGTATTCTACTAATTTTTGCAAATATATTGTAGTAGGTCATATATGCAAGCTAAGCACAATATACACAATATATAACAAAGAAATAGTGAGAGCAGCATGTTAGTATGCTACATCCATTGTGTTTTAAGGAATCCTATTGTCTGCTGTTGAATAAAATCTGATGGTCAGTGTTTGAAAATGTTTGGCCGCTCAGTACAGTGGTATATTTAGTCAAGAGCTTCAAAGAGTCTAGACTTCTGCTCTACCTTATCAGTCGGTGTGACTCACTCAATGCGAATGCGACGGTAATGCAAATTTGTGCGTGTATGTGTGTGCACATGTAATGCAGATGCCTGCAAAGAGTCTAGCCAGAATTCCAATCACCGCACAGAGTGGAGAGGGAGTGTGGGCATTTTTCAGTCCTCATTTAGAATCAGAGCACATGCACAGTAGAGCTCTTCATTATTAGCTACATGAATAGCCATAAAGCCATAGGTTATAAGCAGAATGCGTGCGAGAAAACTGGATCAGCCTGAAATCACAACTACATCAGCAGCCCCTAGTTGCGGGTATTTTGAGAAGAACGCTTCCTTGCGTTCAAAACACAGACTGGCACATTTCCCGTTTTGAGACGGCACCTGAGCTCTGAGGACATTTCTCGTAAGTTTCCTAATTTAAGTACTAATGGAAATGCTCTCGATCTGCCAAATGCAGCTAATCTACAAATGGCCTTGCGTTGAGGGCTCTCAGAGCTCAGAGTCTGACTCAACCCATATAGTGCATTGCATGGATGCAATCCACAAAGACACTTTGCGCTAAACAATGAAACAAACCCATCTTCCACCCTGATGCACTCTATCGCATCCTCATCAAAGGTAAAGCTGGAGAACAATGCTTCCCTCTCCATCTCATCTCTCTGTCATTACCTCTCTGACTCCTGACTCTCCCGCTCTCTCTCTCCTGGGGCCTCATTCTATTCCATCAGGCAGAGAAGAGCTTTAATTGCCCCTGCCATTCTCAAGGCTTGCTTATGGAGAGAGAAACCCTTGCCATCAGGTCTTAATGATGCCTGGCAACCGCGTGGGATCCAACCAACACATCGTCAATGGCAACGGAGGCACCAGAAGTCCTCTCTCCCAGTGACAAGAAAGGCGAAGGCTTCCTGAGACTTCACGTCCTCAGAGAGAGAGAGGAGCAGTTCAGCGAAAAATAGCTTTTGCCCCTCATTCGACAACCTAAGTTGGTTCCAGGCCTGGAGGAGACGTGGGCACCCAGACTGCCAGAATCGTCTGACAGGAAAAAAATGCATGTTACCCATCAGATTATACCAGCAATGACTAGCTGAGAGCTAATGGATACATTTTAATGTGTTCAGTTTTTCCAGTAACTCTTATTCCAGGATTTGCAGAAGATGTGTCCTAATTTCACCCTGAATTACATCAAAACAAAAAAAGCAGAAATAACAGAAAAATCAGATACACTAGTCTTAAGCATTTTACCAAATTAAAGCACACACCGAAAAAACACACAAAGCCCTATTAAATACAGCACAAATGCCATTCCATGACACATAACGGAGGTGAAAATGTCATGATAAACTTTGCAGCGCTTAGCTTGTTCACAATGCGCAGCACCTTGCAGCTTTATCTGGCTGCTTTCACACCATACCTGCTAATTACATCTCCTCCTCTACACTACAGCAGCCCGCTGGGCTCCACCACGCCTTACCTCTGCAGCTGGTGTGTTCTCATGTGCGTTTGGGATAGCGCACAGCTCGGCCAATTCTTACACATAAATAGGTGTATTTCACACACAAACACGTGTAGTCATGCACAGAAAGCCTGGAAACCCACATCTGTTAAAAAAGATACTATTCCAAAGAGCGTCAAAAAGGTTTGTGTAGCTAAACGCGCCATTCGATTTTTAAAGCCACTGACAATTCAAGGCAGATGCTTCCAGAACCTATTGAGCTGCCTACGAAGGCTGCATTTTAATCCTAGACGCATTCCAAAAAGTAGATTCATTTTCACCACATTTTGCAGGAGCAATCCCATAATGCAACAAGCTTATGCAGCAAGTCATGCCAGAATGACTGAATTTATGAGCTCTTAAAAATTATTTACCATATTTACCTAGTTACTTTCTAAGAGCCCAGACTTCTGAATCTGTTTAAGACCCAGAAACCGTGATGTTCGACGTCAGACTTAACCAGACAACTGAGGTCATGTCATTACTGCAAAACGAAATTGTTATTTGTTACAATAAGATAGATTTGCGTATGTTGACTGCACAATTAGTTGGGTACATTATTTGCTTCCTACATGGTGTTTCAAATCACTCACTTACAGTTAATGCACCTATCTAAGCAGTAGGCAGTGAGTAGGTTTTGGAACGGAGCTTGAGCTTTTATCAGCTTACAACCAACCGAACCACATGAGACCTTGCCATCTATAACCAAACCAATACGGCTGTCCAAAGCACTCTTTATCAACTAATGAGTCTTTCCAGGCTCGATTCAGCGCACATCTGTCCAAAAGCGTACGGGTACTAATTCTCCCCATCTTTATGAGCTTGGTGCAGTGGCGGAATGTGATTAGTTATATGTTGCATTGGGCTCTGTCTCCAGCTTTGTCACCAGTGAATTCTAATCAGTGAGGCAAATCAGCACGGATTGAGCCGAGATGGAGAGGAAATATGATTTTAATCAGCATGCAGCGCTCGTGCTCCTGTCTGTCTCATTCACAACGCATTCAGAGACCGAGAAACCATGGAGCAATCAGCCAGACCTCCGCTGCGTCCTATCAAGAAGGACGTGCTTTAATTACCACCAGCCAAGGCTCCCTTTCTCTCTCTCTTTCCTTCTCCCTCTCTCTCACTTCCCTAAAATGAATAATTGCAATAATGAGCCATTTTCATCTAGCTCTCCTTTACCAAAGGATGACAAAAATTACTCATCTTGTTAAAAACCCATATCTACCCGACCTGTATGTGGGAAAATGGAATATGATGTTGTTTGGTGTGCTTGGAGCTGTGCGCAGGCTGTGTACTGTAGGCACATTTGGCCCTAATGAATAATTAGCAGTGTGTTTTAGCTGAGTCACTGTGCTGGAGGGCCTGCACTGGACTCTAATGGAGGTGTTGCCTCACGTCTTCCATCACAGGACTGTCCCCAGTGAGCCAATTGCATAGCAGCCTTTGTGAGGCACGGCGGAGTGTGTGCGTGAGCGCGCGTGTGTTAAAAATAACAGCTCTCCCACTTCATGACTCATTCTATGAGCTCTCTGTCCGACACTCCCAAACAGTGTCTGGAAAGAAACCCTAGAGCCAACTCCTTAATTTACTGACTGGTCATTCCTTATCATCTTTATGTGTGTGCTTGCTGCTTATATGTTCTATATAAATATCCCCATTGTTAGTTGGTATAGGCAAGATATGATGCTCAACTGAAGCTTCATGCCAGCCCTGTTATATGATGTTGTTATGTAACTTTTCACAGGGCTGGTCGACAATGACAACCGAAGGTGAGAACGACAGATGGAACACAGATGCCACCAGTGCGTACATGATTTAGTCAGACTAGAGACCGGACCAACTGTGGCAGAATAGCAAAACTGCTAAAATCTATAAATTCAGACCTGTTTGTAAAATATCAGAGATGAAGAGAGCAGCGTTACTGATCCTGGATGTCATCAAATGCAGACACGTTGCTATATTTTTTTTCCATAATCTTAAAATTGTGATGAAATGGAAGTTGCAACATCTTTTCTTCCATATTGCGATGTAGATTGTGAAACAGATTATAAAAACTTGGTTCTTGACTTGGTTCTATCCATCGCTTGTTGGTTGGATGAAGGAAAGTCTGAATGTTGGCTTGGAGGTGATTGGAAGAAAGGATTTAAGCGGAATAAATTGTTGAAATCCGACAGGCGTCACCAGAGAGGTTTCAACCAAAACATTTAAAAAGATGAATCACTCACAATGACATGCATTTAGAAAATAGATAAACAGAATTTTCACTTCAAGTCGACTTTAATTATTGCATTGGCAAATTGTTTTAAGTGTAAATTTAACTAAAGAAATAAGGTTTTTTGTAAGAGTAAAGAAAAAAAAGATTTGCAAATAAGGAAAGAAAAATGAACTAGAAAATACTTCTTAATATCCCATGCGATTTTGTTAAAAGTAATTTGATCTTGTTTTAAGGATGTTTAGATATTTTTCCAGGAAAACAAGACAGAAATACTGATTGATTGAGCACAATGATTTTTGTAGTGCACAATAGGAAGTGTGACTGATCACATAAACATTAAAAAACAATTAAGACAGCATTTTCATAAAAAATACATCCTTCTGTCATCTTCTGGAAATTTGAGAGCTGTATGTTCATCCGAAGGCAAGGAAGCAGAACTTGTTCACCTATTTAGAATGCTTTGTATTCTGTTAACACACTCATGCAACAACAACCCCAGCAACCCGTGTCTATGTCTGCAGACGCAAAATACCCACTCATGCCCATTTGAGCTCTCTAATGTACTCCATCCTCCATTCTTTTTAGAACAACACATAAAGTAAAAAGACTGAGCAGAAACCAGATGATCTCTTAAGAGCTGAACTCGTGTAATCACCCCAGATTAGTTATTAAGGAAAATGCCCCCGCTGCACAAACACACACACAAAAGGAATCCTTTTCACATTCAAAAAGAAAGATGATGAGGCCCCTCCATTTACTCTCCCCTCCCTTCCATGGGTCTGCAAATGCAACAGGAAATAGGGCTCCATATGTGGCCCCAGCTCATGTTGTCACCGATTGGAGTGAATCATCGCCATTATCGGATAGCCGTGTGTATGCGCTGTGCTTTCAACACACAGACTCGATAGCTTTCCTGAGTCACTGTGCATATATGGGCAAATCAGGTCAGTACTGATTTGGAGAGTGGATGCAGTCTGTGGGGATGAGGATCTATGGGGAGTTTATATACCAATGCTTGTTTCAGATGCCGCTACCAGTCTTACAAATTCCTGATGATCAGATTCACTTGCAGAATTGAATTCAATGATTCATGGACTCCTGGATATGGCTGAGAATTATTGACTCTGTATTTGTATGGAGACCAAAGGTGCATCCTAGTTTTCACTATTCAATGACATTTTGTAGTACAAATAGTGTGAATATTGTGTTCACTATGAAATTTACGAGATTTTACATTACAAGTACACAAATGATAGACATATTTAATAAAAAAAAAAAAAGTGTGGAACACTGGACAATTGATGCATGCACAAGAAAAATCTTCAAAAAAATCATACACTAGACATTAAAGTACATAGTGCATTATATATATTACGTCATTTGGGACGAAACTCAAGTCTAAATCTTCCTTCTCTCCCTTTGTTTCTCTCAGATAAAAACTGCTATCAATATGATTTGCAAATCATACTGGATCAGATTTAAATTAGACACCCAGCTCTGTCCTATATTTAATGTTTAATATAATCTAGATCAAATGTTTATTTCACCTATGTAGTATAGTAGTTGTGTTTTTTTAAAGATATATTCTTGTCATTTTTATGCCTTTATTTTGGACAGGACTGTAAGTTGACAGAAAGCGAAAAGGGAAAGTGAGTGGAGATGGGATCAGGAAAGGTCTGTGAGCCGGGACTTGAACTGGGGATGCCTGGAGCACAATGGGGCTATGCGTTGCCGCCGACAAGGCCATCTGCGCAGACTATAGTAGTTGTTTTTTGGCATCAAGAGTCAGATATTTCCTAATTTTCTCTGACGTCCATAGCAACATTAAATGGTATAAAATATAATACCATGCAAAACCATTCATCTGGATAACTGAAACTGGCATAACAGTACTTTTATGACTCTCGTATCACCTCTTGCTGGATATAAATACAAATGCATTTTGCGCAATCTTGCATCTCAGTTATCAGCTGCAGTGAAAAGGAGAGCCTCCGAACGGAGCTGCATAAATTAATCCTGCTGTTTTCATAATAACTTTCTGAATATGACCCCTGAACAACAACAAAAAAACCTTTAAAAAAAAATGTTTTAACTAAAACTATAACCAAACAGTCTCGTCTCGTCCTACACAGAAATGCTGACTCAACCAATGGAGTCCCGTCCCCAACTGGTGCCATTGGTTGAGTCAGCTTTTCTGTGTAGGAAGAGACAGCTCGGTAGTCTTATATATTTTGGTACGCTCCTAATTTGGCATAATTATATTTTTAGTTTAGTTTGATTAATCTATCAATGCTTTCCCCCCACTGTCGCAGTTTATTTTTATAAAAAATATATTACTTTTTTGTAACTATATTATGTCATTTAAAACAACCACTGTCCTAATTTAGCCTGAGACACTGTACTGCTGGGTTGCAGATATTTACAAGGAGTGAGAGGTAAGGTTGGATATGTTTACACTGCATGCCTGCTGAACCTGAATCCTGGGATCTAAACTGGGCTGCCCCTGAATGTTTTATTCACCTCCACACAAACCTCTCATTCCCTGTGTTGGGTTGTCTCAGTCTTCCTTTCTTTCTCTCTCTCCCTCTCTCTCTCAACTCAACTAGGTCACAGCAGCATCTAATGTAGATCAGGGCTTCCCATGAAAATGGCACCAGAATAATCTAAAAGAGTGTTGTAGCCTTCATATACAATAACATGATTTAATACGATGAATTCTCTTAAAAGAGTGACAGGATTCCAGAGGAACAAATAACCTCTACACCATGACCTATTTATATAAATAATCCACCTTTATTCATAATACAACTGTTGATTCAGAGCTACAGCAGACTTTCTCGGTGCCTAAATCTGTCCTTCTAACTCTTCTGCACTGAATTCTGTTGGGCATTGTTCAAAGAGATAATTTACTAGTGAAAAGTTGGAAAATGAAAAATTGGATTTCTGTTCTTAGAATGAAAGATGTTTTTCAATTCAAGCGCACTATTAGTAATGCTTATTTTCAAGCATTCGATATACTAATAATTTGCCATTCTCTGCTGCAGTCTGCGAAGGATAGGTGTTGATGCTAAATCTTTAGTTTCATGAGTATTCAGAAAGCAAATATAAGAGACATTGATATTTAAATTGACTAACCATGGAGAAGAATTTGTTCTAAAATATTGCCTTTTATATTTTAATTTCTTTATTGTAAATTTGATTCTACTTTTATTTACATTTACCTCATACAATTATAAATTTGCATACACATTTTAAATGCGGGTGTCAGAAAATATCCTTATCAATATAATAACGTCAATGTTATGTCATCATCACAAACCACTGCAGAGTGAATCATATGCTCACTAGCACCAAATTCAGTGATTCAGCCATAAATTCCCACATTAATATTCATACAGTGAAAAAAAAGCAATTGAGATATTGTGGTTCTTCAGTCTTAATGAGCATGGCGTGAACACTGAATGGCCCGCTGGGTGTGTATGTGTGTGTCCATTCTCATCAGCCAATAAAAGCCTGTCTGTCAGACTGACAACATTCCTGTAGCACCACATGATTCAGCAAAACTCTGCCATTAATACCATCAGAGCTACTTAACCTTTCTGTAAACTTTTTGGTAGTGAACACAGTAGATTATGAATACATTATTAAATGGCTTGGTTAGTGTCATGCTATCATCAAGAAGCCCAGAAGTTTCATTCCAGCTTGAAGTAACATCTGCTGGAACCAGAGGGGAATTGGAAAGGAGTTTGGCAGAGAATGGCATGAGTTTGACAGGTAGGCTGGAATGAGAAAATCTCACTCTTTTTGACAGCATAAGCACTGACTAGCACTATCTGTTGGTATAGGACTACGAATAACAAAGAGAGCATTTACATACACAATCTTATGCCAATTATGCTAAATAACCTGACAACCTTATAACACATATATTTTTGCATTATACATAAAATTTCATTCATATTCAATGTACTGAGAAACATTGCCTGTTTACATTCGGACATCTGAAAAAGCAAAAAAAAAAAGCTAAAATAAAAAGTCACCTAAACATGTTATCTGGTTTTTATAACAAGCTGATTTTTGAAAGCATTTTTTTTTTACATATTAACACACTCATTGTGCATTGTTAGCATTGCGATTACATTATTATGACTAGAACGTGTTTCCCGCACGGACAGCTCTGACATTCCAATGAACAAATCAATGCATTGGTGGTACTGAAGTATCACTTCGAATTAAAACTAGTCAATAATTTCTCAAAACACAGACACAGTTGAAAAGCCACTGACAAATAAGCAAAACATACATGCATAAGTAAATGCGGTCAGGATAATGCACATGTACATTAAATGTAATATCACATAAATTAAATCTATCCAATTTTGTTCTTTCCCAAGCTCTCTTTACCAATGATGCTATTTTTATCTGAGCCATTGCCGCACAGAGTGGTTAGTGTTTGTGTATGGGGTGGATAAGAGGTGGTGGGGGTTGGTTGGCGACTCATTAAACCTGTACGATTGTGAAATGGGGAAGGTTTCTCTCTGTTTCCCTCTCCCTTGCCTTTTCTGACTGTCTTTTTCTTTCTCAGTGTGTAAATGGCTCACCAAAGCAAGGAAACCCTCTGGGGTCATGGAGCTTCTAGCCAGACAAATCACATCTTCTCCTGAGGACCCTTTCTTCTCCTCAAACCCAAGCTTACCCTCAGCCTGCTCAGGTTCTGATCCTAAACATGGCACTTTGCTGACAGGAATGCACACAAGTAAGGCTGCTTTTAATGGGAATTTCTCTACTGATCTAATGTCATCTGTTGTAGTTAGCCAGTTAGTTCTTCAAACCAAACCGGGAGCTAAAAGAAAAAAAAGAACACAAAGAAAAAATGAAAAAAAGCAGAAACGCAGTATATAAGTCACATTGCAAGTCTATATGTCACTGTCATATAAGCGTTTCTAAGAATTTTGCTATGGTAAGGTTAACTTAACAAACAAGCATTGTTATCTAAAGAGTCATGAGATCATATACAGTATTCATAAGTGTGACAGCTCTCTCCTGAACTCCTGCTGAGACGTCTAACTGCTGATCCAGGATCAGAACCTCCCACTTGAACTTCTCCTGAGCTATTATTATGACTAGATATGACTGCTTTCTGATCAGTTAAAAAGGGCAAGTGTAACAACACCCCCAGTCAACAATATCACCCTTCATTGCATAAACATGTGTTCAGATGCTTGTACATATGAATAATGCACAAAGTCTTCTCTAAAACTACACTCCATCACTGATGCAGATATGCACTAGTGTCTATCATTGTGTATGAGATTTGCACACCAGATAATCTACATTCATTTAAATTGTGCATTTAGCAGGTGCTTTTATCTAAAGTGACTTAAAATCTATGCAAGATAGTTTGAAGTGTTTTAATAAGTAGCATTAGGAAATCTTACAACCAGCCAAGAATGATTATTAAAATTCTAAAATTATACCTTATTTTAAATTTTAAAATTATACCTTAATTATTATATTTAATATTAATATTAGTTGGTTTTAAGATAATAACAATATGTTCAAACTTTGTTTATTATCATAAACATTATGTTGTATTATTATATTTAAATAATAGAAACAATATTATAAAGTTTTGGTCTTATAAATTATTCTTTTTTTATTGATTATATTGTTAATAATAATTGTAATAAAGTTAATCATTATAGATAACAAATAGCAGCTATAATAATAATAATAATCATTATTTGTTACGTTTTTAATAATGTTGTTTGATATGATTATTATTATTATTAAACTGGATTAAAATATGATCAAACAACAGCATAACTAAAAACAACAAATAATTATAATTTGTACAGTTTTTTGTACAAGCAACTCTTCTCTTCTCTTTGTTCCACAGGTAATTCTACAAAAGCTCAATCCAGCAAAGCCCTGCTGCAACTCATATTCAACTTCATAATCACTCAACTTTCGGAGTCACACAGTCATTCTCCTGAGGTGAAAATGTGTAAGACGCTTCCGTAATTTTGCTCCTAAACATGCACAATTAGCCAAAAGGGAAAAGCGTACCAAATCACAATTTGCTTAAAAGTATTACATAAGAAAAAGCTGTCAGGCTTGGGTGGAAAATCCATTTTTTTGGATGCTAATTATTGAGTGTCATGCGTATATGTAGTTGGGAACAACCACTAGTCGGACAGATAGCTATAGCATTGCTGTTCCACAGGCAAAGAGGTAGCGGAGCTTACTTTGTCAGACAGCTACTCTGCAGCCCTGTGTGTTGGAATGCAAAAGTGATGTCTTCATGAACAGATTAGAATGTCTTCTCTCAAACACACACACGCAGACAAACATGCACACTCCTTGTTCGTAAAGGCACATAGATTATGAGGCTACGACATGCCAGCATGGCAAAACAAGAAGAACAAGAAGTAAACAAAGTGAAACCTACTGAAATGGCGACACTGTCTTTCTCTCTCCCTCTCTCTGTCTCCTCACACACCGTAGGTCTGAACGTCTGCACCCGTCTTTCTTTTTTTCTCTTTAAAACGCTTTATTAGTCCCTCAAAGCACACTCTTTCACTTCTCTTCTATGTTCTCCTGAGCTTTCTTTGTCTGAGCTCGGTATTCCGCCAGCACTTGGAGAGATGGAGGGAGAGAGAGTGGAGAAGCAGGGAACTGCAGCCGCTCTGGAGAGGCTGTGGAAAGAGCGGGAGAGTGAGAGAGAGAGGAAGGGAGGAAGGGAGAGACACAGACAGACAGGGAGGAGGGGAGTGAGAGAGTTGGAGCGTAGGGAGGGAACTGTGAGCAGAATGTGTGAGGCGGTAGAGAGAGAAGCGTGTGAGCAGGTCTCCAGAAGCGACGCGACACTGCAGCAGCAGAGAGTGCAGAGCATGCAGAGCCAGACTTACTCACCTCTTCTGACTGACAGAAAGACAAACAGACAGCATGGACCCTCAGCGTAGGAGACGCACAGGCTGCTGGGCCAAAAAACAAAAGGATGAAGGACTTGTATCGCAAAGTAAATAAATCTGGTCTGCCTGAAGCCAGAGAACAAAGGGCAGGCTGGAAACGTATAACCTTAATCAGTGTCTCCCATATTAATTCAGCCGTAGACAGTCTGTTTCTAGTCACTCCCTGCTCTGCTTTCCCCACAGACTACAGAGTCTACAAAGCCATATGAGCGCGCTAACGTTTGCAGCAGTGTGGGTGTCTGTATTTGATATAGAATATGAATTATGTGCAAGTAAAATGTGCCTCATTGAAAATTAAGCAAACACTGTGGTATACAATGGCTATGTCTGCTTTAAATCCCTGCTGACAATGGCTTCATTTACGAACACTTTCAATAAAATCTCAGTTGATTTAGCTGGGTTCTATTTTTAATCAAAAACCAAGACAAAAAGGATGAGCATGAAATTCCAGTTCTTTTTCAAAACCGCTGAACCACTTTGACAGGATTTTAAAAGCATTTTAGGACAACCAACATTGTTATGTCTCTCTTTTTGCAGAATCTGGAGATCCCCAAGTGCTGAAACATAAGCGGACAGCGCCTGGTGCTGAAACAAGGGGGAACACTGGACAGCTCCTGGTGCTGAAATGTGAAACATACTGGACAGCTCTTGGTTCTGAAATAAAGCAGAGATTGCAGTTCATCTCTGATCTCTTCCCCCAGTCTCCTCTCTACCCATGAAAGCAAACCCCACTAAAACAAGGCAGCCTGGTTGCCTCTCGACGTTGTGGTGCATATAACGGCAGCTGTCTTGGAAATGCCTCCCTAATCACGTTAATAGGTTTAATCAGTGAATTAGCAGCAGGAAAATGTCAGAGTGGCCAACAGAAAATGGAGAAGCTAATTAATGGAAAAGGGAGAGTGTCTAAAATGCCAGTGCTGGGGACAGTCGTGAAGGGTGCTGTTCCTCATGGGCATTGCTCGAGTGGGGACGCCGTGAAATGCAACCCTGTGACAATTATGCATACGAGAGCGGACTCCCATTAGACGAAATGCATATGTACTTGGCTGATATCCCAGAACCCATATCTGCGCTTTCAGTATTCATGAGCAAGGCTAACCATTGTGACTATGAACGCATGTAGCCAGATTTCTCTAAAGCGGGGAAAATGCGACATGTGTCATTAAATGTGCACGTGCCATAGTGGGTTTTCTTAGAATGGCCTACGCCTTGCCTGCCTGGAAAAACAGACCGATCGATAGACTCCAAACGCAGTCGTGAGCATACACACAAACTCGCACACACACGCACATTCAAATCACACCAATAACGAGGCTCTCATAGCCGCAGTGCTTGGAGGAGCCTGTCTGGACCCTCCAATCCAACAGATCTTGACGTTCTGCAGGAGATGGGATCAGAAATCAAATTCTTAATCCTAAACCAGATAACATAAAAAACACTACCCTAGGACCAGGAGAAACTGGCTTTTTGGTGGGAAATGAGGAGACAGGCGGTAGGAGGCAGAGGGAACGAGAGCAGCCTCTGCTACAGAGAGCAAGGGATTTGGGGGTGGAGTGGTGGGGGGGTCGGGGTGGGTAGAGGGAGGAAAGAGCGGTAATTAAAGGAGAAAGGCATGGGAGGCTGGGAGGAGAGGAGACTGGAGGAGACATGTACACACGCACACACACACATACACGCTAAGGAAAGAGCTGAGGCAGCGAGGGAGAGGAACGGAGGGGTGCAGACATGTCTTCCCTAGTGGAAGAGACAAATGCATTGTGATAGGCTGGGAAGCCTCATAGGAGCTGATTTATTTCCACAGACGGTGTGTAGGGCTGTGACAAACTCATGCACAGACACACACATACACATGGGCCTACTCGCAGTGACTTAGATCAACACATGCATAAAAATACATATTATGAAGTATATGGAAAAACAACGCTTGGATAACGAATATAAATTATCGGAGGCGTGTAAAAACCGGTCTGTAACAAAGATGTAGATCTTCTATGGATGTGTTTTCACGATTCTTTCTCTTTCCTCTCGCAGTCTCCTTCATCATTAATCTCTCTGTATGTCTCTGCTTGCTTTCTCGCTCTCTCTCCTCGCTCGCTGCCAAAATTTGCTGTTGCAGAAGCGACAGAACGCGACCTTCCGTTCAGGCTGCGCCAAACGAGGAGCGCTCATCAGCCATGCAAATGAGTGTGCATTCATTAGCGCTGACAGATGGCCTGCTGGAGAGATGATGATGGAGGAGAGAGGAGGGAGCGTTTCTCACACTCATTTGCTGCAGAGAGGTGGAGAGAAAGGGTAGAGTGTGTCGGAGGTGTGAGGGTTTGGCTGAGGAAGGGTGGTTCAGATCCATTCACCGAACTGCCATCATCAGCTTTGGGTTCGGATACCATGTGACAGTGACAGGTGCTGGTCTTAGCATTCCATTGTATGTGTGTGTGTTCGGATATGTGTGTGAGTGTCTTCCTATGTCTGTTTCATCACCATATTGCGTTTTTCTTACGATTATAGCTTGCGTTGGCTCAATTCTACTGTGAATGGTATTGGAGAAAGCATATGAAGCTTTGTAAACAGGAAGTGAATGTTAGACAGAACAAATTGTCTTCTTTGTGGAAGTATGGAAAGTTTTTCTTTCAGTCTGTGTTGTTCTTATTTAAAGTGTACAGAATACATAAGAATACATAAGAATACATAAATGCACACCCACACACATATACATTATATATAAGTAAATATACACACATACAATATGTGTATATGTATAAATAGACACTGACATAATGTTAACGGCAGAGAAAATGGTAAGTGAACAGACAAACAGACGGATGGATGAAAGGACTGACAGACGGATGGATGCATGGATGGATGGAACGGTAGAGCGGTAAATGTATGGATGGAACAATGGGTGGATGGATAGGCAGAGCAATAGATAGACATGGATGGATGGATGGATGGATGGGCAGAGCAATAGATAGAAATAGGTGGATGGATGGATGGATGGCAGAGTGGTACATAGACATGTATGGATGAATGCATGGGTGGATGGATTGATGATGGATGGATGGGGTGGCGGGAGGAGCAAAGCTGCAGGAGCAGCTTTTATTAACAGAAATATAACCAAAACAGGTAATAAAAGTGCCCAAAGGGGAAATTGTTCAAAATAAACAGGGGATCTGGTGTCCTCGTAGTGCTGTGGGGTTTGTGAAGGGCAGGTAGTGTTCAGGAAGGAAGGGTCTTGAAGGGGCATAGTCCGGTGGCCACACACGCTCCTCTCTTCAGTCCGGGGTGCGAGGGGCGGCGGCTTCTTCCAGTGGCAGAATCCTTCTCGTTGGCCATGGTGCTTGAAGGGACTACATGGCCCAGCATCCTGGCCTGATGGCTGTGTAACAGGTACGGCTATCGTCCGGACCAGCTCACATCTCTGGCAGCACGGGATTAATCTCTACACACTCTTCCTGGACCCATGAGGGCACCAGTGTGCATGCATGGGAAAGAGACCGGTTTCCTGAGGAGAGGCATGTTTGGTGTATAAACAGTGGTGGTGATAAGGCTCCATTTACTTCAGGTGTGCCTAATCACACGCCGCAAGCCCTGGATGTTTATGTGCCTCTCCTCTCTCTCACCCACTCCTGTCAGGAACCTGGCGGAGGGCGGCAATTAAGGGATGGGGTGATGATGATAACTGGGGGGGAGGCAACCGACTCGCCACATACCCCCTCCCCCCCCAAGCAACATCCCCATCATCAGGCCGCTGCCCACACGGTAGTGCTACCTTCCTCAACCAGGCTCCAAAAGGTCGGAGTGGGCGGGGATTCCTCTCCAGGCAATTCTCCCTATCACACCAAGAAACCGGGTTTTAGTCGACAGCCACAACCAACCACGGTAAATTAAAATAGAAGAGATGTCACTTATGCCTTTTGAGGCTTGGAGGCCGTCTCCATCGCTTCTCCGTCCCATCCCATTTTCGTGAACTTTTGTGAGTGAGAGGGAATGACGTCACCAGGCTTTTCCCAACGGTGCTGTCTAGGCTCTGCCTTGCCCACATTCTCCACCAATTAACAGAAAAATAACCAAAACAGGGAATAAAAGTGTCCAAAGGGGAAATTGTTAAAAATAATCAGGGGATCCTTGTCATGCTGCGGAGTTTGTGAAGGGCAGGTAGTGTCAAGAAAGTAAACGTCCAGTTGCCTTGCGGAAGGCGTGACATTTTTTCATCATTCGCACAATGGGCAGAGCTACAGATAGTCATGGGTGGATGGATGGATGGGTGGATGGAGAGATTGATAGACAGACATGGTTGAAAGAAATGGACATACAGATGGATAGATACAGTATATGAACAGACATAGATAGATAGCTAGATAGAATCATTATAATATCTTATCTGTCATTTAATTTCTTCTGTAGTCAAATTAAGCTTTTTCTGAGTGGAGATTCCACATGCAAAAACATACACAACCTCTCATGCCTGCACTATTGCTCTGTTTTTGTGCTACTGAACTTCACACATCAATCAAAGGTTTGGTGAAGATTAAGACCGAGGGAGGTGGAGAAGACAACACCTTTGTGTGTGAGAGATCATGTTGTGTGTGTACATGCCTCTGCTACCTTCCCGATCCAGGCGTGTTTGATGGCTATGGCGGTGTGACCTACTTTAACTGCCTGGCTTGAATAATGTATCTCACAGAGACGGAGAGAGAGAGAGAGAGAGCGAAGATGGGGCTAAGAAGCGTGAGTAAAAAGAGTGTGAGAAAGAGGGAGAAAAGGAGTGCGAGAGAGAGAGAGAGAGAGAGAGAGAGAGAGAGATGGGAGCAAAGCAGTCATTCACACATATCTGTCGATATGCCTCAGTGTCAACAAACAGTCTCAACCAGTGTGGAGTTAAAAGCAAAGCTGGAAAGAGCGAGAAAGAGAGAATGAGGCAGGGAGAGAAAGAAACGGTGTTAGTTCAGGGTTCAGATATGAGAAGAAAGCCCAAGTCTTTAACAGTCTGCAGTGCAGCCGCTTAGCTGGAGAGGAGGGGAGGGGGGCGCAGATGGTTCGCAAGCGTCCACACAAATGCTGCTTTATCCAGCACCTCCTTGTCACCTTTGTAACACGAATCCCTCTTTAAGTTATCTACTGAAAAGACCTGCAAAGACAAGTATGAATTTCAAGGCTGGTCAAGCTATAGGACTGTCATAGTTATGCTGTTCGCTTTGCTGGTTAAGCAGGTCCACCAGCATTACCTCTGGTGAAGATGATTGACCAAGGCAGATCACAATCTCAGCCACCTTGTTGATATTTGTAAACATTCTGCATATGCAACAACTCTGCACTTCATACAAATAGCATTGGTGACTATCATATTTGTTATACATAATTCTAAAACAAAGATTTACATTACAATCTATCAGAATTTTACCTTACTTTTCTGGGCTTCTCATATCTGAACCATGTCCACTATCCAAAACACATGCCAGTTGTTTCAAAAGATCTGGAGTAAGACAGACAATACCCTCTTAGTTATCGCTTGTGCTTCTTGTACATTCAACCTGTTTTGCAAAACTTACAAAAAAGGAAAGCATTTTGCATAAAGCCTGGAGCATATATTTAATTTAACCCTAAGCACTCGAGCCCCTCCCTGTGTCTGTCTGCTATGTGTGAAGAAGGTTTAAGCAGCACCATGGAGTCTCATTCAATAGCCATATGTGCTCAAATGGTGTAGGTGCACACTGACTAATACAAGCAGTGGCCGCTGCCGCTGACTCAGTCTGTTGATTGTGTTTGAGATTCTTGCCTATGGTGTTTAGAGTTGAATGAATGCAAGGTTAAAGAGCTCAAAATGACCCACGTCTGAATTCAGGAGTGCTGAACGGTCTATCTGTATATGTGTATATGATGACGTTTATGACAGACTGAAATTAGTGTTTAAAGCATTACATTTAAATTAAAGATGAGGTGCATAATTTTTTCATATAATAAATTAACATGTGAAGTGAAAAGTGAAAGTGACATTCAGCCAAGTATGGTGACCCATACTCAGAATTTGTGCTCTGCATTTAACCCATCCGAAATGCACACACACAGAGCAGTGAACACACACACACACTGTGAGCACACACCCGGAGCAGTGGGCAGCCATTTATGCTGCGGCGCCCGGGGAGCAGTTGGGGGTTCGATGCCTTGCTCAAGGGCACCTAAGTCGTGGTATTGAAGGTGGAGAGAGAACTGTACATGCACTCCCCTCACCCACAATTCCTGCCGGCCCGGGACTCGAACTCACAACCTTTCGATTGGGAGTCCGACTCTCTAACCATTAGACCACAACTTCCCCACAACATGCAGAGACAATTATAAGTAAGCCATTTGGACTACCGTCTTTTTTTTTTAATCTTTTTTTTCAAACACTGGAATACACTAGCAGGACTGAAGAGGCATTTGCAGTGTTTGCGAAACCTGTTTGGAAACAAATATATACAATTTATATTATAATTTTTTTTAAATATAAATATTCTATGTTATATATGCATTCCTGTTCAAAAATTTGACTGGAGTAATGGCTGCAAAAAATTTAGCTTTGCCCTCACAGGAATAAACTACATTTTAAAATATATGAAAACCAAGATATTTTAAATTGAAATATTAATTAATTATTACTAATTTTACAGTGTTGTGTCTGATCAAATAAATGCAGCGATGATGAGAATAAGAGATATTAAAATGTTACTGACCCCCAATCTGTTTGTTGCCAGTAATGGCACAGAAATTATACAACCCGAACTCCGGAAAAGTTGGGACGTTTTTTAAATTTTAATAAAATGAAAACTAAAAGACTTTCAAATCACATGAGCCAATATTTTATTCACAATAGAACATAGATAACATAGCAAATGTTTAAACTGAGAAAGTTTACAATTTTATGCACAAAATGAGCTCATTTCAATTTTGATTTCTGCTACAGGTCTCAAAATAGTTGGGACGGGGCATGTTTACCATGGTGTAGCATCTCCTTTTCTTTTCAAAACAGTTTGAAGACGTCTGGGCATTGAGGCTATGAGTTGCTGGAGTTTTGCTGTTGGAATTTGGTCCCATTCTTGCCTTATATAGATTTCCAGCTGCTGAAGAGTTCGTGGTCATCTTTGACGTATTTTTCGTTTAATAATGCGCCAAATGTTCTCTATAGGTGAAAGATCTGGACTGCAGGCAGGCCAGGTTAGCACCCGGACTCTTCTATGACGAAGCCATGCTGTTGTTATAGCTGCAGTATGTGGTTTTGCATTGTCCTGCTGAAATAAACAAGGCCTTCCCTGAAATAGACGTTGTTTGGAGGGAAGCATATGTTGCTCTAAAACCTTTATATACCTTTCAGCATTCACAGAGCCTTCCAAAACATGCAAGCCGCCCATACCGTATGCACTTATGCACCCCCATACCATCAGAGATGCTGGCTTTTGAACTGAACGCTGATAACATGCTGGAAGGTCTCCCTCCTCTTTAGCACGGAGGACACGGCGTCCGTGATTTCCAACAAGAATGTCAAATTTGGACTCGTCTGACCATAAAACACTATTCCACTTTGAAATAGTCCATTTTAAATGAGCCTTGGCCCACAGGACACGACGGCGCTTCTGGACCATGATCACATATGGCTTCCTTTTTGCATGATAGAGCTTTAGTTGGCATCTGCTGATGGCATGGCGGATTGTGTTTACCGACAGTGGTTTCTGAAAGTATTCCTGGGCCCATTTAGTAATGTCATTGACACAATCATGCCGATGAGTGATGCAGTGTCATCTGAGAGCCCGAAGACCACGGGCATCCAATAAAGGTCTCCGGCCTTGTCCCTTACGCACAGAGATTTCTCCAGTTTCTCTGAATCTTTTGATGATGTTATGCACTGTAGATGATGAGATTTGCAAAGCCTTTGCAATTTGACGTTGAGGAACATTGTTTTTAAAGTTTTCCACAATTTTTTTACGCAGTCTTTCACAGATTGGAGAGCCTCTTCCCATCTTTACTTCTGAGAGACTCTGCTTCTCTAAGACAAAGCTTTTATAGCTAATCATGTTACAGACCTGATATCAATTAACTTAATTAATCACTAGATGTTCTCTTTCAGATCTTTCAGTGGTAATGCAGCTTTTCAGCTGAAAACTCTTGTATGCAAACATCCGTCTGCAGTAATGTCAGTGGATTTATATCTGTGTATGCGTCCCATCGAGGCAGTGACATGGATCACAAGGTTCAGTAAAGCTCCTCGCCTGTGCTTCCATGCTGTGTTTGTCATTCAGTCTTAGCATACCCACAATGCTCTAGGCCGAAGCATCTCTCGAGCCTCAGTGGAGGTCACCATCCACAGCAAAGGTAGACCAGAGGACACGCTTCATCAGACGACCGTAAACTTCACTCCCTCCCCCGTCGGGAGTACCGGAGGAGGCTGAAGGGGAAGGTTGTTTTAAAGTGAAGAGGATTTTGGTGCATATGCATTCTGCTGTGTGGGAGATGAGAGTGCGGCCTTTCCCAGCAGGCTTTAGATGCAGACAGAGCCCTCTGTCTCACACCCCCTCTGTACTCGTCTGAAAAGGGAAAGCAAGAGGAGAGAGTACAGGCTTGTCCTGACCCGCCTGGCTGTGCCAGTTGTGTATTTGTGTACAGTTTTATTGTTATGTTGGATATACAATAGAGCTTTTCCAAATCCTAACTACCTTCCTCAATGTCTACTACCTGGTGGAGAAGCAACACAAACAGCGCTCTGAACAGGAGAACCGATGACTGATTTCAGTAGCATTTGACATTAGAATGTTGCTAAGATGTGTAAATTGCTAATAGGCATACAAATAAATATTGGCAAAAATCTGTTTAATTTTCGATTTATTACATTTAAGTATATCTAAGCTCATTTAAAATCAAAAGATCTTTCAGATCATTGTTTTGGATTAATTTCCACACAGTGTTGTTTAAGTATTATTGATACTATGGCAGTATATAAATATTTATTAATATTTTAAATGAGCTTTTATTTGATATTTTCAGTTTTTATTTTAACTTTGGTTTGTTTTTGCAATTTTTATTAATCAAAATTAATTTTTTTTATTTGAATTTCAATTTAGCTTCCATTTATTTAAATTTCAGTTTAATCATTTTACTTCAACTTCTTTATACATTTTCAGTTTCACTAAGTTGAAGTTTTTTGTCTAATATTTTATTTCAGCTTTAATTAAATTACAGAAAAAAAGTAATATAGTTTTCATTTTCAGTTAAAGGGATAGTCCACTTAAAATAAAAATTCTCTCATTTACTCATCCTCATGTTGTAGGCATTTCTTTTTTTCTGTTAAACACACACACACACACACACACAATAATTCAAAGAATGTCGATAACCAAACCATTTTGGTGCCCATTGACTTCCATTATATTTTCTTCCATACAAATGAAGACAATGGGAAACAAAGCTGCTTAGTTGAGTAAATGATGACAGGTTTAAACATTTTTGGAAAGATTATTCTTTTAACAATAACAATGTTGTTTTTATTTATTTATATTATTTGTTTTAAATATAATTTCTGTCTTTTATGCAAAGCATAGTAGCATTGTAATTCCACTTTAAAAATTTGACCTAAAGATGGTAACTTAGGCAGCAGCATAATTACGATGACCTTTTGAAAAAGATTTTGTGTCAGGAGAGCATCTATGAAGTTTTAAAATACCGCCTCTGTAGGCGGCTCGCTAGGTTTTTAAGAAAATATCTTACAAAAAAAAAAAAAACATATAGACACAAATACACAAAACCTACACCACACAAAATACAACAAACACACGTTGTTTGCACCATGGCTGCGGTCCTTCATCATGCCGGAGATCACAGGGCTGAAGGTCTTGTCAGTCAACCTTCGATCAAAGCAAAGCCAGGCTCTCTACACAGCGCGCTCTCCCCTGCATCGATTTCCCTCTTTTTCATCTCGACTGTGTGATGTTCGTTCAAGATAGGGCTGAGGTTTGGGAAGGAGCAGCCTGCAGCAAAGCAGAGCTCGCGTTGGATAACACTGCGCTCTGCTGAGGAAGAATGGAAGAATGTTTAATAAAAGAAACATATCAAGTAATTGCTTTGTCAGTCCTCAAGGGGGCAGTAATGTTAGAATTCCTTTCCGTGAAATAGGAATCAACCGAGAATATTTATACAGGCATGAACAACACACACACAGCCGCGCACACCACCATGCATGTGGAGGTTTAGAACAATGGGAACAGAAAGAGAGGATATTTAGGAGTGAGAGAGAGTGAGATTGCTGGTTGAGTGAGCTGATAAATGAGAAGCCAGGCTGAATGAGGGATGTGCATGGCTGGCTGGCTGCTACTGCTGCTGTGTGAGACTCAGCCTACACCGGCAGAATGTAAAGCAGCAGCAGGCACACTGGGGTGCAGCAGCTGTCCAAGCCCCCTACAGGCATGAACACAAACACACACACATACACACATCATTTTCCCTCACATTCTCTCCTTCCTCCTCTCTTTTGCTCATTGGAACAGGACTGAAAGAGTAAAATGATCAAAAACAGCGAAAGCTGAATAATTGTACAAAATGTTGTAGAACTAAGACATCGAATGATGGGAAGCCATTAAGGAAAGATTTCAGAAATAATGGGTAACTCAAAATCCTTTTTTCCTCTGAAGGCTTTTCTCATCATTGGGCTGAGAACTGGTAGATGAGAGCGGTGGCAAATAAAGACAAGAAAACTGTTGTCGGCAGTCCTAATGTGTGGATGGAAATAAACAAAACACAAACAACATCTCGTAGCTCAGCTAGTTGTTTTTATGAACACTATATTGTCTAAAAATTATACCCAACATAATACAAATAATTGCTTCCATTCCATAATCAGTCTGGTACAACAAAGCAAGATGTAATTGTCTTAATCACAAATTACAACATACTGTCTTCAGTATTATAATATTTAATACATAATATATAATACATGAACACAATATATTTTAATGATATACAGACTACAGATTAGATGACACATGAAGAAATTAGTGAGGTTTATGATTAAAACTTTACATATATATAACATATGGAATGTAATTAGATAAAAACATATCTAATAAAAATTTATTGAATAATATATTTTAATTTTAAATGCACTACTGGTCAAATGTTCAAAAAGGGCTAGATGTTTTTTTTCTTATGCTCATAAATGCTACATTTATTTTATAAAAATATATAGTTAATGGTAATATTGTGAAATATTATTACAATACAAAGTATTTTTTTTTTATTTTAATGTATTTTAGTCTTAGTTTAGTATCCAATCTTCCGTGTCACATGCTCCTTTAGAAATCATTCTAATATTCTGATAACAACAGTGCTGCTTAAAATATACTGTATATATAGATTTTTTTTTATTAATACAAAGTTCAAAAGAACAGCATTTATCTGAAACTTTTTTGCAAAAGTGAAGTCTCCACTGGCGCCTTAGATAAACTTAATGCTAGTTAATGCTTAACAAAAATATTATTTTCTTTATTTAAAATCTTACTGAGCCCACGATTTTGAATAGTACTGTAAATACAATTAACATTTTTCAGGATCTTCTGATATATTGACTGGAAAGCAAAACAAATAATAGCTAAGACCATTTGTTTTGCATTGTGTGCACATGCACCACAATGCAATCTCAAATAAAATCTGTCTGGCGTGCTCTTCGCTTGTGAACGATCTCTCTGAGCCTGCAGTATTCCAGACAGTGTAAAGAAACCACTCTCATCTGACCACGAGGAAAGAAAGGGGGAATAAGCTGGAGGGACTCATTTGCTTTTACTGCTCTTACAGTGCTGTGGGCTCATTAAAACCACTGAGGATGCTCTGAAGACACGCACATTAAAGCCTGTGGAGTAACATTCCAAGACTGTGAAGCAGACAAAGAAGAAATACGAACGAACATAGCAAAACAGATTTATAGCAATGCAGATTTTAACTAGTTATGTGTCCTTGAGAGTCTTTTTATAGCGTAATAAAACTAAGGGGTGATAACTGGAATAAAACAAAGGTAAGCAGAGAGAAAAGAGAGGGAGGGAGGAAGGGAGGGAAACAGAACAATATAAAGGTATGGCAGTATACTTGAAAACGCCTTTGGCCACACGCACAAATTCTAGTGTACAGGCATCATTAAAAAAAGTTAATTAATCTTAATTAACTTCTCCTTTGTCTCAGAGTTCTTTATTGCAGGCGGAATGATTTGCCTCACAAGGGGAAGAATTGGGCTCAGCCTAATGCCATAATCAGCGGTCTGCAGGAGGCGAGGCACTCACGCTGCTGATTGCTTTTTGACAGACTCGCGCTCTGACGTGCTGCTTTTCTTTTCTCCGCTACCTCCCTCTCTCTCCGTTTTCTGTTGTAGGAGCATTCTACATCATGCACAGTATGAAATGGAAGACAGCTAATCCAAAGCAGTGAAGAACTTAAGGTTTTGCAGAAGAGGGTATTTTTGTCAAGCCCCCCGCCACTTTGTGCACTGTGCCAACGGGCAGCTCTCTGTGTCCGATTAACAGGGATAAGTGTGGACTGGAACGGGTTTGCGTCCATGTATGCATGAGAGACAAACACAAAAAGAGGATGAGAGAGAGCGAATCCAACTCTCTTCTCATCCTCTCTCATCATAATTGTTTGAGAGCTGGCTATGATGAGACGTGCGGTGAATTGCAACTCAGTCTATCACCCACAAACAAACAAGAAAGCAAAGAAGAACAAAGACCTTCTCCTCGGTTACACAATGCAGCAAAGCTTGATGGTTTCTAAGCCCATAAGTGCTAAAGCTGCTGAAACTGTTATTATTATTAGACTATCAGCTAAGCGTCTAAACATTCAGGCCCCAGGATATACCCTGGTTGTCAAGACGCTGAATAATTCAGTGCTGAGAAAACAAAACAAGTTAGATCAGCATAAATGGTGATAGTAATTCAAGCAGGTTTGTGCTGCATAGCTAGCTAGACCAACTAACAACTATATTCCAGGTTATATATCTAGCTAAAATCATTCTGTGAGAATGGTGCAGCAAGCAATTAGCTATTAAGTTAAAGGAGACATATGAAAATCAAACTTTTCCATGTTTAAGTGTTATAATTGGGTCCCCGGTGCATCTACCAACCCAGTAACTTTGTTTTGGTAAACCTTTCTCTGGAAGCATGTGAAAAAAATTAACCAAAGATTTTGTTCTCCTTGTGACGTAGAAGGATCTTATTATAATATTACCACCTCTTAATCTGCACATCTCCTTCATAGACATAACCGAATGTGTTTTTATAACGAATGTGTGTTTTTAACATAAACTTGTGTGTATTTGACAGTTTAAGTGCAATAAGACTAAAATAGTGACAGTCACTTTCTGTACATGTGCTTCGGTGATGTCTGTGGTCAGAAAACCATATATTAGAAGGTTAAACTTATATGGTTTAAAAAGCATGATTTCAGCATGATAGTCATGATAATCAAAACCAAACAGATGTTGTTGTTGTTGTTTTTTTTTTTTTTCTGAGGTACCTGCTGTAAAGGCACAGTCCTATTCTGGAAAAGGGGCGGGGAGCAGCAGCTCATTTGCATTTAAAGAGACATTCACAAAAACAGTGTGTTTCTGCTGCCACTTAAAATGAGCATTTCTTTTAAAATGATAGAACAAATGATTTGTGGGGTATTTTGAGCTAAAACTACACAGACACATTCTGGGGACACCTGAGACTTATATTACATCTTGTAAAAAGGGGTATAATCGGAGCCCTTTAAGTAACTACATCAAAATTATTAGAATTATTGTTTGGGAATTATGTAGCTAACCCTAACCCTAACCCAACTAACTAAGTGGTTACATTACAATGATCAGTTGATAACAATGATAGTTAGTAACTAGGTACTAGCTTAGCTACATCAAAAGGGCTATACTGATTGACTTTTTATTCATGGTAAACAATATAGCACAGTCATTCTTATAAGATAAACAAGCTAGTAGCTAGCTGATGGCTACATCATTCTTCAAATTAGGAAGCCTGGTAACCCTTAGCAAAATGAACCATGGTTTTATTTAGACCAAAAAACCCTTCTTACTATAGTTCAACCATAAATTATAGGTAACCATAAATTAACCGTGGTTTTACTATACTAACCATAGTTAAAACATGGTATTTGTAGTAAAACTGTGATTATACAAATGGTAATCAATGAGCTAAGATAAAACATTGTTACTACACTTTTACTACAGTAAAACCATGATTAAATTTCATGAATCATCAACAGTCTCCAGATGGTCTTTGTTTGGTGCTGCGGTGTGAGGTAAATATGGAAGAGGGCAGAGAGCGACACGCGACACTTGGGCACCAGGGGTTGCTGGGAGTGTGTATCGGCCATCTTGCCTGCGTTATCTCTCTCCCATATGTTCACCCCGGGCTGGCTCATCCTGCCGTAATTGACTTTCTCCCATGGAGCCCAGCCATAGCTGCAGGCTGGAGTGCACTTGTGTGCCTGTGCTCACCCTGATAAAACTATTACACACTCCCCCAGCGATTCAGTGTGTGCGTGACGCATGGCACGAGTGTGCGCGTGTTTGTTTCTAAAGAGAAATAAACAAAGTTTTCTAGAGAGGCGGTGGACAGTGGTGACACTGGCATAGATCTTTGACTTCACCTGAACTCCAACCGGAAAACACACTTCAAATTTATATACCTTTTACCTGATAATGTTCCTCGTGGCCCGAGTCATGCGAGTGCACAAACATGAGCAGAAACAAACAATGCTCACTAAAGCATACTGTAACTCTCCTGTAGCTGCGTTATAAAGCGTTTGCTCCTCTCTAGCTGGTGTTGTGTTGAATAGTAAAAACCTTTCTGATGTTTGTGCGCTGCACAGCCCCACTGAGCTTCCTGTGAGATGCCCTCAATAAAGTCTCACCTGTGGCACTGTTATTTTCTCTCTCTCTCTCTTTTTTTTCAGTGATGTGCCTCAGGCTCTTGGATCCAAGCCTCTATCCGGGTCCTATGAGTGGCACTGCACTGATTGTCACCGGGGCTTGTTAAATTCGTTAATTGTATTGAAGGCTGTCACGTTTTCACGGGAGGGAGAGGAGCTGTAAATTATTCATTATCCCTTGAAATGCAAAAGACAGCCGAGGCGAGGGAACGGTGCTATGTAGGTCACTTCCTTCTCTCCCACCCCCTAAACCGACAGTCACAGGGAGAGGGAGAATGAGAGAGCGACATACAGAGTGAGAGAGTGCTTAACTGCAGCATAACCATGGAACTGCGGCTAGGAAGCCCCACAGGAGGAATACTGATGACAGGAAGCTCTCGCCAAGACTGCTGCACTTTCAGTTTGTATGTACTTCAGTTTGGAGCTGGTTGCAACTTTTAAAGCTTAATCAAACTGGAATGGCAGTACCTCTCTGTTTCCCTGATATAGCCATGCTCAGGCCTTGTTTCTGATGCAGCAGTCCCAGGAGTTGGATTAGTACTAGGGCTGCACAATTCATCAAAATAAAACAAATAATCAAATTGCAAAGGCTGTGAATTAGTTAAATTGATGTGCTGTGTGTTTCAGAGTGAAGCACAGCACTGTGTTCCCTTACACACAAGCAGCTCATGATCCAGTGTTTTCAGCATCTCTGAGCGTCTTGGTTCACACATTACTTTGGGTCACTTATACTATACACTGGGGAGCAAAATGTACACCAACCATCTTCCCAAGCTTGTAATGAGAAGCATAAACCAGCTGTTGTCAATAAAATGCTCTATGCATTAAAAACTTTATCATTTGAAAATGAAGAAATTAAGAAACCTACAAATATTAGTATTTAAAAATTGTTATTACTGTTTTAATAATAGTAGCCTCTTAAATACTTAATAGTTAAACTTACATTTTTTACAGTAAAATATTACAATAATAATATTTCTGTTAATATCTTTAATATTTATTTATGATTATTGTTATTACACAAATAAAAATGTTGGGCTCAAAAGTTTAGCATAAATGTTTCAATTACATATCAATATGACTATAATCATCATCATCGTATAGATTAATTTATCATCGTTTCGATTAAGATTTTTTGGCAACATTGTGCAGCTCTACAAATGAGCACAGCAAACAAACAAACAAAAAAAGAATCACAATTGCACTTTTTATCAGAAAATTGCGATCACAATTTTCCCCTGATTTGTGAAGCATTAATTTATACATAACGGAACCTAGACTCTGGTGCTAACATGCCATAGACGGGGCTTAAAAAGCTTTATAATGATGCCTACTTCATCTTGTAGCACCTGCAAACCTGCATGGAATCACAGAAATTTTCCCTGCTTCTCAAAGTTTAAAATGTGAGTTCTGCTCATATTTCTCTTTCATTACGGTTCTAAGTCAGAGTGCTTTTTAGCTCTCTGTGGCAGCGGGGGGTGCCTGTACTCACGGTGGGAACAGGCAGCCATTTTGGCTCCACACAGGGAACCTGATGGCGTAAATACGGCTGCCATCAATCAATCCCTGGAGCCCTGCAGTGACACCATCCCTGATCCTTTTCTCTCGCCCTTTCTTTCTTTCTGTATCATTTAAAGACACACACATCTTTAAGATGACACAATCTCTATATACATGCATCTGAAAACAGGGAAAAATATCTTTCTATGAAAAACAACTCTAAATAGATTTAAATATCTGCTTTTCAACATAATCCACTGCATTGCTTGTAAAAGACAATTGTCAAAATCAGGATAATCACTTGTGAAATAATCAAGAATTAGCCGGTATAATCACCACCGTTACGTCTACATGAAAGAATCATTAGTGGCAGTGTTACAGTAGAATAGTGCTGATGGTGAGTGGGTGTACGCACGCACTGAAATAACTCAGGCGGTCATCTGGACAAGACTGAAACAACATTGCACTTGGAAGTGGTTCAGAATTCATTAGGAAATTAAGTTACTGCGAGGAGAGTCATAGAGCGGAGAGTTACTGCAATAAAAGCTGTGAATGAGAGTGACGTAAATGGTATTAATGCCAAACTGGTTGGTAAGAGAGCTTAAGTAATACCTAAGCCTTTCAAACTTCCCTGAAGAAAAGACCAAAGTAATGGTCGGCAGCATATGTTGCGTTTGGATGCTGGTGTGATGGTGTCCACAACAGGCTGCTTCAGCTGCTCAGTCAGCGAGACACTGCTTTGCATGGCAGTTTATAAAGAAAGATGTTGTTTGCAAATGTATCTATCCGTATTAAATATAAACCAGACACACTCCAAGTTATGCCCACTACAAAGCATGCCAATAGAGCACTGCAAGGGTGACATATTTTTGAAGGTCAAATCCTAGAAACGAGTTAGCATTTTAGTCAATGGGATTTTGTTTAAATTACTTAAATAAGGTCTGTGGCTAACACAAGCTTAAGATATATGTTCATGTTTTATTCTATGGCATGTATTTTAAATTAATATACTCAGTAGTTCACTTTTTTGTGTTTACACTCACCGTCTTGCAAAATATTCGGTCACACTTTATATTAGGTGGTCTTAACTATTATGTACTTGCCTCAAAAAATAAGTACTTATTGTGTCATATTGTATTGCAAAATACTTTTGCTGCTATTGAGGTGGGATACGGGTATGGTTAAGGACAGGTATGGTGGTATGGGTAGGTTTAAGGGTGGGTTAAGGTGTAAGGGATGGGTCAACAGTGTACATATAAATGTAATTACAGATGTAATTACATATAGGTATTTGAAAAAATATAAGTACAATGTAAAAACATGTATGTACACAATAAGTGAATTGTACCAAATTATTCATTTAAATAAGTACACAGTAGTAAGGCCACCTAATATAAAGTGGGACCAAATATTTTATATTAAACTTTCTTTAATAGCCTATGTTTAGCTTTTTTCTTTTACTTTTTACTTTACCTAGGTTAAGATTAGCATGAACAAAAAATGTTTGTTGGTCACAGATTATTTTCTGCAATAATCCAAAATGTTAAGGGAACTAGGGGGATGCTCACTTTCGGGTCAGCCTCACTATCGCCTCCTTGTGACAAGTTATTATATTTTTAGCTGGTCTTCAGCTGTATATATTGGTTTTGTCAACTTCTCACTTTTTAACCTTGTATTTTCTCTGTATTAAAATACAGATTAGGGATTTGCTCATATTGAAATTTGGAACAATATACTGTAGCTGATAAATTCATGGTATGCCCAATATGCAAAGAATGGCCAAAAGTTCATGCCAGAGGTTCTCAAACAAAATTTAAATTAAGATGAAACAAGCTCTAAAATAAGCTGAAACAGCTACAAATCAAAAGGTTTATGTTGATTAACGCGGACAGACAGACAGGCAGACAGACAGTATTTTAAAATGTGATTTGTGATGAAAATCATAGAAATTTAAAGGGAAATCTTACATTGTTATAGTTTTGCCATACTCTAATACAGACAGACCCCTCTTGGATAGAGTAGAAATTCTGGAAACTCTTACCAGTCTAAGTGGGTTCTTTCATTAAATGTGTGGTGATTAGCTAGTCATCAGCACACTTTCTGATAAACATATCTCCTGTGAGAAATTATTTTTTCTATTAAAACTAATACATTTGGAAACTTTACAAAAAACAAACAAACAAAAACAACATAAAACAAATTCTAATGCTCTCAAACAGATGGATGAGAAAAGGATGAGAGCTGTGTGAAGGAGAGCAACCCCACATCGGAGGGAGCGAGAGTAAAATCCTTGTAGTTTGAGACTGTAGGAGGCTGATTAACATTTAATAAAGATCCATGAGTCAGACTGGATGACACTGGAGCAGTGGGCAGGCCAGACGGCTGCTGTTCAGGCGAAGGGGAGATGGGCGCTCAATACTAACGAAAGAGGAAAAGGTCATAATACAAGGGCACAGCTTTACACTCTTCCCTTTGACAGTCTCGCTTCTAGAGGCTCTCTCTGTTTCCAGTGCAGGACAAGCATCTGCTGTTGCATTTCACCAACTTTGCTATGTTTCTCACATGTTACACCGATGTAAATCAATGCCACTGTGAAAAAAGCAAATGTACATTAACCTTTAGCACTCCGAGCTCAACGCACTATGGGCAAGGACACTCCTTCTGCTCTCATGTCACATATTGATTTGTAAACCCACAAAGCTGGTAGACAAGTGACTAAACGTGACCTTCAGCTCAGTGCATCCTAATATTTCAGCAGGGGTCAGCTTTGGAAAAAGCAGAGAGTGAAATGAGAAAGAAAGCTAGTTGTTCTTTTGCAATGCAAATTCATTGCTTTTAAGAAAAAATAAGATCATTTTAATCTAAAATGAAAGTAAACAGTAAATGGATGTCCACAGTGCACCCACACACAATCTAACTCTAGTCAAGCAGATTACTGACACACAACCATGCAGTATGGGGTTGATAATAATTTTTGAATGTATACTTTTATTCCGCAAGGAAGCAGTAAATTGATAAAGATTTCTATTTCAAATAAATGTAATATATATATATATATATATATATATATATATATATATATATATATATATATATATATATATATATATTCATCAAAGAAACCTGAAATCATGTGTCATGTTTCCATTAAAATTTTAAACAGCAAATCAGCATATTAGAATGATTTCTAAAGAGTAATAATATGACATTGAAGAATGGAGTAATGGCCAAAATAATAATAAAGAATAATCACAACATTACAGTTTTACTGTTCCTCATCAAATAAATGCAACCCCCCCCCCCCCCCCCCCCCCCAAAAAAAAATAAATAATAATAATTGTTTATATAGTAACTTGACCTGTAGTCTAAAGCATGAGGAATACTAAACTTTTAAAAGTAACACTAACTTTTTAAATGGACTACTAAATATGACAAATATTTACAAAATATCAAGGACATTTTCATCTATGACTATATATAAAAACTAATTGCACACTGGAAAGAACTTTTTCTGTCTGGCTATGGTTAATCTGATTGGCTGACTTTAAACAACGTCCAAGACTAAAGGAATACAGGGCTTTTTATCAGTCCACAAAATCATGTTTACGGTACTGAGATTATACAATGAATTATTTGCCAACATTCACAAGGTTAGAGACAACAAAATTTGGAAATAAATGAATAACATTGAAGAACACCCATTCTTTGCATGTTCTCCTTTATTTTCTGATCATGTCAAATCAGTTATTATTTTGACAGAATCCTTTTCTCAGTCTACACACATTTTCTCTCTTTTTTCAGTATTTGTACAACCACACAATTGTCTATATTGTGGTTAAACCATGCTAAAACCAGAACACACCATGATTGGTTGCTGTACATTAGACTGTTTAAGTGGATGGGTCTTTGCCAGAATACACTGCTATACGAACCAGACCTTTGGCTGTTTAGTAAAACCTGGCAACACAAGACTGGGTGCGTGTGCACTGCTGCATGTGATCCCATGTATCCCATCCCATTAGCAGGGAATCTTTCAAGTACTGGCCTCCCACTCTTTCTCCCTTAGTGGCTTTCCATTTGAAATGCCGCAGTGCCCTCAGTTGGTAATGGCACTTCTTTGCTCTCCTGCTTGTCATGTCAGACTGATTCAGACCTGGAGCCAAACCAAGAGAGAAAGCTTTTCTGATCGAGATTCTACTACGATTTTTTGCTCCCAAATCAACAAAGACAATGCTCATTTATGTTAGTGGTAGTATAAAGAGCTAGAAACAGAAAAAGGGACATTGTGGCGAGGAGGGGAAAGAGAACGAGGGAGAGAAATAACAAACGGCTGAAAACAGAGTGAGAACGAGTGAAAGAAATCAATAGCTAGGTTTCATGCAGGGCAGGTTGCTGTGGGCTGTGTTGTCAAGGTGACAGAGGAGCTATGGGGCTTGGTGGCGCAGGCTGATGAATGGGCAGCGGTTGAATGACCTCATGCTACCCATACTGCTCTGCTCCTCTCCAGCCTGACTGAATCTGCGGCGCACACCTTCTACTGTATCAACACCAGTTCGCTTCATGCCAGCTGCTCTTCGCCATGCCAGGGCCAGAAGTGGGCACAGATGCTTACACAAGCATGGCTGTGTCTGGCAGCGATCTGCGCGTAAATCTAATCAACAAAGGAATATGGTTGTTTCTGCTACATAAAGATGCCAATTTAAAGATGTAAAGGCAGCAAGTTGCTGCATATGATAGTTGCAGGACAAATTATGTGAATGCTGACATGGATTTCTATATAAAATGATTTTTATCTGTTTCTGATCATATCAGAGTCATAACACTAGACAAACTGCTTAAAAAAATAACACTAAAATGACACATTCCTCAAAAAATTAACACATATAAACATTTTACCTTCATGTCATGCCTAACGTGGATGACTTTTTTATAATGTGAAACACAACTTTGAAGAATGTTGTTGTTCAACTTGCATTGGCCCACATTAACTGTAATTGTATGGACAAAAACAAAAAGGTTTGGATGGAAAGACATGAGGGTAAACAGATAATTACAAATGGGTAGAATGATTGTTAAATTATCTTTGGTTTGCTATTTCTTTAAAAGGGTCATAAAGTGGCTTTGTTTTTTATTTTGTGCTGTTCTATGAGGTCCACTTATAATGTTATCAAGATTTTTTATATCAGAAGACTTCATAATTTAGAATAAGCTATTTTCTGTCCTGTTTTTGACCGCCCTCATCAGAATGCTCTGTTTGAATAGACATAGTGGATTGTAGACTGGAAGTAAATGCTCACTGCTATGGTTGGCTTATAGTTGTATATTTTTTACAGTGTACATTCCTCATAGATGGACGCTGCTGTAATTTAGGTTAAAAATGCAAAAATACTCATATCAAATGATCTGTTTAACAGACAAAGTAATAATGGCCACATAATAAAAACGTGTGCTGCAACATTACTGTCAGATTAAATATAGACAGCATTGCATTGTCATTTAGTTTCCATTTTTTGAATGTCGAACCGTGTCATGTTTGTAAATGAATCTGTGGTCAAATAAAGTAAACAACAGACCAAGTTCTTCCTTTGATTTTGATAACATATAGAAATAACTTATAGGTCTACAGTACATATCTCTGGTCAAAATGTAGAAATAATTAAGATTTTTGAATGTTTTTGAAAGAAGTCCTTTATGCTCACCAAGACTGCATTTATTTGATTAAAATACAGTAATTTTGTGAAATATTATTACTAATTACAGAACTGTTGTCTATTTTAATATATTTAAAATATAATTTATTCCTGGGATGGAGAAGCTGAAGTCAGTACTACTTGATCATTCAGAAATTATTATAATATGAATTTTATATAATATTTTAGATATTTTTATATGGTAACAATTTAACTAGTTGCTTATTAGCATGCCTCTTACTAACATATTGGCTGTTTATTAGTACTTATAAAGCACATATTCTGCATGACCATATTGTACATTCATAATTCTACCTAATACCTAAACTTAACCACTGCCTTACTAATAAGCAGCAAATTAGCAGTTAAATGAGGCAAAAGGCGTATAATGGTTTGTTAATGGCAAGAATTGGACCTTAAAATGAAGTGTGACCTTTTATATTATACATTTTATAAATTTTCATACATAATAAAAATAAATAAATAGCACAACAGAAATTTAGCCACTAGAGGTTAAGCTCTTAGAGTTGGAAAACATGCAATATTAAAACATGAAGTAAACAAGAGTACTGGCCCACCACTAATGACCTTTATAATGTTTGCTGGTAGTGAGTGTGTGTGTGTGTGTGGGAGAGCGAGAGAGAGAGAGAGAGAGAGAGAGAGAGAGAGAGAGAGAGAGAGAGAGAGAGAGAGAGAGAGAGAGAGAGAGAGAATTGATGCATACTCATGCACGGAGTTGTGCCATCTGCTCAACTTGGCAGCTTAACATTATATATGGGTGGAATGCCCCTCCCTCTCTCTGGTTCTTTCTCTCTGATGATCAATCAGCAGTGGTTTCGGTCACCACAAAGTTATCCACAGGGTCACAGCAGGCACATCGGGCACAGCAGACACTCTGGGCACTAGTAGATCAGCAGGGGTGGAGCATTCATTCAGAAAGGCAGAAAGTGCAGGACAAACACAACACTCATAGAGCCGCAGCTCTGTTATACAGCAGAAACACCGGTAAAGTGATTGCTCTTACTTCACTTTAAAAATTTTAAGACAGTCTTTTAAGGTTTTGTGTTATAGCTAACATTTGCATCTTAGTCTTAAAGTGATAGTTCACCCAAAAATGACAATTCTATCATTAATTACTCACCCTCATGTCTTTCCAAACCCATAAGACCTTCGTCTTTATCTTTGGAACACAAATTAAGATATTTTTGATGAAATCCGAGAGCTTTCTGACCCTGCATAGACCGCAAAAGAACTACTACATTCAAGGCCAATAAACGTAAGCCATCGTTAAAATAGTCCATATGACATCAGTGTTTTGACATGCACGGGGGGCAGGGACATATAAGAACCCATCTACTTAGACAGGAAAAGACCATCAGACATGGTGCGTTTCATGATATATTACCATTACCTACACCTAAAATATGCAATATTGTAATGTTGTTTCATGGTCAATGAGAAACCAGGAATAGATAATGGTCACCTCTTTTCCACTTATAAGAGATATGGAAATAAGGAAATATATGTCTTTAAAAGAAAATAACAGCATGCTATACTGCCCGCTGTTGTTTGCCCACAAGCTTGGTGCAGTTGTGTTGTAGAAGGCTATGCTCCACCGAGATAGAAAATGAGGCACAACAATCCCTCTGACTCATAGAAGAAACGGAAACAATGTTCCTTCCCTCTCTTTGCATTTACCCTGCTGCAAAGCTAGATGTGGGCCAAGATCAACCCCACTCTCTCTCTTTCTCTCTCTCCCTTTCTTTCCTCCATCTATCGTTGCATGTCAGGACTGCTCTGAGACCCAGCCCCACAACGAGGAGACATTCCTTCACATCTGATGGACTGATAATGGTGCCCCTTTCTCTGTTCACTTGACCGGACATGGTTGGCACACTCTGTCGTTTTCTCTCCTTCTTTCTGTCGCACACGCACACGCACACACACACATCCACTAAATGTGCCTGTTCATTCAGGTTGATGCCGTCAGAGGAGGATCTCAAGGGAAGCTAATTAAGTTGAAGGCAGGCTCTGCTGTCTGCTGATGAGCTGCAGAGACTCAGACTAGCCAGCATCTGAGTTCTCATAACTTGCCTGTATTATCTACAGCATTGCCTTCATATAGTTCGGTTCTGCCTGTCAGGAGATTACGGTCTGTCGTTTATGCATAACTGGCTAGGAGTGGAAGATTAGTTAGAAAGAGAGAGTGAGATGATGGATGAATCAATCTGAGAGCTGGTTTTGAGAAGTCAGATGGTAGACAAGGGGCACCATTGAGTATTTCATATCATTTTATCAGTTGGAAATTAAGGATATTGTCCTGGAGAAAAGCTATTAGCATTTCCATGCATATCAATCACCTGAGACCTAAATGTCATGTTAACAACACTGAATGGATGATACCACCACAAGATCAAGTGGAAATTCTTGTGCTTTGAAAACGTTGTGCTGTGAAAAGCAGCAGACAGGGCAAAAAACAAAAAAAGTTTAAACATTTTGAAACTTATAAGCTAGGTATAAGCTATACCTTAGAGAACAACTGAAAACAAGTTCTCATCCTCTTTGCTTCTGCAATGCGAATGAGGAAAAGGGAAAAATATGGCGATGGTGCAGAAAGGCTCCCTAAGCTTGTGTATTGAACGCAAGAGCACTCTTCCTCATTCTCTCTCATTTTACACTCATATCATGCTGTTCTCAGCAGCATCCAGATTGCCTGTTGTTTTTCTATAGTGACTCCAATCAAGCAAACCACACATTTAAAACATTTAAAAGATGTCACTGATCATGTGACCCCCAATTGCTTGTTTTAGAAAGAAACACAGCAGCATAGAACTCCTATTAACCACTTGAATACTTGCAGCTGTGCTCTCCTTGTCTTTTTCATACTCATTTCTCATCTACTGTATATCATCACTATATATACCGCAACATTAAAAATGAACATTTTATTGAAGGGCAATAGGTGTCTTGGAATTGATTTTCAGAGGCAATTTATCTTCTATGATGGGTGTATATGGGTATATCAAAACATAGCTGCTAATCATGCACAAGATATTATATGTTCTGCTAGAATACATTTTAAACAACTGTCTGGTTCCTGTTAGCATATACAACTCTTTATCATTTCCACATATTTCCACCTCCACCAGATGAAGTACAAAATGTGTGACCTGAAATGCCATACGGGTCAGTTTTTTTAAACTGGAAATTAGGTCAATATCTAGACGAGATGCAAATGTGAAAATCTGGAATCTGAGGGTAAAAAAAAAATAATAATAATAAAAAATATTGAGTGTATCACCTTTACAGTTGTCTGAATTAAGTCCTTGCAATGCATATTACTGAACAAAAATATAAAAAAGTAATATTTACGGTAAGAAATGTACACAATTTCTTGAAGGAACATGATCTTTACTTAATATCCTAATGATTTTTGGCATAAAAGAAAAATGTATAATTTTGACTCATACAATCATTGATGGCTATTGCTACAAATAAACCTGTGCGACATTGGTTTTGTGGTCCAGTGTCACAAATGAGAAATAGTCACATTGTGAGATAAGAAGTCACACTAAAAGTTGAAATTGTAAGAAAAGGTTGCAATAAAAAAATGACACTGTAGTAGAACGAAAAATCATTCTAAATATAAACCTAGACAGGCCAATAATAAAATATTGTGTAATAAATCAAATGCTATATAATATATATATATATATATATATACAACCCGAATTCCGGAAAAGTTGGGACGTTTTTTAAATTTTAATAAAATGAAAACTAAAAGACTTTCAAATCACATGAGCCAATATTTTATTCACAATAGAACATAGATAACATAGCAAATGTTTAAACTGAGAAAGTTTACAACTTTATGCACAAAATGAGCTCATTTCAATTTTGATTTCTGCTACAGGTCTTAAAATAGTTGGGACGCAGGCATGTTTACCATGGTGTAGAATCTCCTTTTCTTTTCAAAACAGTTTGAAGACGTCTGGGCATTGAGGCTATGAGTTGCTGGAGTTTTGCTGTTGGAATTTGGTCCCATTCTTGCCTTATATAGATTTCCAGCTGCTGAAGAGTTCGTGGTCGTCTTTGACGTATTTTTCGTTTAATGATGCGCCAAATGTTCTCTATAGGTGAAAGATCTGGACTGCAGGCAGGCCAGGTTAGCACCCGGACTCTTCTACGACGAAGCCATGCTGTTGTTATAGCTGCAGTATGTGGTTTTGCATTGTCCTGCTGAAATAAACAAGGCCTTCCCTGAAATAGACGTTGTTTGGAGGGAAGCATATGTTGCTCTAAAACCTTTATATACCTTTCAGCATTCACAGAGCCTTCCAAAACATGCAAGCTACCCATACCGTATGCACTTATGCACCCCCATACCATCAGAGATGCTGGCTTTTGAACTGAACGCTGATAACATGCTGGAAGGTCTCCCTCCTCTTTAGCCCGGAGGACACGGCGTCCGTGATTTCCAACAAGAATGTCAAATTTGGACTCGTCTGACCATAAAACACTATTCCACTTTGAAATAGTCCATTTTAAATGAGCCTTGGCCCACAGGACACGACGGCGCTTCTGGACCATGTTCACATATGGCTTCCTTTTTGCATGATAGAGCTTTAGTTGGCATCTGCTGATGGCACGGCGGATTGTGTTTACCGACAGTGGTTTCTGAAAGTATTCCTGGGCCCATTTAGTAATGTCATTGACACAATCATGCCGATGAGTGATGCAGTGTCGTCTGAGAGCCCGAAGACCACGGGCATCCAATAAAGGTCTCCGGCCTTGTCCCTTACGCACAGAGATTTCTCCAGTTTCTCTGAATCTTTTGATGATGTTATGCACTGTAGATGATGAGATTTGCAAAGCCTTTGCAATTTGACGTTGAGGAACATTGTTTTTAAAGTTTTCCACAATTTTTTTACGCAGTCTTTCACAGATTGGAGAGCCTCTGCCCATCTTTACTTCTGAGAGACTCTGCTTCTCTAAGACAAAGCTTTTATAGCTAATCATGTTACAGACCTGATATCAATTAACTAGATGTTCTCCCAGCTGAATCTTTTCAAAACTGCTTGCTTTTTTAGCCATTTGTTGCCCCCGTGCCAACTTTTTTGAGACCTGTAGCAGGCATTAAATTTTAAATGAGCTAATTAAGTGGATAAAAGTGTAAAATTTCTCAGTTTAAACATTTGCTACGTTATCTATGTTCTATTGTGAATAAAATATTGGCTCATGTGATTTGAAATTCCTTTAGTTTTAATTTTATTAAAATTTAAAAAACGTCCCAACTTTTCCGGAATTCGGGTTGTATATATATATATATATATATATATATATATATATATATATATATATATATATATATCCACTACTGGGGCATTTTCCCCTTAGTATTTAAATATCTGTGGCATTTGTCCATTTTTCCTGTCCAACAGAACTCTTTCCTGTTTTCACATCCTCCAACTAGGTATTCTGAGCCCTCTAACATTTTAAATCTTATGCTCTCATCTTTTTTCATGTTTTTCCACGCTTCCTCTGCTCTCTTACTGTTCGTTCTCTCTCTCTCTCTCTTTTCTGCTAATACCCTGGTGCTCAGCAGGGCCCTGCGCCCCACAGTGTGTCTGCCTGCATCTCACGCTCATTAAGATTAAACATGGGACTCTACCAGTGCACAGGCAGAGCTGTGGGCATGGAGGTAACCCAGGTTCACGAGCTGATTGTGGCAATTATGATGTTATTTTCTAAAGCCCCTCAGGTGCCAGGGGAGGAACACGAGCGTGATTCAGTGTTTAATACAATCCTGTGTTCCTCATGCAAATTCACATGTCCCATTCCTTACAAGTGGGTTAAAAATACGCTGTTCTGCCTTCAGCAAATTACAAAGCTTCAGTTCAGACAGAAATGGAACAAATAAATAGACCTTTTCAGTCATTTTATCAGTTTTTAAGTCAACAGGGAAGGCTAGTTCTCCTTGGGAATTTCAGATGGGCTTTAAGGAGAAGATATTTTGAAGAATGTCTGTTTTTCAGCATAATGAATGTCAGTGGGGTCCAAATCTTCGCAGAAAAACTGTTGATTTTTTTAAAATGTTCCACAGAAGAAGGAAAGTCATATAGGTTTGGAACAACAATGAAGGTGAGTAAATATGGGCCAAATATTTTAAATTTGGTGTGAACTATCCATTCAAGGACGTTATTAATGATTTTAATGTTTTGTTTCACAATCTAAATTATGCACAGTCAGACATCAAGCATGAAACCATTTAGTGCTTTCAAAAGTAACTCGCTAACAAGTTGCTACATAAGGACTACCACAAGTGAGTTTTATGTGCTTACTGAATCCGAGAACCAGTGGTTCCTATTCTGCATGCAAAATTCCCATAACTTATTCTCTTTTGGGGTTTAGGACTACAAACTGAACAACTTTATGAGGATGTAATGTCTTCACAAGCCCATGATTGTGCATTTTTGTGTTTGAAAACGGGATGTTTTAATGCCGCACCATCTCAGTGATCCTGCATTTGGCTGTCGGCACAATCCGCATCCCTTCACAGAAGACTCGCTCTTCATTATGCATCTATAGGGAGAGGGGGGTCTCATCTCTGTAATAATACCTCACACTTGGTTAGAAGGCTGCTGCATAATTAGAGGTGGGAAAACTGATGGATGGGGGAGCAGGGTGGTGTGGTGCTGAGCAGTGTGACCCCGCTGACCTTGTTATCATTATGGGTGGCAGGGTTGCCCAGTCCAGCCCCTGCTTCAGCAAGCAGCTGTTGCCTTTAATGGCATCATTTGCTCTTCACCTTGTCAACCCTCTACCTTTCTCTCACTAACTCTCTCTCTGTGGTATCTCGTCTCACGGTCAAGGGCAGTTGAGAGCATGCCAAATCTGACTGGCAGCCTCATCAAGATGAGGACTCAGATGGTCATCTGGTAACAATACCAGCAAGTGAGTTTGTTTTTCTTGAAGTCTTTACAAACAAATTTCTTTCTACATGACTACAAACTATGACTATACCATAAAGTATATAGTGGCCCCAAAGATTGGGTGAAGACCTAAAGAACATATCTGACTATTATTGCATTATTTAAGAAAATATCAAAATTTGGTTTCATTTTAAAGACAGAGAGCACAAGCAAATAAGTAATATTTTAAATAGATATAGAAAAACAAATATTTGGACACTTACCAACTGTAAGTTACCAATTTTAAGAACTAAACCTGCTATAGGAGACCTGCATAAGTGACTTTATATATCCACTAAAATCACCAGTTGGGTAATGGTAATTGTAATTAAAAGTGAGATTAAGAGCAAAATTTAAGTGTCAAACACTTGGAGAAATAAAGAACTACAAGAAAAGAAAGAAAAACAGAAAGGAGGACAGAATTACAGAACTATGGAAAGAAAGAAACAAAGAAAAATATAAAGAAATAAAAAATAAAAGAAAGAAAGAACTACATAAGATTTTCTTAATGATCTAACTCCTTGTGCAAGTAAGGATGACAGAGACACAGATGTTCCTTTTGTTTTTCTCCTTACAAATGCTGAAAATATTGCTCGGTAGCTGCTTGACAAATGTATCATTAAAAATCCAGCACGGCTGGCTCACTTTGGTTATGTGTGAGGAGGTGCTGCGGCCGCCTCATCAGTGAGCACGTGATGGGGAACTTCAGCTTTAAGAGAATGAATCTCCTGCTGTGGGATTAAATTGAGTTCTCTGGTAGCTTGATGAGTCAGTCTCATACGCACACAGTCTGAGGCAGCCTGAAGGCCAGGCGAAACGACAGACTCTCCTGAGCTCACTGATTTAAGTGTCAGTTCAGAGCATGGCCATCTGCACTATTTGGGTCAAGGACTTTGTTTCGATGCACATATAGTTTAAGACTTACAGATTGCACAGGATATGTGCAATGCTTATTAAACACTAGCTATGGTGGTATCTCAGTCTAGTGATGGTTTTGGAGAGCTCCTAAGCAGGTATTCTGTTTGAGAGATAGGGAGGGTGGAGTGAGAGAGAACGAGAATAAAAGCTGCAGAGTGCCGCAGTGCTGGAGCTCACCTTGTCAAGCACCTCTCTGAGGGCAGGCCCTGCCCTGGCAAACAGCAGACCACCAGACAGGTGTCAACCATGTAGAACTAGAAATACTGGCCTATTTAAAGGAACATTTTGTGTTAGTGCAAGTTATGTTCAATCAACAGCATTTGTGGCATTACACTGATAACAGAAATTGATTTCATTTTTCAAAGCAAAAAGTTACGCTACAGTGTGGCAGTTAATATGGAAGCAAATAGGAGCATTTTTTTATTTAATATGTAACATATGTAGCGACATATCACTGAATCCTTGTCATGTACATCCAAGTGAAAAAAAGATTATTATTATTATAAAAAAAACTAAAAAAAAAAACGAAATGTGGCAGGACTTGGTTTTACACATCAAATTGGCTGAATCATGTATGTCACGAGATAATCTGCCATTATACTGGAAGACCAAGTTATGAGATCGTAATGAAAAGTTACGGGGAAACGCCTGTATTGTTCGCAATAAGATCCTTAAGATGCTTTAGGAAAATAGTCATTTAGAAAACAGAAAATATCATGTAAGCAGAAATTAAGCTTATGATTTTGTAATAGTAACAGCTTAATGTTAAAACGTGCATTATTACCTTCTTTTACTGTCTATGATTATTACATGCCCATAAGGCTGTTTAAATTATTTTTTACAGACGTTTTGTAGCGAAATTGGATAAAACTGATATTTTCCACACTAAAACCGTGTTACCATGCATATTGTCCACGTTTGGTGGCTATAAAGTTTTAATGTTTAACGTTACATATTTGGCTCCATTCACTTCACTTTAAGTGCCTCAATGTAAAAACTGATTTGCCTTTTTAAGAAAAGGAGGGAAGGGTGAAAATAAATTTTGCTGTAATCAAAATTGTCAAAAAAGTTGTTGTTTAACTTGTAGGGAAGTTGTTTTTCCTTTACCCATCGCGAAAGCGGCTTCCGTCGAGAACACCGCGGTAGTCTGCTCTAAATGTTTACTTCTCTCGGGTACGTTTCTTCTCCCTTCCACTATTTTGCAGTCTCTGATTCCGGCAGCTTCAAAGACCAACAAAATAAACACAAATGCAAACTTCTCTCTTCGCATTAGCGCATCATAACAACAAGCGACGAGGGTATCTGACAGGATCTTCTCTGTCTTTATCGCAAGAGATATCAAACAGTCAGACTAGTTCTGAGGCAGCAGTTAGTTAGGCTGATGCCGTTCCAGACAGCTGTCATGGAAACAGATGTCTGTTCGGTTACAAGCTGCAGCTTTGCTCCCGTGGTAACGGCTTGCCGGTGCCTTTGATTGTGCCTCGCTGTGCCTGCTCCGAATGTGGCTTCCATTGAAGTCCCTGCACAAAGAGGCCTCATCGTGTGGTTGTTGGATTCATTAGTGTTAATTCCCCTGAACTTCCTTCCAGATTTGAGGGCCCGAATCAGCTGTGACATGGTTTCTGAAGAGAGCAGAGACCAGATGTGCTGTAATGATGGGGTGTTTTTGGTGTGCCTCCTCCTTCCCTTAATCTCCAACAAATTATCACCGTGTTTGATTATCAAATAGCTTTCAGATGAGTTCTAAACGTTACCAGTTGGAACAGCTAACTTCCATAAATATTACAAAATGAGCTAATCTACATCCCCCATTAGACTTGAGGATAGTTTTAATCTTCAGATCCAACAATAAGACTTGCAAAGAGACGATCTGCCATACAAGATAGGCTTAAGAAACTTGAAGCTGTGAAGGTTATGAGCACTAAATCCTCCTTGTTTTCACCAGGCAAGGACAATCGGAGTCTCCTGACCTATAACTGTTGACCGCACATCCCGCTTTGAAGGTCTTGGATCTCAGCGGGAATTCAGAGGAGCTGAGCTCTGCAAGCGAAGGTCAGAACGGACTGCGCTGAGGCCCTAGTGTTGAGATACTCACCTGTTTATTTCATGAAAGTGAAGATGCCTTCACTCCTCCTCAGCCTGCTGTGCAGCTTATCTGTATTTAAGACAACACTCAAGGCATCTGTCTAGACTCAGGCTTAAAGCAGAGAATCGGACAGGACCGTTATAACTTGAGATAAAACACAGCACTAAGAGAATTTCTGGAGCAATGAACATGAAGAGGCCAAGGCTCCCACTGTTCTCACTATATAATGCAAATTCTGTCATAATTAACTAACCCCCATGTGTTTCCAAATCTTTATGACCTTCTTTCCTCAGTGGTATTTTGATGAGACCTGTGGTCATAAATCATCTCTTTAGACTTAAAAAAATAAAATAAATAAATAAATCAGAATGATTTTGACCATGACTAAATTACAATTTTCATTTTTGGGGAAAAAAATATTCCTTGAAAATGTTTCCTTGAAAGCCTTCTATGGAAATAAATTGCATAGGTTTATTAACTGGATAAAGTGAATTGGATGAAGTTCTCCTGAGCTATGAAGAAAACTGAAAAAGTACTAAAAACAATAAAATCTGAATATCCCTATCATTTAGTTAAAATAACACAAGTGAAGATGGGGCAGGCTCAGTAATAAGAGAGCACAGCTAGATTTTTTTTTAAAGATAAAATCTGAATTCTACTCTAAGTTTTCAGCATGAACTGCACTGACTCCTGCTGTTCATACTGAGGCAATTCAGCACTGGTGCATTTGAGAGCCATGACCATTTCTTAACTGAAATGAAAACACCTTGCTGAAAATAAAAGAAAGCTGATGCATTCAGAGATAAAGAATCGATAATACATTACGGTGACAGAATATTAGCTAGGTTGGAGACTTAACCAGTACACTCACTACAATTATTTTTGTCACTTGTAATGGATCCCAAAAATGTTCTAAGTGCTTATATTTCTGTGAGATGGGAAAATGAGTACCAGCAATCAATCTCAGGAACAATATATGACAATTTAATTGACAGAACAATCAAAACAAACATTTTGGATAAGCACTGCTCTTCAGAAAAGAAGAAATCTTGTTTTCGAGTGTTGTTTAGAACACTAGCCCAACAAAAGAAAAAAAAAGAAAAAGTGCATAAGCCATCGAGGGTAAACAAACTACAAACTTATCCTAGGCACCTAAAACAAAATGACATTATAAAATGAATGTGGCAACCGTGGACTAACACGAGGGCTTTGCTGCTCCCTCCCTGGACAGTCTGTCTGCTTCCTCATTGCCTGTATAGCCAGCATGACCTGGAATGTGCATCTAGAGATGAAGAATAAGAAAGATGGTACATGTCTTCAGTTGTAGTCATTTCACTGCATGAGAACATCTGAAAGTGAGCATATTTGATATTTGTTACCCAGTACAAATATTTAGGAACTGTACTTGATGATAAATTACAATTTGAGGCAAACACTGATATTATTAGAGGGAAAGCTCTTCAGCGTATGTATTTTCTAAGGAAACTTCGATCCTTTAACATGGATGTTTCTTTCATGAAAATGTTTTATACTTGTTTTATTGAAGCGGTTTTAAGTTTTTCTATTATTTGTTGATATGGTAATCTTAATGTTAAGAATAGGAGGAAGTTGTCAAGCATAGTTATAATGTGCAGTAAGATAGTGGGGATCGAATTAAGGACTATTACACAAATTTATGAGCATAGGACGACTAGGAAGGGCCAGTTAGTCCTTTCCGATGTCACTCATCCATTGTGTGTTGATCTTCAACTACTTCCTTCAGGACGGAGATTTGTAAATCAAATCCCCTTGTGTAAATCAAATAGATATAGAAATTCATTTATACCTGCTGCAATTAGGTTTTTAAATGATTTATTGTAATTTGTGTGTTGTGTTGTTATATGTATGTGTATGTGTATACTGCTGTCTACACAAAGAATTGCCCTTGAGGACAATAAAGTTTAATCAAATCAAAAAAGCAGTTCTGACATGGATACACGGTCCCTAAAAAAAATTGTAGCAAAAAATGAAAAACAATTTCTTAAAAAAAAAAACTATTATTGTGATTATGAAACAAAATGATAATAAATAGCTATTGTAGCCTGAAGGTATTTCTCGATTTCTCAAAGTTCTGATATAGTCTGTTAGATTTAATACATGGATACTGATTAAATATTGTTGAAGCTTGACTTTTTTCTGACACTGTGTGTCATGTTTGATTGTAAAGTACTAGGAACTATAGTTATCCGGCCAGTTTACATCAATACCAAATTTTGAACAAGAATAGAGAGTATATTCACTATCCTACATTCAGAAGGAGTTAAAGATTACTTCCAGAAAATATAATGGCTATAATTTACAGCATTCTTAATATATCAGCTGCTCTGATATTACTTTCCCTGCTTAATTACCTGCATCAGCTAAAATTATGCAGAGATTTCTCTTTGTGTGTGCTCTTATCAAAAATGATAGAGTGAAAGTCTACAGCTGCACATTTACATCCCAAAAGATTGTTGCCACACAAAGGTTGGGACATCATGCTTGAAACGCACAAACTGATGAGCAGATGCCATATTGTACATCACTGCGAGTACAGATAAAACGTACCCATACGACCTCAAGTTTTGCGTTTAGTTTATCCAGCTTTTGGAAGTCGTCCTTGTTGACTATGGCGCCACCACCTTTAAGCCTCCAGCCATTAGACTTCCAAGTCTTAACCCAACTTGTAATGCCTTTGGAAAGCAAAAAAAGTAACTGCACAAATATTTCAAATAAATAAACACAAAATTACTATTTGTAAGTTGCATGTATGTACGAGTGTGTGTGTGAGATATATAGTATTTAGAAGTATTTGAACAGGACAGCAGGGAGCACATACCATTAATGGTGAACTTGCTGTCCGTGTATATCACAACCTTTTTTAAATTATTTTCTCTGGCTTGCTCGAGTGCCTTGCAAGCAGCCTGTGATGAAATGTTTACGGATAGGGTTAACGATAAAAGGGTTTAAGAACGAACACTGCTTGTGAACTCCTCAATGTTCTTACCTGCAGTTCTGCTCTTTGGTTGGTCTGTCTTCCTGGAAGCCTCTCAGCCACATTACTTGGGAAACAAAATATTTAAAATAAAATAAATTGACACTTACAAAACAGTGAAACTGTTTACAGAGCAAAACAGAAAGTGAATATAAAGCTATTGTTGCTTTTTTTAGAATGCTTTTAATCAGAGATGACTTACAGTGGATGATCACGACCCCAATATACACCAATTCCTGCACGTGCTCCTGCTCTCCCATTGGCTGTGCAGCAGCCATCAGTGTAAACTACTACAGCATCACCTGTAACATGCATAAAACATTTTACTATGGTATAAATGCAATAAACAGCTTACTATGGTAAAACCATACAATACTATAGTCTATTATTTTTTTTAATATTTTAACATATAGGTGTATAAACACAACACTTTTGTTTTTGCCCCCATTTTCATGATCTAAAATATTATTAACAAATTTGTCTAAATCTGGGATTGGAACTGGAACACACGGTCATATACGCCAACCCAGAGCATCCCAAACATGCCAATGGGTGACATGTCTGGTGAGTATGCTGGCCATGCAAGAACTGGGATGTTTTCAGCTTCCAGGAATTGTGTTCAGATCCTTGCAACATGGGGCTGTGTATTATCATGCTGAAACCTGAGGTGATGGTTGTGGATGAATGGCACAACAATGGGCCTCAGGATCTTGTCACGGTATCTCTGTGCATTCAAAATGCCATCAATAAAATGCATGTCTTCGTTGTCCATAAAATATGCCTGCCCATACCATAAACTCACTGCCACCATGGGCCACTTGATCCACAACGTTGACATCAGCAAACTGCTCACCCACACGACGCCATACACGCTGTATGCCATCTGCCCTGTACAGTGAAAACCGGGATTCATCCATCAAGAGAACACCTCTCCAAAGTCCCAAGACGCCATCGAATGTGAGAATTTCCCACTCAAGTCGGTTACGATGACGAACTGAAGTCAGGTTGAGACCCCGATGAGGACGACAAGAATGCAGATGAGCTTCCCTGAGACGGTTTCTGAGTTTGTGCAGAAATTATTTGGTTATGCAAACCGATTGTTGTAGCAGCTGTCCGGGTGGCTGGTCTCAGGTGATCTTGGAGGTGAAGATGCTGGATGTGGAGGTCCTGTGGTTACACGTGGGCTGCGGTTGTGAGGCCGGTTGGATGTACTGCCAAATTCTCTGAAACGCCTTTGGAGATGGCTTATAGGAGAGAAATTAACATTAAATTCATGGGCAACAGCTCTCTGGTGGACATTCCTGCAGTCAGCATGCCAATTGCACGCTCCCTCAAAACTTGCAACATCTGTGGCATCATTTTAGAGTGGCCTTTTATTGTGGCCAGCCTAAGGCACACCTGTGCAATAATCATGCTGTCTAATCAGCATCTTGATATGCCACACCTGTGAGGTGGATGGATTATCTCGGCAAAGGAGAAGTGCTCACTAAAAGAGATTTAGACAGATTTGTGAACAATATTTGAGAGGAATAGTCCTTTAGTTTACATACATGTCTTAGATCTTTGAGTTCAGCTCATGAAAAAAGAAAAGAAAAATAATAATAATATTATATATATTATATATATATATATATATATATATATATATATATATATATATATATATATATATATATATATATATACACACACACACACGTCAACATTTGAAGTGGATCAAAACCTTTCAAAGTTGGCCTAAAACTTAATACCAAAATGTGTTCTTGTCTCAGGACAACTTTGATTAACTTTTTTTGATACATTTCAGATGTTGACTATTTTATATGCATAACCATAATGCATATAAAATAGTCCATTATCCGAAAATAGTCCGAAATAAACCATTATCGACTGTAAGACTGTTGTAGACCATATATGAAACATATGGATATGTAACAATTACCCATATATGTAAATCCATCACTACTGGCTGCAGCTGTCTTTGGTTGTGGGACCTCAATGAGTTTCACTCGTTTTGGATAGGACAGTCCCTCATCATCATCATCATCAGAGTCCTCATATGTCCTTTTACTTCCAAGGGGAACAGCCATTGAGCCATCAGGCACATTTCTAGAAGGCACGACCTCATAGTCACATCCTTAAATGGAAACAAATGTCAGTATTAGTCACTTGCATTAAAGTATGTTTTAGAAACCTATCAATCCACAATTACTGCGATGTGACATGCAAAAATCCATGTACATACAATAATTTTAAACCACAATTCATCAATTCTTTTTAATTGCAGTGAGGTCTGAATTTATAACCTTGTATTTATTAAAAGACCACACAGAATGATTCATTAGTTAAAGCCAGGGCCATTTAATAAACTAGTGAAAGCAAAAAGATGAAAGGCAGTTGTGACCAGTTATAGGAGAGAAGGCGGGAACAAGTGGGGTAAGCTGTGTCACATTTTACATTAGTTGTCAAAGCAAATCAACATCAATAAACAAATATCAACTAAAATTCTATAACATAAGTCATAAATATGATCCAGAGACAAAGTTCGCCACACATTAAGGGTAAAAACATTTACATTAAAATATCTCAGCCCACATCCTATACAGCTGTCTGCTTGTCTCTCTCAATTTATGGTTACAAGACAAAAATAAAGTACTAATTGGCTTTATAAATTTATAATTTGTTTAATCTTAATCCTCCCCCTCTTACGCTTTACTTCACATACCTGAAAACCTGATGATGCATAACATGGTGGATCTTTATAAGGGGTGTGTAAGGAACATCAGTAATCTTAAATAAACTTGCACCTTTTAAATTACCTTTTGGTCTCCCAAAAGATGCTGCCGCTGCTGACTGGCTCCTCACAAAGGCCCAAGCATCCTGTTCAGCAGCGAACTTCTTAAAAATCGCAGAGGGAAACTTATCCACCTGATGTTTACATTCCTCCCTTTAGGAGAGAACACGTAGTCACGCAATGCACTGTGCTCACAATTACAAAGAATAGATATCATATCGTTGCTCACCATGTTTGGTATACTCCTGGTCTAAATCCTTTCCTCACAGCGTAGAAAAAGTTTCCTTTCTTGCCCATCTCTTCTGCGGCGTCACAGAAAGCCCTGCGTACAACATTAAAAAACCCAGGCAGTCTCAACATAGTCTCTGCTTAGAGCAGAGTAAACACGGCTATAGCCTTTAGTGGTGGCATTTTTAAAAGACAATGACCATAAAAAAATAACCTGACAAAGACAAAATCTTTAACTAAATACTTATGATTCAGTTATTTTGACCGTCGTTTGCAAAACCTCTGCAGCAAGCATGTACACCGTCTGCATCTACGTAAGCGGTCAGCTGACCAAACGCTGCTTCTTCTTCCTTCATCTTAGTGGCGGTTGGCATTTTCCGCCACCTTCCGAGATGGAGTGTGGCACGTCAAAATAAGCAGTGTAATACATAAGAAAGAAAATTAGAAAAAGAACAGAAAATGTGTGTGTGTGTGTGTGTGTGTGTGTGTGTGTGTGTGTGTGTGTGTGTGTGTGTGTGTGTGTGTGTGTGTCTGTGTGTGTTTGTATAGCTTACAGGGAATCCAAAGTGCACCCAAGCACCAGACCTGTTGGTTATTGGAGGATCTTCTATTTCTGGTCTGTTAAACGCATTAGCCATTTTGCAACGAGGCTTCGGCGCGTACTGAGTGAGCGAGCGCCTAACTCTGTAGTGAAAAACGTAGGTTTTAAGAACATGCTTAATGTAATTGAGCCCCGTTACAATATCCCTTCACGAGCCCATTTCAGACAGACCGTAATTCCTGCTTTGTTCCAAAAAACATAAGCCCTATAGAGAACCAATTGAGTAAAAACACACTCAATATAAAGAGTTATAGAGTTCCATATAAAAAGTTACATCTTTGTATTTGTTCATAACTAATATAACATTTTCATTTTTTTTTATAAGGAGCCGTTTTTGTTTTATACAGTATGCTGCTAAGAAAACACCATAGAAGATGGGTAAAGAATAGCTCCATCATTGTTCAATGTAAAAAAAAACATACTTTGTTAGTTTTAATAAATAAAACATTTTTTAAAAATCAAGGAAATTTATCAATTAAATGTATGTAAGTCATTATTTTTTGTAAAAGGTAAACAAATATATTTTAATTATGGGCAAAAAACTATTTTATAATCTTGTATATGTGACTTATAAAAATAACAATGATAAAATAATGTTTTTATTCCTTTAAAAGAGAGGGCGCGGGGCGCCCTCTGCGCCCGGGATGGAGATTACATTTCCCATCATGCAATACACCAACGCGCTTTTACCGGTCTCTCGCGAGAATACAGCCTCTTCCCAGGCCGTCGTTGAAAGAGGTGAGGCTACTGAATGTGCCCAGCTAAAGAGATATCAAACTAAAATGTTTGAAAGATGTCACATTTGTGTCCACGAAAGACCTTTATGTGATATTTAGACAGGGATGCGTTAGATGCGAATGTATCTGAGAATGGATGGCTATTTTAGAAATAGAAATGTGTATATTTAAGATGTGCTAACGGACGTGTCTGTACTACAGTATTACTGGGCCCCATGTGCTGCTCTAATATAGTTTAAAATGTTTACATTAGTAAAATATTATATCTCGTTGTCCCACATTTGCTGTAGAAGTAAGCCTGTATTGTAAATGTAGTCATTCTATACTATCTAGTCAGTGCTAACGACATGCTAAGAACATTCTTAAGAAGAGATTACTGCTTAACGGTAACTGGTCAATAAAGTTAAGTTACCGAGAACAGCTGAAGTTAAGATAATAAAGGCGCAGATAGATAATTTAATAAAATCCAGAGTTGTGTGTTTATCTCTGAAACTGATATTACGGATTCTAATGTTAGTATGTCACCTTGCTTAACATTTACGTTACCTGCAGACACAGTAGGTTGTATGTCATCTTTGAAGTGTAGTTCAATTGTGTCGTATTAATTTACTCACCCTGATGTTTTAATTCTTAATGACTTGCTTCTGCAGAACACTAAAGACGATGTTACTGCTGACGCTTTTAGTCTACATACACTTTCACTGCATCTTTTTTCCTCCATAAATTTAATGTAAATTGAGACTGAGACTGTCAGTTTGCAGCATTTGTGTATAATGATGTACTTTTAGATTGGGAACAACATGGGAGTTGATAAACTAGACCATTCTTTTGAGCAGTTTCTGCGGTGTAATCATTTTAATTTTTTTTAATTCTAATTAAGTCTGTTTGTGTGTTTCAGACACGGGCCATGTTCAGTACCAGCGCGAAAATAGTGAAGCCAAATGGCGAAAAGCCAGATGAGTTTGAGTCGGGAATTTCCCAGGTATAGCATATGATCAGATCTCTTTGAAATGTGATGGTGTATCTGTAGCCCCTAATGATAAGCTGTTGTCTGTCTGATGCAGGCTCTTCTTGAGCTGGAGATGAACTCTGATTTGAAGGCTCAGCTGAGGGAGCTTCACATCACTGCTGCTAAGGTAAAGCTCTGCTGGTTCATTCATTTTGAATGGTTGCCATCACATCAGTAATTCATCTGTAGCTGCTTCAGAATAAGTAGCTGTTTGAACTGATAGTTGACAACCAACGTGGACATCCTGTGAGATGGCTCTCATGTGGCTCTGTCCGTGTGGCGTAAGGGAGCGCAGCACTTTGGTGCCGTGACGTACAGTCCCGTTCCACGACGTTGGATAGCAAGCTTGTCCCCGGCCTCTGGCTGGTGTGGACGGCATCCTGTATATTCCTACATCTTCCCAGAGCCCCTTGGGCCATTACTGGGGAGGTAAACCATGCAGTGCACATGTCCTTAACTTTACTGGTCCTTGTTGAATTCTAGGTTGTCATTCATATTTATGCTCTTGTAATTTCATACTATTGATTCCCTGTCTTTCTCAGGAAATTGAGGTTGGTGGTAGCAGGAAAGCCATCATCATCTTTGTGCCTGTGCCCCAGCTGAAGTCCTTCCAGAAGATCCAGGTGAGGCTTGTGCGTGAGCTGGAAAAGAAATTCAGTGGCAAGCATGTGGTGTTCATCGCACAGGTAAGGTTTGTCCTTTCTACGTTTTTTTTTTTATTTTATTTATATGTCAAATGGTTTGCTTCAGTTTTTTTTGTATTTTATGTATTTTTGCTGTTTAATTCAACTCTTTTAAATGTTATCCCTTGGGGTGGTATTTTTTTAAATACCTCACAAAATCATGTTAAGATGTGAAATTTAGTCCATGTCTGTTAGCTTTGAGGCCACAGTTTGTTAGTGTGCTCCTACACTTTGAGTCATGTACTTAGTGCAGGTATGTATAATTAAAAAACAATAATAATTGCGTGCATTTGAACGACCTAGTTTTTAATAGTCCAATCATATTTCACTGGTATGCACTATTTTTCAATCCAGAAACCATTGAATTGGGAAATAACATTTTTTGAACTGTGCATATATGACAAATTTGACAGGACAATTTTATAATCTAAAAAGCACTAAATTGTAAATTTAAGTTTCTGAATTGTGCACACCTGCAAAAATTGACTGGACTATTTGAAAATTTAAATAGTCCAATCACCTTTTGCATACATGCGTAAATGTTTTTACTATTTTTAATGTTCCCCTTTATCTGCAACCTAACTAACATTTACTGCCTGTTGGCCTTCTATTTTTTTTATTTTTATCCAGTTGAGCATACTATTTTAGGATTATGTTTGCACTGGTACAGAGAAACTCTCGCCAAGTGATTTCATGAGATCCTTAAACTTTGATTTAGTCTTGGTGTGATTTGATTTTTCCCAACGTGGACATCCTGTGAGATGGCTCTCATGTGGCTCTGTCCGTGTGGCGTAAGGGAGCGCAGCACTTTGGTGCCATGACGTACAGTCCCGTTCCATGACGTTGGATAGCAAGCTTGTCCCCGGCCTCTGGCTGGTGTGGACAGCGTCCTGCATATTCCTACATCTTCCCAGAGCCCTTTGGGCCATTACTGGGGAGGTAAACCATGCAGTGCATATGCTTTTTAGAGCAACAATGATGTGATTTCTCCTGAAGAATTAGCATGTTGCCCACCAAAATAATTTTTAATCTAGATTTGATCTTGTCTTCCAGAGAAGAATCCTGCCTAAGCCCACAAGGAAAAGCCGCACAAAAAACAAGCAGAAGCGCCCCAGGAGGTAAATGTCGTCTTGTTGCATTTTGGAAGCTGTATTTGCGGAGTCAGGGTTAGTAGTGCTTGCTTTTTTCAGTGTGATTGTCTACCATAGCAATGTTGTGCTGATTGGCCTGTTAGCATATAGAAAACCAACGTGGACATCCTGTGAGATGGCTCTCATGTGGCTCTGTCTGTGTGGCGTAAGGGAGCGCAGCATTTTGGTGCCGTGACGTACAGTCCCGTTCCACGACGTTGGATAGCAAGCTTGTCCCCGGCCTATGGCTGGTGTGGACGGCATCCTGTATATTCCTACATCTTCCCAGAGCCCTTTGGGCCATTACTGGGGAGGTAAACCATGCAGTGCACAGCCAAAACTGTTCTATTTAAGATGCTTCATTTTTGGGTCAGATGAACTTCTGTTTAGTGGCAAAATTAACCCACTTGATCTGTTTTCCCTTTCAGCCGAACTCTGACTAATGTCCACGATGCTATCCTTGAGGACCTGGTCTTCCCCAGCGAGATTGTTGGCAAAAGGATTCGCGTAAAACTGGACAGCAGCAGGCTCATCAAGGTCCATCTCGACAAGGCACAGCAAAACAATGTTGAACACAAAGTGAGTAACACCCTCTTAGAATAAAATGACAAATTAAAATAAATTATAAAAATCACCCAACGTGGACATCCTGTGAGATGGCTCTCATGTGGCTCTGTCCGTGTGGCGTAAGGGAGCGCAGCACTTTGGTGCCATGACGTACAGTCCCGTTCCACGACGTTGGATAGCAAGCTTGTCCCCGGCCTCTGGCTGGTGTGGATGGCATCCTGTATATTCCTACATCTTCCCAGAGCCCTTTGGGCCATTACTGGGGAGGTAAACCATGCAGTGCACATTATTAATTGTCAGAGTGGGGCTACTATTTATTTTTATTTTTTTGGCTGTATTACAAGGCAATCATAATTTGATTTATGTGCAATCGAAACTTTCTCTTTTTTTATTCCTTATCATTTTAACAATGTTTTCCTTTTGAAAACTTCTAAATTAGTATGCATTACTTGTGTTTTGATGTTTAAATTTAAGAGTTAGTCACAGTTGCCTAATAAGTTTTTAACCCGATTTTTGAAAACTGGACATTTAAGTAACCAAGGTAATTTGTGTTTTGTTTCAGGTTGAGACCTTCTCTGGTGTCTATAAGAAGCTCACAGGCAAGGATGTGATATTTGAATTCCCAGAGTTCCAACTGTAAAGCGCAGATGACAAAATAAATTTGTTTACTGTCATGTTCCCAAGTCTGCTTTTCATTCTTTTATGAAGTCATCACTAACATGCTCATTCATTAAAGTATTGCATCAGAAAAAGACATGTTCTGAAAAGGTATGAGGTCATAGCAATCCTTTACTCGTTTGTGCATAATTACTGTGCAGCAGATTAAGTGTGAAAAAAGAATGCAAGCTATAAAAGATTTGATGTTTTGACCCTGTCATTATAGAGGCCACAATGATGAGTAAACTATATTTTAAAGTGTTCAAACTAATTTCTGTTCTGATCATGACTCCCAGAAGATATGGTTTAAGATGTGATATAAACCAGGCTATCCAGCAGCCAAGATTGTGGCTATATTAAGACCATATTAATTGCCAGAAATCATATGCAGATAGTATGTTGGTCAATGCCCTGTGTTAAATGCTTTAGAATTAAAAAAAGTTAAAACGCTTAATTTGCTGATTAAATGTTTTAACCTTTTTTTTTATTATTTATTTTAATTCGAAAGCATTTAATAGTTAATAATTCGAAAGCAAATTAACAGTTTTTTCCTCTTAACAGTGCAGCGGGTCAATCAAAATTGCCTCATTTTATAGAAATTATTCATTGTCAATTTGTAAGCAAACGAGGCTTTTTTCTAGGGTTCTGTGCAATAGATTTCATAAACGACATTCATAAACTACATGAAAAGATACTAACTCAAACGAGAATTTTAAAGCACGGTATTGCAGAAGGTAAACAACTGTTGCCAGATTGGTCTGCTACTCCTTGTGTTAGTTGTATTCCTGGGCCCGTATTCATAAAGATTCTAAGAATCCTCTTAGAAACTCTTAATTTAGCTTAAAAACTTTTACGTAGGAGTCTTAGCTTAAGAGCGATTCGGGACCGATCTGAGAGCAAGTGAGCAAGGAAAAGACAAAAACTTTCGTCTTAGTGAGGGGGCGGGGTTGACCCCGTTGCTATGCATGACACAATCTTTTTAAGACTGATTGGTTGGTTGTCCAAGTAGGGAAAAAAAAGTGATTTTAAGTATAGCGTCTATTCTAATTCTCACTTTACATGCGTGATTTTCCCTATTTGACCGTTCTCTCTCTCTCTCTCTCTCTCTCTCTCTCTCTCTCTCTCTCTCTCTCTCTCTCTCTCTCTCTCTCTCTCTCTCACACACACACACACACACATTATATGTGTGTATATAAATCCTTTTTTATTTGCCATGCTTTTAATTTCCTATAAGGTATTTGATTGGCTTAGAATGATAAAAATTGTTCCACTCTTTCCAATTACAGTGATTGCTGTCCTATTTAAGTGGCGGTTTGAATGTTGGTTTTAATGTATCAAACATGGAATCAAAACCAAGAAGGGCGAGAAAGCCAAACTGGACAGAGGAACAGTGTTTACTGTCAGCCCAGTTAGTGGATGAACACAAGGCCATTCTTAAATGAAAATTTGGGCCAGGTGTCACAGCAAGGGACAAGAAGCAGACATGGGAGCGTATAGCACAAACTATTAACGGTTCATTCCAACTGCTTGTGCGCACCTATAAGCCTGCTATATTCATAAATGCAGTTTTTTGAGCCTGCAAGGTGTCTGCAACACATTCCTTCTGCCTCTTCATCTTTCTGCCATTTTCTCCTCTGCTAAAGAAACTCTTAAGCCTCTTAAAAGTCCTCGTCTGTGCTCCTAACAAGTTTGACCTTAAGACCTTTTTTAAGGGTTAAGGATGCTTTCTGAATTACTTTTTTCTTTACTAGGATTTTTTCTTAAATTTTAAGAGTAAACGCCCACATTTCTAATAATTTTCTTAGAATTTTGTCGCTAGGAGCTACTATTTGCATTAAGATTCTTTATCACAAAACATCTTCAGGCTAAAAGTAGCTAATAGCTCGCCTATTTAAGAGAAACAAAAATATAATGGGCCTGTTAATACTAAATTTAGGACTCCTAAATGTTTGCTCTTTTTAGTGCTAAAACTAGCTCCTAAACCTGTGAAAGGTTAGGAGTAATGAAGAGGACTCCTAAGTCACTAAGACCAAGTCACAAACTATCCTAAAATGGCTGTTGCCGGCAATCTGCCTCTGAATGTAAACATTTTAGAAACATTTGATGATCATGACTTTTCCGAAAGGATCACCTTTGGTTTTGGAGGTTACCTCAACTCTGTACTTCAATTTGTTTTCATTAACAAGTTGGGCAAGAACTTGCTTGTGTCCAATTTGTTTATTTATTATTATTATTATTTTTTTTTTTACATTTGCATGTATTACTATCAGCAATGATTATTCTTCTCTGTTAATTAAAATGCTGTTTAAATGCATTTCCGCTAATTGTTTCGAGGAGCATACATTGAAGATGCTGACAGTAAGCTGCACATATACTTGTTTAATTAAGTGACACTTATCCTGCATTTTTGAATCTGGCAAGTAACATTTTTTTTTTCAAACCTTTATTTGAATACAGAAACATAATAATGTGCTCTACAATATTTTCATGAATAAATCTATTCTGATATAGACTATCAGCCAATCACTGTGTGCATAGTTAGTACGCATGCTGACATCATCCATAGCAACGAGGTCAACCCCGCCCTTACTCTTAGTTTAACGCTTCTCTCTATTTCTTAGTAAAAGTTAATCTCAGCAGCTTAATGGATAGGTTTTAAGAGAACACTCTTAGCTAAAAACTTTTACTAATTTTTAGGAGAACTCATAGTGGTAAGATAAAATGTTTTGTGAACACGGGCCCTGATTTAGCAACTTGTTTAAAATGTTTCATAATCTGTTCGATACAAAATCGATGATTATACTGCATAATTTCCTTTAACTGTTACTGCAAACGTCCCACGATGTTTTGAGATTACACTCAGTGCAGGTATAATATTCAGCGTGACAGTTGTTGACCAAGACAGTGGACTTCGCTCTGTTTAAGAGTTTGTTTTTGAGTACCAGTTAAATATTGTAGTTAGTCGACCTATTATATCGCGGAGAGTTATCAGTTCTCTCTACAATTTTCTGGATTCTTGTCATATTAAACGAAAGCTAAGTTTAAGTGGTATAGCATTTACAATCTAATTACAACAAACATGGCAAATCGACCAGTGCAGAGGGAGACCAGCAGTCAGCCACACTTCCTACAGTTCAACAACCTCGCATGCGAAACAGCTGGAGGAAAGGTGAAAAATGGAGCATTTGAAATAATATCTTAGCACTTTATATATTCCGATATTCATAGATTGCGTTTGATCATTTTAATTGTTTAACAAACTAATAACATTGTCCTTAAAGGTGATTTTTGCCACGGATGAGTGGTTTGCCCCTGCTAGAAATCTTTTAAAGGTAAAGTCCTTCATGTGTTTACATTTTCTGCTATTATTTTGTATTAATTATGATGATGATCTGAAACTTAAGAGAGACCCTCCAGAATTCATAGCCTCAGCGTTTACTGAATACGGAAAATGGATGGATGGCTGGGAAACCAGGAGGAAAAGAATTCCAGGTATTAGTCCAACTGCACAAATCAAAGCGAGTTCACTGTAAAACTGGGAAATGGGGCTCTCTGTGTGTTTCTCATTTCTCTCCAATGAGCTCTAGTTCCATTGAGCCTGGATGATTTAGAGCAGAATAGCTGCAGGCTACTTCCTCCTCTCATCCATCCAGTCTCTCTGATGATCTGTGAAATGAACGGATGAAAGAAAGATGTACTGCAATACTGAGACGCTTCCACATCTGATCAGGCTTTCAGGGCATGTTTTGTAATCTCAAAGAGTGCTCTGTCTGTACTTACAACAGGTTTCAGTGATCTCATTAAAGATGCATGTCTCTCTCATCTTGTGTTAAAGGTCACGACTGGTGCATCATTCAGTTAGGAGTTCCAGGAATTATTCATGGCTTTGATGTGGACACATCTTTCTTCACGGGGAACTATGCGCCATACATCTCCATTCAAGCTGCGTGTCTTGGTGGGTATCTATGGCTGTAGCCTTTAAGAACCAAAGTATAAGGTTACCTTCATTATATCTAATATATGTCACATTTAAATCAGATCAGATGCCGTCATTCACTCTTGAAGGAGATCGTACAGGCATGGCAGCTTCCCCAAGCCAGTTCGAAGCTGTAGCACAGGTGTAAACCATCCTCTGGTGCACTAGATATTTTTTATATGCATAATCCAGTCTGTGTTTCTGAGGGAACTCATTCTGAATTTATGTTGACCAGCTTAACTCAGACAGCTGGGAGGAACTTGTCCCGATGACAAAGCTAAGGCCGGGGTACTCTGAATCATGCCACAACTACCTGAATGTCACCTACCCACATAGAGTTACCCATATCCGCCTTAACATATATCCAGGTAATACACAATGAATCATTCAGTGCAATAACCCCCCCCCCCCCCCCCCCCCCCCCCAAAACAGAGAATGTGATCATTCATAATACTAATAAAAAAATGGCTCGGGGAGAGATGCTACAGCGGAGCAGCGTCTCAGAGAGCCATTTGTTTTGTAAAATGAAAACAAATGAAGGGTTGTAAAATGATAATAAAATATTAACATTTTATTTATAAACCACCTAAACACTGGTACTATATGTAGTTAAATTTTTTTTATGTGGTAATTTATTTACTTACTTTTCTTAGCGGATGATTTCTTGCCTGAAGTGCTTACAAGAATCTTTTGATAAATTGTTGAAACAATTGTAGCTTTGACTTAAAGTTGAAGTGTGTAATTTCTGTGCCACTATCCACCAATCCTTTCCTGCCACTGGTTGGTCAGACAGTTATTCCTGGCCTACATCAACACTATAGAGTAAAACACACCTTTACACTGACCTTGGTTCCGGAAAAATTGTTCACATAGAAATAAAAAAAAAAAATGAAGTCTTTGTTAAAGTGTTATAAGCCATGAATCAATCCAGTAAGTTATGATGTGAATCACAGCATTGCACATTTTGATTTGCAGCAAAAAAAGTAAAGAAATGTTTGTTTGCTGTTTTATTTAAAGATTATTTCTTTTAAGATGATTTTATATATATATACACCCACCCACATACACACACACACACAAACATAAAATCAAACTACTGTTACCTACCCAGTTGTCTGAGCAGGTTAAAATAAGTGTTTTAACCTAGAAACAATGGAAACAAGTGTTTTAACATTAAAAAACGACACCTTAGCTTTGAATATTTTATTGATGTTTGGCAGATGGCGGCATTGCGAGGCTGAAAGTTTATGGCATTGGGAAGAAGGACTGGTCCACTGTGTTTAGTCAAGACCTAGTGGATCTTGTTGCCCTGGTCAATGGGGGTGTATGCGTAGGCTACAGCGATGCCCACTTTGGTCACCCATGCAATATGATTGGTGAGAGATTTTTTGTACTTGAAAAACATCTTTTAGAGGTACTATGGCTCTTTTTTGTTCAGTTGTGCCAAGAGAAGCATCTAAAATGCAGACCACTTTTACAGACTTTTTCAATCAGGCATATCATAAAAACTCTGTCTGGACTGTTTCCCAGACTTTATTTTTAATAACTTCCTGAGAGAATACTAAACATTGCTTCCCAACAAATAAGTTATGGTCTATTTAATGATTGTTTGGAGAAGATTATGGAATAACGTGAGAGATTTCTAGATCTAGATCAGTACTTTGTGATTGTCTGAATGTGTGTTTCTCTGTAGGTCTAGGGAGGGCTGACAGCATGGGTGATGGGTGGGAGACAGCCAGACGCCTGGATCGGCCCAAACTTTTAAAGGTAAAAGCATTCTTTTCAGCTTAGGAAACATCACAAATATCAGTTATATTCCACACTGATCCCATATACTGGTTTTCAGGTGGATGAGAAAGGCATATTACAGGTGCCAGGATTTGAGTGGGCTATTCTCAGACTAGGACATCCTGGCATCATAAGCAAAATTGAAGTAGACACCAACCATTTTAAAGGTACAAAAAATGTTGAATATTTATTTCCATTTTGTAGCATTTTTTGTATAAATGTTTTACATTTAAAACAACAGTATCTGTATGGAAGCCTCAAAGTAGCAAACAAAAAATTAGCTTTCAGATAAAGTTTAAAGTAAGAAATAGGCACCAAAACACACAAAATAACACCATGAGATATATAGTCACATTGTGAGACATATGATACTTTTTAAAAGTTTAGGGTCAGCAAGATTTATTCAGCATGAGACTTTTTAATCAACCATTTTCCTTAGGAAATTTCCCAGACTCCTGCAAGATTGAAACCTGCTGTTTGACCCCAGATGAGGAGAACAACTTGATTCGTAACCATTGGCGTTCTGACAAAACCCCCAAGTGGAGAATTCTTCTTCCTCCTCAAAGAGTATGACTTGCTCATCCGATAATTTCATCTGACTTCATTTTCATCTTTATTCCTTTTTGTTCTATGTAAATGTGATCACAATCTTCCTTATCTAGCTGAAGGCACACCACAGACATTTGTTTTCTGGGGAGTCTGTGGTGCAGTGTGGGCCTGTGACTCATGTGCGTCTGGTCATAGCTCCCGACGGGGGGGTCAGCAGACTCAGACTCTGGGGTCGACCGGTGTCCAACAACATGACTCGCCCTCAGCAAATCTCCAAACTGTAATGCCATCATGTACTTTCAGCACACAGTTACAGAAGAATGAAGGTCATCTGTTGTGATTTAAAATATTAATACAATAATGTAAAAAACAGCATTGAAGGCATACTATATACAATACAATACCTAATAACCTTAGCTGTTGTACAGTATTCAAAAGAATTATGTTCAAGGGCAATGTTTCAGAAAACACCAATAAAATACTCTCAAAATAGCTAATACAATGAACCTTCACTTAATATGTTTGTATTGTATATTGCAAAGTCTGATACTTTAGATATAAAAAATAGCTTTGAAAATACATATTATGCATATAATACATATTGTGTGTATCGATTAGTGTTGATATGAATGTTTGCCTGGATCAATTTTAATTTAAATTTAATTAAAACAGTAATGTGAGCGGATGCAGACAGTCTCAACATTATGGACAAAATAAAAAACACTGCACAGACTGTACAGTCGCATTGAAAATAACAGGATAATTGTTTTCACACACATTTGAAAAGTTCTGCTTGCATGCGTCATAGAATGGTAAATGGCATTTATATAGCGCTTTCAACAGACCACATGGCCATCCAAAGCGCTTTACAAGTTGCCTCACATTCACCCATTCATACACTCATTCATACACCGACTGCGGTGTCAGCCATTCAAGGCGCCATCCAGCTCGTCGGGAGCAGCTGGGGTTAGGTGTCTTGCAAATGTATTCATACTCCTTCATTTATTACACATTTTGTTAAACTGTTTTAAATTACTTTTTTCCATATCAATCTACACTCCATACACCATAATGACAAAGCAAAAACAGTACGGTCACAACTAAATTTATAAAAAGTAAAAAACGGAAATAAGTACATTGCATACGTCTATGAAGATTTCTAGTTGTTTCAAACGTCTTCCATTATGGAAGTAAACCTGTTTCTGATCTCTTTTGACCTCAGGGCCTGAGTTTGGGTCTGATATTCATTTGATATGTGTGTGCCATTTCTAATCATGCCCATTCAATTAAATTTTGCCACAGGTTAACTTCACTCGGAGTGTAGTAACATCTTCAAGCAATACAGGTGCAGGGGTCTCAATAAATTAGAATGTCGTGGAAAGTTCATTTATTTCAGTAATTCAACTCAAATTGTGAAACGCATGTATTAAATAAATTCAGTGCACACAGACTGAAGTAATTTAAGTCTTTGGTTCTTTTTAATTGTGATGATTTTAGCTCACATTTAACAAAAACCCACCAATTCACAATCTCAATAAATTAGAATATGGTGACATGCAAATCAGCTAATCAACTCAAAACACCTGCAAAGGTTTCCTGAGCCTTCAGAATGGTCTCTCAGTTTGGTTCACTAGGCTACACAATCATGAGGAAGACTGCTGATCTGACAGTTGTCCAAAAGACAATCATTGACACCCTTCACAAGGAGGGAAAGCCACAAATATTCATTGCCAAAGAAGCTGGCTGATCACAGAGTGCTGTATCCAAGCATTTTAACAGAAAGTTGAGTGGAAGGAAAAAGTGTGAAAGAAAAATATGCACAACCAACTGAGAGAACAGCAGCCTTATGAGGATTTTCAAGCAAAATTAATTCAAGAATTTAAATGAACATCACAAGGAATGGACTGAGGATAGGGTCAAGGCATCAAGAGCCATCACACACAGACATGTCAAGGAATTTGCTGAACCACAGACAACATCAGAGGCATCTTACCTGGGCTAAGGAGAAGAAGAACTGGACTGTTGCCCAGTGGTCCAAAGTCCTCTTTTCAGATGAGAGCAAGTTTTGTGTTTCATTTGGAAACCAAGGTCCTAGAGTCTGGAGGAAGGCTGAAGATTCTCATAGCCCAAGTTGCTTGAAGTCCAGTGTTAAGTTTCCACAGTCTGTGATGATTTGGGGTACAGTGTCATCTGCTGGTGTTGGTCCATTGTATTTTTTGAAAACCAAAGTCACTGCACCCATTTACCAATAAATGTAGGAGCACTTCATGCTTCCTTCTTGACCAGCTTTTTGAAGATGCTGATTTCATTTTCCAGCAGGATTTGGCACCTGCTCACACTGCCAAAAGCACCAAAAGTTGGTTAAATGACCATGGTGTTGGTGTGCTTGACTGGCAAGCAAACTCACAAGACCTGAACCCCAGAGAGAATCTATGGATTATTGTCAAGAGGAAAATGAGAAACAAGAGACCAAAAAATGCAGATGAGCTAAAGGCTACTGTCAAAGAAACTGGGCTTTCATACCACCTCAGCAGTGCCACAAACTGATCACCTCCATGCCATGTCGAATTGATGCAGTAATTAAAGCAATAGGAGCCCCTACCAAGTATTGAGTACATGTACAGTAAAAGGACATACTTTCCAGAAGGACAACAGTTCACAAAAACTGTTTTTTTTTTTTAAATTAGTCTTATGAAGTATTCTAATTGGTTGAGATTGTGAATTGGTGGGTTTTTGTTAAATGTGAGCAAAAAACCATCACAATTAAAAGAACCAAAGACTTAAACTACTTCAAGCTGTGTGCACTGAATTTATTTAATTCACAAGTTTCGCAATTTGAGTTGAATTACTGAAATAAATGAACTTTTCCACAACACTAATTTATTGAGATGCACCTGTATGAATGCTCCTGAGCTAAATTCAACTGTCCCATATAATGGTTTGAATTCTTATGCAATGGAATCATTTAAGTTTATTTTTAATAAATTTACAAAGATGTTAAAAAACTTTTATTTGCTTTGCCTTTTTGGCGTATGGAGTCTAGAATGATGTGGAAAAAAGTAATTTAAAGCAATTTAACATAAGGCAGCTCCTTAACATGAAAAAAAAAAATTAAGGGGTATGAATTCTTATGCAAGGCACAGTATACAGGTGTGTGTGTGTGTGTGTGTGTGTATATATATATACATATATATATATATATATATATATATATATATATATATATATATTGTAATCTTTAATGCTGTAAACTTTCAACTAAAGTGTTATATTACAAAATTGGTGTATAGTTAGATTAAAAATATCAATATCAAAAATATCCTGCTGTTTGTGTCCCTCTTTGATGGGCAGTATTTTTTTCTGATATAGGAACATGCATCAACAGGTCTTTGATTTAAAAAAATATGTCTGAGTCAAGAAATGAATTGGAGCTTATCTCTCTTTACATGAAAAGTTGCAGTTGACATATTCTTTTGACGTTTCTTCCTCTAAGTGCTTATCCCTCGGAACAGTTGTGAAAAAAGAAGGATTTTGACATTCAATTACATGTTTCAAACTTGTTGGCATTTACTCTGTGCCATTGCACAGATAGCTTCTGCAGATGCAGTGATTTTCCAGTGAGCGGGTTTTTTTTTTCTTTTTTTTACCCCAATCATTTTGTCATGTTTCTCACAGATTAAGGCAGTGGCTCATAGCAGGACAAATTGTGTCGGCATGGTGGAGAAAAATTCTGCTAGGAGCCCTAGCCATATAAAATACAGTCAGTGGGCCTCAATCATTGAGAAGAAATCTCAATGTAGATTGTTCATGAAACCATTTCAGTGCAAATTGTTGCATTAAATTGCCTTAAGAATGATTTTATGAGCTGTTCAAATTATTTTTGTGTTTCATGAATGAGGCATTTAACTGAATCTGATTCAGAGTGAGAGATGTCACTATTTTTACAAATGATAAAAATCACATTAACTAAGATGTATGAATGAATGAAATATTCAAAACAAAATAAGCAGAATTTAAAACAGTAAAAATGAGTATGCATATTGTGCTCATAGTTCTAGATGTCCTTGAACAGCCTGACATCTGGAGATGCAAGACAGCACCAGACATCTCTCATTTCTCTGGAGTCAAACAGGCTGCATTGTGATTAATTACAGTATATTATGCTCACTCATGCAGACACATGAACACTCACTCACTCACTCTCACACACTCAGGGCTCTTTGCTGTTGAGGAAGATAAGTGTTTGTTGGACTGGGCTTAAATGACAGAGGGGGTGAACTGCACACTCAGCACTTTGCTTTGAGAAAAGGTCAATGTGAAATATCTTGCGTGTCTTTATTATCATGAAATATTACAGCTTGTTTTTCCACACCAACTATTTTGTTGAAAAACGTTTGTTTGTGCACATATGTTGCCATCCAGCTGATTTTAGTGTGTGACGTTTGTAAATTCATTTAAAACGGGTTTCATTCCATGAAAGTAACATGCCTTAAGAGAAAAGTAAATGAGACATTTGTTGGATAATCTGGATATTTAAGAACATTTAGTCTTAGAAGAATTTGATAAGAAATATACTGAAATGAAAGACTTTGAACTAAAACTAAATTTGTTACTTGATATAAAATGTATTTGCCAAGCATTCCTCTTTTTAATATGGTATAACTTGAATTAACTACAACTGAATATATAATGTAATATATGTGTTTGTGTACATGTCTATACTATACAGACATTTTATTTCTAAACCATATATACATTTAGAAAAAGGAAACTACTAAAAATTAAGAAACAACATGAAAACACTCTTAAAAATAAAGGTGCTTCACGATGCAATAGAACCTCAAATCTGGCCCAGGAGATCCACTTTCCTGCAGAGTTTAGCTCGAACCCTAATCAAACACACCTGAGCATGCTATTGTCTTCAGGATCATTAGTAAATCACAGGTAGGTGACTTTGATCAAGGTTGGAGCTAGACTCTGCAGCGATTTGATTTGAGGAACCCTGCCATAGAACAACCTTTTTTTTTTTTGGTCTAAATGGTTCCATAAAGAACCTTTAACATCTGAAGAACCTTTGTTTCACAAAAGGTTCTTGTGGCAAAAGAAGGTTCTTCAAATTATAAAAAAAAAGATCAGAAAGAGATGATTCTTTAAAGAACCTTTGACTGAATGGTTTTTTGTAGATCTATAAATGGTTCTTCTAATCTATGGCATTGCTGTGAAGAACATTTTAAGCATTTTTTTAAAAGAGTATTATGAGATTATTTTTTTTTTTTTCAAAAGTCGTCAAAAGTCTCCATTTGTTTATAGTTTAATCCCATTGCTTTCTGAGAGAAAAAATGTAGATGTTAAATACATATAATTCGGTTTTTTTTTCTTAATGGATAGAACCTGTCTGAGAGAAAATGTGACATATTTAAGAGAAGTAATGTGTGTCTGAATATATTTTGATATTTTTATGTTCAAACATATTTCAAAATCATGTTACATGGCTTATATGTAATTTGGAAAACTATTTTAAGACTAAATAATTCACATGTTGTGCTTTGCATAATATTATTTGGTGCCTCATTAACAGAACTGCTGGACTGTCACCACATACTGTCCTCAGATGGTCCGTTCATCCAGTGCTCACCAGCAGGGGGCGACAGAGGCCCAACAAACCTCTTCTGACCCCACAAGTAATGTGAGACTTCTGTGCATCTTCTGTTTTAGCATGAACTCCCGTCTGTCTGTCACTGTTTGTGTCTCTGTGGCACGATGTCAAATCCAGTGGCCCCAACAGGCTGTAAATGTAGAGCATTCTGAATTGAGCAGTCTCTCAATCACACATACAGCGAGGTGCATTAAAAATCTGCATTAAATTTTTTTATTCTAAAGCATATGGATCTGGAATAACAGGATGTGGATTTTTTTTTTTAATGAATTGTTTCGTTAACAAACAGCTCTGTTAGCACACATAGTCAGTGCACATTGATGTAGTAAAAAAAAAAAAAAAAGTTAATCTATAAATCTACTTCTCATCACCCCGAGGGAGAGAAACATTTCACCTAGATGCCCTGATCTGATATGAAATACTCAATGAAATTCAGATTCGTAATACGCGCACCAGCTCCCTAATACATACACAGAAACACACACACACACAAACTTCCTTTTTGCCTCCACCTTGCCCTCCTCTCTTATTCGGCAGCCCTCTCCATCAATATCTGTCAGTTGGCTGCCAAAAAGAAGGATATGCTCAGGAATTAACTCTTTTTTTTTTCTTTTTTTTCTAACCCTTCCCTTCCAGCATGTTTGGATTTTCTCTGTTTGATCTGGATTGTTAAATAAGACGAATGTTATTAGAAATTCATGGCTGTGCCGTGCCATCAATAAATGATTAGTTTGCAGTGCTTGCCAGTGATTGATTGGGTGGGCAGGGGATGTATTGAATCCAGGCTCATTCAATGCCATGGCGAGTCGCTGGGGAACGGCTTAGCTTATCAGTGCCTGAACAACCTAAAGTGGTGTTTGTTAAGAAAGGCAAAAAAAAAAAAAGAGAAGACCTAGAGAGAGAGAGCTATGAATTTTAAGACCACTGTTTGTAGTTAATTTGACTTATTTACTCTGATCTGATAGATTTGATATACAGAATGCATAAATTTGTCTTGGAAAGTTCCATTTCACAATAAATCTGATCAGTGACATTACTTCAGTCATCAGTGTCACGTGATCCTTCAGAAATCGTAATCATGCTTATTTTGGTGCTCAAGAAACATTTTTAACAATAATAAAAGTTCTGCTGGTTAATAGTTTTGTGAAATCCGTGACGAACATTTTTAATTTTTCTTGGGAAAATAGAAAATTCAAAAGAACAGAATGTGAATCTGTAACAATGAAAAGTCTCCACTGTCACTTTTGATCAATTTATGCATCCTTGGAGATGTCTTTCCATCAAAAATAAATAAATAAATAAATCTGACCCTAAACTTTTGAATGTACAGGTCTCGGGAATACTTCATTCTGATTGGTCATTTGCTGCATTGAGCATATAGTGATGCTAAATTGTAGGTTTCACCATTGGTCATGGCAAAATACAGTACCATATACATTCATGACTTCGATCTGCAATCTCTTTCATGTCAACACAAGTTCAAATAGCTCATTAGCGCCATCTTCAAGTGTACTAAAATTAGCAACCAAGAACTAAAAATATTAATTCTAATATACACAAATTAATGGGCATCAGACATGATTGAAGATGACTGAAAGTTTAGGAATCCCCAAATAAAGCAATTAAAACTTTCTCATGGAAGAACAAAAAGCTGGTAAGAGAACTGTGGCTAAATATGTTTTGCTTAATAATACATAAATTAGTATTGTTGCAGTGTTTTGTTGTTACATGCTTTTCTATTTGTTATCTCAAGGTCTATTTGTCTTAGAATAACATATTTTGAAGTCAAATCAATATTTCATGTGATTTTTTTAAATTTTACATTTTACATGTGGGAAGTACATTTAAAGGATGATTTACATTCAACTGGTCACTAACACAAAATAAAGTCCCTCAGGGATTTATTTTGTGATCATTTCCAACTGACTGTACATTCGGCTATCCTTTACATATTTGTCCAAGAAAATTGTGGTTTCACTTGTGTGCGAACATGCTGAGTCTTTAAATCCTAAATTCTTTTTGATGTAGTCTGCAAATCGCCCAGACTCCACAGACTCCAAGTTCATTGCCAAGCCTGAGATGAGAGCAGCCAAGCAGCAGAAACAAGTCTCCGAAACTCCCTGTCTCCACTCATTGGGGGGTAGATACCTGCCAACGGGGCAAGTTGAGTGTGTGTGTGTGTGTGAACACCTTTAAGCACCGATGCTAATTCACAGGCTTGTAGACGCTACCTCAGACAGTAGGCAAGATAATCAGAGCTGCGAAGCGAATATTTTAGCTCTGCTCAAGCTCAGATAGAGTCATAAATTAATTCAGCACTTACAGGGAGTCCTCTCAACCTTGCCAGAGTCTTTCTCAGTCTCGCTTTTAGTGTTTCTCGCTCTCTTTTATTTTATGTGGGGTGTGGAGACTACCATTAATCATTCATCTCATCATAACCAGATCAGACAGACGATTGTTTGGGTCATACAGTGAATCTTTTTTTTTTAACAGCTCCGCTCAGACTGCACTGCTATTTCCAAAGGCAATGCAAATCAGTGCTTTTTCTGATGGATGTTTGGACATTTACATTTTTGGTATACTGAAAAGACAGTTTGTAAGATGGATCCATTGAGGGACGCTCAAGTCGTGGTTGTGCATATTGTGGCTGTCCGGATCGCAGTGTATGTATTAAACTGTGACCATGCTCTTAATGTAACCTTGGGGAAGTGGATTTGACTCCCTTACACATGTCATCCTGTGTCAGAGCTCCAAATGCACCTTATACCGGCTCGTGATTGACACGGTGTGTTGCTGGTCTTGAGATTCCTATTAAACTCACTCACATATTCAGCCACCCGTCTGCATCTGTGTCAATGCCACTTTACTGGGACTGCAGCCAGAGTCAGCGTGGCAGCAGAGGTCAAACATCACTCCCTCCTGCTTGGGCCAAATCGCATTTCAAACACCCGCTGTTGAGGAAATGAAGCCCCCTTTATCAAAGTTTATCCACAAGTGCAATTTAGATGCTGGAAATTAAAGCCGTTTTTGACCTGAATGGTTTAAAGTTCAGTGGTTGTGGAAACCTTTCCAGGTGACACTCATTGGGGGTTGGGCTTTAACGGTGATTGACAGGCAGTCATTGAGTCCATTCATTGTTGAAGAAAGGCAGAAGAGGGCACGGAGCGGGCTATACGAGACTGAATGAGTGAGTGAGAGAATGTCAGCAGGCTGAAGTAACACTGATTAATGGCCTTTCTTCAGAGGGCAGCGCGTCCACCGCCAGAGATCGTTGGATAAGACCACAGTGGTACCCAAAGAGGACCGCCTGAGGTGGATCTGCTTGTCGATTAGGTGCCTCTCTGAACTCTTCAGTGCAAAGAAAATAACACGGTATCTAACTGATATTATTAGAAAGCACAGAGATAAAGCTGTTTTCCAGGTTCTGATTGCTTGCTTGTGGTTATTAAGGACTGTGTAAGATGATTTTATCTTTTAACAGCCAGAGTCTGAAGTACGATAGGAGCAGTGTGACAGAAAGTGCTATGATAAAAAATGAGATAAAAAACTCTTTTACCTTAAAGCAACCTCAGAGAGGCAGAATAACCAGTGCTATGCATCAATTGGACTCATCTGACACAAACTCATCTGCCACTAAGCAGAAGTTAGACAGGTAAGATAGAAGACAAAATAATTGAGAACCACTTAGATGTACGTAAGTACGTAAGTGAAATCTACATCAAGGTTAAGCGTCAAGCTCATTTTGTGTTCATCACAAGCATTTATTCACACTTACTGATCCCAGCCGATTCATCAGTCAGTCAGCTGGGCATTTCTCTTCAATGAATAACCAAGTCTGCCGATACAGTACGGATGCACTTGATCAATCTCGCAACCCCCTCTTTCGTCAAAAGAAATTAGCAATAAAAAAAAATCAAATTGTTATCGATTGGTCTTCATTGATTTCCTTTAGTCTTTTCCACTGCAATTACTCCTCGTGCAATAGCCGCTGTTTTCTGGTGATTGTTGGACGGCCAGCTGGGGTTATAGCCACACACGGTGCTTCTCTCCCTTTCTTTCTCTCTCCCTCTTCCTCAATTCACGATCAAGGTCAACTTTAATCAACCTTAGGGCCTGTCAGCGGCTGCCGACAGCCTCAGCTGCGCCCTGCTCTCAATTCCTCTGGGCCTCGATGCGGCGGCTTACAGAATTACCCTGCTGTTCATCAAACACCCAGTTGCACATTACTCACCGCACTCCTCCTGGAGTCATTAAGAGTGTGGGATACAAAGGACTTATAGCAGCCAGACGAATGTGCTTTACACTGTTGGTCTCCCCTGTACCACAGGAGGAGAATGTGTACTCATGAGCGACGCTGTTGTCGTTTGTTTAGAGCGCGATGTTGATGTCGACGGCGCTGGTTAATCTCTGACATTTCGCATTATGCGTGGTGCTTGTTTAAGCCAGACCACATTATTCACAAACAGAGCCATACTGTAAAAACTGACTCTTGGACTGGTGGTTGAAAAGTAAAGTTAGTTTATTATTGGGTTATTCTGTTCAATCATTAGCCACATTTCCACTGTCGGGCCAGTGCAAGCCAGAGCTTTAAATGGGCCAGACGGGGTAATAGCCTCGGACCTGTAGCCAAAATAGCGCTGCGTTTCCACCGTCGGGCCAGAAGTTCCACTGCACTTCACTAAAACCCGCCCTTTACACGCCCCTCTAAGGGGCCGTTTACACCTGGCCACTTCATGCGTTTTCTCAGATCGGATAGCTATCCGATCGTGAAAAGACCAGGTGTAAATGCCCTCCGAAACGCATTTGAGACGGATTTGAATCCGATCGCTCAAACCACTTCAAGAGGTGGTCTGGGCCGCATTCCAGACAAAACTAGACAATTGTAAATGCATCTGGTTGTTAAAACCACATATGTAAATTGTACTCCTCCCCAAAATGCTAAAAAAATTAACGTGTGAGGGCGTGTTATAGGCTATATGTAATGTTATAGCCAGATATGAGATATAAATTACAGTCTTTGATTTTGAAATTTTGATCTGCTGATGATCAATAAAATGCAGCTCATATCTGTTGCTTTCGGTGACGTGCACTCCATTAAATCTGCATATAGCGCGGGAATTGAAGATCGGATTTAAATCCGTTTCGCAAAAACACATTCATGTGACCAGGTGTAAATGGAACCGTTTTGATAAATCAGATAGCTATCCGATCTGAGAAAACGCATGAAGTGGCCAGGTGTAAACAGCCCCTAAAACAACGTCACGCAACTGCATCATTTCACATAATAATCCACATCGGATCAAGTTCTTTCAAACACTCACTGCTGACTGAAAGTGAGATTTGAGCTCAACTTATTTTAAAAAGTTTTTAATGCTGGTGTTATAGCTGTTAACTTTATGAAATGATCTGCGGCGCTGGCACTCTCCAGACATGGAGAAACTCCGCCTTTGTTCATAACCACTCCTCTAGCTCCCGCGTAGGTTTTCCTTGGGCCATAAAACCCAGGCCGATTGCCCCGAGGAAGCACTGAAGAGGCACGATCAAGCCCCGGAAGAGACAGTGGAAACGCGGCTATTAATATTTGAATGTGTGGAGGGCGTTCAAAGGAATATTGCAGGTTTGGAACCATTGAAGTTTCATTAAGGACTTTTTAAGATAATTGTTTTTTGTTGATTAAAAAAACAAAAAAAAAAAACATTTTAAATTCCATTGATTCCCTAAAACAATTATAAATTGAGGGAACCGTGAATGCTTTCTATATAGTTAAAAGCAAAAATGTAAAGCTTATAATTTTATAAAAGCATTTAAATTAATTCACCTGTTGAACTTGTAATTAAGTTGTAAAGTTATTTAAATATTTAAATTAAGAATTTTTTTGACAAAATCTGAGAGCTTTCTGACCCTGCATAGACAGAGACCTAACCACCACGTTCAAGGCCCTAAAAGATAGTAAGCACATCATTAAATAATCGAATTTCTTCTATAATAATTTCTTCTCCCCTGTCAGTAGCATTCCTCTCTATGCAGGATCAGAAAGCTCTCGGATTTCATCAAAAATATCTTAATTTGTATTCCGAAGATGAACAAAGGGCTGAGAGTGAGACGTAGAATATATGATTACACACCAGTGCATTGATGTCTAAAGGAGTTAACATATGCAATATTTCAGGCTTGCATTCGACATCTTTTGCATATGCCCTCTAAGAGTTTTTGTGTATAGCTTTGCTTTGATGTTACTCAACCTGTCTTACGCAACTGAATCTTTCACATGCGCTGCCACTCACAAACAAACAAAAAAGAGTCTGTAAAAGATTAAAAAGCACTGAACTTCCTCTATGACTGATTGACACAGCCTGCAGTGCACAGTAAGAGGCAGACATGAGGGTCACCTCCACAGTGTTCTGCAGTGTCAAGAGCTGCTGATGTTGACCATGTTGACTTTGAGACCACATATACACTGTACAAGCTTTTTTTTTTTTTGATTAATGGAGTATGTTTTAAAAGAAAATACTATTTCAGTTGCTCTACTTTAAAATTTCATGTTTAATTTAATGTCTTACTTTATGAATTGAACTGAATGTACATTTTTTTAGAACATACGGCAAATCTAGTTCAGCAATGTCTTCAAATTAGTTATATAATGTAGACTAGAGAATATATATCTGCGTAAATTTATCAATTCAAGTTTAAAGTTGCAAGCTAATTCAGGTGAGAAAAATCACTAACATATATTACTAAGCAACATTTTAATCATTTGGCCTTCCTCAAGACTGATAATGCAAACTTGAGTAGTGTGCAGGATTTCTATTTTTCCAGTTCATATTTGTTTTTTCACATTAATTTTAATCCAACGATTTATCCGAATATGCCAGGCACTATATATTTATAACCTTATTCAGACTTAAATGTTCATTCATTTGAAAACTTTCTTTTTTTGTGCCAGAAAAATGTGATTCTGATTGAATTATAAACTAGATAATTAAATAAAAATATAATATTTATATAGAAAAATAATTAATTAATTAATAATAAAAAATACCATATAATATAGCTGTAATATATTTAGCATTTTTTTTTACCTATTTTCAGTAGTGTAAATGTTTCATTCATGCTTCAGCCTTTTCCAGTATTTACATGATATAATTCATGTTTATATTGCAAAGCTGACAAAATAATCATTATTGATATACAGAGTCATATAGTTCTTTAAATATTTAATGTGGGATGTAGAATGACACATTTAGATTTCTGATTTTATTTTATTTTATTGATTTTTATTGATTTTATTTTATTTTATTTTCTTAACTTATATTGTAACTTGACTCCCTGATGTTCTAAATTTCACAATTATATTATCTATCTCCAGAGTCTTCTGCCCTGTAAAAGAGACATAACCACAGTCCACTCCAATGAAACCTCCCCCAATGAAAATGTCACATCTTCTTCCCATTAATTTACTCGTTTATAACAAAGTGGATTTATGGGTGCCCTACAACTTCTGGGTTAACAGCGACAGCCCATGCTGAGTTACTACTTTCCACCTGAACAACAGCACACGCCTCCAACACTTTTATGAGATTCTCTTTGTTGTGGGCCGAGAGCGCAGAATACTCGGCTCTCCCCTTCAGCAGCCATCAGCTCTGTGAGCGCTGACCCGCCAATTTACTGTGACACTGCCAGTCTGCTGATATCACTCATAAAACTCGCTGATTGACGACGAGGGAAGAAGGTGCGTTCAGTCATCACGGAATGTCATAAATTCACACGCACACATTTGGATGGTGTTGTCATGGCACGACTGGTATATCACATAGTCCACATGATGATGCCCTTCACTCTCATTGAGGTTTTACCACTGTAAATCAGTGTTCTGTATGCATGTGTGTGTATTTGCTGTTGATTAAAGAATTAGATGTCATTAATATGTAGTTATATTATACATTACGTTATAAATACTGTCAAGAGTGCAGTGACTTTGCACGGGTCAGAAAGCTTGTGTTTCTAGCTTTTTCCTTGATTCTAAATTGTTAGAAAGAAACGGTTTCAGACATTTTTACATGAGCCTGCAAATGTAAGAGAATTTTATTATTTTAATTCATTTTAAATGCAAAGTACAAATTGCAAGTAGAAAAACTAAAATAGTATTTGCTTATAAAACATACTCCATTAATCTTTTTTTTATAATGTAGTTGTTGATTGTATTAAAAATAAGCTTTTGATTATTTTCTTAGTACAAGCTTTAACACAAAGCTTCTCCTTTTTTTGCAGTAAAATAGAACAAAAATTTAAAATATATATATATATATAATTTAAAAAGTGCTCAAAAGCTTTGTCAGTATTTTTTTAATTAGATTTATTTATTTATTGTATTTTAATATATAAATTAATACTGTTATTTAGCAATTAAGCAAGTACAATAACATTTTTTAATATATATAAAATAGAAATGGTTATTTTACATTTTAAAACAATATTTTACATTATTTTTGATCAAATAAATGAAGCCTTGTTGAGCGTAAGAGACTTCTTTCAGAAACATTTACAAATCTTTTAAAACTCCAAACTTTTGAACGGTAGTGTATATTATAAAAATATGTACTTAATATTTAATATAATACTCTGTATGAAATGTTCCCTCCTGGTGGAATGACCTCCCCAACTCAATCCGAGCAGCTGAGTCCTTAGCCATCTTCAAGAATCGGCTTAAAACACATCTCTTCCATCTTTATTTGACCCTCTAACTTTAACACTCACTATTCTAATTCTATTCTTTAAAGAAATCTAACTACCCTTCTAATCTTTTTATATTCTATTTTCTTTTCATTAATTATGCAATTGTATGTGTGTGTGTGTGTATGTGTAAAGACCTCTAACACTAGCTTGCTCTATTCTTTTTGTATTATCTCTGTTTTCTTTATATTATATTATTTAAAATCCCATGCTACGTGTACTGTGTTAACCTAACTGAGACTTGTTATAGCACTTATATCATTGCTCTTTTTGTTGTTTTTGATTGCTTCCACTGTCCTCATCTGTAAGTCGCTTTGGATAAAAGCGTCTGCTAAATGAATAAATGTAAATGTAAATGTACATTATTTATAGTTAAGGAAATATAATGTCCAGCTTCTAATTCTCAACATTCCCTTTTTCTTTTTTTGGCTTCACTGTAAAACATTATCTTTTGAAGTTGTAAATAAAACATTGATTTCTGGAGATTATTGGAGTGTGTTTTACAAGCAAATCCTATTTCAGTCTTTCTACTTTCTACTAAATTTACTAGTGATTCTGAGTGAAAGTTGTTTCTTCAGTGTATAAATTTATCTTTGTGAATTAATTTATAGTATTTCTATAAAAATATTTTTTACAAATGCCTATGTAGTAATCATGGACTGTAAAAGTACAGAAACTTCATTGTGGGTGGGAAGCTTGTGTTTTAAAGTGTAGCATGTCAGGGCAGATCTAGAGCACACATGATCAAAACTCCTCTGCTTTACACAAACCCATCACAGATGCATATCACAGGCTTGCCGTCTCCCACGGTGTGTGCAGGTCGGCCATCCATCCCTGCCCCTGTTCATTAGATGCCGTCGCCTGGCCTGCCAGCGCTGCGGATGCAGAGTGTGAAGCGGAGAGGCTGAGAATGTGTCAGGCTTGTCCACTGCCGCCACACTTTGCTTATTTTTCCCCCAGGCAGCCATCAAGGGTTGCAAGACATGCTGAGATTAACTTCATATATAATTCATCATCCTGCACGCATTCTCCGACAGGCCGCTCCCTATCTAACTCAATTTAGCATTAAAACCCTCCTATGTGTCTCCCCCTCTCTCTCCCCCCAACAAATCTTTTTCAGTGTGTTCTGGAACACACATTCCCCTTTATAGTATCGCAAGCGGATAAGCAGCATTTCCAAGCAGTTCACATAAATAACACATGCACTCATTTATTCTCCCTATCCTGTCTTTGTTTTAGTCCTCCAACTATTTTTCCCTGCAGGAATTCAAAGCTAAACCCTCTATTTCAGTAGAGTTAAAAATGGTATTCGGTTGATTTTTCCTAATCTAATGCTGGTTTTAATGCACAAACATGTTCCATAAAAGCACGTGTTAATGGGAAAGTTCAATCCAAACTGAAAATTCGGTCATATTTTACTCACCCTCATGTCATTCCGAACATGTATGACTAACAGTAGTTTTTTGTTGTTGTTGAACATAAACATATTTTGAAAGATGAATGTCTGAATGTGTTTTGATTGTTTGTTTTTACAGTGGAAGTCAATGGTTAGTAAAACTGTTTGGTTCCCAACATCAATCAAAAGACAAAAGAAATGCATGTAAGTTTAGAACAACATGTAAAAGTGAGTAAATGATGACAGAATTTTCATTTTTGAGTGAATAGGATAAAACATGAATGAATGCAACTGACTGGCTTACAAACTGAAGCAGTACACTCTTACAAGTTGTTTATTTTGATTTATTGAATTTATTTATTAAAAATAAAAACATTTACATTATTGGGGGCATGGGGACCTGTAAACATAGAAAAATTACTGAGCAATAACTGAGCAAAAGTGCTAAATAGCAAATCATAAGTTGGTATTCATATATAAAAGGAACGTGTGTAAAAAAGCTGCTGCATTCTAAGAATAATTTCCCACTTTTTGGTTATCTAACCAGGGACAGGACTGTTTTGTTTGATTAATTAATTAGGATGCATGTGTTGGCTAGTTTCACAGCAGAGGTTTTCCTCTAGGTTGCTTCTGTAGTGAATTTGTGTCTGGTTTGTGTGTGTGAAATACAGTCTCAGTGTGTGTTTGTGTAACTGATTTTTAAGTCTAATATTAAAGTTAATGGCACGACTAGCTCAGCAAATTTGCAGATGGAGCAGGTCCAGGGTTCTAATGGGGAATAAATCACTTCGCTGATTAAAAGTGAGCTGAATCAACTAATAACATAATGATAGTTAACTCAGAAGAATTACACTGTGTACACTTCTATCGATATTAAACTCGTTGAGGCCTAATGAAGCAGAAAATGAAGGTGGCTAATGTTTTAGCTCTAGGCTGGGGGTGGATTTAAAAGGGAAAAACAAGACAACCTGTAAAAATCTTGTTTTTGCCTGATAAATTGTCAGGTTTATGTCAGTTTAACAATCTTTTAGCTTATTTGTATTTTACTATACTATCAAGCAATGTGCTACCTGTAACTATCATTTTTTTATGTTTTCAAATGAACTCAGCAATGTTAACCAAGGCTGCATTTTTTTATTTTATTTATTAAATAAAGTAAAAATATTATTACAATTTACATTAACTGTTTTCTTTTTTAATATAGTCATTAGAGTATTAAAATATATTTTTGTTAATACATATGTATTTGTACATTCTATATTTTACTGTATATTCTCTGTACTGTAGTTTTATATTTTAATGTATATTTTATTGTACTGTATATTTAAATTACTGAATATTTTAATACATTGTCTGTCACATTATCCTTCAGAAATCATTCTAATATGATAATTTGGTGCTCAAGAAACCTTTCTTATTTTTAACAGTGTTAAAAACAGTTTTTGCAGCTTAACATTTTGTGGAAAATATTTTTCTGTGAATATTTTGGTAAAACAAATACAGGATATAAATAAAGTCGTCAGACAAGAATTGTTAATTTTAGGAGAATAAGGGTGCTACAAGGGACTCTGAACAATCTTTACCATTTAAAAGTGTGTCTATATGTGAAGTAGGATGATTAAACTACTGAGGTTCATTGCAGTAAACATTGGAAATTTCAATAATATATTAACCACACTTTAGTCACTGCTTTGACCCATTACATCAATTACATAATAACTGATAGCATTGCAATCTAAAGAAATATTTCTCCAAGGATATAGACTTTCTTTTTTTGTTGCCATTTTCCAGTGTGAAAAAGCTGTAAAACTGACATATTTGTTCCATAATCTTATATGATGTGAAAATGATGGTGGGCCGAACAGCTTTGTTTATCTGAAGACTTATGAGTGTGTGTGGTTTGCCTGTCGCGTTAATGGTTTACACTGGAAGTCATGAGTGGTACATTACAGTCTTTCACAGAAGTGAAAGCTTTGCCCATTATTTCATGTCATTGAGAAAATTAGAGGCCACAGTTTCACACATTTATTAGCTGCTGCTGACAGTTATGGTCACAGCCTCTCTGCTCTCTGCGTATTAATAGTGCTCTCTCAATTTGTAGCCCAACTCACAAGAGGCAAAGTGTGAGAGTGTGTGTGTGATTGTGTGCTCATGTGCAAAAGCACATTCCCATTAGAGCACAATATGCTTCAGCTGTTGTGAGATCGTAAATGATGTTCTCTATCAATTATTCCAATCACTGAGAGGAGTGGTGATGGTCATACAGCCTTATCAGAAGCCTTGACCCCTGAAGGAAGTGCAGACTTGCATTATCTCTGTTTGACGATAACAGGCATTTAGGTACAAGGTCGGCCAATGTCAATGTTAGCAGAGGGTCAGGTGCTACTGAATTAGCTTTACTGGAGAAGAGCACTTGAACTCATAGCAATGTCAAAAATATATTGAATGTGGCTTGAACGTGCACAAACAAGCACACAATCAGGTGTTGATTATGCAGTAGGACTGCTTTTATAAATTAAGTGCTGGAAAAGGTTTGCTTGACCAAACTGCATCCGACAAGTGTGGCTGTGGGTGTTTATCAAGTGTTTTTTTTTTCTTTCAAAGAAAACATTATTACTTTCCCCCCACTCTTTAACATTTCAACATTCTACTCCAATTTATATGATATTTACTTTTAACTCAAATATGTATTTTGAAACTATAGAAAACCAACATAAACCTAAAAAAACATACAGTAAATAATAAACAGCATCAAAATTAAGAAATGATTTTAAAATTGTATCTAAATAAATTAAATTTTATTTATTTGTCATTTTCATTTTACAGTAATTAAGTTATATTATTTTATATTTATAATGTTTTTAAATATTATTATATTATTTATTATATTAATAGTATTAAATATTTATTTAGCTCATTGTGTTATAAAATGTGTGTGTGTGTATATATATATATATATATATTTGTTCATTACTTTTCAATATTTCTATAATGTTTTTAGAATACAAAAGTAAAACAGTTATTTCTTTATTTATTTAGCTCATTCTGTTAATAATAATAATTTATTTTTTTATTTTTATTTTTATTTTATAAAACAGCATCTTTTGATAGCTGCTGTTATTAAAAGAAAAAAGAGTGGCAAACTAAATACCAAGACATTCTGAAATGAATGTGTATTCAAATTTCTTTGTTGCTAATATAATTTGTAACTTCAAAAATAACACTTTTGTTGGTGCCAACAGCCTTGTGGGCAGCGCCATTGTGCTTGGGGCATCCTGAGTTAGATGGACCTTTTTCGATCCTGCCCCCCTCTTTTTGTCACTTGGCTTCCTGTCTTAGTACTTTCCTATAAAAAAGGCAAAAACACCAAAATTATAATCATAATTTTTATTTTTTTTAATTAGAAGCTTTTTCCCTATTGGTCTCCAACTTTCGGACCCCACTGTGTGTTACTCATGTATACTGGGTGATATCATCTGTGCAGAATATGTTGCCTTATTACTATAGAGAAGATTAATGATAAAGTCACATTTTCTCTACATTTGAGCTAGTACTTAATATTTTTTATGACTGACTCCTGAAATGGAATCAGTTAGCTCATTTGACATTTTCAGCGCACTGTAGGAACTTGCATAGATAACAATAGGATGGATCACATTCATGCGATGACACCAATATCCGCGCTCGTAGCCTTTCTCCCCAGACCCTAAATCAGCAGCGTTCCTCCCCACGCAGGATGCGGATTTAGAGCTTCGGCTACCTGACACTGGTTGTAAATCAGAGTCTGAAGTGAACGTGAGGACAATGCTGAGGGGCTCTGGCATCAGTTGCGGGGGCTTTCTCAGGGGAAGGAGACTGTATTGTGTAGGCTGCTAAAGATAGAGCACAGCTTCTCTGTGGAGGTCTTTAAAGACAAGCTGAGAATGAACACACGGACAGAGGTCAGAATTAGATTAGGTTGAAAAATGATGACCGGGCATATGCTGATCAGCTGCTTTGATTCAAGGAAAGAGTTAGTAGAGGAGTCTATTTTTGGAGGCTGATATTGAGTTTGGTAACTTGTGTAAATGCATTTTTTCATTAACCGGATAGAGAAACAGTGTTACTCAGGGATTTATTGTTCCTCTGTGCTTTAGAGACATACGAAATTAGTTTTTTGGAAAATTTGGGTATATTTTTCATAGGAGTTGGTAGCTCTTTCCAAATACTAGTGAGCTGCCATATTGCCTTGCTCCCTACATGGGCAGCATCTTTTGAAACACTGCACTGACTGATGCTCTGTGTGCCACACAATCAGTGGGCAGCTTGACATGCAATTCATTTAAAGTGTCTGTTGTTAACATAATGCTAGTGTAAAAGCTTACATAAGTATTATCTAGAAATACTACACTTTTAATAATGCAGAAATATTTTAGAAAATATTTCAGAAAATATATTGTTATAATATTATATTAGAATATTTTATCATTAAACAATTGGGGGATGTTTTTCTTTAAAGAAATGTATACTTTTATTCAGCAAGGATCCTTTCAATTGATCAAAAGTGGTGATAAGCCATTTACAATGTTACAAAATATTTCTATTTCAAATGTATGTTGTTCTTTTGAACTTTCTATACATCAAAACATCCTGAAATTTTTTCATGGTTTTCACCAACACTGATAATAATAAGAATTCAAGCACCAAATCAGAATATTATAATTATTTCTGAAGAATCACGTGACACTAAAAATTCAGCTTTGCCATAGCAGGAGTAAATACAATTTTAAAATATAGTAAAACAGAGAATAGTTATTTTAAATATTGCTGTATTTTTGATAAATAAATGCAAACTTCTTTTTTATTAACACATAAACTTAAATAATTATAAAAACAATTACAGAATTTGTATTTATAATTAGCATTTTTCACTTTTTATTATTAGTATTTTATATTTTAAGGAACGTGTCTTAAAATACTAGCTCTCACTAGTTTTTGGAGCACAGCCGCAAATCACAGAATGCTTGTGTGTAATTTTAAATGGCTGACTTTAGAAAAACAACATCTGTGAATGTAACTGACTACAGAGAAGTGCAGTTAGAAGCATTTCAGTTTAATAAAGGCTTTATGAATGAATGGAGAAAGGGTATAAATGCTGTGAAAAACTGTAAAAGCCAGAACGTCTTCTGTATTGAGAATGAATGCTCTCATGGGTTGAATATCAGTGACTTTCTCATCTCACAAAGTCGCTGATCATCTCTCACACACAACAGAGGGCTGCTAGCGAAGCCCAGTCTCTCTTGGGAGGCAGAATGTCAGTGCAGTGTGTTGGGTCAACAGAACAGGAGAAATTCGATACTTCCTCTGTCACATCCAATAATTAAGAACGCTTACTTTGACCACGGCTGTATTGATTTCTTCCACATTTGAATATATTTCCCAATGAACACAACAATGTAGCATAGACTTCCAGCTGTGACATCCAACAAACAAAACTCTTTCAAAACATCCTATATTATCGTAGGGAGGATCAACACCACTGTAATCAAACAGGGCGCACTTCTACTTTGCGTGGTGGATATTTTGCAGTCTGCCTTGTGGGTGGTCAGTCACAATAGCCCCTCTCTCCCTCTCTGTTGGGAAAACCAAATGCAAACAGGTGTCCAAACACAGAGCAGCTCTCCAGAGACCCTCTTCAGGGGCCCACCATGGCTAGAGTGCAGCTACTTTTACCAGCATAGTAGAGAAGTGAGCTCAGGTATTGTTCTCCAGTCAATGGTCCTCTATAAACCTTAGGCCATCTCTTATATGGAGAACTCAAGCACATATATCCATTATTGGAACTTGATCAGAGCTGGGGGTACAAGGTTTTTTTGTTGCACTTATGCAACAAAAGCATTCCTCTCATGCCTGAGGACAGGGACTGATGCACCTTGACAAGACAATCAAAGTCATTCTCCTTTCTGGAGGAGTTATAATATGATCCTTAGAATATTGAATTAAAACAAACTTGTTTTGGTTCTGCTGTAAATGAATGTGCTTGAAAAGGAAAGGTTCATTTGTTGTTGTTATTTGTTATTTTTATAAGGTTTTTTTTTTTTTTTTTTGTGCAGTATACTTTGGTACACCACTGAATGGGAAATTCTTACTCCAATTTAATTTCAGATCTACATATTGTTTTTAAAATAATTTTCAAATGTCTCTCTCTTCTCTGTTCTCTGTATTGTATATATATACATTATGCACACACACACACACAAGTGTACATGCATACATACATATACGTATATTTTTGCTAGATTGTCATATTTTATTTCGTTTAAAAATCTAAATAAAACTAATAAAAAAGCATATCACTCCATAATAAAATATGTATTATTTATTTAGATTTAAATGAAAACAGATTTAAGTTAGAAAATCTGTCATCATTTATTGACCTTCACCTTGTGACTTTTTCTTCTTCTGTGGAATACAAAAAGGAGAAATTTAACAAAATGTGTAACCCTTACAATGAAAATAAATCCAAAAAGGCACAAAGCACCATAAATGCATCATAAAGTATTCCATATGACTTGCACATTATATACCAAGCCTTTTGAAGCCACTCAGTGGTATAAGGAACAGAGTGAGACTGAAGTCATTATTCACTGCTATTTTGCTTTAATAAAGAATAAAGAATGCCATATAGGTTTGGAACAACATGAGGGTGAATAAATGATGACAGAATGTTCATTTTTGAGGGTAACTATTCCCTTTACTCTGCACTCTGTATATTTCAGTAGTTCAAGACTAATACGTGCAGGTCTCTTTATAATCTCAGAGGTGGCCCAGTCCTTCATGTAGAGCAGCATTGCTCTGTGGCTCTGCAAGAAAAAGGTCACGGGTGTGATAAAAGCCAGTTCAGGCAAGACGGCAGCTGCACAAACTCAGCTCTCACTGCTTGGTCAACCCTGAGCTTGGACCTGACCTCTGACCTCTCGCTTTGGGTTGTCTGTATAGTATCATGATGTGGGAGGTCAGGTTTGGCAGGTATTCCAGAGGGACTCTATAGCTACAAAATTAGAGCAATTTCACCCTCATATTGCGACATAGTTCTGACGTATTGCCTATAGGCATTTCAAGCTGGTCTTCTTTTAAAAGACCATAAAGTTTTATGTGAAACCAGTAACAGTTGGCTTAAAAAATTTACCTGAAACAACATTTGATCAATTAAAAAATATATATCTTTGTGATTGAGCCCAATTTTAAAACTGTCATGGTTTGTGGAATCAGCTTCTAAAACAAGACCTGCAATCATTCAAACCAGAGACCAGAAATGGAGCAGAAAGTCATCTAGGCTGCAGCTGTATCTAATATAATACATATTTATGAAGCCTTTATGAAGCCTTTATGACGGTGCTTCATCAATGAGGTATGTGCTAGAAGTTGACGGGAACTCCCCTGGGATGCCATCCTCCAATAACTGCCTTCTAGCTGGCAGATTCTGCACAAATCCACCTTCTGCAAGTTGATATTCTCTCTTTCTCCTTCTCTTTCATCACATCTACTGTCATTTCCTTTACTGATTTGCTTGCTGATGATCTGATGGACCAGGATAACTCTGTCCCATTTACAGAAAATGTCTGGTGTGTTCATGCAAAAAGTTACTATTTAAGGCACAATAATCAAACATTTAAATAACCTAATTGATTTATTTATTTTATTTATTAAAAAGGGCAAATATGTATTTATAAATAGTTATTTATTTATTTATTTATTTTGTATGAGTAAATTGTTTGGATAAAATATTGATTAATTTTTTATTTATAATTTTTTGTTTTTATTTATTTATTCCACTTTCTCTGTAAGTAAACACTGTTTACTTACACTGAAAGGCATTAACCACATGAAATAACATCTTTATACAAACATTAGCAAGCAATGTAGTGTAAATGTACTGCTGTTTCAAATGTAGGACTGTGTTTGCCTATTTAATGGATGACGTCCCCTGCACTAGAAAAGTGCTGTTTAGTCCCCTATTTTTAAAAAGAATGTGGCATTGGAAATGAGTTTGTTCGGATGACTGCAGCTTGTTTCTCTAACATCAGATTTGCCTAGATTTCTTGTATGGGATACTGTGATGCATGTTCTTGCAGATGATTTGTGACCAGCGTTATTAAATATGTGCGAGAAATTCACGCTTTACCCTTCTCCTCACCTGCAGAAGTGAATGTGTGGCTATCAATCGAACTGACAAGTGCCGTAAAGCATGTGGATTTAACAGGACAGCTACATCTCAATGAGAAGCAGTCTCAATGTTCCGGCAGAGTGGCTGCATATAGGCGCTTCTCTCTACCTTCTACCTTCACCTCACTCTTTACATTTACATAAAACAAAAGCTAGTCAGGGTATCTGAAGGTGCCTCCACTTCTGTAAGGACAAGATGTTTTATCGTCACTGCAAATGAACAAATAAACTGATCATGTAATGACAATGATAAATTGGTTATTTTTTCACTACCATTTGTGGTCAGTAAGATTGTACCTCTTACTTTTACTGAGCAATGTTACATTGATGATCATCGACTGTTTATATGTTTTGTGAAAGTCTTTGCTTTTTTTTGAGTAAAAAAAAAAAATAATAAAAAAAAAATAATAGTACAAATATTTTTGTAAAATCTTAAATATAATATAATATAATATAATATAATATAATATAATATAATATAATATAATATAATATAATATAATATAATATAATATAATATAATATAATATAATATAATATAATATAATATAATATAATATAATATAATATAATAATATATAAAACTTTGGAACCCATTGACTTTCATTGTATGACTACAGAAGAAAGAAAGTTGAAAGTTTGGAAGGACATGAGGGTAAGTAAATGATGACAAAATGTTCAATATTGGGTGAAAGTGATTGTGCCTCTCAATGTGTTTTGGCATGGTCTTATTCCCATGCTGTTCTTTTGAGTTGTCTGTGTGTCTTCGGTTTGGCCCAGTGATGTGTTAGTAATTTGTTCAGTGATACTCACAACGATCTCCTTCAGAGCAATGCCCTGGCTTGATATTTGTCATTGGGGCATTGTACAAGCAGTGCTCGAAGGCCTAATGCAATTGACTACCTGCTGCTTCTGACATTAATAAAGATGGAACATGCACAGGAAATTAAAGCTTCACTTTCCCATTTTAATGAGATCGTATCCATCACACTTTGCTCTTTAACCCCGAGCACCACTGGAACACTTCAATAGGAGCCAAATCAGCCTCCATACCCTGCCTTTTCCCTCCCCCTGCTTTTTGTCCCCATTTCTCCTTTCACTTTGCCCACTTTTGGTTCTCTCTCCATCATGCTGTCATTTTCCCTCTCAGCCTCCTTTCCTTCTCTGTCCTCAGCTTCCCTTCTTCTATTTCTGCAAATGTCATTCTCCGATCCAAGCGACCACGGCTTCTCCAGGTGTTCGTTTTCCATCTGAGCTACAGCGGCGGGCTGTGAACCTGACAGAGCTCTTCCCAGCACACCCTACATTATTTATGAATGCTTCTTTCACATGTCTGTGTGCCTGATCAGTTGGCTGAATGGCTTTCTCTCTCTATCCGCAGAGGTGACTGAGTAGCGTGGCCCCGAGGTTAAACAGAAGTGACCTGCTTTTCAGCTTCCTGGATGAGAGAGTGTGAGGTCAGATCTCAGCGGTTCACTGAAGACACAAACATGTGCGATAGCCCACTTTCTGAAGACTCGGTGGTGAGTGACACCACGACACGGTGGCCTCCATAAGAGGGCAGTAGTGAGACAGCCCTGGTGGCAATCTGCCATATACATTAGCATTATGGACCTGGAGTTCAGTTACTTTGTATTTTTCTGTATGGGTGTCCAAGGTAGATGGGATAGACTGTCAGTACACAAGAGCGCTCCATGAGACTCTTTCATCAGTGCTGAGGACCTGGATCAGAAGAACTTAATACTCTAAGCAAGTTCGTCTTATTGTTATTGTCAGTCTAGTCTATTTACAGACAGACAGAGAATTAGAGAAATTAGACAAAAGATTACTTTTAAAGTAGCATCTTTGCTTTCCACATCTCTCAGTTTTACTGTTGATGAAGACATTTAAGCTGCATCTTTGGCAATAAAAATCTTAGTTTGTAATAAAATCTTAGTTTGTAACTTTTTTTCCCCCTCTTACAGTTTTACATTAGTTAATTTATGATAAACAGTGGACCCACGTTATATTAAGTGGCCTTAACTACTATGTACTTACATTTTAATTAATAATTTAGTACAATGTACTTATTGTGTACATACATGTTTTTACATTGTACTTATATTAAAAAAAACTACATGTAATTACATCTGTATTTAATTTCTGTAATAACATTTATAATTACTCTGTAATTACATCTGTATTTAATTTCTGTAATAACATTTATAACTACTCTGACCCATACTTTACACCTTAACCCACCCTTAAACTTACCCATACCCCCAACCCTCTCCCTAACCTTACCCCTATCCCACCTCAATAGCAGCAAAAGTGTTTTACAATACAATATGAACACAATAAGTACATTGTACTTATTTTTTTATGTAAGTACATAATAGTTAAGGCCACCTAATATAAAGTGGGACCTAAACAGTTACACATTTCTATCTTTCTCTCTATCTCTCTGTCTCTTTGTCTCTCTCTCTCTCTCTCTCTCTCTCTCTCTCTCTCTCTATCTATCTATCTGTCTGTCTCTGTTTTTATAGTAAATAAAAAGAAAACTAGTAGATAAGTTGAAAAGAAAACTAGTAGATAGAATAGAAAAATATGCTAGTGTTAAGAGTGTTATTTTAATAATAATAAAAAAATAAGTAGATAGAATAGAAAAAGAATAGAGAATGCTAGTGTTCGAGAGTATTTTTTCTAAATAACAAGAAAACAATTAGTTAATATTGAAATAGAATAGAGATTGCAAATGTTAGATGGTCAAGTTTTTAAATAAATAGTAAAAACGTTAAGACTTTATTTTATTTGGTGTCCTTGTTACACGTTATATGTACTTACTATTATAAGAACAATAAATAATGCATAATTACATGCAACTAAACCTAAACTAAACCATAATCCTAACCATATAGATTAGTATTACTCAGTACTTAAATGTATAATTACACCTTAAAATAAAGAGTAACCAAAAAATAAAAGAAAAACAAAAGTCAAAAGAATAGAAAAAGAATGGAGAATGCTAGTGTTAGAGGGTCATTTGTTTATGATTAATAAAAATAAAACAAGTCTATTCTTGCAGATGACTATTAATTAGCTGCTTAAAATTCAACATTTTAATCACAGGAATAAATTATATGTTTGAATATATAAAAATAGAAAACAGTTATTTTAAATTCTAATTAGATGTCAAAATATTACTATCTTTACTGTATTTATGATCAAATAAATGCAGTCTTGCTAAGCATTTGTGTACATAATAGAGACATTTATTTATTTATTTGGATATGCCATATAGATTAATTGATTGCTGTGATTTTTATATATTGTAACTTCTAACTGTTGCATCAAAGGCAGCATGTTATGAAAAAAAATGTGCTAAATATATATATTTTTATGTTAAAATTATCATTAAAAAATGAACATAGGCTCCAGCACCATCACAGTCAATGGAAAAGAGGTATGACAAAACCAAAGGAAGTTAAAATACCAGAGAAGAGTGCGCTATATCCACCTCACAAATTACCTCAGCGCAGAAGCCACTGCCCTGTACAGATGCAGTAAATTCTGTCCTGCCTGTGTCTCTACATGAATAATAATTAAACACATCCACTAAGTCACAGTTTTATCACATCATCAATCTTTAATATCACCTAATGTAAGAAAAACACAAAGTTACAAACTGATTGCCAGCATAAAATACAAAATAAGATTTTGTGGGCAGAGAGGCAGTAAAGTCTGTTTTTAATACATTGATGCATTTTATCACAATGTAGTGTAAGACTGGGACGCATTAGCAGGGTCTGTGATATAATGGGCAATAAAACTTGATCAGTGCTTTAGGGTCAGTCTGGGTGTACGCAGCTACCTGCAGGCACTTACAATAAGCTAATATAACTGCCATATATGTGGTGTTTGTTTTTTGTAGAACAGTATCTGACATGATGTTGTAAACTACTGCAGGAAGTCTGGTTGTACTACATTTTAAATAATGTTGCCGTACAGTGTGGTGGAAGACCATAGAGGCAACAGGAGAGTCCAGAAACATGGCCAGAGGAATATTTTCCGTGGAATAACTGATGGCCTTTGTATGACAGCAGCTCATAAATGCCACAAGCATTTGTATTTTGTGACTGTTTCAGTCAGTGGGCTTTCAACCCAAGTGGTGCTGATAAGCTTCTTGCAGTTTTATTTGGTCCTGTGGCGATATTATTGTTCACCGAACGGAGGTGAGGTTATTGCTTTGCCTGATAGGAAACCACCCCACTTCCCTTCTTTTTCCTCTTTCCCAAATGGCTCTGTAACCTGGGTCTGACCGGCCTCCTTCTACCATTCTTATTTCCCTCGGGAACACTGAATCAAATTTCCGATGACCCTCACAGGAGAAATTTGGTCAAATGGGGCATCACAGGGAGCAAAGTCTCATCAGCATAACACCAAACGAATAAAGAAAAAGGAGAGAAACGAGTGCAGAGCAAGATTGTGTGTGACCTGTTTAAAGAGTGTGAACCTCTTCATCCAGACTTCAGTCATCAGCTCAAAATAAAAGACAGTCTGATGTGCAGATGTTTTAGATGTTACTGTTTTAGTTTGGCTGTTTCTCAAACCATAAGCATTTTCGAAAAATAAACTTGCACCCTTTATAATATTTCCACACATTTTTTTTTCATTAATTTTTTTTGGTAATGAATGGTGGTAATGAATATTTCCACCATGTTATTTTCATCAAATTATTTATTAGATATAGCTGTAACGCCACGCCAGCAGAGGGAGCCCTCACCGGAGTATTGACTGTTTACCACTCCATCTGCTTCTACAGTCATTTCCTGTTTGTGACTATTTAACATGTGCTAGCATGTCACTTCACTGCGAAGTATTGCCAGTTAACCTGCCTTACCAAACGTTTTCCTCGTGAGTATTCTGACTGCCTGTTTGATCACGATTCTGCCTGTTATCTCGTTCACATCTCTTTGATTGCCCCTTTGGATTTACTATTTGATTGGACTGATGTTTGTGTTTGACCTGTTCGCCTGCCTACTTGTCTCTGCCTATTGGATAACCCCTGTGTATGTTGAAAGATTGGACTGCCCATACGGTACTGACACTTTGCCTGGTTACACGACTCTGATTATAAGATCTTCCTTTAATAAACTCCTGCAAATGGATTCACATTCTGCTTCAGCCTCTTCGTTACAGAATACTTCGCCTCAACTGAATCCAGCAGAAGTTTCTAACATGCAAGCGGTGTTCGCTTATCAAAGTGAAGTCTTAAAGGGGTACCAAGATCAGTTGAGTAAACTTCAAGCAATCAACGAGCACTTGACTAGCTACATCCAGTCACTTCCGTCAACCACGCCTAAAGCGGTGAGTTTTGCACTACCTGATAAATTTGATGGTTCAGCTGATAAATGTTGGGGCTTTGTTCGTCAAGTGAAGATTTATTTAGACAATCAGGAAGACAAGTTTAACTCTGACGAAAAGAAATTTGCCGTCATGATGTCTTTATTGTCTGGGAAGGCGATTGACTGGGCTGCCGCTGTTTAAGATACTGACATGAGATTCAGATGATCCATTGACTATTTCCTGCAACAACTTCGAGAAGTGTTTGAATATCCTGCAGGGGGCAAGGATATATCAACTCAACTTCTGCACATGTCGCAAGGAAACAGAACAGCCACAGAGTACGCCATCTTGTTTCGCACCTTCGCTGCTCAGAGTGGGTGGAATGATGTTTAGCTAAAAGCCGTATGTTACGATCGGAGACCCAGGGAAACACAGGAGACAAGAGATCCAATCGCAGTGTGGGTTTTAATGGGTAATCCAAATCAGAAATCAACAAGCAGGGGTCAAAACCATAAATCCATCCAACAAATAAACAAACAGAGAAGGAACAGGAACGGGAAAAGGAACTCGGAAGGCGAGGGAACTGGGTGACGGAAAGAAAGGACTCCATGAAGACAAACAGAAAAGACCGGTTAATATAGGCAGGGTAATGACTATCAAGTGAAGACACCTGAGGGCAATTAACAGGAGTGCAGAAGACCACCACAGCCGTGCAGTCGAGACAGAAGCCCACCAGGGCGGCGCAGAAGACCACCACATCCGTGCGGTCGAGACAGAAGCCCACCAGGGTGGCGCAGAAGACCACCACATTGGGATCGATGACACAGAGCAATTATGGTTAGGCAAGTCTGAAACAGAGAACATGAACAAGTTAAGGGTGGCCTCCGTGGCCACGACAGGATCAATCGAGCGCTCAGAGAGTTTGGCTGAGACATGACGAGGCTCTGGAAGTTCCGCAGAAGTTCCACGGTCAAGGAACTTCAGAGATTCCTAGGATTTGCGAACTTTTACAGAAGGTTAATTAGAAATTACAGCATGGTTGCAGCACCACTGACCTCACTCCTCAAGGGGAAACCTTCCAAGCTCAGGTGGAATGAGGAAGCTACTCAAGCATTCAAAATCTTAAAAGTTAAATTTACCATGGCCCCTATCCTCAAGCACCTTGACCCAAACTTACCATTCATCGTGGAAGTAGATGCCTCGGATTCAGGAATTGGGGCCGTACTCTCTCAGTGCCATGGTCAACCGGGTAAACTGTACCCCTGTGCATTCTTTTCCTGGAAGTTAACGGCAGCCGAACAAAACTAGGATGTAGGGAATAAGGAACTCCTATCCATGAAAGCAGCGATAGAGCAATGGAGGCACTGGCACGAGGGAGCAGTCCACCCATTCCAGGTGATTACTGATCATAAAAACCTGGAGTACATTAAAAGTGCAAAATGACTCAACCCTCGCCAAGCTCGATGGTCCCTCTTTTTCACACGCTTTCAATTCTCAGTGACTTATCGTCCAGGAAGCAAAAACAGTAAGGCAGATGATCTATCCAGGCAGTATGATCTCCTCATGGACAACAAAGCTCCAGAATGCATTCTTCCTCCGTCAGTAATCATCTCCCCAATTACTTGGGATATCATGGAGGAGATCCAACGGGAACAGGTCCAAGATCCAGCTCCTACCAACTGCCCTCCTAACCTCCATTACGTTCCACTCCTCAGTCAGCTCTGGCCACCCAGGTATCTCTGGCACTCTACATCTGGTACGTAACTCATTCTGGTGGCCTTCACTGTCCAAGGACGTCACTTATCATGTCAAAGCTTGTCAGGTTTGTGCTCAATCTAAGACCCCCAAGGAATTACCCTCTGGACTCCTTCAACCTCTGCCCATTCCACAACGTCCCTGGTCGCACCTATCAATAGACTTTGTTACTGACTGACCGCTGTCCCATGGTTTCACTACAATCCTTGTTATCATTGACAGATTCTTCAAGTCCTGCCGGTTAGTCCCCTTGAAAGGACTCTCCACCGCCATGGAGACGGCACAGGCTATGTTCCGCCATGTATTCAGGAACTATGGAATACCGGAGGATATTGTCAGCAACAGAGGTACCCAATTTACATCCCAAGTATGGAGAGCATTCTGCAAACAACTGGATATCAATGTCAGTCTCACTTCTGGTTATCATCCCCAAGCCAATGGTCAGGTGGAAAGATTGAATCAAGAATTAGGCAGATACTTACGGTCATATTGCAGCAGAGAACAGTATCGATGGTCAGAATTCCTCCCATGGGCAGAGTATGCACAGAACTCGCTAACTCACTCATCAACAGGTCTGACCCCTTTCCAGTGTGTCCTCGGATACCAACCCCCTATGTTCCCGTGGTCTGGCGAACCATCATCAGTCCCCGCTGTGGATGACTGGATTCGTCGGAGCGAGAGTGTATGGGACAGTGCTCACGTCCGCCTACAACGAGCTGTCAGGGTACAGGAACTCCAGGCTAACAAGCGACGTCGACCACATCCATCCTACCAACCAGGACAATGGGTCTGGCTCTCAACACGGGATCTCAAGTTGCGGCTTCCAAGCAGGAAGCTCAGCCCAAGATACGTTGGCCCTTTCAAAATTCTAAGAAGAATCAATGAAGTCATGTACCAATTAGAGCTTCCTGCTAACTACCGTATCTCTCCCTCCTTCCATGTCTCACTGCTGAAACCGGTCCACACGGATGCTGACCCAAATCATGAGGCTCAAGAGCCATCACCGCCACTGGACACTGATGGAGCACCGGCCTACACGGTCAAGGAATTACTGGACTCGAGAAGGAGAGGGGTTCAGCTCCAATATTTTGTGGACTGAGAGGGCTATGGACCTGAGGAGAGGTCATGGGTAGCCGCCAGCGACATTCTGGATCCGTCTCTCACGGAGGACTTCCATCGTGCCAGACCCGATTGACCAGCGCCACGACCACAGGGACGTCCGTGCCGAGTGCCAGGAGGCACTCCTAGGGAGGGGGATTCTGTAACGCCACGCCAGCAGAGGGAGCCCTCACCGGAGTATTACGCTTACCAAGCGTTTTCCTTGTGAGTATTCTGACTGCCTGTTTGATCACGATTCTGCCTGTTATCTCGTTCACGTCTCTTGGATTGCCCCTTTGGATTTACTATTTGATTGGACTGATGTTTGTGTTTGACCTGTTCGCCTGCCTACTCGTCTCTGCCAATTGGATAACCCCTGTGTATGTTGAAAGATTGGACTGCCCTTACGGTACTGACACTTTGCCTGGTTACACGACTCTGATTATAAGATCTTCCTTTAATAAACTCCTGCAAATGGATTCACATTCTGCTTCAGCCTCTTCGTTACAATAGCATTCTGTGGTAGAAATTACATTTTAAACACTGTTTCTAACACTGTTGTCTTATGTCAGAGCTAGTATTTTTTGTATGTTATACAGTCACGCTATTGTCCAAAACCTTGGAGTTGGTAAAATTTTATTATGATTTACAAGAAGTCTCTCACGCTCACCAAGGCTGCATTTATTTGATAAAAATCCAGTTAAACCAGGAATATTTTGAAATATTATTACAATTTATAAAAAATCTATGTAATGTAATTTATTTCTGTGATGGCAAAACTTTTAACTTTTAATAACCTTTTCTTCAGTGTCACATGATCATTCAGAAATCATTATAATATGCTGCTTTGATGCTCTAGAAACATTTCTTATTATTATCAATTCTGAAAATAGTTGTGCGGCCCACTATTTTTAATTTTTTTTCAGGACATTTTGATCAATGGAAAGACAACAGCATTTATCTGAATTAACTATCTTTTTTTTCTGACAATGTAAAAGTCTTTGATTATTTAAAATCTTATTGCTCCCAAACCTTTGAACCATAGAGTAAATAAAATGAACTTCACTAACTAGTTCTTCGCAACTCGTTTTTGGAATAAAGAAACATTAATAAGGTTTTAATTGTTTGTTTTGGTGGAAAAGATTGGAAACTAAGGGACATTTGTAATTTAATTTATGTAAAAATCTTATTTCAAGATTTATTTTGTATATTATATTTTAGATTTTGTATTTTAATAATAAGACATGAAGATATACAGTGTGTAGAAACAGTTTTTAAGTCTAACATTAAAAAAGTTGGAATATATGTAAAAATCACAGTAACATAGATTTGCCAGCAATTGAAGAAAAAACCTGCAAACATGCACAGCTTATTTTGACCTGGTCTGTCAACGTTTCTACCATCATTTCCAGGTGACCTCTTGCAGAGACTCATCTCTTCCTCAGGCATCTGTATGCAGGAAGGTGATTTCACTTGGGAAAGAAGTCCACAAGGTGCTTAAGGTGAAATACTGAAATTATTCCGAAATCACCGACAGAGTTTAATTCAGCCAACATGGCACCCCCATTTATTCAAAGTTCCCTTCAGTAGAGACAGCCTGCTGTTTAATTCAATGCTTGTAGATCTCTGTGATGGAAGAACTGAACAAGATGCAAACTAAAGAGATGAAAATGCAAAAAAACACAGCTGGAGGTGCAAAGGCAAGCAAGGGCACCCAAACTTTCAGAGCGGCAGAAATATGGGCATACAGCAGGAGAAATTGCTGTTGACATTTGAATTTAAATTCCATTATGGAATGGAAATCATTTCTTTCATCTTTAAACAATGAAAACAGACGTGGGCGAATAGCAGAAGTCATGTTCCATGACCAATGGAAATATTCTAGTTTCTGTTTAGCATTTTCATCACATTACCCTCACAAACAATATGAATACGCTAATGGGTATGTGAGCCTGAACAAAAATATTGCTTCTTTATTTGATGAGTTGATGACAGGTGAAAACGCTCAAGCTGAGGAAAAGCTGGCCTTGGGTATGTAGAAGTAAGATGATAGCCATAAACGGCTCTCACTGTCCTGATGTTACCTGGCTTCATAGGAGCTCCAAAGCACTTTGAACTCAGCAGTAGTTTAATCGGGCTTCTGAAATATTCATGAGGCCCGACCACATAGCTTTACCATTATGGCAATAGAAGCGACCGCTGGACGATCCCAATAAATCACAGGAAAATTTACAATAGGTCAAGATGTCAGTGGCCACACTCAGGGAACAATTCAGTGAGCCATTGGAAAATGTAATAGCAATTAACATGCTAAGTACAAGGCCGCACCACGTCCAACTGCTTGTCAAGATTCAGGGCAGTTAATGCTGTGGTCAGAGGCTGAGTCAGCATAAATGGGTTTGACTTTCTCTGGATCAGATAGTTTACATGCTCAAAACTGGCCTTTAGTCACTCAAGAATGACTTTATTGATTTTAAAGGTGCAGTGACTATGTTTATTTATCAGTCTGAATCAGTTCAGACCAACTCCAGTTTTATTATCTGATGTAATGGCCTGAATTTATGTGAATATAATGAATACAATTCATAGCAATCAGTTATGATATTTGTACACTAAGTTTGGAGTCTGTAAGATTTTAATGTTTTTGAAAGAAGTCTCATATGTTCATCAAGGCTGTATTTATTTAATCAAAAATACAGTAAAAACTGTAATATTGTGAAGTATTATATAATACAATTTCAAATTACATTAAAACATTATATTCCAATAACATTTTCAGAAATGTTTTCTATGAGATTTTAAAATGTAATTCCTGTGATGACAAAGCTATGGATGCTTGATTCCCCCATTGGATAAAAAAACAAATAAACAAACAAAACATTTTTTTTTTATTAATTGGGACTTTTCTCACAATTCAGACCCCCTGAATTGAAAGTAGAAAAGTCATGTTGTGAGATAAAATCTCAGAATTCTGAGAAAAAGTTTTGTTTGGTCAAATTTCTGTTTGAATTGCGAGATGCAAAGTAACGAATCTGAGTTAATATCTCACAAGAATTGCTCAAAATGCTCAAAAACCTTTCTAATTATAATCAGTGTTGAAACAGTTGCTTAACTTTTTTTGTGGAACCTTTTCAGGATTCTTTAATGAATAGAGTATTCTAAAGAACAGTTTTTACTTGAAATTGAAATCTTTTGTAATATTAATTTTTTTTTACTGTCATTTCTGATCCATTTAATACATCCTGCTGAATAAAGCTATACATTTCTTTTTAAAAATGACATTTCCCATGTCTCCCATTATGATAGGATAGAAGAAAGTTTAGAAAAAATGACATCATGTTTAAATAGCCTTCACGTTTCCATAGAGGCTGCAGAGATAACATATGAAGCACCAGCAAATATCAGCCAGCTTTATTTTTACTTTGAGTTGCAGAAAGTGAAGGAGGTTACAGTGATTACACTGCAGCACCATATGTTTGAGTCCTAAAGCCGCTGCTTCAAAGAGCAGATGCAGGAGTTTGTGAGGCAGGCCAAAGGGAGAGGAGCAGCAGGGTTGTTACAGTAGAACCCGCTGAGTGTCAAATCTTCACCTCTCTCAGCAAAATGCAGGGCGCAGGGTCAACTTCAGCAGCAGAGAACCAATATCAACCTGGGTCCCTTCCCATAGAAAATCACAATGAAGTTTTACTAGATCAGCTTTAATAGGGAAAAGAGAGATGCACAAATGTATTAGTGTGTACAGCCTGTGAACAGGGTATCTGTGGTTTACATATTAATCTCATAAATTGTTCTCTAAAACACACACACACACGCAGCAGTCAAGTGCTCGGTAATACAATAATTTATCACACCTAAAGTTTTTTTCTTTTTATTTTTTTTTCTCTCCCACCCAACATGCAGTGTGCAGTGTGAATTATTAGCTGGTGCTATTAGTAAATTGCATGATGATCACATCATCACTATCAAATCAAAATCAAATCAAATTTACCACCCGTAATAGCGCATAAAACAGTCAGCAATAAACTAACAGCACAGGAGTTATTGGAGAATTACTGTTGGATGGATGATGAGACTAAGACACAATGTTGCTGAAGGCACAACATCATTTATAGTTTATGATGATGTGACTGTCGGTGGTGATTTAAAGTTTTTCTGGTGTAGGTTGTTGGTAGAGGTTAGTCGGGTTGTTGTTGGTGTGTTGAATTACAACTGTTCATCGAAATGCCCATTTCAGTCTGGTTTCAGCTGGGCTCAGCTGTAAGAATGACGGAACAGTCACTTTTCCTTTCTTGTCACTTTTGCATTGCAGCTAAAAAATTACATGAATTGATCTCATACATCAATTTTTATGCCTCGTTAACTTAAATTAAAATGTAAGATTTTTCATTTAGATGTTACATAGAAAAAAATACTTATGATAGGCTTAATAGTCTCATTAAGAATGATTTCAAGTTATGTTTTGTATCATACAATATGTCATCATTTTCCTGCAAAAGTTTAGTTTATGGAGTTACATTGTAGCTGTATCATTTCAAGCTTGTTGCAAATGTTTGTAAAGAAAATTATTTTAGAGAACAAAACATTTAGGCCAATAATTTGGGAAACAAACTACAATTACTATTGTTAATATTAAATATATTTCTAGCGAATTTAAAATACATTACTAGCAAGTAAAAACTTCAGTGAAAATGTTGGCAGAACAATTATTGTAAAGTTCTAAAATGACAAGTCATTGTCCACAGTCATGGGTTTGATTTCCAAGCAATTTATGAACTGATAAAATGTATACCTTAAATGCAGTGTAATTTGCTTTAGAGAAAAGCATATGCCAAATGCATAAATGTAAATATAACTTGCTTAACCTTTTTTTGCCCCATGATTTTCAACAGGTTGTTGATAGCAGGGTTATTACTGTTAAAACAAAAAATATATATTATTGCTAAAACTCAGACCATTGAAAAACAAAATTAATAAACTAAATAGACTAAAATGCTACTGGAATAAGTGCTTGTTGGCACTACTGAGCAAAATACAAAAGGCATAGCTGAATTTAGCCTTGTCTGAGCTCTGTGTTTCTTTCAGATCTCTAAGAAGAGTGGGCAGCTTTGTGCTTGAGCGCAGGGTCAGCGAGTACATTCACCCAGAAAAAAGGCATTCTATTAACTCCTGACCAAAGAGCATGACTAAACTTTTCAGACTATACTCACTGAAGCATTCTTTGAAAGCTTTTTCTGTAGAATCAATTTGAAACATTTTATCTGACAGCATACAGCAAAATCTTTTCTTGTAGACAGAAAAGAAGCAAGTACAAACTGTTATTCCCAGATATTATTCTGTATGTCTTTGCATTATTGATCATGGCCATAAAGCTGATCAAAACTGAGATGTTCTGTGATAAAGAATTCCAAGCAAAACCCAAACAAATTATTTAAGTTTGCCTCCAGAAAGTGTCATTTGAGACAGATTTGAGATACAACTTAAAGAACAAGAATTATTATTTATGACGTACAAAATCTTTGCAGGTATGAGAACAATGTAAATTAAAGCTCTTAAGGTCATTAAGCTCTTGAAATTTGTGACATGACATTCAGCCAAGTATGGTGACCCATGCTCTGCATTGAACCCATCCAAAGTGCACACACAGCAGTGGGCAGCCATTTATGCTGCGGCACCCAGGGAGCAGTTGGGGGTTCAGTGCCTTGCTCAAGGGCACCTAAGTTGTGGTATTGCCGGCCTGAGACTGTTCCCTCAGTGTGTCTGCGTAAATGTGTGATTCTTCTTGAAGGCATCTGGGTGATAGGAAGAGATGGCTAATTAGCACCAGCACACAGGTAGCTAGCATTCACCCGCTGAACAGAGGGAGACACACCGCTAAACTGCCAAGCCCATATGTGGAGCATCTCATGGGCTGCCAGAGTAAAGCATGTATGATTGCAGGACGTACTGTATCATACATGCCAACACACACACTTTCAGTGTTTGTTAATGTCTGCTCATTTGACATCCTCTGCAGCGCTTGTAAATTTCAGGTTCAGAAGGAGTGAAGCTAACATTCTAGCAAAAGATTGTAGGAGTTGTCTTTTGTGTTATATGAAAATATAATAATATATAGATTGTTATTTGTACCTACTGTACTACAGGTAACCGGAACCAAATGACAGTTCTTAAGCAAAGATTTTTTTTTTGTCTTACTGAATTTCCTACACTAGTATTTAGTGGTACCACCAATCCAGACTCTTGGGAAAATATATTTAACCTATAGCGCAAAACTGATAGTCCAACCAGTGTAGTCTGATTCCCGAAATACATTTTGTCAAACAAATACAGCACAACCAAGGTAGATTGATTTCACAACTGACTCTTAAGAGTCTTTTGGTGACTTTTAGTGACACTGTGAAAGCAGGGTATAGTTTGATTCTTGAATGAATGACTCTAATGAGTCAGTTCTTTTTAGTGAATCAAACACAAACACCTTAAAAGGTCTGTGTGTAAACAAACCTTTTTAACAACAATTTGGCCAACAGTAGTATTGCCTTTTTAACACTATTAAGTAGTGTAACTATTTGGAACTGGAATTGTTAAGAGGTATTAAATTATTTTTATTTATTTATTTATTTTATTTTAGATGAAGGCCACATCTAGCTGTGAAAAAATAAATAAAATTAAGGCTAGCTCTGACTGCAAATTGACATTTTGGCTGTAAGCTTGTAAACATGAAGTGTATTAAATGCATTTGATGTAGAAAAAGATCAAATAATTATGACCTTAGTGGCCCCAGTAGCAAGAGGCCATCATACAAGAATGACCTGTAATATCTGTAACTTGTTCTGTAACCCATTAGTCTGAGGTTATTGATTTTCATAGAAATACAAATCCACAAACAGATGAGTAGTGAAGCATTTGATACATGAACAAGGTGCAGATGGGCTTCATCAGCAAACCTGATGCTGGACACATTAAAACTCATCTTAGTAAAGCCAGGCAATCCAACAAAACAATTTAGAAGAACAAATCGATGGAGCAGCCAGTATTTATTAGCATTCATTGTTTTTCAGCCTCCAATGCCTTCTATTGTTTCATTTGATTGAGAGCATGTTATTCATATCTGTCATTTATAGTTATATGGTTTTGCCTGGAAGAGGAAATTGAGCACAGGTTTCTGGCCCAAAGTGGAGTTATAGCACTTTAAAGGCTTCTTTTGACTTTGAATGATGTTAAATAATATATACTAGAATTAATAATCAGACAGCTGATCCAGAATAGTAGACAATCCAGCCTGTTGGATGGGTGTAATAAGCCTACAGTCAAGCCAAACATGTAGGCCCAATGTCAAGTGTGTTTGCCACCATTACAGAGCCCTGTTAAATCCCCTGGAATAATCAGCCAGTCTAAGTTTGAAGAGGCCCTGTGAAACGGATCGCTGCATATGTCTGTTAGCAAGAGCGCAGGGGTTGAATGTGGAGCGGTAGGTTTAGACCATCGGCTGGAGGGGTATAATGAGACTGCAGTCTCAGCAGGGCTTTGTGCCATGCTGGTTCCTCTGGCTCATCATTCCAGGCCTGATAAATTGGCCTTTTCTAATTGAAGTCCTTGTTAAGGGGCTCTTTGTGGAGATCTCATTTGTGGGTCATGCATGGCCTTTCCTTAAGCTGCACACCATTCTCAAACAGAAGATTTACAGAGTGTTTTAGCATATGCTAAAGTCATTAGCATGTAAGAGGCTAAAGACAGTAACCATGATTGGTGCAGGGAACATTCCTTTAACAGTCACTGGGAATATTACTCAACTTTTGCCTGAAGGCTTTACGAACAGAACAATTATGTAGTTTTAGAGAAATCAAGCACAGGAAATGGGTTTTAAAAGGTTATTTAACCTTACTGCAGACAGGAAGTGACATTATTAAGTAGCGGCACTTTTAGTTTAGTTTATTTATGACTTCATCTGACATCATAACACCTGCATCTCGACAATATTGGAAATGTGGACTTAAGAAGGAAGTTGGACATTCTGACTTTTTAGAGTTTAATGGATTGCAGCATAACTAATACAGTTTTTTTTGACTTTCTGTAGAATGATCGTTGCATCAACCTAAATTTTCCCCAGTGTGACAATAATGGAGTAAATTTTGAATAGCATTATCCAAATGTTTGCTAATACAGATTATAAAGATTATGGAAAAGGCTTCACATTCCTTGGAGATATTGAAATGGCTTTAAGGAAGACCAGGTTCAGATATGGTAGAGACTGTTTAGCATGTGATGCAATCAATAGATGCAAATGAGGTTCATGGTTCTTCTTCCCACAAAGGTTGCTGGGAAATGAACTCAATTACAGCGGTTAAAGTGGCGAAGTCAAACACTATTTAGTCGGGCTGAGGTGAGGGGTCTGCATTGGTAATATACAGGTGTATTGACAATGACAGGTCACCTGGAGGGAGGGAAGAACTAATTTAATGGAGCAGGTGGATCTATATACCTCCATTTAGTGTTGCCAAGCCAAATGATTTTTGATCGAAACACAGATGGAGCTAAGCAGACAAGCTCTATATGCACAGTCAATAAATCAATCATCCCTATCAATTTATCAAATGCTCCCTAATAAGCAGCTGTATACCCGAAGGTTGAGCAGATAGAGGATGCTAAAACGAAATAGAACGTATTTACACTTTATGCAAAATGTTTCAGACATGCAGCAAAATATCTGATTATATCTACATCAGAGTATCATAAAAATCAACGCAATGTCATGGGTTTTTTAGTTGTGTGACTAACAGTCACATTCCCACTGGTTGCTTTTTTTCACCACTCCATAGCACTTAGCACTTTGTTTTTGTGTTCCTCTGCACTTCATTTTAATTGTTTTTCTGCATAGGAAGCTGTTCACACAGAGCCTGATTTTTGCATTCCACTGTGCTGCTTTTCCTTTGTAAAAAGTTTAAAGTTAAAATAAGTTCAACCTTTAAAAATATGCTGTGTTGGTTTTTTGTCATTCCTCTGCCCTGAGGCACTGTGAATTTTGACATCACATGTCTCCATTTCCTTGTCCAAAAGCTCTATCAAAGACCGAAAGCAAATAACAAATGGTGGTAATATACACTCAGAGTTTCTATACAAAAATCTCATATTTTATGTGTTGTTAAAATATCGGTGCCTAGGATGCAGTCTGTGGATTGTAGTGTGCACTGCGACTTAGCATAAATGTGTGATATGAGTAAAAAGTGCTTTTAAACGGATCATATTCTTGGACCCTATAGTGAAAAATAAACATGTATTTGAAATACATTTATTTCATACTAAGTCCACTTCAAAAATACAATTTCATATTTATGTTCTTAATAAAATGCCCTGCAATTGTACCTTTAGTATACTAAACTGGTATATTTCAAGCCTGCTAAATTGGAACAACTAATTTTGTACTTAATGCACTTTAATTGCGCTGAAAACATTAAACACACTAAACACATACTTATGTATGATTTTGCTTAAGTGGAACTATTACAAGTATACTTTAGGTACACTATAAATATTTTGCATTTAAAGACCAATATTATTCTAAGATCATACAATCCTCATCAAAAGTGACATTAATAAGGCTTATTAATAATAAATGTGCATTGTGCAGAAGTAGTACTCTAAATAAAGTTTCATTCGCTTGATAGCGCAACGCTCTACCAGTTGAGCTACAGGAACTAAAAAAAACATTAAAAAATTTAAAAAATGTTTTTTTAAAAAACATCTTTTTCTTTTTTGTATACAATGCATTTTTTTTTATTCTGCCCTCCAAAATCAAACATAAATTACTAAAATATCACATGATGAATCTATATGCAATTTGCATCGTCAATTTGGTAAACATCGTGGATATGCAAGCAAAAAAACAACTGCAATTTTCTTAGAAAAAAAACCCAAAACATATCTATCAACATATAACTTACAGTTTGTTAAAATGTATTTTAAGAAGAAAAAGAATATAAAAGAATTCCCTGCAGTGCAAACTAAGCCTAAATTCTAAAAACGATGGAAAAAACAGTGAAATGGCATTAAAATAGCAACTGCAATCTTGCCAGAACTCTCATTAAACCTGCCTGATCATGTTTACCTCCAACACACTGCTAGTGTACAAGGCCTCTTTCCACAACAACAGACAAAGATAACCATGTAAAAAAGGAACCACAAGAGAGATCTTGTTTTCTTCTATTATGTTGAGAGGCCTTGATTGAACTTGTAGGATAATAGCTGTAGTAGCTCTGGGTGTGTGTTCACGGTGTGTATGTTCACTGCTGTGTGTGTACTTTGGATGGGTTAAATGCAGAGCACAAATTCTGTATGTCACGTCACTTCACTTTAGAATAGATCAGGAATTAGCAGGAGTGGCAATTGTCTCCCAAAGTGCCCTGCATCTCCCCCAGAACTGCCATTCATTCTCCTTGGGGTGCGTTAGCACTGTTTACCTGAACCAGACCACACAATGGAGCTCTGTTTGTGCCATTGGCAGGCACTCATCCATGATGTAGTGTTAAGTGAGCTACGATTAGCCAAGTTACAGTTTTCTAATGAATGTCCTCCGTGACCCTCAGTCAGGGCCACTGCCGCAGCCATTAGGGGCACATCTGATGGGACGCCCCCCTCCGCCTGCATGCGAGCTTGTGTAATGGGCTGACAGTTTTCTGCACAGACTGATAAATGGCTGTAATTCTGGAAGATAAAGCGAAGCAGTGTTGGTTGCTATGAGTCCATATCTGTTCCCTGCTCAGCTGTGGGGATTCCTCTTGCTCTCATCAGACAGAACTCTAATTATTTTTTCCTTTCCCTCTTTCATTGCACTTTGATTGGCTCCTTCATCCACCCAAAAAAGGAGAGAGAAAGAAGGAACAGGAGAATGAGAGAAAGAGTTTGGTGAAGATGAGAGGATAAGGAGTGCCATTGTGCAGCTGCAAATCAACTTTTCCTTGGCAGGCTTCCCATGGGAGAAGAGATAAAGTAATTTGGTTTTCCGATACCCAATACGGGTCGAGGGAGGGGGTTGCAATAGGGGGAAGAGGGGCAGGGAAAATAAAAACACATTGATCTAAGGGGCTAATAGTACTGTTATCTGGGCCAGGCTGATCGGAATGAGAGAATTGAAAAAGTAATAAAAAGTGAAACATTCCCTCCTGATTGAAATAGATCGGGCTGGCCCTCTGTGTCTGTGGACGTCTGGTTAGGCCTGAGTATCTTCTCTCAAGCTATTACCCATGGTCCTTGGCGGACATTTGTTTGGGGTGGTTCCTTGTCAATTATGCCCCATAATTTCTCCTCTGCTTACAGAAATGATGCCTTTGACTTATTCCCAATGTATCCCAGCTGTCCAGTGAGCCCATCTGGGTCACAAGGTTAAAGCAGGCTGCTCATAATTGCTCGGTATCTGCTGGGCCAAATATCTAACCTTTGACCCTCACCGCAGACTGTTACTGACATCTTGAATGTGATTAGCAAAGAGGAGTGGCTCTTATTTCAGTTGTTTCCGTGACAGTTGTTACTCCCATTAATAGTTAATAGACAGTTACACATGACACTTCAACAGAGACAGTGAGACACCCAAAGTGTGGGCTGCTGTGGCTCCTGCACAATTTTTTAAAATAATATTTAATATTTTAATATAACAGAAATTACAGTAAGTGTTGCAAAGGATTCTCACATTTCACTTGATCTGTGTGACTGCTGATTGATATCAGACCTACACTACCACAAGTTTGTGATTAGCAAAATAAATAATTTAAATAACAGACAAATCCAAGAATTGCACACACAAAATGCAAAATGAAGCACTGCATTCAACACATCTCAAAATTAAACATTTGCAAACACCTTTGCCATAAAATTGATTCCTGTTAGATTTTTGTGTGTTACATTGAGAATTGTGTGTTGTGTTTTGCAAAAAGTGTTTTTTTTTTTTTTTGTATATACAGATAAGCCATATGCCACCATTTTTTTAAAAGTTGTTCCGTTAAATTTTTTCCAGTACACCTGCAGTTTGCTCACCATGACATGCTTGTGCAATTGTGTCTTGTTAGGCATCTTTTATAACTGACACATACTGCTAATTAGCAAATACTGACTCATTTTGCAGCTGCATAATAGTGTTGGTTGATTCAAAGTTAAAATGCTTTTTCATGCGTCATTTTTGTTATTTTTGTCCACCCCCTGGTTATGACTTTCATTTGAATGATTGAGGTGCTAGCAAAAGCCATCAGACACGCACAAGCCACCGTCAGAATGTACTGAGAGATGACAAGAGCATGTGTGAAGCCAAACTGACAGATGTGAGGGATGTCTAATAAAATAGACTCTTTTTATCTGTTTCAGTTTAAGTCTTCATTGACGATAAAGACAGCTGGCTGCAAGGACATCTCCTTCATTTCTGTTTTTCAAGCTGATGTTCAGTCATTCTTTTTTAAAAGTTTTCATCAATGAAGGTTGTCTGTAGAATAATCTTAGCAAACATAACCCACATGTTTGGTTGACTTTACTGCTTTTATGTTTGGGATCCTACAGATGATGTAAGTGTGAAACTAATGTGTAAAGAATAGTTTACCCGAATGAAATGAAAATTTGTTTGTAAATGTACTCACTCTGACTTTGATCTGAACAGATTTGGGGAAATTTAGCATTACATCCCTTGCTCACCAGTGGATCCTATGCAGTGAATGGATGCCATCGGAATGAGAGTCCAAACAGCTGATAAAAACATCACAATATTTTACAAGTAACCCCCATGACTCCAGTCCATTAACTAATGTCCAGTGAAATGAAAGTTAAAATACCTTAATGATTGACTTCTTTCGGATTATGTTCATGCTTTTATCATCTTTTCTGGACTCTCATTCAGACGGCACCCATTCATACACACACACACACACACACACACACACACACACACACACACACACACACACACACACACACACACACACACACACACACATGCATACATACAGTACATATCTTAAAAAAATGCCACTGAGTCTCTCAGGCCACAAATAGTACATGGATATTTAAACAGGCTTGGATTTTGTACAATGGCAAACCAAACGGAGACAAGAATACAAAGACATTTCAGTCATCCGCCCTCTACTTCCAGGAAGCTAAAATCTGCCCCATTTTGCATTTGATTGGTGGAAGGTGGGTCATTATAACTGCTGAAGCTCTGTGCTTGATTGAGCTGATAATAACTGATTGTACCTCCTCAAGCATGGGCTAATGTCTGTGGCCTCATTTGCATGCTGTACAGGGCTAATATCAATATGTCAGCGATCATAGCTGCTGTCCACTGTAATAGTCTCTGCTCACAAATATCAGAATTTAATATGAGACATGTTCATATTTATTTTGCTATGCGGTGCACCAGACCTGCAACCGGTTCCCAGAAAGTCACTAAGCTTTTCTCAGGCACAAAGCGGTAATTTGATTTGAGAAAGGCCACACATGAATTTGAAAGAGACAATCATCAGTCCCAGCACGCGGAGCGTCTCTGCTCGGCATTGCTGGAATTGTAGAGTGATTGTCTCTGAAAGGATGTCACTGCTCCAGGAAAAAATTCCATTAACTGCTGGAAAGCATTACTGGCATGTAAATGTTATGCAAAAGTGTGTATATTAGAACCTTTATGAGATATATAATATCTAATATCCATTGCAATATAACTCTTCAATACCTCCCTGATTGAAAAAGTCATAAAGTCACTGTTTATGTGATATTGTCCTTAGAAGTGCCACTGTGTCATTCACTGTATGATATTTATGCAACCTTTAAAATTAGATCCTTATATTTGATGTTTAAATCTGTCAGGTGAGACATGACCATTCTCTGCTGTGGGGGGAAGGTAAGACCCCTCTGATAAATATTGATAAGGCTAATCTCTTTTCATTACTCTGTTTTAAAAGATGGCTTGGAGTGCAGTCATGGTCTCGCACACGTCATAACTTATAAGCCATATGGCTGATCCACCATCTATAATGTACCACAGCCTGAGCCCACAACAGCCTAATGGAAAAATCATGAGAAATTCAGTGGTAAAAAAAAAATTCAGTAAAGAAGTGGTTACAGTAAATACTTATGAGCCAGGGCCTTATCTTTTTAATCTTTATCTTTGAAGAAAAGCTATTCTTTCCATGACAAGCATAGATTACAGCTCTGCACATGCAGGAGATTTAACTTGTATGGATGGATGGATAGATTTCAGCGCTGAAAAAAAAGTAATTAGTAAATAAATATACCTTGAGTAATATTTTTTCAACATGGGTGTATGTAAACATTTATCTACAAAACTTACGGATATTCATCATAAGATTTAAGATTGAAAGATTTTTAAGATTATGAGTAAATGTTCATTATCATTGAAATTACTATTATGATTATTATTATTTATTTCCTTTTTATTATTATATATAGTGAACAAAAATAATAAAATATAGTTCAATGTAGTAATTTCTAAACCATTAAACATATAACAAGCCTAGGTTACAGCTCTGCACATTCTGGACATCCAACAATTTTCATTTCATTTCATTTAAGATAAATAAATAAATAAGCAAACAAACAAACAAATACAATTTTGAATTTAACTGCACTGTTTACATTTAGGCATAAGACTTTAGATCAAAAGGTTTTCAAGATAATGAGGAACATAAATTCAGGCAATTGTGCCCAACTGTTATTTCCAAAAGTGATTTTAACACAGTTATTAAAGATCCTGGCACACACTTTGCATAATTTAATCAATTAATACACTTGACGAACCACCAAATCGCTAAAAGACTCTTTAGCATCCCACCTATTTCACTTTCTACATGCTGGTTGGGGTTGAATATAAAACGCACACTCATACTGAAATGTTAATGATGATTGCTGCTGAAAGCCTTGAATTAGGAGGGTACGCTTTAGAGCCTGGGCATCCAAAGAGGCCCTAAGACTGTTTGAATAAGGCGGGCTCTCTTTGTATGCAGTCTAATGACCACAGATGTTCCCTTCTGCCTCCATAGAGGTCCCATTAAATACCCCTCCCTCACCTTGTACGTGTGTGTGCTTGTTTCCAACCCACTGTACTTCCACTGTACTGTACCTCCCTCATCTTGTCTCGTTTCATCTCGTCTCGATTCTCTGAAGGGTTGCAGTGATGGTACCAGGTGGTAATGCCATAGTACAGAGTGTACATACCATGGTAATACAAAAAATAAGACATATAGCCATTGACATTTTTGCCACAGTTTAATTTTACCTTTGGTAATATACAGATGTAGATTTATATAAGGTACATTTATATTGTTATGTTACTTTCTCACTTATTTAGATGTATAACAGACCCTCATGTGCATGAAGTGTTCCTACCCACGGGCCACCTTTATCATCCTGTCCTGACCAAGTGACTTTTGTTTTTATAAGATTGCATATTGGATTTGAGTGAGCAGTTCTTACATTGGTTGAGGTTGTGTGCGGCTATGAAATGCTTCTCTTATCATCAACTGTTTTCTGCTTTCAGCTGTTGTTGACCTGTCGGTCAAAAGTGTGGGTTGCAGATCACAATGAGAGCCGATAGGGGGCAGTCTAAGCGACTTGCCTTTGGCTGGGAATTAGGTAAGACTACTGAAGTCTGGGTTTTAGGTTGTGTGCTTGGGTGGCTATTTGCACATTCACAGAATTCATCAAATAACCAGAAGGGCTTTAGTATTCATACTTTGTCATGGGGATTTGAGCAGACACATGCAAATGTGTGTATGTTTAATCAGCATTAAATATGAGGGAATCAGAGAGATGTTTTAGTGCATAATGGCCTCACAGACATAATGAATGACAGCTGTACAGCAAGCAAAATCTTTAGCCAGTTGCAACAAACGCATCACACAAGGCCCGAAAATTACCAGTGCAAACTATGCAGTTCATGAACCTTTATTGCTGGCATCTTTTGAAGGAAGACACTTGTAATTTACATAACAAATTTGTATTCATTAATATTTTTATTAATGTTTGAAATTGTCCTTGTCCAAGTATTTAAACAAACGGAAAACCACAAGTTTAACTGTTTTAATGTCAAACTCTAAAACATATTGTTCTCCACAAGACTTTAATTGCTAAAGGACAAAAGTTACAAAGTGTAACTTTATAAATATAACATATTGTGAATTGTAGCTGTAGGTTTAGCTGCATAGAATGAAAACAGACCAAAATAATTAGGTAAATAAAGTAGAAGAGCAGTAGTGTAAAGGAGTGAACAGAGTAACAGTAACCTGATGCCGCTCTTATTATGGCAGGCAAAGACATACTGACATGTATATCACTCTGAAGTTTCAGGCTTTTATCAGTGTTGAACCCCGACACATCAACTCTGCCAGTCAGGTTTGGATGACAATCTCAGTGCGAGCTGTCACTGGACCCATCTGTGTTGCAGTCGTTCTGGGTCTTTGTTACGTTTCATGAAAGGAACAGAAAACAATTATAACAGCACCAAGCAGAGATTAAAAGAATACGTGAGCAGGCACGGGACAGCGCTGAGAGAGGGGTAGACGCAGATATAGAGGGGGTAGGTTACATCCACAGTATATATGTTATGCTTGCAGTCTTTAATAAAAGAAGGAAGAGGAGAGTTTTCTCTGTCGAATGCACAGGTCTCTGGTGTCTGCACTGCAAATGTTTGAGACATTAACATTACATGAGTATATGGAAGGTGCCATAGAATGCACAAAGAATGTGTTTGAGAGAAAGAATTTCCCAAAATAGAATGTCTAATAAGTTGTCTATATGGGATCTCTAACACATTAAAATGTATTTAGTTTAAGGGCCCTATCATACACCCAGTCCAATGCAGTGTAAGGAGCGATGCAAGTGTCTTTGTTACTTTCAGCCCAACACATTTCTCATTATAGCAAATAGCAAATGCATTTGCTTCCATTTGTGCGCCCATGGGGTGTGCTAGTCTAAAAAGAGGTGTGTTCAGGCCCATTGTTGGTGCATTGCTATTTTGAGGAACTGAAAATAGACTGCGCCATAGACCAACTCAAACCTGGTCTAAAAACTGGCACAATATTTTTTCTTTGTAATTTAAAGAGCGCGTTAGTAATATGCACCTATAGTCAGGTGCACAATGCACGTACACTTATTACACACACAGGGACGTGCAGCAGCACACAAAAATTAAAAAAAAAAAAATTTACATGGCGCGAGTGCAACTGGCTTTTAAAGGGGATAGGAGATGAGACGCTAATTGGTTTATTGCATGTTACACCCAAAAAAACACCCATTACTCATTAAAAGAATAGGGACAACACGTTTAGACCATGCGCCAGTGTGCACCGACCATTTTCCCGTTGTTAAACTAAGAAACTTTCTGACACGCCCTGAGTGCACTTGTTCCATGCACTTTAGACCATGAGCTTAGATCTTTAAAATAAGGCCCTAATAATCAAAGATGTTCAGATTTGTTCTTGTTTTGTTTTTTCTCAGTATAAAATATCTTAATATCTTTAAACAAGATAAATTTATGTTAGAAACCAAATTTTATAATATTTTACATCTTGGAAATTTATAACAATTTTAAGATTATTCAGCATCATCTACTCTGGAATCTATGTGGAATTTAGCTTTGGAAAATTATATTTTTGGAAATGTATATTTCTTTATTCACTGACAATGCTTTTCCTGTTGTAAACAAAGATCTAACAAAACAAAAAATGTCTCTGGATAAATTCTGAGAAACTTCTTAAGTTCTAAGAATTTAATTCAAGATTTTCTGAAAACAAAATCTTTTCTGACATCGTTTTGCTTCTCAATCAGATGCCTTGCTTTTAAATATATATATATTTTTTTTAACTGAAAAACAATTTCTGCAGTGTCATCTCGTAAGAATTTAAAGCAACTTTAGACATCACTGACCTTTGAGGAAAAACCATGCCAAAATATGGGTAACATACTTGGTAAAATATACGTTTTTAAAAACATTGAAAACAGTTTTAAAGAGGGAAATCATATTAGTTTTTTTTTTCCTTCAGCATAATGTCAAAGAGGTGAAGTGAATTTCATTTACATTACATTTATTCATTTAGCAGACACTTTTATCCAAAGTGACTTACAGATGAGGACAGTGGAAGCAATCAAAAACAACAAAAAGAGCAATGATATATAAGTGCTATAACAAGTCTCAGTTAGGTTAACACAGTAGACGTAGCATGGGATTTTAAATAATATAATAAAAAAGAAAAAAGAAAACAGAGAGAATACAAAAAGAATAGAGCAAGCTAGTGTTAGAGGTCTTTACACATACACACACACACATACAATTGCATAATAAATGAAAAGAAAATAGAATACAAAAAGATTAGAAAGGTAGTTCGATTTTTTTAAAGAATAGAATTAGAATAGTGAGTGTTAAAGTTAGAGGGTCAAATAAAGATGGAAGAGATGTGTTTTAAGCCGATTCTTGAAGATGGCTAAGGACTCAGCTGCTCGGATTGAGTTGAGGAGGTCATTCCACCAGGAGGGAACATTTCATACTTTAGTTTGAGTAGACATTGGCATTTTAGAAACATTTCGTAAAATACTCAGATGATAATTGCCACTTCTTATTTTTTAATGGAATTTTGCCGTATTTATTATAAATGATATATTCTTCATCATTATTTTTCAAGTCCTTTCATAAATTTTTTTTCTTGTCCAATAAGCTTTCATTTATGTAATAGACTGTTTTTCTTTCTTCTTGACCTTGTTATATTTTATCAAGGTTTTTTTAATTGAACTAAAGTAAATGTCTCATCATGTGTTGTGGGTACAAATTCAAACCTGCAGGGCTACTACACGTTTCCTGCCCTGTCTCTCTTTCACTTGTTTAATATTCCATCAGTTCAAGTGCTCAAAGTCAGTGGGCTAATATGAACCCACTTTGTTCTTATATAACGCTGGGGCTGCTGGAGTGTCCTCCACCTGAAAGCCTGGAATCAGAGGCTGTCCTCGCTCACTGGCTCTCCCTTGTGTGAAATGAAAGGTTGGTGTCTTTTCAAAGCTGACAGCTGTCACAGGAACAGGCTGAGGAAGGTTAACCGTCTCTTATAAAGCGATCTGAGACTCCCAGTGCTCGCTGGGTGTGCTGCCTTACTGTGTGTTTGAAATGCAAGTATGTATGCTTGAGGTGGGGTGCAACATATGATACCGCTGGAGGTAATAATAGATTACTCGCTTCTGGGTGGGTAAATGTAGGAACTTAAAAGACTTGTGCTTAGAATAGAGGCATGGAGTAGATCAAATATATAAAACCATACAAAAAATACCTTTAACAAAGCCATGAAATCAGAGCAAAGCAGAAACTAAAACCTGTGTTGCAGAAATGGTAATAAAAGTACATTCATAAAATAATTGTAGGGATAATGTACATTCAGACAGTCATTATTGTGAAAGAATTCCCATTAAGGTGATAGAGACCATAAATATTGGGGTTTATTTTGCAATAATGACTGACTGAATCGCCATAATTCTGTTTAGTGCACCCCCCTCCCCCAACAAAAACAAAAACAAAAAACAAAAGAAAATCATATATATATATTTTTTTGTAACTTTTAAAACGTAATAAATTACACAGAGAATGCGAGCAAAGAACATGTAGCCTACATTATGACTGACTTAAGTCTAGTGTGAGTTTAGCACTCTCAAAAAGCTCCGCTTATAATCAGTCTATAAACGGTTTTATGAATGAATCTCTTACATCATATGTACATCTGCACTTTGTTGTCTATAATGAGAAAATATGCGTGAGAGCTGAATTCAGTCAGCCAGTCTGTGCAGTGAACAAAAAACTCATCTGAACGTCTCTGATTGGTCATTGCTTTCAAAAGCTCAGCACACCCGTGTGTGATTGGTTACAATGCGCAATACTGCAAAAACGCATAAAAAATCATGGCGCAACATTGAGCAGATTTAAAATTTAATTCTGTGGTCAACAATTTTCATTATATTTTCATTTTATTTGCGACAGGCATAATGGATTTAGTTTAACGTTAACTGTACAGTAGTATTTGTGTTGCCATAGTTTCTATTTGCAGAAACTGGGGATATGCGGATATTACATCACTGATAGGTGACAATGACCAGGCATGAGTCATTATTTAAAATTTGAATTTCTCTGGATTTACAAATCCTTGGAAACTTTTGGTGTATGAAATATATCACACCGTGCAAGTAGTTTTTGGATATTTTATTACGAAAATCTTAAATAAATTTAATAATTTAATAATTATATTTTTCATTGCATGTTTACTGTTACTTATATTACATTTACATTATTTAGATGTGACATAAAATGTAACAGCCACTTTTTGTCCATGTGCTTCGGATGTGTGCACTTAGAAAACCTTATATCATAAGTTTAAACTAATATGGTTTAAAATGCATGATTTCAGCGCGATAAACATGATAATCATAACTAAAAAAGATGTTTTTAGCAGGTAGGAGCTGTAATGGCACATCTCTATTCTGGAAAAGAGGGTGGGGAGCAGCAGCTCATATGCATTTAAAGAGACAGGCACGAAAAACAGTGTGTTTCTGCTTCCACTCAAAATGGGCATTTTCAAAATGATATAATAAATTATTTGTGGGGTATTTTGAGCTGAAACTTCACAGACACATTCTGAGGGCACCAGAGATTTATTACATATTGTAAAAAAAGGCATAATATGTCTCCTTTAATATTAATTAATTTATTCTTATTTTATACATTTTTCTTTTTTATTTTCATGCAGCTTTTGGCTGTAATGCTATAATCAGGGAATACAGTAAATAAATAAAAAGGCTGCAGTGTTTTGTCCTCCTTCCCCTTTTCTTTCACTCACTTTATTAGAAGTATGGTAAGGGATTTTTACCAGATAGATTGCTGGCGAGTAGCATTGCTGGCGATCTTCAATACGTCATTGAGCTGAATGACTTGGATTGCAGGGTTGAAATGATTTGGTTTTGGGCTTTTCCTCCAGCTCCGCTTAGCCTGATCTGATTTAATTGAAGCTCTGATGTTGCAGAATATAGTGGAGCTCAAGGCATCCCTGTAGGCTTGTTTGTTAGGAGGACTGGAAAATCCTGTATTGAGAAAGTGTCTCTGTCTTTATTTTATGTGTGCACATGTGACCTTTTACATCTCGAGCTAAATTCCTGTCTTGTGCTCTTAGTCTGATGGGTAGACAGAATCACATTGCATGCGTTACAGTTGTTTCTGGTCATGTTACATTTTGAAAGATAACATTTGTCATCAAGCTGGACATGTGGTTAATGCAGTTGTGTGTTTGTAAGTCGCAGAGCAAATACTTCTATTCAGTCATGGTTTTAAATAGACAAAATCCTTTCTTTCTTTCTTTCTTTCTTTCTTTCTTTCTTTCTTTCTTTCATGAAAGACTATCAAACTGGGCCTTTGTGGGAAATACCTCTCTCTTTCTCCTCATCTTGGACTCCCTCATGGCTATTATACAGATCCCCCTCTCATATGACCTTTGACCTCAGCTCCAGACACAGCCACACAGGAAGAAATGGTCATGTGTTACTCTGGCACACACAAAGTATGGCTAGTTTAGTTTTAGTTTTACTATTTATGGTCAATCAGAAGTGTCTTTGTATAACAACTTTACATAATACAATTTAGTAAAAATAAAATATATATTATTGTACCTAAATTTGTTGTTATATTGATGGACTTGGGACTGCGTATGTTCTTGTATCACATGTTCAGAATGTAACTTTCCTGTGGCTTCAAAGTCATTAGTCACATGGCATTTACAGCCCAGGTGATTGGCTTAAAAATAGTGGGAGAGTCATGCTCCAGACAGGCAACTGCTATTGAGATAATAAAAGAAATACTAACAGACTGCATTCTCCAGGTATATTAGCATTAAAAAAATCCAAGACAGTGCTTACATTCAAAAGATGATTTCTTGACAATTGTAAATATTTTAAGGGGATTTTATTCCAAGCTGCTCATAAACAGTGATGCCCAATGTTACATTTGACCTTTTCAGACAGCTGCAAAAACGGGAATTAGCTTTAGCAAATGTATTATTGAAATGTCTTTTCCTCAACACACAAACTACTAAGTACTAAGTCAGACTGATCTGTGACAGAGCTTGGATGCATGGGGACAAAAAATACTAAAAAATAATAATAAAAAAAAAGGTTGGGACCCAACAAAATTTTTTTACTGCTCTTTTTTTTTTTAAGTACTTGTGTTTATTGAATTGATCAGATGTGACCGGAAATACACTTTTAATGTTTTAGAAGAGTTATGTTTCAAATAAGTACTATTCTTTTAATTTTATCAAAGTATCAACATTTATTATAATATGATATGTTTTTTGAGCCCCAAATCCCCATATTAGAATTATTTCTGAAGGACCATGTGACACTGAAGACTATAAATTATTTATTCATGTGATGGAAAAATTAATTTCAGTGTAGATGAATAAACTGTAATAAATTTGTACACACATGTCTAGATCTCACATTATTAAACAGCTGTTGTTAGTAAACTAGATATCAGGCACATTGGAGTGCACATTTCACTGTTTTTATAGGCCACCCTTATGATTCTTTATTATTCTTCCTTTCAAATCTTTGTTTATTTATTTTGCATCTGGATTTGGTTTCAGCAGCTGTGCCAGAGATAGACCGCCCCAATGGGAAAAGTCCCAACAACGCTCCCCATGGTCAGCCATCCTTGGTGCAAAGACATATGTAATGGGCAGTATCATTCACAAATGGCAGTGGTAGAACAGTCTTGGTCTTTTTAGATGAAGAGGAGTTCAGCCGTGGCAATGTTATTGATCGCACAGAACTGATCGACTAATAGACAATCTGAGTCATGTCTTTGGGTCACTAAATTGATGAGCCACAGGAGGTCAGTTAAGACAGGGGCAGCTCACTATGGAGACTGAGGGATGTCTCTATGACAACCAGGAGGACCCTGTGTGCCCTAGCCATTGACCTTGGCATTTATGCCTTAATAATATTGATCACATGTAGGTACAGGCTTGAATAAACTAAGGATTTTTATCTGTTCCTGCATGAAGGATTAGTCATGATGTGGCATTTGTATGTGTGAGAGGGAGTATTAAGTTCTTATTCAGAATTTCTAGATGCTGCGGTGTCTGCAGGCAAACAGCAGAGATGCGCCTGAGGGGACATATGTGATTTAGGATTTGTGCCCACCGAGGTTCCCCCAGGCGAAGCAGACTCCAGCTGAACCCATCTGTGCAGAGAGAAACATGTTATCATGGTCCCACAGAACGCTTCATTACTGCTTTTTCCTTCCCTCTGTGGCTTAGTTTTTTTTCAGTCCGACACCAAGTACTATCAAGGCCGATACTTCTAAATGAGGATAGAATGGGTAGTTACAGCAATTTAACATTAAAAAGCTTATTTGTAAATATAAATATTAACTTTGAGCCTAAAATAATTTGATAATTTTGATAATATGGGATCAGTAAGATTTTTAATGTTTTTTTTTAAAGATGTCTCTTATGCTCACTAAGGCTGCATTTATTTGATCAAAAATACAGAAAATTATTCTGTATGTGAAATATTATTAGAATTTAAATTAACCGTTTTCTATTTTAATATACTAATATACCCTGCAGGATTCTTTGATGAATATAAGGTTAAAAAAACAGCATTTATTCAAAATAGAAATAATTTATAGCAAAATTCTAACAATATACCTATTCTTATACAGATTGCTTTTAATTAATTGAACACATCCTTAGTGAATGAAAATATTAATTTCATTCAAAATTTTCATTTCATTTAATAAGTTACAAAATATTTGTAATTTATTTCTAGGTGTAAATGCTGATAATTTTTAATTTTTATTTGTATTCATCTAAGATCCTGATTAATGGATCACATATTCCAGAAAAAAATAATAATGTTTTTCAATAAATCAGCACATTAGAATGATTTCTGAAGGATCATGGAACATTTACTGAAATATTCAGCTTTGCATCACACAAATGAATTACATTTTACAACATATATTTACATAGAAAAGGGCTAATTTAAATTGTAATAATATTTCACATCATTACAGTTTTCTGTATTTATTTATTTAATTATATATATATATATTTTAAGTCAAATGAATACAGTCTTGATGAGAAATCATAAGAAACCATTAAAAATATTAAAAACCTTACTGATCCTAAACTTATGAACAGCAATATATTTTTATTTAAATTATTACGTTTACGGTTGAACCCCTGATGTCAATTTGACTATTTTATTGATATCCTTGTTATGTTTCTGGATCTGGGAACATTTCAATTGTGTTGCTGTCTATGGAAGGTCTGAGAGATCTTATTATTTATTTATTTTATTTTGTTATTTTTTTTTGCTGAGGAACTTGAGATTGAGCAATTTCAGCATAAATTCAGCAGTATTTGAAGTATTGATACTTCAAGATTGATCTGTCCATCCCTACTGTATCGAGATTACTTCATGTTCTCGTCTGTGGTTTCTTGTGCAGCTCAGTGCATACAGGTTTCTTCTTCCTCTCTGTTTTTCCTGCTCTCTCATATTTCCTCTGGTATGTCCTGAGGGATGAACCCTTGTTCCTATACATTATTTTTTATATAAAGTTCTCTTGGGACATAGCAACATAAACAGATGTGCACACTCACACATAGGTTCACTCTCATGTGTTTGTGTGTGATGTCTCTAGCGCATCTGCCCCAGGCCTTTCATTTTCAACCAGTCTATCACATTGGTTCCGGTCCATCCGAAAGATAGATGCCTGGTGTGGGCTTTAAAATAGAATAATGTATACATAATTCATGCGGTGCCAACCCTAGAGCCTTTCATTAAACTTTACACAGCAAATGGGGAAGACAGCCACATATTAAATGTTTCTCCTCACTCACAGATGTCCCCGCATAATGATATTTGAGAAATGGAGGAAATTTGAGATGGAAGCAACCTGATTTCAAACTTTCAATATATCAATATACTGTACTAGGACTGAAATCTGCTGACATTGCTTAGGCCACACTGGGTTTTTGTTTTTTAAGTAATAGGTATTCAATTCACATTCAGATCAATGTTGGCATTCTTTTTTATGATATTTAAATTATATAACTGCAACATCGCTGTCTTTTGTCGCAATATAGAATAAAGCTATAAACTCTATATGTATTATTAAGTTTAGGATTGATAAGATTTGATAAGCAAAACCATTTATATTACAAATGTAATTTATTCCTGGGATGACAAAGTAGAATTTTCTGCAGCTATAACTCCAGTCTTCACATGATCCTTCAGAAATCATTCTAATATACTGATTTGGTGCTCAAGAAACATTTCCTATTATTATCAATGAAAACTGTTTTGTAATAATTTTTTTCAAGATTCTTTAAATAAAACATTCAAAAGTACAACACTAACTTGGAATAGACATGTTTTGTAACATTATAAATTTCTGCTTTCACTTTTGACCAATTTAATGCAGTTCCTTGCTGAATAAAAATAATATATTCTTTGAAATATTAATAGAATTAATCTATTTTAAACACTAGTAGTATATATTTCATGAAAAAGCCTATAATTACAGTTTCAAGCTCCAGTAAGTGGAAACTATTACATAACCTCAAGAAAAAAGAGTGAAGAAAAAATTGTGCCTGATTTGAAAGCAAGTTATCTGACATCTCAACGAGCATTACTTCACACAGGAAAGTGAGTCTGTAATAGAAACATCAAACGAATTGAACTTCAGTGAACTCCAGTGCCCCAGCAGGCGCTCAGTTTGTGGTAATTAAAAATGGATTCATGAGGTGGGTGCCCTGCAGAATCTCTGTATGATGTTCTACTGTATCTATCCATTCCACGACGAGTTTGTGAAGGCAAACCATAGCGGTTTGCAGCTTATTCTGCAACTTTTTGCAAGCAGCAGAGAAACTGTTTCTTACTGAAATGTTAAAGAATGTTCAAAAGGTGTTCGAAGGGTGTGAAAGAGTTCCAGAGGAGTCATCAGTGCAATAAAACCAGTACTTGTAAATTGGGTAGGTAGTCTAAAACACACCCATGAAGATTTCCAAGAAATCCAATCAGGAGTTCTAATCAGCACTTTTAGGGGTTAAAAGAACAAGAGACTAGACCCCTGAGACAGAAACTAACAACATCACCATGTCTGAGATTACCGCCAAAGCCTAAATACCTGGATTTTACACTAAAGACTTCCAGCACTCGGGCTCAAAGCATTATAGACAAACCGTGATCTATACAAACACAATCTTCTCTCCGTAATACTGTAAAGTCTATGCTTTACATCTTTTGCAGTGCTCTTGAATTTCCCTCAAACTTCATCAGTATTCCCGCCAGTTTCCTCCCCGCTGCTCTGCCATTCATTTCCCCCCACGTCCGCAGTTGCCACTCACAGGCACTTATCTGCCTTAGCCAGGGTTGGATAATATGTTCTTGTGTAGTCCTAACAGGGCTTCGGTGCCATGCAGGATTACCCAGGTGTGCCGGCTTCTGGCAGAAAGCCATGCAAGAAAAGAGGAGTCTAAACAATCCAGAGAGCTGATGAAAAAGAGCCGTCACAGCAGGAAATATGAGCTCTCTGCATGCAGGCACTGGAAAGCTAGACTGAGCGGACTACCACACACATGCAAGCACGAGGGATTTCTAACAATTACAGCTTGTCACAAGCCGATCTCGTAATTTGCATTACAGTAATGTTTGCTAATGATATATTCAAACAGACATGCAGGGAATGCGGCCTCCCCGCATATACTTCTCATTTGGAGACTCTATCTCATATAAACAAACACAAAAGAGTGGAGTCTGGGGCTAGTTGTAACACTTTTTTTACTCGGGTAAAAATTTGTAAGAGTAGGTTTGTTTTTGAATGTCAGTTTCTGTTTAAACACATACCTTAAAGTCTTGGCTACAGACAAATCTACTGAATGTTTTCAATATTATTGCTCAGAAAAAACGATAGAGTTCCCTTTAACATGTGTTGGCCTTTTGTGATATAGTTAATGAATTGTATAAAATGACAAAAATGACTGTGATTTTAACGGTAAAAAAATATGAAAATGCTACAGTACAAACCTGTTAAATGGTTAACTTACGTTCCCAGAATTCTCTGAGTTGCATTTCAAATTTTGTTTGAATTTGATATATTTTTTTAAATAACTATGTTTCTTCTTTTTTTTTATCTGTTATGTTTATTAGGGTTGTATGTTAAATATAATGTTGTTAAATTAATGTTTATTGCATATTTCAGTTTAATGAGTCTCACCATGATGGTATTTAGTGTCTTTGTGAATGACACTCTGCACCTTCTATGTATCTTATTAATCAAAAGCTGCTTGTGATGGGCTTTTTTTTCATCCGAGCGCCAACCTCCCGCTCTCTCTCGTGAGGCCAATAAGGAAGTGACTAAAACTGCAGTTCATCGACTGGCCGCTTGAGGCTGGCTGCAAAAGGGAGTCAGTCCCATAGACTCCCCATGTTAAAATGACCAACTTTACAGCAGGAAAAAACATGTTTACAGCCTGGTTCAAAAAATGATTTTGGTCTAAATAGCTAATTTTGCCCTTCATGACAACTGTGAGGGGGGTGATTTTTTTTTATAATTCATCCGTTTAAATTATATTAAGACTTAAAGTTCTGCATAATTAAGGGCGTAGCCACTTGAGTGACAGGTGGATTGCCTTATATTAAGACTTAAAGTTCTGCATAATTAAGGGCGTAGCCACTTGAGTGACAGGTGGATTGCCGCTGCTGACACTGCCGTCGTGCTAGGTGGGTGTGGCTACAGCAACTAGCTCCCGCCTTTTTGCCCATGTTTGATTGTCCGGCAGAGTCGCACGGTGACGCGCTGCCAAGATGGCGACGGCCTGCTCTACACACAAGCTGTGTCTCATTTAGAAGGCCACGTCCTCCGGAGGTCGCATCCTCTGGAGGTCGAATCCTCTCTAGGATGCGTATACGGAGTGTCCTTAACCCTGGGATTAAACGAGACGGCCTTCGTAGGATGGAAGGAAAAGGAAACAGGAAGTATCACGTTACTATGCCAACGCTCTCACACTTGTTAAAGAAAAAAATATTAGGAAAATAATTTCTAAATTTGGAAAGTAACTTAAAAAAAAGTTTTTACTTGTTTTATTTTATTCAATGTTTGAGGAGCTAAACACTTTTAATCATGTTGACCACACTTGTAATTAAATTTTTAAAAAATGAAGAACTTTAAAATACTTTTAAACACCACATCTCTGCTTGTGTGTAGATCTGCCGCCACCATTTTTTCAAATAAACAACGGTTATTGATGGCGACGCAAAGAATTGTGGGTTATCTGTAGCAGCGAAGGATACACCTCATGTATCCTTCGAATTCCTGTGAAAAAAGGTCGCATTCGAAGGTCGCATTCGGAGTGTGCTACTTGCTTTTCTGAAATGAGACAACCTCGATGACGTATGCAGCCTTTGAATGCAACCTTCGGAGGGTGCAGCCTTCTAAATGAGACACAGCTTCATTAGGCTTCAAAAACTCTCTTCAGGAGTCTACGGGTGACGTCACGGACATTACGTGTTTTTATACAGTCTATGGTTTCATCACGTGACTTTCTCAGCACCACCTGCTTTTGTGGTTACCAGTTTATTACAAAGGTACAAAACAGATTTCAGTACTTTAAAAAGTAGGTATATTAATATTATATCAGTTAAATTATGGTATTAAACTGTAAATTTAAGGTAAAACCGTTAACTGTTACTGTATTTTTTACGGTATAAAACCATTAAACCAATAACTGTTACTGTATTTTTTACGGTATAAAACCATTAAACCAAAAACGGTGTTACCGTATTTATTTACGGTATAATTCTGGCATATTATCTAATAATGAGCAATACATTTGTAACAGCATTTATTAATCTTTGTTGATGTTAGATGCAACTGTTCATTTTAGGCTACATTTTACTACACTGCATTTTAACAGTGTATTTGTAAATGTTGAATTAAAATGAACTAAGATTATTAAATGATTCAGAAATCATTTTTATTTAATATATGTATATATTTATACACACACACACACACACACACACACACACACACACACACACACACACACACACACACACACATACTTGAATTTTGTGTTTTTTCATACACGCAATTGGACCTTTCATCCAAATAGCCCTTGTGACAACTACCCCCAGTCTCTTTTATACATATATCTTAGCCCGCTATGCTTTCCTTACAGGGGCTGTATAAATGGTGAATATTATGCAGGGTTTTGACTGCTTTATCATCAATGATTAACTGTGTTTTTGATCACTTCTGTTGTAGTTGGTATGCTAAAATGCACCATCTTGTCAACCTTCAGACAACCCATATCAATATGCTCCTTGCACGTTGCTTTTGTGTTAATGTCAAGCAGGCTGCAGACATCCATGATCAATAGGGAAATCAATATCTAAATGCTGCACTAACCATTAGGTAGCCAGAGATGTTTGTAATGTTGTTGATGATCCAATACTTGTTTTTCTGTCATACATTTGATTGCAGGCAATTAACGCTTCCAACATGATTCCAATAATCAGCTCGAACCAAAAAAAAAAAAAAAAAAAAAAAAAAAAATAGAGAAAAACATCTCTAAAAACCTTAGAACTTGAGTTTTATTTCCAGCATTTGCACTGTAGCTACTGTGCATCAGCAGTGTTTCTCCTCACTCTTCTGATAACTGGAGCATCATGTAGTATGCTGGTGAATAGTAATGAATGAATAGAAATAGGCTAATGGTGCAGTAAGGCCTCTGTATTGATCTAAGCCCAGGGTAGATAGAAAGCATGTATTGGGATGCATCTTTGTGACCTATTAAGGATAAAAGAGGTAAAGTGTGTGCAATTTTATTTTCGGTTAAGAGATGCAGAGAAACATTATTTGATGAGAGCAGATGATGACACATAGACAAATGTGACCTTGGACCACGAAACCAGTCATAAGGGTCAGTTTCTCGAAATTGAGATTTATACATCATCTGAAAGCATTGAATAAATAAGCTTTCATTTGATGTATGGTTTGTTGGGATAGGGCAATATTTGGCAAAGATACAACTATTTGAAAATCTGGAATCTGAGGGTGCAAAAAAATCAAAATACTGAGAAAATCGCCTTTAAATTTGTCCAAATGAAGTTCTTAGCAATGCATTTTACTAATCAAAAAATAGGTTTTGATATATTTATGGTAGGAAATGTACTGCTTATCTTAATGGAACATGATCTTTAATTAATATCCTAATGATTTTTAGCATAAAAGAAAAATCGATCATTTTGACCCATACAATGTGTTTTTTTTGGCTATTGCTAAAAATATATCCCAGCGACTTAAGAACTGGACCAGGGTCACAAATCTAACAGTTTAGATTGTTTTTCATTTATCAGAATCAGAATCAGAATTAGAATTAGCTTTATTTGTCAGATGTGCGCAGACACAAGGAATTTGTAGGTGCTCCTGTAGGTGAATTTAAGGTGCTCCTGGTACATACAAACATACATGCATACACTTTATTTATTTATTTATATATTTTAAATTGATAATTCAGACAAAAATTACAACTCTTTCATTTACTAAGTGTCATCTTTTGGATCATAAAAGATTATATCTTAATATCTGTTTACTTTATGCTAATACAGTAAAAATGAGTTGGACTACCCTTTGAAGATATTACTTACTGTGGTTTATAAAGCCTTTGATCTCCTGGGGATAATTGACTGGTCCCAGCACTGAAGGTGTTGCACAGTTGAAATAAATCATTTCTGCTTGGCTCGTGAATATTAATTATATGTCTTCAGGTAATTAATATCCAATAGGACATGTAATCCTATGGTCAAACAAAAAAACAAAAACAAAAAATTGTAGGAGCATTATTTCACTCAGAAATAGTAAATTTTCACAAACAATTCAAATTGTGATGTAATAATAGTTGTGTGTGTTTTTTTTTTTTTTTTTTTTTACAGTTTATCTGATTTGCTGGTAGTAATGGTTATGGTAGTAATAGTCATGCAAGACATTATGGTAGAAATAGCAATAGAAATAACAGAATTGTAGACTTTTGTCGACTCAGCTGTTTGGAAAAAGCTTCTGTTTGGTCTTAAAGGGATGGTTCACCCAAAATTCTGTCATTAATTACTCCCCCTTATGTTGTTCCAAACACGTAAGACCTCCGTTTATCTTTGCAAACACAACTTAATATATTTTTTTATGAATTCTGAGAGCTCTCTGACCCTCCCATCTTTGCGCAAAGAAAAAAAAACTTTATACACAGACATTAATAAAGGAGTGAAACCAAATCGGTGAGAAACACTTCATCATCATGTGCCTAATCATCTGCTAATAGCCACTATTATATAGTTGGTCCAGACCCCATGTTAGCTTGGCCCTTGAGCAATTACAATGCACATCAGCATGCCTAAATATAGTTTTAGCTTTAGCTCGCCATATCTCGACCCCATCAGCCAAAGTCTCATGTTCTCCTTCCTCTCATTCTAATCCTCTGTGAAATCTTGTCCAGCACACAAAATTAACATGCTGTAATATTCAGATTATTTCCATTGATAAGATTAAACACTTTTAATCTATTAACCTTGCTTATAACTGCAGGAACTCAGGGACACGAAGAGAGAGGGAGAGAAAGTCAGCACGGGTAAAAACATTGCAGTCATTGGTCAGAAACATCTGTTGGCTTCTTGGAAATATTACTTATTCACATATGGAACAAACAGAAATAATAATATGTTTTACTTTTAGCCTCTCCAAAGACTTTTCAGGTTGTTTGTTTTATTTACTTTGCTCATACATGAGTTTTACTAATTTGGCGCTCACAGTGCAGTTATAAATAAATCTGGAAACTGCATGCATAATAAACATAAACCTATCCTCTGTATTTATTGTATTTTATGTGGGGTTTTATATTAAAAAGTACACTGCTTTTTATTGACATATGTAGTTGAACCAAAATTACAAGCTGCTTGCAGAAGAACAATTTTTTATTGGTTGTTCATAAGTTAATTGGAATGCTAGCAAAATGTTCTTAGAGGGTAGCCAGACCATGTTTACAGACATAAGCCTGAAATGTCCTGCCAAATCGAACCTGACACCTACAGTCATTATTGTAGGCTACCATAGTGACATACACATGTGGTTTTGTGCACAATATTTTTATGTAATCCTTAATAATTATTTTTAAACTTAAAATGTGGCTAGCATTCCTCTTTAGTGTACTGTTAAGGATTTAAGATCTGTTGTGTCTTCCTATACATCTTATATTTCTTATTTGACGTCTGTTCAGTGTCAGCATTGGGTTCTGTAAATGGATCATTTCATGTCGCTGGTCATAAATTGACCTGCTTGTTGGATTATGCCTCCATCTGAAGGGTGAAATGTGTTGAGGAGGTTCAGCTCCACCTGACCTCTTTTGATCTGGCCAAGAAGGCCATAGTTACTGTATCACAAAGGCCTGAGGGAATCGATAGCAATAGGTCTTTTAGAACATTACAGCTGTCCAGGGATAAGACAGACATGTTCCTATACATCTTGATCTGAAAGCCAATCACAGTCTACACCCCCCTTCAGCACTCAGGGCTTCAGACTTGAATTTTTAGGCTTTATCTGCATGTCAATTGATTTTAATAAAAGGCATTGGTATAGTGTTTCTATATATATAGAAATATCTTTCCCTAACACTTCTAACACTGCAAACTTCAAACAGACACATTGGAATATAATAAAGTGTTTACACAAGGAGTCTTGTTCAAAGATTGTACAGTCTTTGAACAGCAGATGGAGCACCACAATCTGAAGGTTTCAAGGGAAAATAAACAAGACAGTCTTTAAGGTATAAGAACTTTTTATCCAGCTTTTTTGGAGAAATTAATTTCAGGTGATGCTTGAAAGGGCTGTCAGGAAATTGACTAATAGCTTGACACGTTCAGTTACTTTTCTTGAGGATTCTTTAAAAAGCAGACATTTATTACACTGTAGCCTGTGATATTTTGGTACAATGCTGCATTTATTTGATCAAAAATACAATAAATATTATTACAATTGTAATATAATATAATATAATATAATATATATATATATATATATATATATATATATATATATATATATTCAAATGTAACTTATTCCTGTGATGTTCTTATTGTCAATGTTTAAAACATTTGTGCTGCTTAAAAGTTATCAAGTTAGTGCATCCTTGCTGAATAAAAGTATAAATATTAAAAAAGAGAGCCCTGGAGAATTTGTATAAAGTCCCCAACACATTTTCAAAAGTATTAGGTGAGGAAATGTGGTAATGAGCTCATTTCTAGATGACATCACCAGGCAAAGACATGAAGTCAGTTTGTGAGTTCACCAGGACTTGAAGGAGCATGACTAACCAAGTTTCTGTCACCTGCCTTGAAATGTACTATAGTTCTCGTAAATTTGTTTTCCATTTCAGTGATAAAATGGTTTGCTAATTTGGATGACAAAAATGCTGACAGAGTTAATAGATTCGATTTTCAACTGAGGGTTATTATGCTTTCTGTAATGATGACACTATCCATCAATTAGGATGGTAATCAACTTGTTTTTTAGAGTAAAGCTCTTTAAGCACACATGACACATCGGCAGGCTAGTCAGAGGAATGTGCAGAAATTATAATCAGTAGACTGCAAGTCTCACAAAAGTTCTTTATATGTGACATCACCGGGTTTTCCAGAAGGCAAAAGTAGATTAGTTTCCACCCCTCAACTTCACCTATTCACCTGTAGGGCACTCTGGGAGCACCAGAATTCGTTTTATATATGCTGAGGCTAAAATGCTTCCTGGAAGTCAGTAATGACATCATGGTTTTCCGGACTGAGCTGAATGACATCATTTTTAGTGTGACCTCAACTGGGTAACCTAAATTTACACTCATTTTAATTCTATTGAGCGATAAAGTGCTGATACAGTGTGATCAATGATTATACGAGCATAAAAAGATTGAGCATATCTGTAATCCTGAGTCCTTAGAGATGGTTTTTAAAGGTTAATAGGTGTGATTCACAGGATTGTATCTGAGTTATCCATGAAAGCTGCTGTTCTGAGAATTTGCCGTGTGAAGAATGTAACTAAATTGTGCTTTTTATTTAATGCAAGTCACATTTTACACAGTTATAGGTGAAAAGTTCAAAATATATTTATTTCATTTCAACTAAGTTTTTTATAACTTAGTGTTATGCATTATAAAAAAAACAGAAAGACCATATATGTTTGAATGGTAATGCGTATTACAAGATATAAAATCAGTTACTTTATAAATGTTTCTGTGGCAGAAAATGGCTTCTGATGTTTGGACCTTACTGTATATATGCCAATCTTTTCTCTCCAATCACTGACCATTCTGTTAAACTAATAAATACTTTATTCCATCACCTCTTTAGGCTCATCACAAATGTAGTTTTAATCCTAGGTGAGATGAAATAGAGAGAGAAATCTGTCAGTTGAATCTGTATTCCTCTCTCCATCCTCAGGCTCATCACTGACTGGCGACTGAGCCGAGAGATCCAGGGGCAGCTGCCGTCTGTCTGAGAGTGGCAGGAATTAGATGGGTTTTGCCATATCAATGAGCTTTACCTATTGAGTGAATCCTCAGTCAGCCATGCTAAGAAAGGGAATGACAGCACCAACAGGTGCGACAAAATCCCATGTGTGATTGTACTGTAAAATATGTTTAGAAACGTCTCAAGTGACTTGCACAAAAAAAGAATCAGAATCCATGAGTCAATCAATGTTTCAACTACTGTGATAATGTTACAATTTAATGGCAAAATTTAGCCTTTTTAGAGTGTTTTTTTAAATATACATATATATATATATATATATATATATATATATATATATATATATATATATATATATATATATATATATATTGCCTTAAAGTAAATTACAGGCATCAATTTTATGAGTAATGTATAATATGATTTGATTTGTGTTTGTGACTTTCTGTTCTTTCTCTATATAGTATAAGCACACAGAGGCAATCAGAGAGAGCACATAAACTTGGAAATATCGAGTAACTTTCCTTTTGGTTTTGGTCTTTGTACCAGCCATTATGCAGGATGCCATTATGACTGGATACATAGATGGATGGATTTTAATAACTCAGCTACTTAGCAGTGGATTGAAATGTAGCCACTGGCCCTCATAAAGGCAATGCATCAAACAGACAAGCCTATCACAGGCTACACTTAAGATCCGTCCAGTGTGATTAATTGTAATTAATTGTTTTACTTAGTGAAGTGTTGTGTGCCGACTCATTTATCTTACTTACTGCAAATTACATTGCTCAAGTTTGCAGCCAATAGAACTATAGACTTTGTAACTGTTTCTTATACGGGACAGTATCTAGTAACATTTAATACTGTTTTGTTTCAGATCATTGCATGGTTTCTATTTTATGAGAAAACATAATTGAGATTTATAAGATTTATAGTGATAACAAATAATTACATGAGATAATGGGACATTATAACCACCAGTTAGCCCTTTGTCTTTTTCAGGCATTCACAGTCAAGTAAGTTGATATATTTATGGCCATTTCTAAGGGTCAACATCTCTGTTAAACAATTAAATTGTTATTTTATGTAAAATTTTTGTTCTGTTCAAATAATTGAATAATTTCAAGGTCTTCAAACTGTGCCTCCAAACCAGAACAACCTCCTCGATGATTAAACCGTAAAGTTTTATATCTTTTTTTCTATATACACGTTGCTCATCAGCATTCAGAACCACACAATACCAACAGCTGCTGCAATCAAAGATATATTATAGCCTGTAATAAAACTTGAAAATGGCAGATTAAGTGGTATTTTATACAGCCTCATTAATTTGAAAAAGGTCAGTGGAAAATTTATTTATTTGAAGAAATATGAGGAGACACGTTTTATTAGTGACAAAGGTGGTAGGGAGCAACAGTAACTGGCATTTGTGCTTGTCTGACATGCATCATGTTGAGTGAGATGAGAGCACATTTTATTGGTTTCTGTCACTGGTCTGCACGCCCTGCTCTGCTGGTTTGTGCGTTATCCGGTGAATGAAAGGTGACCATTAAACCTTCAGCAGAATGTCCGTACGTGTCATTGCTGCTAGTGAAATTATAATGTGCAATGGTTTTGTGTTTGAGAAAAGCGTAGTTCCTTTCTAAGTGACATTAACTGAATGACTTTCCACAATAATTCTTAGGAAAGTATCATAATTGCACCATTCAAAGATGCTTTTATTCAAAAAATATTGTGTTTAAAACATTGTTGACAACAAGCCATGTTAATATATTTTTAATTTGTTTGGAAGTGGACTAAAGCTCTCTTGTTTGGTGTGCACTATGGTTCAAATGGTAGACTTATTCAAATGCAACCACACTTTCAGAGCAATCGCAGCAGAGTTCATTTTAATCTAACCAAACCTGCCGAGTATGAACAAGACTTCAGTAATCCTGTGTTTGTGTGAAATGAATGGTCTTCATGTGACTCAGGAGGACTGGCAGAGATGTGGTTAGTTGACAGTCATTGGAGAGATGACTGGAGAACAGGTTATGACAGCTCTCACTCCTGATCATCCCGTGATGTTGAAGCCATGCCCGATGCATGCTGGAAATTCACGCAAACTATTTGTGACACTTGCTGTTTGAGGAAACATTTCATGACAATGTGACCGCCTTCTAAGAATCACCTAAAAACAACAAGTACTGCATCTCTGTGTAGATGGGATCTTAGTTAATGCTAAATGATATAGGCAAGGTTTTTTTCTGTCTCAGGATGAGACATGGATTTGGAGCCTTGGGTCTCTGGAACGTCACTGTTAATTATTGTTAATTATGTGATCCTGCATGTCCTGCAGAAGCTCATGCAGATGCCTTAATTAATTAATCAGAGTCAAAACGCAAATATCTGTTCATTTTGGAAAATCTGAACGTAAGCGCTTGTTGCTTTAGTCATTGCTCTGCACTAACATACATTTGTGTTTTGTCTGAGGAGGCCTTGTGAAAAAGAAATCAACTGAAGTGCGGAAATAAATCATTCTTCTACCATTCAGAAGTTTGGGGTGTAATTTTCTCTTTTCTTAAATTTTAAAGATGTTTTTTACATGTTCACTAAGGTTGCATTTTTTTATTATTATTAAAAATGCAAGTAAAATCATTAATATTGTGAAATATTACTAACATTTCAAATCACAATTTTTTCTATTAATATAGATATTATGTATGAATGTACAGTATATTTCAAAAGAACAGCATTTAATATAAATCTTTTGTAACATTATAAATGATTTACTGTCACTTTTTATTAAGTTAATGCATCCTTGCTGAATAAAAGTATGTACAGTATATACACTGCCCTCCAAAATTTGGAAACAGCGTTAGGAAAAAGTGGGGTCAGCATAAATCAAAATCCTGGGAATAAATGCACAAAAGTACCTTAAATCCATTACAATATAATGATTTTCTTTTTGCTCACATAATAATGATAATATATCCATGTTACAGTCAGACATGGCCCTTTGGCAGCTGTGATGCCTGATTACTGGATTAAACTTGGCCCAGGTTTCTGTTTTAAAGATTATTGGGTCAACACAATTTTATAGCTTTATTGATTAATTGCCAGGAAACCTTAGTACTCAATAGACCAATTAGAACACAGTTTGATTTATAAATATAATTTTTATTGAATAAAATATGTTCTCATAGTTTTGTTGTCCCTTATCAATGTAAAGTCATCAGAAAATAATACGTATTTATGCTGATGAATTCATATTCTGTCCAAAACCCTAGAGCATTTCTAAACTTTTGGAGCACAGTGTATATTATTGCATTGGAAACAGTCCACTCTATCCAAGTGACCTGGACACTTTGTACAACTGCTGAGAAAATAGTTTGTTTTTAATGGAATTTGCTGTAAAGTGTTTAGGCCATGCAAATCACACTTGCATCCTCAGTAACTAAGCAGTTTATGATTCTATAAATCATGAGGTGGTGTCACCTCAGTGATTCATCATGGTTGCATTTCTCGGTTGCTACACATGAGCTCAGTTTGCTTGTGTCATCTGGGATGTCCACATTTCATGAAATCATGTGGCGAATCTAAGGATGCAGAGGAATAGGCCAGATGCTTCATGACATTTTGGGGAAAAAAGTGACTACTACTTCCTTCACTGTGGTGCTGAGTGGAAAAAACGACATGCCAGTATATATGATAACCACATGCTGAAGCCAATAAAACTTGGTTGGCTTGGCATGAAGTTTAGAATGAATGTTTAATGTCTTTGCATAGTTTTAAGAGAGATTTAAGATGGATTCTGGATTTGGCTAAGCATTTAACCAGGTCATGACTCATAGTTTCATACAAGGACATTGCTGAGCTCTTTTATTAATTCCTTCTCTATGTCTGGCCCAGCTTCTGTTACTGTGTGAGGAACTTGTATCCATTTTTTCTTATACATTCATGTAAATTTAACCTAAAAGCTTGATGCTGTTAAAATGGCCATTTGCACATGATGCGTTAGCCACTCATGTGCATTAAATATCCAGATGTGGGTACACCTGTACTGGCACATTGTGTGTCCCGGAGGCCTGTGAGGACAAGATGAGTTTAAATGTGTGTTGTCTTCCATAGAGAAAATGGAATGGGCAGACACGCACACAGTCTCTCTCTCTCTCTCCGCACAGTCTGACACCTCTGCAGGGGCCGGGCCCTGAAAATTGGCTTATTGAATTACAGCTTCTTCACAGTCATCTCTCTGCTCCTCTTCCCTGTGCCCCTGATCCATCAAAGAATGTCACTGCGGCCGTTCATCTTAGTATGCTTAAATAAAGAGTCAATCAATAAAACGGGCACGTTTTCTATTTTGTGAAGGTGATGTTTAATGTAAAGATTTTAAACTTTCTTTCAGAATAAGAATGTCTTTAAGTTTTGAACTTGTTATATATGTAGCCACCTGGTCAAATAAAAACCTGTATATTTTGATAGGATGATTATGTTACAAATTATAAAATCTAATGATATATACATATATATATATATATGTATGTATGTTAATTAGCAGTAAAGCTGTTGAACTTTCTTTAGTAATTTATTTTAATATAATAATCACAAAGGTTTCTTTAAAGGTTTTCTCTATATATTATCTGTACATTTCTATTACAATATAATATTAAAATATATTATATTATGTTATAATATACAATGCAAGATAATATAATATTATATTATATATCATTCATTAGATTTATATGTTTTATTTATTTATATATTATTTCTTTAATGATTGAATTTTTTCTCTATACTGTCATTTTAAATGATGCAATAAAGATGTCTTCAGAGTACCAAGGATCAAACCTTTACTCTCATTTAACATAAATTTTTTTTGACAAGATCAGCTTACACGTGTTATTTTATATTTATTTTGTTTATTCATTTTTTGTGTGAGTAAAGGTTTGATCCTTGGTACTCTGAAGACATCTTTATTGCATCATTTAAAATGACAGTATAGAGAAAAAATTCAATCATTAAAGAAATAATATATAAATAAATAAAACATATAAATCTAATGAATGATATATAATATAATATTATATTTTCTTGCATTGTATATTATAACATAATATAATATATTATAATATTATATTGTAATAGAAATGTACAGATAATATATAGAGAAAACCTTTAAAGAAACCTTTGTTATTATTATATTAAAATAAATTACTAAAGAAATATATATATATATATATATATATATATATATATATATATATATAGTTTTTTCTTTAGTGCTTCTTTCATGGACTCCTTATAAAACAAGAAAAGGGATGTCAACGTAATCATCTATTTCAATTTTCATAAGTTGTCTCTGAAATAATAGGGTCAGGGCTCTTTCTCTCTCTCTGTTCAGTCAGTGTTTTACATCACAGCCTATTTTTGAACTAGGCCTATAGCTGTACATTTGCTCTCATTTTCCTTTACTGCTCTTAATAATTCACTCTTTATTCTCCCTTCTTGCACTCTCCTTCTCTCTCTCTCTCTCTCTCTCTCTCTCTCTCTCTCTCCGAAGTTAATTTTCAAATCAGTAGCTAAATCAATCCACATCAGGTCACTCAGGATCACTTCCGTCTGCTGAAATTCTGAAAAAATGAGCACAAATAGACAGTCATCAAAATCTGTCTCATGCTCTACGTGAGAGATATTGCCCCCGTCTATAAATGAGATTAAAAATTATTCAAAGCTTATTTCAAAGGGCATTCCATAAATCGTGATCCACCACCTACCTGTGTTCTCCGGCAGGAGCGGAGCACGGAATGCATCCTTGGTTTGAGCTGAGTAAATAAATCAATAGGTCTTCTCCCAATGGGGGTTACATAAATAACCTGGAACACTGCCTCAGCTTGTTAAGGCAGGAAATGATGGCAATGACAGATCGATGGCATGGTGTAGAATGCCAAAGTGCCTGTTCTAGACTTTACCGTCTTTCATATAATCTTTCACCTTGTGGGGGAAATGTGATTATGATGTCCCGTTATCTTTGCCTATTGGATTGAAGGGTTGTGTTTATGTGTTATACAGTATATTTGGGCCAGAAATTGGATTTAACTATGTTATCTTGTGTTATATTGTTATATTCTGAAGTCATTGTTTACGGAATCACACCTGCTTCGTCTGCCATTGTCTCCACCGCAAGGAGTATCTAGTTGACTAGGAATGACTAATACTCACATGGAGCTGACTATGTGATTGAGTTACCTACCGTGACATCACCCTCAGGCTCTCCGATAGGTCTCTGAAGAAACTGCTGTTTAGCACCACTAGACTTGATCCCCAATCACGTTTAATGGCGGCAATTGCATTTGACACAGTGATCACAGTCTCTGGTGATTGTTTTACCTTGTTATATATCCAAAAAGCTGTTTGTAGATCAATGTTCATTCACTTGAATGAGGATTGGTGCTGTCCGTGAGCTCAAGCAGCGTGAATATGCCCAGTTTCAGCTCTCATTTGCAGAAGCACTGACCCACGCCTTCGCAGCGCAGTCAGGTCCCGGGCTGCCCATTAGAATAAATCACTCCTGAATTTCACTGCCTGGAAGAAAGTGGCTATCACCCTTTCTCCTTTATACTGTAGCAACTAGGGAAAGGACACTCTTGGTGTAACTCTTTACATGAGTTCAGTTAGATTTTTTTTTTTGTTGTTTAATGAGATTTATTGAATACTGTTTACATGTACACAGCAGAATTAAAGAAACCGTTCAGACATATCTAATCACTTAATATGTTTTCAGTAACATTCAAAATTCTCTTATGCTCTCTTATGCACCAAAGCTGCATTTATTTGATCAAAAATACAGTAAAAACAGTAGTATTATGAAATATTATTACAATTTAATTAACTGTTATCAAATGTATATATATATATATATATATATATATATATATATATATATATATATATATATATATATATATATGTGTGTGTGTGTGTGTGTGTGTGTGTGTGTGTGTGTGTGTGTGTGTGTGTGTGTTATCATATATATGTGCATATATGTATCTCTCTGTCTCTCTCTCTCTCTCTCTCTCTCTCTATATATATATATATATATATATATACAGTATGTGTGTATATGTACTGCATGTATGTGTAGTGTATGATTTTTTTAATGTTAAATATCGGGTGAAGCCATCTGTGTTTCTTTGGACCCACACTTTATTGCTTTATAACTCACTCTCCCCATATATCTCACACACAGCCGGTATTTGCCCCTTAAACCTGCAGTCTAATCAAACATGTTCAGTATCACACTGTACCAGTACACTGACAAACAGCCCCCAAACCCACCATCACAGCCTCTTCTAGAATAACAAATATAATACAATCTGTAACTCAGAGCGTTTGTGGGGGATGAGTTTCAGGCAGGAAAATAATTTTCAGATGCAATATGGGTTAGGGAGACTTGTGAGCTTCTGTTATACAAATATCTCTCAGGGTGAATAATGCATTCAGAATCTCTTTCAAATTTATTATCTCAAAGGCAAGCCCCTATCCAGCGAGCCGGTGTCCGTTATCATTCATAATCCCTGCGTTTGTTACGCTTTGCTTGTGGCTTTGCTTCTTAGATCACCAATTAGTAGCGGCCTTATAGGGTCAGTCTGAAGAGACGACAGCTGCACATCCTTCTCTCAGTGGAAAGCTTTAGCTCACTTTCTGCTCATATGGCTGAGACGATCTACACTAGAAACTGAGAGAATTTTATTTACATCCAGTTGACCCATGAGAGTTTATTCGTGCAGGTTTGATTTAGTGCATGATGTGTGATTAATAATTTTCTATAAGAACAGAAATCTCGATGGTAGTATAAATTTAATAAATATTCTAGTCTTGATTCTGACACAGAGTGTAGTAGCTGGTAGGTATGATTTGTCTGGATGCCTTAGAAGAATCACTGAGAGGAGAAGTTTTCAACATGAAAAGCTTGATAATTATTTTGATTGAGACTGCACAGTGCCTTTGATATGTGCATGTTTTTCATAAAGACACTCGTATCTGAGAATCAGTTAATTGTGACTGGAAGGTGTGTTAGGAAGGTCAGAAGAAGGTTTGTGCTAAGTAATTTATTTCTGTTTTAATTATTCAGTCTGAAATGCAAATATTAGTAAGATCTAAAAGCCGTAATTGGCTCTGATGTTTAATTCAGTAGAAATACATAACAACTAGAAAAGTGATACTTTGTTCAGTTAGACGTATCGCAGTCAATCTCCTGACTGGATTCTAGCTGTCAGTAAGGGAACTTGTTTGTTTGCTCATTAGCATACCTTCTACTGTAAACTTTTTCTCAACTGAAACTCTTCTTGCACATATTAATTGCAGAAAGTTTCAAGTTTTATTTCTAGGTGGCATCATTACTACAGCCTTCAAGGGAAGTCAAAAATATCCTGATTGAGTTACATGCACATGAATGACCAAAACAAATGTATCATTTACTTGCAATAAACTCGCCAAGATGTGTAGTTGTAAGCAATGTAACCTACATGACATATAAGCCATTAAAAAAAAAAAAGCTTCCTGAATCAGTCCATCTAGGGGCGAAAATGCAAGATTATAAGGGAATTTGTGTGAGAATTTGTTATACATGGTAGACTCATGAGAGATATGAAAAACTTGGTAATTGTTTTGGATTGAGAATTCACAGTGCCTTTGATATCTGCATGTTCCCTTTCAGTCGGTCACTCTCGACGCCACGTCGGTGACCGACGAATATGGGATATCGCTTCGCTAGACCAATCTACTTCGAGTGTAAACTAAACGAGCCAATGCACATTGGCATGCAATTATTGCATCCAGCTGCCGCTGATCACTGCGTGAGTATAAGAAGGCAGCAGGTGCAATGCATTCCAGCTTCGTTAGTTTCGCTCTGCTCAACTGTGTCTGCTGTGAACTACGAGTTCAGCAAGCTCTCGGAAGCTTCGTGTGTTGGCGAGACGGCGCTTCAGTGGCGGTCGTTCCTGTGTCGAGTGGATTGCACACTTCAGGCTGCACTACCCCTGTCATGTTGCAAGCGGCCAATTCCCCTGTGCACCTCAGCACTAAAAGAACACTTCCTAAAGAGCAAGTTTATCTAAAAAAGCTTCATGGGTGCGTCTTTGTAAAGATGACGGATCGTTCTTATTAGGATGCTGTTTCACCCGTGCGTTTCTGGGTGCGGTCATTACCTGGCAACGGGTTATGGTCACGATCGCTGCCTCACGTGTCTGGGCGTCGAGCACGCTGAGGGGGCTCTCGTGGATGAGTCATGTTCTCACTGCGGGAATATGACCATCTCGGAGCTGCGAACCAGGCTCCCCTACCTTCAGGGGGGCGGAGTCCCGTTACCGCGGCCGTGATCTGGGGCTCGTTCTGGTGGCCTACAGACAAGAACCACTTCCGGCAGTAGCGCGGATGGTTTGAGGGTCACAGTGGTGGCAAACCCACAGGGAACCAACCCTCTGGGGAGCACCATTCTCAACTACTTAGACGATTGACTGATACTTTAGAACAGTCTCGAGATCAGTTGTGCGAGCACAGTGATGTGGTGCTCCGGCACCTGAGCCTGTTGGGCCTTCAGGTCAGCTGGGAAAAGAGCAAACTCTCGCCGTGGCAGAGGATCTCTTTTCTCGGTATGGAGTTGGATTCGGTCGAACAGACAGCACGCCTCACAGAGGAACGTGCGCGGTCGGTGCTAGCCTGCTTGAATACATTCAAGAGCAGGACAGCGGTCCCACTGAAACTCTTTCAGAGGCTTCCGGGAATTATGGCGGCCGCGGCAGCACTTACACAGCTAGGCCTATTACATATGAGACCGCTCCAGCACTGGCTTTATGGCCGAGTCTCGAGGTGGGCGTGGAAGCGCGGCACTCACCGGGTCCAAGTTACACCGGCCTGTCGCCAAACCCTCACTCCGTGGTCAGATCTTGCATTTCTCTGGGCAGGGGTGCCCCTAGAGCAGATCTCCAGGCATGCTGTGGTTTACACGGATGCCTCCACGTACAACAGACAAGTAGTCTCAGGGGTTTGGACGGGCCCGCAGCTGCAGTGGCACATCAATTGCCTAGAGTTGTTAGCAGCGCACCTTTGCCTTGAACCGTATCAAACGTCTCTTACGAGGCAAGCATGTGCTGGTCCGAATGGACAACACTGCGACTGTTGCGTACATACATCGACAAGGTGGTCTGTGCTTTCGTCGCATGTCGCAACTCGCCCGCCACCTCCTCCTTTGGAGTCAGAAGGTTCTGAGGTCACTTCGTGCCGTTCACATTCCAGGCCTGCTCAGTCATACAGCTGACGAGCTGTCTCGAGCAATGCTCCCGGGAGAATGGCGACTCCATCCCCTGATGGTCCAGCTGATTTGGAGGCGTTCAGAACCCCTCAGGTAGACCTGTTTGCTTCTCCAGAGACCTCTCACTGCCAGTTGTTCTACTCCCTGACCGAGGGAACTCTCGGCACAGACGTACTGGCACACAGCTGGCCGCGGGACCTACGCAAGTATGCGTTTCCCCCAGTGAGCCTTCTCACACAGACACTGTGCAAAGTCCGGGAGGACAAGGAGCAAGTCTTGCTAGTAGCGCCGTATTGGCCCACACGGACCTGGTTCCCCAAACTAGTGCTCCTTGCGACAGCCCCTCCTTGGCCAATTCCTCTGACGAAGGATATACTGACTCAGAGATGGGGCACCATTTGTTACCCACGTCCAGAACTTTGGAAACTCCATGTCTGGTCCCTGGACGGGATGCGGAGGTTCTAGGTGACCTACCCCAAGAGGTAGTGAACACCATCACTTCGGCAAGAGCAACGTCTACGAGACACGCTTACGCCTTGAAGTGGAACCTGTTCGTCGAGTGGTGTTTTTCTCGCCGAGAAGACCCCCAAAGATGCCCGATTGTGGTCGTGCTGCTCTTTCTGCAGCAAGGGCTGGAGCGAAGGCTGTCTCCCTCCACCCTCAAAGTCCAGGTTGCTGCTATTGCTGCGTACCATGACCCCGTGAATGGGAAGTCTTTGGGTAAGCATGACCTCATCGTCAGGTTCCTTAGAGGGGCCAGGAGGTTAAATCTATCCCGGCCCCCCTGTATACCCTCTTGGGACCTGTCTCTAGTGCTTAAATCACTACAGCAGGGCCCATTCGAGCCTTTGCATTCAGTTGAGCTAAAGTTTCTTTCATTGAAAACTCTGCTCCTGCTTGCACTGGCCTCCATCAAGAGGGTAGGGGACCTGCATGCATTTTCGGTCGACGATTCATGCCTAGAGTTCGGGCCGGCTGACTCCCAGGTAATCCTGAGGCCCCGGCCTTGCTACGTGCCCAAGGTTCCCACTACACCCTTCAAAGACCAAGTGGTGAACCTGCAAGCGCTGCCCCGGAAGAGGCAGACCCAGCCCTGGCTTTGCTTTGTCCCGTCCGAGCATTAAGGTGCTACGTAGACCAGACACAAAGCTTCAGGACCTCAGACCAGCTCTTTGTCTGTTACGGAGGCCGGCAGAAGGGGAGTGCCGTCTCTAAGCAGAGGATGGCCCACTGGATTGTGGATGCCATAACCCTGGCTTATCAGGCTCAGGATGTGCCCTGCCCATTCAGGTTGCGAGCTCACTCAACTAGAAGTGTTGCATCCTCCTGGGCGCTGGTTCATGGTGCCTCGCTGACAGATATTGGTAGAGCTGCGGGCTGGGCGACCCCTAACACGTTCGCTAGGTTCTATAGCCTTCGTGTAGAGCCGGTATACTCCTGTGTTCTCACCTCAAACGGGTAGTGGCACTGAGAGGCCCCGATTAGTGTCGGCTTGCTTAAACTGCTCCAGAGTGTCCGTACTGTAGACCCTGTTGAGATCCTCCATCACCCTAAGCAGCTGGACGCGGTGGAACGTCCGGCGCCAAGCCTTCATGATGTATTCGTGAGAACCATGGAAGGTTGGGTTCCATATTGAGACCTAAGCGGTACTCGTTTGTGTATAGTCCACGGTATAGCCTTAGAGCCCGTTTTTCCCCGGCAGACTTCTGCCTTCCCAAGAGGGTTTTTAATCACCTACTCCTAAACGGATGCTATATGTGTATTTACCTCCGAGACCTCCTTCCGGAAGGATGGGGCTTCCGCAGCGTCCCGGTTCCAAGCGGACCGGGTACGTTTTCCCAGTATTATCCAATCTCACCCAGTGAGGTAGTGCTTTGATAATGGTGAGTGGAGCTACTTGTTCTGAGCCCCGGCCTACACATAATAGGGTGCAGGCGGCTCGCACAGGGCACTGGAAGGGGCAGCACCCATGGAGCTTTGATAGGGATCCCATATTCGTTGGTCACCGACGTGGCGTCGAGAGTGACCAACTGAAAGGGAACGTCTCGGTTACGTATGGTAACCCTCGTTCCCTGAAGGAGGGAACGGAGACACCACGTCCCGTCGCCATGGTTGCTGTACCGCCGCTGAGTTGCTGGGTCCCCGGCTCGGCTCCTCAGCGAAAAACTGGAATGCATTGCACCTGCTACCTTCTTATACTCACGCAGTGATCAGCGGCAGCTGGATGGAAATAATTGCAATGCCAATGTGCATTGGCTCGTTTAGTTTACACTCGAAGTAGATTGGTCTATCGAAGCGATATCCCATATTCGTCGGTCACCGACGTGGCGTCTCCGTTCCCTCCTTCAGGGTACGAGGGTTACCATACGTAACCGAGACGTTTTCCTTGAAGACACTCATATCTAAGAATCAGTTCATTGTGACTGGAAGGTGTATTTGGAGAGATCAGAAAGGCTTGTGCTTATAAAGTAGCCTAATTTATTCCTATTTTAGTTTAGAGTTGACTAACATAAAGCTAATTATTTGTCCATCACTTTACAGTGATTTTATATATAAAATTTATATATAGGTTTTATATATAAATATGATAAAAATTTATATTATTATCAACAAAGTATGGGGTTGGTAAGATGTTTTTTTTTTCTTATCTTAAGTCTTATACATCCCCACCGAGGCTGCATTTATTTGTAAAAACCGCAATTTTTGTGAAATATTACTATTTAAAATAACTTTTCTATTTGGATATTAAAAATGTATCTTAGTTAATGTCACAAAATCTAAATACTGAGAAAATCACCTTTGAAGTTGTCCAAATGAATTCTTAACAATGCATATTACTTATCAAAATTAAGTTTTGATATATCTATGGTAGGGGAATTTACTAAATATCTTCATGGAACATGATCTTTTCTTAATATCTTAATGATTTTATGTGTGCTAATGCATGAGTTAACAATGTAAAATAGTTTCTTTATAAATTAAAACTTACCTAAATTAATAATTGCTGTGAAATTGTTATTTCATGATACTTAATGCATTAACATATTGAAGCTTATTGTAAAATGTTACCAATTAATTAATACAATGCACAAATAATCGAAGAAGTTGTCCTAAAGTGCTAATACATGGGAACAACATAATAAAACAAGTTTTGCAGTGTGGATTTGTTTTATTTTGGCCACTTTCATATTTATTTTAGACTTGAGTGTGTCGTAATAACATCTGCCCAACTCGGTCATAGGAGCTTCCAGCCTGCACTTGAAGGCAGCATATGCCATCTTCAGCTGTAGATGAGGCTAAAAGCATCTTGTAAAGTCCTCAGAGATTTGTTTAGCCGAACACATCCTGATGGAATATGAAGCCACAGACGGGCGCTGACTGGAGTCTGAGGCGTGGATGACTCATTCTTCTATTATCTGTATAGATCATGATGCAGACTTACATCATTAGGCCTATTAACATTACGCTAAGAGGCATACTCAAATCCCCTGAATCTGAACTGCTTCTCTGTGCTTCATTATGTTTTAGCACTGAAAAACTGTTGCAGTTTACAAACTATATTCCAGTGCCGTTTTATCAACCCAGTGTATTTTAGCATCTAACTAAACAGTCATGTAATCACATTATGCACCTATGTGGATGATGCAATCTCACCACAGACGACCACATTAGACAGCTAGAACTGTTATACAATATTTATTCGGGCACACTGTAATTCTGGAAAGCTAAAAGGCACACTGGAGAGATCCTAATAGAAAATGGGACTCAAAATGCAATTACTGCACTGATGATGGTTATCTGGCCGTTGTTATTGTTGTTTTTGCTGGTTTCTCCGCTATAGACTAATTACCGTGTGTGTGATGTTATTTATGAATTCATAATCTTTTTCTGTGTGGAGAGCATAATAGATCGCATCACACCACACTGCCAAGTCTCTGACACTTGCACTGTTAATTACCAGCCTCATTTGCATATACAAAATGAAACCATTTAGAAAATAGTACTTTGTAGTAGGACGTGCAAATTTTGAAAACTGAATTGTGTTGTTTTCATTGCCTAATTTCATATAAAATTGGTTCGTTTCATGTGAAATTATGCAATAATTCAAAGCAAAGTCTAAACTACGTTTCATGTGTTGCCATGAAAACCTAAGAGAGGATGTTTGCTCCTTTCGAAACTTTAATATTCAGCTGCGCCTCTGCTAGTGCCGGCGGTCAGATTGAAAGAGACTTTTACATGTTTTTATTCCACCATGAGCTTCATCAAACAAAAACGAAAAGAAAGAAAAAGGAAAATGAATTTTGGAGCTCCTCCCTAGAGTTGAAGCTCTTGCTGTGCTCCATGCATGCTAATAAAGGTGTGGGAGGGAGATGGGGGTTCTCAGAAAATACAAGATTGGATGTATTCCCCAGGAAGCCACATGGAGGTTCATTACTTTTGTATGGCTCCTGTTTTCTGGTTTATCTTCAAATAGATTCCGTTTAAGATTGATTAAGGATGACACTAATGTATGGTGTGCTATTTTCTCTCTTTTAGCAGCTGAAATGTACACAGAGCTAGAATAAAAGTAATAAATTGCCCAGCAGAAATATATTGACTTTGTATAGCGCAGACCCTCAAGCGCAGGAGGATAAAAGCGAATCCATGCGTATCAATAATCTGATGTGACAGCTGCAACATTAAATGATTTTAAAGCCATGAAATTTTGCATCTTACTGAAACAATCTCTCTCTCTCTCTCTCTCTCTCTCTCTTTTTCCACCTCCACACATGGGAGAACCCCAAAGGCAGGCGTAGAGTGAGTAAACACTCTGAAGTGAGTGTTTTATGTGTTTTCACACTCTCCTTTTAACCCAATCTACAGAAACCATTCCTATGACTGTATATGTCCATTTGGTCAAAAAAAAAAAAAAAAACAAGATACACTTCTGCTTATATGATTTTGTGCAGCCCCTCCCAGTCTCAAGCCTTTGTTTTCAGTTTGAGTGCCCTGGGGTCTTATGAGGTAACATGGACGCCTTGACATCCCCACTGTACCAGCCATACTGTACTAATGAGGAGCCCCCCTTCACCCCACCTTCCACCTCCTCAGAGAGCGTAGGGAAGCGGGGAGTCTCCGATCAGCTCAGCTTTCAGGTTGCAGCACCTCGCATCACCTCCAGCCTCCTCCTCCTCTGTGTGTGTGGGAAGAGTCGCTTCAGGTGCGGCTAATTATTACTGTCTCATTGTACCAGCCAAAAAAAGAAAGCTTGGCTTTTGCAAATCCACTCCCAAAAGCAGTATAACTCATCTTTCGGAGACTTGTAAATTATTCATTCTCCAAGGTTAATGAAAATATGCTAATGGGGAAGAATCCGTGGTGAAAGAAATGATAAAATTGTAAAGACATGCCCGTCCTAAATAATTAGAATGAGTGCTGGCTTTAATTATGTTTGAAAAACAATTGAAAATGCAGATAGGACATAAAAAAAGAAGACATTATACAGTAGATCTTTTTGTTGTATTTAATAACAAAGGTGTTTTTAAAGGGTTAATTTGAAGAGTGAAGTGCCACCTGAAATTTTCATCTAAAATTAGGAATTTTATCAGGCTCCAATATTTAAGTAAAATGACTCAACCTAAGCATAGGAGCTTGATAAAAATCCTAATTTTAGATGAAAATTTCAAATGGCACTTAGAGGCTTTTGCATCTGAACTCTTCATTTATAGAAATTCTGATATGGAGCAGCTTAGTAATTTAGTAACTAGTGACTTAGTAAATTATTATTATTATTATAATTTTTTTTTTTTGTACTGATATAATTTTGAAGCCTAAATTCATAGGTGAAATTCTTAAAAATAATACTTTTGAGTTTTTTGGAATAACATAAAATAATTATTTTATTATATTAAGTTAGTTTTTTAACATTCACATTTTTTATTATTATTTGCAGTCATGTGTTGGAATTAATGGTTCATTTAATATAATATAATATAATATAATATAATATAATATAATATAATATAATATAATATAATATAATATAATATAATATAATATAATATAATATAATATAATATAATATAATAATTGTATTATAAGAAAGTTGTTTTAAATTTTTTTGTTAAAATGTTCTAATATTTTATTTTAAATGTTAATTTTTTTTTTTAAATGAATGAATCATGATATTTGAATCTGTTTTCTAATATATTAAAAGAGATTGATTATTTATTTATGGTGGTGGCTCAGTGGTAGAGCATTGCGTTAGCAGCGCAAAAGGTCATGGGTTCAATTCCCAGGGAACAAACATAGTGGTAAAACAAAAATGTATAGCCTGAATGCACTGTAAGACGCTTTGGATAAAAGCTTCTGCTAAATACATAAATGTAATAATGAGTAAGTTGTGCTCGCATGGATTTAATTGTAAGATATACATTCAAGATTTCAAAATTCAAGCACATTTCTAAGTACTTAAAAAAAACATCCTTTTCCTACTGATATTTATATTTGACCCTTTTATTAACTGTCTCAAAACAACTGCTGCTAGTGTTCCTGTTGCTGCCAATATTAACATGCTATAAATGAATAAAGAGATTATGTATGGCGAACAAAGAAATTGAGAGGATAGAGAGAGAGAGAGAAAGAGAGAGAGGGATAGAGAGAGAGTAAAATAAAGCGGCCAAATGATTGTGGTTCTCTGAAGTCCTGGTCCTGACCTCTGAATATAAGGCTGACTGTATGTTTACAAAGAGAGTGATGGACGGCTGTCAGAGCGCTGTGAGTTAGAGTGAGTGTGAAGAGGGCATAAGCAGTGATTCAGACCACAATCCATCAGAGAGCTGTCACTCAAACATCCCTCCCACCCCTCGCTCTGGCCCACTTACACCTTACGACCACTCACTCTTTTCTTTTTCTTCTCACATTCTGTCTTCCCTTTCTCATTTCCTAGCTTTCCCTCTTCATCTCCATCATTCTTCCTGTGCCACTGTCTCATGTCCCCCAGTGTCTTTCTTTTTCTGTCATTCGTTTAGGGTATTCGGTCAAGGGTCAGTTTCCTGCCTATAGTGAATAGAACTGGAAGAACAGAAACAGTAATATTACTGGGCTTTACTTCTAAACATACTCTGAACCCTTAAGAGCCTTGAAACAGTTTCTCTGTTTAAAGCTTTATTGTGGTCTCGGGGAGGTCAGGTCATCTAGATGTACTTTGTTATTTTTAATTCAGAATCTTAACTGTGTGTTATCTCATAAAAATGAGGGATCAGATTACCTACCTACTCAGAGATCTTCCGAAAATTCTGATTTTGAATTCCGGTGACTGGTATATTAATGACTAACTCATTTATTTTACCTTTGTGGAATATTGTAACTAAAGCTAAATGTCTCCTTGTGACTGGGGCACGTTCATTATGGATTTACAAATTTTTTGTGTTAAATAACAGTTAGTGATTCACGTACTGCTGGTTTCCCAATTAAAATAATAATGAATGTATGATCATGAACCACTCAAAACGGCTTCACAGAGATGTAGAAACAGCACCACATTTGATAAGCTGAATTAATTTCTTTATTCAATTAAATATCCAAACCCTTTAAAAGATTTTTTTTCTTTAAAGAAATTAATACTTAAGTAAGGAAGACGGATAAAAATGAATAAAAAGTGAAAACCAAGACATTTAAAATGTGCCAAAAGATTTCTAGTTTAAATCAATTCTGTCCTTGAACTCTGTACAGTATACCTTTTAAAAAAAATACAATTAATAATTTCTTCTTATTAGTATTATTTAGTGTATTTTGTAAATGTGTCTTGTAAATGAAAATTTCATTCAGTAAAGGAAATCACAAACTCTCTTTTGAGAGTTTGAAAACTCATCCAGATAAGGCTAAAATAAATTCTGCTTTGTTGTTTTAAGTGTTTTGTGAGTTTTGTTTTATGGATAATTCTTTATTTTAAGGTGTCCTTTTTTTTACGGATGTTACGTGTACTTAATATTGTAATAACAATAAATTATGCATGATTGCATGCATGTAACAATTAGGTAAACCCTAATCCTTAACTTAATCATATACTTAGAAATGTTATGACATAATATTTCTCCGTACTTGAATGTATAATTGCACTGTAACAAGGACACCTTAAAATAAAGTGTAACCGTTTTATGTATGCTATGGCAGGTACAATGTAATATCTGTTTGTAGAGCGTAAAAAACTTAACACAATGGGAATATGAGCTATTTTAAGATCTCAAGATGGAGAGGTGTTCTCCAGACTGAAAGCATCATCGCAACCCTACTGGAATCCTGGTTGGCTTATTGATGAGCTCCTCCGATGTTGGGTCAGCCGTCTATTTAAACGGCCTGCTGGTGTAAAGAATAAGGCATCACAACAGAGAGTGCACATAACGGTCCTTTGGTGACATGACAAACTTCCTAGAGTCTGGTTCTGTTGGTTTGTGAGCTATTGGCAAGAAGTAATTAATATTGTGGCTTGTTTCCAACATTGGAACAACTTATCAATAGCAAAAGACCGAATATACTGTATAAGTAACCTGTGGTAACCTGATTTGAATGTGGAGGCAATGTAGGAGCAATTCCATTTATTTTAACACTGCATCAAATAAACAAGCTTTACAAGAACCTATATCTTTAAATAAAACCAGACAGCAGTATAATGGTTGCCTTGTACAATTTAATTCACTGAACAAAAGGTCAACAAAGGTTTCAACAACAAGTGTCTGGACAAGAACAACTGATCAGCTGTAAAAGGCAATTTCACTGTGTTGGTGAAAACATGGTGTTATCTGATTTAATTATTTTTACTTTTGGCTACCAAATCTTCTATTGCTCTTCTCTCATGCTTCTGACTAAATAATGTAAAATATTTTTTTTGAATAGATATTTAAATATTCTCTTAATTAACAAACAGATTTGGTAAGAAAATCATTGGTATAAATTTATTATGATTATTTTTTCCTGGTCTCCTGGCCAGTGACTATGCACACCATAGATAAAGCGCTTGAGTATCAAGCAGCGCCAAATTAACATATTTTCTGTGTAGCATCAGTTGAATTAACTGAGCCTATGTGACGTTATTGATTTTAAGACACTAATATTAGTGCAAAAATATAAATAAATAAATAAAAAATGAATCCTAGCAGAACAGAACCACATTCATGACAGATAATTGGATTCATACTCAGCAGATCTGATCTGGCTCCCTACATCTGCACAGCTAAGAGCACATTTTATGGACCAATTTGATGGGGTTTCCATCTGTTTATGTGTTTTATTGATACAAGTACAGAAAAAGAGGCAGACAAAGCCAGAGGGCTGCTGCAATACAGCAGACAAACAGAAATTGGTGTCATGGATTCTGCCTGGAACTCAAAATAGCGTGAAATGTCAAGAACCCTCTTGCAGCAGGCAGATATAATTGATGTTTTATGACATTTACAGATGCGTTAGGTGGAGAACTCAAGCATGGTGGTGCTTTAAATGTATGCTAGTTGACATGCCACACAAACTGGCATGAGAGAAGAGCATGATTAATGCAATATCAACAGCCTGTGGAGGCCCATCTACCGCTAACATCCTTTAGTATAGTTACACCTACCTTTGTTGTAACTGAGACTATATAAATGTAGGCAAAATTAAGAAAAACAGTGAAAGGCTTTTTTTTTTTTCACAGATGTGTGTTAACCCAGACCTAAAACTGGAATCATGGGATATTGCCAGTTTGTGGTATAGTTGTAATACAGTTATACATTTTAAAAATACAAATCAGTTGATCTCAATTGTTGATTTACCTTTTTAGTGTTTGGATTTATTATTTTCATATTTTATATATTAAGATAACGTTTGTTCTGATTTAATCTTTATATAAAATCAAATGATATTCAAACTTAATTATTATTTAACTCAAAATAGTTCAAATTTTTATTAATTTAATGAATAATGATTTTTATATATTTGATTTGATTAAATCGTTATATAAAATCAAATGGTATTTAGCCTTTACATATTTTTTTTTTATCTTTATCTTTATCTTTATGTGTATATATATATATATATATATATATATATATATATATATATATATATATATATATATATATATATATATATATATATATATATATATGTGTGTGTGTGTGTGTGTTTGTGTGTGTGTGTGTGTGTATTTTTTTTTAGGATTTGATAGACAAAATTATCTTTTCATTTAAGTTAAACCAAATCATGAATAACATCTTCCATCCTTTTAATTATAGGAAAAATAACCAATGTAACAGGACACTACCCTTTATATAATCGTTGAATTTGTTCACAGCAAAGGTGAAAGGAAGCACGATCCTGTTACACCAAACCGAAAACAATCTTAGGACAGATTTATGGGTCTAAAGACTGCACACTCACCCTGACCTCCTCTGTTTCAGGACGTAACTTGAAAAGTAGATCATTTACTGTGTCTGGAGGACTGGTGAAGAAAAGATGTTGTAACAGAGCAATGGGCGAGTAAGCAGCATTCTAAAGCCTAGCGTTATTGCTAAGGGGCCCAGGAAGGCTGTCTCTTTCACATGCTAATGTCTGCATTTCACGCACGTAGCGAGGGTGCAGACGCGGCGGTGCAGCTGTCTGCTGTTTTATCAGCTCTCTCAGTGGGTCCCTAATGAATATTCTTCTCTCTGGCAGTGTGCATGAGCTCAGTAATCAGGTTAAGAAGCCTAGCACTTAGCAGGGCTTCTGAAGCTTCATCATTACCAAACCATGACCCTGCCCAGGTTCCATATCCTACTGCAGAAGAGTTGGCAAAGCTGCATATAATGGCCAAGTGAGAGAGCAAAAAAAAATAAATAAATAGGTTGAAAGGCTCTGTTGAAGTCAGAACAGCTGCTCCCTGGGTTTTGTTTTGGTATCTTTTGAGTATCTTCATGCTTTCTGCAGATAACTGGATAATTTAATACCAGTGTTGGTTCTGGGAAATAAGCAATGCAAAAGCAAACAGAGCATGGAAGTTAAAAACCAAAGAAAGCAAGTATCCTCTGGCAAGGCCAAGATTTTCAGCCCATGGTATATGAATGTTTGGGGTGAATTAATTGCCCGACCATGTACCTTTTGTTATTTTCCAATTAGTTTATATCTTCTGATCTGCAGTGAGCGAGAGCTTGAAGTCATTGGGTGATGTCAGACTATTATGAAGAAGACAGTCCCCCACAAAACAGAGAAGATAATCTGCACAATGGCTTCTGTGAAGGGCACTTAATTAAGTCAACACAAATCATTAACGCATTTTCACTCAGGCTCAAATGTGAGAATTAAAGATAAAGTAGACAGCAACGGCATATTAATTCCATTGTAAATGATGTTTAGAATATAAAGTATATATAATATAAAATTTTAAACAGTACATTATACGTAATATTTCAAACATTATTTCAGAAACGTTTAATTTGCTGTTTCAAAACTTTCCAGAACATTTTCGTTTACTTTTCCTTGGAGGTGGGATGATTTTTAGAAGTTAAACTAAACATCTCTGTGGCTGGAAAACAAAAGCAATACACACTTGCAGCAATCGACTTTGACACGAAAGCGCAGGCTAAAAAAGCAGTTTTCTGCCCCGTAGTTTTAAGTGCTCCCAGCAAGTAGCTTTTAAAATAGGTCAGTGGCCTGTTGTCTTGTGCAACAGCGAGTTCTCCCTTAGCTCTGCGCTATCTGGAGTAGCTGGAAAAGGGTGTTTCTGCTTTCCTCTGCAAATCGATACCTCCACGGCAACTCGCTCTCTCTATGTCTGAGCGATTAAGTCCTGCAGGAACAGGAATCCGGCTCTATCTCGCTGAAAGCTGCCTGCCACTCAACTCCAGTGGGCAGATAAGTTCTCACATCAGGGAGAGAAACCTGGGAGGCATCGGGAGAGAGAGGGAATGGGTTTTACACATTTTACACGTGGGAGAAAGAGTGAGAGGTAGCAGAATTTACTTTCTGACAATGTGATAGAATGAACTTTTCACTCATTTTCAGGGCCATCAACCAGACAAATTCATATTTATTTGTGAGAAGATGAAGAAAACGTTCTCGCGCTGACATCAAAACAGTGTGGACGAGCTCCTCGGAGTGTCCCAGTAAACAAACTGTCTGTAGCTAGACAAACCGTCTGGAGGGACAAACAAACAAACAGAGGGATTACAGTGTGCAAGATTAATGCCTCTTTTGTTTAATGAACTCCTCATGAACCTAATTACTGCAGGGATGCTGAATATGAAAAAATGATGTCTGATGAGATTGACTTTGACTTATTTGGAATGATAGCTTACAGACACCCAGCATGCAGGGTGGGCTTGTGTACAGATGGAGGGAGGAAGGACGGACAACTAGAAAGCCAGGAGAGGTAATCAGTATTCTTAGTTGTTTGCTTTCTGAAAATGACCTGTTTTGAATCTGTGATCTGAATTTCTAGGCTACGTCGCTGTTTTTCAGATCCTGTGGGATAAAGCAGCATGTGGTCCTGGTGATTTGAATCCTGTAAAACCGCCCCGGGTATATTGAAACATCTGTCAGCGTAGATCTGGACAATGGGAAGTAGATCAAATCCTCATAATTTTATGTTGTCGAGTTTCCAGTGTGCTGACTGTGGTTCCAGTCCTGTTTAATTGTTTTGGTACACTCAGGATCATGTGATCAAGCTGTGCTCTGAACACTTTGACCCAAGCACCAGTAGTGCTCTGCTTTGTAATTCTCTGCTAAATGTATGAACGCAAGGGGCACTATAACAGACATTATTATTTTTATCTGTTGTCTTCTACAGTCAGTTTCAGGTCAACAACTGTTATCCTCTTTTATGAGCTGAGGATTATTTCCGCCACAGTAACACAAAATCTGTGTTAAGTATGCATGTGCAACTCATACTTTCAATGTGTACAATTGCATGTTTGTTTAGAGACGTGCTTCTCAACTTCCCAAAAATATGTCACAGGTCTCTCCTGATAGACAGCAGGGGAAAATAACAGTGCTAAATGCATATGATTACATTGAAATGCCTAATTTTGCATTAAATCTTAAAAGAATTGTTCGGCTGAAATTTGAACTTGTGATCCATTTTGGTTACCATTGACGTTCATTGTATGAACAAAAGAAAGAAATCTCTCAAAATATATTATATTATTTTCTTATTATCTTATATCTTATTATATTTAGGTCCCTTAAAAGGACAGGTTTGAAACAACATGCGAGTGAGTAAATGATGATAGGATTTTTATTTTCGGCTGAGCTGTCCTCTTAAAGCCACATGCCAGTATGGACAGGTTTTGTGCCAAACCAAGAAGAAAAAAAAAGTGTAATTTTATTTATTTCAGTTTGTTTAGATTTCAGTTTAGTCTTTACAGCTGCTAAAGATGTTCTAAGCTGTATCATTTAAAATTGTTTAACGGCATTACATTTCATTTCACTGTCTGATGGTATTTATATTTAGTGACACTTTAATGTTTAAAGCAGACAGGATGTAAATGTTTTATATTTACATGTATATATTTATATAATTTATATTACTATATTTAATATAGAAACGTATCATATTTTTTCTCAAATATATACATGCATGGGTGTGTATTTATATATGCATAATAAATATGCTCAGTACACACACATATACTATGTAAACAAAAACTTTTATTTTGAATGTGATTAATCGTTTGACAGCTCTATTTATAATATATCATGTATATACCAGTACACTATCTAAAACATTTTGGTATTAGTTGGTTTAAGAATGTTTCAGAGATTCTTTTTTATTTTATTTTTTCCAGTCATGTCTATTTTATTTTATTTTATTTTATTTTATTTTATTTTATTTTATTTTATTTTATTTTATTTTATTTTATTTTATTTTATTTTATTTTATTTTATTTTATTTTAGTTTAGTTTAGTTTAGTTTAGTTTAGTTTAGTTTTGATTAACAATATTACCACTAGTTAAGAGCATAAAATCACACGTACTTACCAGATATTTATAAATCAACATTTTCAATATTCCTATTTGTCCTATGTCATGTTAATAATTTAGCATCTTGTTGGACCCATGAATTCATGAATTCCTTTTTCAAAACCAATTGAGAACCACTGGTTAATGTTTACTTCTGGCCTTATTCAAAATCAGAGCCTAAGTCATCACAATTTATAAAACAGACAAACTTTTGCACCATCAATAATAATCAGCTGTCAAACTGTCTGTAATTTCTCTTCATCAGCACGCACACAGACTTTAAACTTGAATCCTAAACTAAATTTGTTTTGACCATCTGGCTGTTGTAGGAAGAGGACGTTCAGACAGAAGTCCCAAGAAAAGTTTACACCTCACTTTCTTGTGCTAATGAAAAGAGTCCAGTTGTATGTCTGCATAGCCGTGGCTAAAGCGAGACCCCTCAGCCAACATTGCCCTGGTCTCCATGGCAATGAGGCCTCCTGACCCGCCTGTCAGCATTGCTAATGGCCATTGTTGTGAGCCATGACCTGTGAGCTTCTCATGAGCAGATGGAGGGTTTGACCCCCACCCAGCCTTAGTGCTGCGCCGTCACCCACGCACCCTCCCCTCTATCAGCTGCCCTGCTCCCAAAGAAACAGCATGACAAAGCAAGGGACGGGAGAGAGGTGAGGGGGGAAGCGCAGTGCAGGCGTAACTGTGGAAACTTGGAGTTGGGTGTGTGTTTGTATGGGCCCCTGCAGGCTCAAGCAGCAGCAGGGCACACTCCCATCAACAGACGGGGGCCGAGGGGCTTAATACCAGCTGAGTGGGGGCCTGTGCTTTAAACTGCATATACGATGATTCAAAGACATCTAAACATGCAGTGTATAAAGATAAACATGCAACATATACAAACCTTGTTTAAAAATTAATGCGATAAATGATGCCCCCTAAGGGCTGGATCATACAAGTGTGTTTTTGCATTCTAAAGTGCTATTCCAGGAATAAATTACATTGTGTAAAGTTAAAAGAAGTTCAACTAAAAAAAAAACACACACACGCTTTGTTCAACAGAATTAAACAATATGCAGGGGCCTGGAGATGTGTTTTTCAAAGTTTTAAACTGGTTGCTGTCTTAAAAATGTGAAGGTGGCTTCCGTCTGCATGTGTACACGGTCAAACAATTTAAAAACTTTGAACTGTGTAATACTATGCATTCTTTACCTGGTAAAAAATGAAAAAAACTTGATTTCAAAATAGATGTGGATTGTAGGCCAGTTTTGGCTTATTTAATGATATTGAAATGAAACAAATAAAAAAAATGTAGACTTTCTGTTCAATGTTTTTAACTGACACAATAATAGCCTTAGACTAATCTGCACTTGGTGGCTTTTCTACTGTTCAAGCATTTGAGGTTGGTAATTGTTTTTAAAAACCGACCGTTTCATTTATTTGATCAAAAATGCAGTAATACTGTGAAATATTTTTTTACAGTTTAAAATAAGTTTTCTATTTTAATAAACTTTAAAATGTAATTTATTCCTCTAATGGAAAAACAAAATTTTCAGCAGTCATAATTCCAGACTTCAGTGTCACATGATCCTTCAGAAATCTGGTTTGGTGATTAAGAAATATTTCTTCTTATTACTAATGTTTAAAATGTATGCTATTTACAATTTTTGTAAAACCTGTGGTACATTTAATTGAAATATAAATCTTTTGTAACTTTAAAAGTCTCCACTGTGACTTTTGATAAATTTCATGTGTCCTTGCTGAATAAAAGTGTTAATTTCTTTCCGTAAAAAAAGACCGTCAAACTTTGAACACTGGTGTATATGTGATTCATTGTGATACATTTAATTAATTAATTGGCATATCATGTTATTAATTCACATTTTGTATTGATTTACACCATAGTATGTGCATGGTCCTTCAGCAAACCTGCATGTACAAACTCTTGCTTTTTCTTCTTTTTCTCCCACACAAACACACACACACACTCAGAGTGTGAGATGAATAACAGCTATAGAGCGTAGAGGTGGCGGGGTTATAGGGGAGAGCAGCAGTGCTTCAGCATTCACTCTGTGGGAGTCAAGACTCAAATCCCCACAGTAGGACTCACTGCAGAGCAAGGCTGATTCAATGCATTACCAATTCAGCTGATTCAACCTTATTCCACCCTAACACAATACACGCTCCTCAGTCCACCGCCTTCCGCCACACTGGTCTGCAGGAAAGCACAATTGGTGCTTGTGCTGCGAGACTGAGATGGTTTGCAGGAAAATATTTAATGGCTGCATCTTCGTATATTTATAGATAACTGAATTGGAAGTTTGTGCCTGGCTGTAAAAAGTGTCTCAGCAGTTCTCTGTGTCCAAGGCAACACGCTTCAAGAATAATAACTTAATATTGTGATGTTCCTGAAAAACTCATGGGAGGTAATCAAGCAGAAATATAATATCTTCAGCAATTTTAAAAAATATAGATTTTGCATTCTAGTTGTTACAGTATATAAGAAGCAATTGCACTTTTTTAAAATAATAGGCAGAAATGGCCCTGGCCTTTTTAAAGTAATAGTTCAACCAAAATGAAACATTCTCTTCCAGAAGGCATGCTGTTTTTTTTTCTTCTGTGGAACACAAAGGGGGCAATTTCCCATCGGTTTCATCCACAATCACATTCATAGTGACCATAACTGCAAGTTCTCTTACGAGAGCTCTCTCGTACTGCGTCTTAGCTAAGACGCTACGGGAAAAGTCTCTTTTCACGAAATACTGAAGCAAAAAATTATCCTTAATTTTGTATTTTTGTAAAGCGCATTTGCAGCAGTACACAGCCATAGGCGAGACGGCTCGTTCGCTCATTGGCTTGTTCTGCGGCATCTGCACAGCCTATCGAGCACAGGCTGATGCAACATCAGACCAATAAGCCGTTCCTGCTGCGCTATCCGGCGCCTATATCCTTTATATCCTTTGTATCCATATATATCCTGTGTGTGTTCGCCCTGCGACGCACACTCACAAAAAGAGCTGTGTCTTTTTAAAGATGCCCTCGTGCGGCTCGTGCAGAGCCCCGCTCAGCGAAGGAGATCTGCGTCTCCTGTCTGGGTGAGGACCATGCAGCGCTCGCGCTCGCTGACAGCGGCTGCCCTCATTGCGAGCTACTGCCTATGGTGACTCTGAGGACTCGCCTGGCGTCCTTCTCGAAGCCTGCATCATCCGCTGCGCCGCAGCGCTGTAAGAAGCGCCGCTCGCAGCGCCTACCAGAACCGCCTCCAGCTTGGCCGAGCTCGCCGGTTCCCTCCGCTTCGCCGGCCTCCCCTGCATCGCTTCCCGATGTTCAGCATCCGCTGCTTGCCGACGCGTCATCCGAGGAAGTGGATCTCAGGCCCGCGTCGGAGGAAGAGGACATGTGCTCTCTGCTTGCTTCGGGCAGTGAGGGTTGGGCGAGCTCCGTGGATCTCGCGCCCTCTGCTCAGAGGCCCAGCAGACGGGGGGATATCGATAAGGAGCTGATGCGTGTACTCGCTCTGGCCGCGGCGAGCCTCGGCCTCGAGTGGTCTGCACCAGCGCCCCCTTCACGTTCCCGGCTGGATGGTAGCTGTCTTCCGGATGAGCGTTCTTCTTCAAGCTCAAAGCACGCCCCCTTTCTTCCTGAGCTTTCCGAAGAAGTGGCGAAAGCTGGATGAGATGGGACCTGAAGCGATCTGTCTCGCGGATCTGAGGAGTGCTTCGGATCTCTCCCTCCGCGCTACTAAGTCCGCTGCACAGGCCATGGGACGGGTTATGGCTTCCGCTACGGTGGCTGAGAGGCATTTGTGGCTGACGCTTTCTGACATCAAGGAGTCTGAGCGCGCTGCGTTCCTTGATGGCCGCTAACTAATGCTGGCCTCTTCGGATCATCCGTCAACGAGTTTGTGGAGAGATTCGCCGAGGACCAGAAAGCTTCGCAGGCGTTCAAGCACTTCTTGCCGAAGCGCTCCGGTTCTGCAGCTAGCCGCTCTAGACCGGCCCCACAGAGCTCTCAGTCACGCCCACCGCCTCCTGCTGCGTCATCGCGACAGCGTCAGCAACGCAGCTCGGGACGGAGTGCCGAAAAAAGTGTTTTTTCTGGTGTTCCGGCCACGGCCGATGGTGCTATAAATGTAGTGACGATGCCCGCTCCTCAGTGCCCATCTCCACATGTAAGCACAGCCCTGCACACAGGGCCTGCGCCCATAAATATGACTCAAGTCGATCGCGCACACTGCATAGTAAGCGTGCCCACCCCTCAGTGCCCACAATTACTATGTCACACGCGTCATGTGGTTTCTGTAAAAACGAAACCCGTGCACGCTCGTCCGGCCACGGCCGATGGTGCTATAAATGCAGTGACGATGCCCACTCCTCAGTGCCCATCTCCACATGTAAGCACAGCCCTGCACACAGGGCTCGCGCACATAAGATCGACACAGATCGGTCGAGCGCGCCGCATAGTAAGCGTGCCCACTTCCCAGTGCCCACATACACTATGTCACATACGGCGCGGAGCTTCTGTAAAAACGATGTACATTCTGCACAGGCAGACAGCGAGTTGAAAGTGGTAAATGTGCACACATGCAGCCCACAGTTACTCGCAGACATATCGAGTCCCACGGGACCTGCTCAGCCTTCCCCCAGTCGGTTAAGCGCCGGGACGGGGTCGAGGAGGAGCGATCTGCCCGCTGTGATCAGCGCGCTCCCTGCCTCAAATGCGCAGCACACCCGAGCGCCGCCGTTGCCCAGTCAACAGAGCGCGCTTCGCATCCAGCCCTTAGCCATTCATGCAGATGCATGGTCAGCGCTTCCAGGGGTTTCGGATTGGGTGCTAGGCATTATAAAGAGAGGCTACTCGCTACAGTTTTCTCGACGCCCTCCGCGCTTTGCAGCGCGCGTCGAAACTACGGTCAAAACAGGAGTAGCACACATACTTCGGGCCGAAATATCAAAACTGTTGAGCAAAGGGGCTGTAGAGCCTGTGTCTCAAGCTCAAAGCGAGGGGGGGCTGTACAGCAGATACTTTCTGGTGCCCAAGAGAGACGGGGGTCTCAGGCCCATACTGGATCTAAGACAGCTGAACAAGGCATTGATGAAACGCAGTTTCAAAATGCTTACGTCCAGGAAGCTCCTCGCACAGATTCGCAGAGGGGACTGGTTCATGTCAATAGATCTGAAGGACGCGTATTTTCAAATACAGATAGCGTCAAACCACAGGCGATATTTGAGATTCGCCTTCGAGGGCCAGGCATACCAGTTTACAGTCCTGCCGTTCGGCTTGTCCGTGGCTCCTCGTACGTTTACGAGGTGCATGGATGCAGCGCTCGCTCCTCTCAGACTCAGAGGCATGCGAGTGCTGAATTATTTGGACGACTGGCTGGTTCTGGCCCGATCACGAGCGGAGCTCGTGGACCACAGGGCCGTTTTACTCGATCACCTCGAGAAGCTCGGCCTCAGTGTCAATTGGGCGAAGAGTTCGCTGAACCCCAGTCAGACGATTCTGTTTCTGGGAATAGTTCTTAACTCGTGTTCCATGACGGTGCGGCTGTCACCACAGCGCGTGATGGGATTTCAGCGCGCAACGAGTTCTTTCCGCTGCGGCGCGACCGTGTCGCTCAAACACTGTCAAAAGATTCTGGGCCTCATGGCCTCAGCATCTCCGGCTCTGCAGCTGGGCCTGCTCCGCATGCGCCCCCTGCAGTTCTGGCTGAAGGCTCGGGTGCCGCGCAGAGCGTGGGCGTCTGGCCGGCTGCATTTCAGGGTCAGGGTCAGGCTGACGGAACGCCTCCTGGTTTGGGCTCAGCGCAACGTGCGTTCGCTGAGGGCATTGCATGTGCCTGGGCTACAGAATCTGGGTCCAGACAGGCTGTCCAGAGGCAATGTTCCTACGGGCGAATGGTCTCTACACCCGCAAACAGTCCGGCTGTTGTGGGAGAGATTTGGCAGGGCGGAGGTGGACCTCTTCGCGTCCCACGAAAACGCTCACTGCCCCGCGTTCTTTTTCAAGAACGAAAGCGCGCTGTCACGGAAATGGCCGTGCTGCCCGCTTTATGCTTTCCCTCCCGTCTCCCTCCTTCCGCAGGTGATAGAACGGGTGAGAGAAACGAGATGTTCATTACTGCTTGTAGCACCTCTTTGGAAGAACCAACCATGGTTCCCAGATTTGATGCAGTTAGCAGATGTCGCCCCGTGGCCAGTACCGTTGAGGAGGGACCTCCTCTCGCAGGCCAGGGGCTCGATTTGGCACCCTCAACCGGAGTTGTGGTCCCTCCATGTGTGGGCGCTCAACGGTTACCCGCTGATCTCGCAGTGGGAGTGCTAAATACCATCACTCAGGCTAGAGCTCCATCGACACGACGTCTGTATGCCTCGAAGTGGTCGGTGTTCTCCAGCTGGTGCACAGCTCGAGGTTATTCACCCCTTAGTTGTGAGGTGACGGAGGTCCTCTCCTTCCTACAGGAGCTGTTGGATAAGGGCAGAGCCCCATCCATGCTCAAAGTTTATGTGGCGGCCATCGCGGCGTTTTCCGAAAAGGCGCTCGGTCAGTCAATAGGAAGGAATGATTTAGTCATCCGGTTCCTCAGAGGAGCTAGGAGGCTGAATCCTCCCAGACCTCCGTCAGTCCCTATGTGGGACCTCGCGGCGGTTTTGGAGGCTTTGAAGGGTCCCCCTTTTGAGCCTATCCAATCGGTTAGCCTTCAGCATCTGTCGTTCAAGACAGTATTCTTGTTGGCTCTCGCTTCGGTGAAGCGTGTGGGTGATTTGCACGCACTCTCGGTGAGCCAGTCGTGCTTGGAGTTTGGGCCTAATGACTCAAGGGTCATACTCAAACCTAGGCACGGTTATGTGCCGAAATCCCTCAACACACCGTTTTGGGCTAAGGTTATTGCCCTGTCTGCCCTGCCGGTGTCAGGAGAGGATAGAGACTCGAGTCTTCTTTGCCCTGTCAGGGTTTTAAGAGCTTATATGTCTCGCTCTGCTGCCTTTCGGCGGACGGAGCAGCTGTTTGTCTCGTTCGGTTGACATTCCAAGGGAATGGCTGTTTCGAGACAGACTCTATCCAGATGGATAGTTGACGCCATAGCGTTAGCTTACGCTTCCAGGGGCCTTCAGTGCCCGTTGGGCGTCAGAGCACACTCCACAAGAGGCGTCGCCTCGTCGTGGGCGTGGTCTACTGGGATCTCCTTGCAGGATATATGTATGGTGGCAGGTTGGGCCTCGCCGTCTACATTTATCAGGTTCTATAACCTGGAGGTTCCCGCCTTGCAAGCAAGGCTGCTGTCGGTATAGTCGAATCAGGGCCCTGAGGGGAATTCTGAGTACATGAGCGCTATGCGCTACCAACTGTTATATGGGCAGTATTGCGTAAGACCCGCATTGCCACATTGGTCAGGCCTTGCCTCGGCTGTGTGATGTCATATTGCCGCATCTACGGATGCTGCTAGATATGGGATGGAGGGCTTTCCCCCCTTTCTGTCCTGGACTCTCTGTGAGTCCCTCAGGTGACTGTGCACTGTAAATCCTGGGCGTTGCTTCAGGTTTATTGGTGTGATCCCTGCGCGCACGGCGTTTTACATTGGGTTCCCGTAGCGTCTTAGCTAAGACACAGTACGAGAGAGCTCTCGTAAGAGAACGTACTCGGTTACTAAACGTAACCTCGGTTCTCTCTAGAAGAGCGAACGAGTACTGCGTTCTCTGCCGTGCGTACGATTCACTCTGGTTCGCTTCGGCGGTGAAATAAATCAGGTGAGTCAGCCTTTTCGAGCTCCTTTTATAGGTTGGGCCACACCCATTTCGGCGGAAAGTGGCATGAAGGGCGCAAAGCGCCCTTATTGGTCTGATGTTGCATCAGCCTGCGCTCGATAGGCTGTGCAGTTGCCGCAGAACAAGCCAATGAGCGAACGAGCCGTCTCGCCTATGGCTATGTACTGCTGCAAATGCGCTTTACAAAAATACAAAATTAAGGATAATTTTTTGCTTCAGTATTTCGTGAAAAGAGACTTTTCCCGTAGCGTCTTAGCTAAGACGCAGTACGAGAGAGCTCTTCTAGAGAGAACCGAGGTTACGTTTAGTAACCGAGTACGTTCCAAACAGACATAAAAGAGGAAATATGTGTTTTTTATTTCAACTCTTGTAAAAACACTAAAAATGTAAAATTATTCAATTATAATTTTAGCTGTCAACTTAAGAACTGGATTGCTGATTTGGGTATAAATCATTGTTTTTGTTTTTTGCAACAGTTGATGCAGTTTAATTCAATTCAGTAAATTAATTGATTATTTAATACCATTTGATCATGTTCACTTTAGACGAGTGACCAACAGCTGATTCAGTTCAGTTCAATTCAGTTTCTGTTCAATTTACACTGAACTGTTTAATCCAGTTCAGTTTGATTCAGTTAATTATTTAATCATTTTCAGTGAACCAGCATATTCAATTCTATTTGATTCTATGAACAAGTCGATCCTGTTCAGTTTGATTCAGTGAACCAGCTGAACCAATTTCGATTTGAGTGAAATATTGTACACAGAAATATTGTATAACTTCAAAATACTTGATATTTATTCATTTGGAACTTTATTCTTAATTACATGCTCTTTGAAATTTGATCGCTATTTAAAATGTGTCTTGTCACTTGCCTTCAGAATTCTCCTTCTGTGTTCCATGGAAAAACAATAACAGCATTCAGATTTAACACAACATAAAAAGTAAATAAATAATGAGAGAATTTTCTTTTTTGAGTGAACTACCCCTTTAATCCTGGTTTTGTCACATTGTATGTTTACACTGTTTACCTCATGATTGCTACATAAGCTACTGTAAAATGCTGCAGTGGTGAAAGCGCAAAATGTAGCTTGCACATTTTAAATATGGCTCTTTCTGTGACCCAGAAATGCTGCCCAGCAGGTGCAAGGTAAAGGGAGTGAGTTTTCAGTCTCGAGGGGTAGCTGAGAGAGCTTGTAACTCTGATATGAGGCCTACAGGCCTTCAAAATCAGTACTGTGTTATCCAAAAGAAAGAGTGCGAGAGAGCGAATGCCTCGAGGGGGATGGCCCAGGTCCCATCTCCTCTCCCTGCCTCCTCCTCCTCCTCCTCCTGGAAGCTCGCCATCTGCCACAGCTGCTGCTCGGTGCAACCGCCACTCTAATTGACAATGAACCCAAAGGCGCAGCGATAATTGTGGCTGGCCGCTTTGGCAACTTCAGCGGGTTTCAATTCCTTCCTTTCAGGATTCATCAAGCCCCATCTGCTCCTCTCTCTGTGTCTGGCATCTGCCCCTCTACCCCTCCCTTTAACTCTTTCCCCTGTTCTCCCTCTCTCCCTCTTTCTTCTCCTCCCCTTTGGACAGTCCATGCTTTTGTGAGATGCTTATTAGAGAGTCGGTCGGTGGGTAACCCAGAGAGGTTAACCACACCCCAGAGGAGTGCAGCCTCGGTGGGGGCAAGCAGTGTTTGTACAATCCAGAGGCAGATAAAGGATGCTTTGTGGTTTTCTCTTTCTCTTGCTCTCCCTCGGTTGCTGCTGCTCCACATCCACCCTCTTTTCTTCTTTAAAAGCAAAAGAAAAGTGTCGTGTGTCGCAAAGCACGGGGAGGGTCACCCTGTACAGACGTGTGTATGTATGTGTGTGTTTTGAGTGCCCACTTATCTTGATTATTTTGCCCTGCTCTACTTGCATATTTTGATATAAGGCCCGAGTTTGATGCCATTTTTTTCTGAATATCAAAAATGTATCTCATATGTATATACATAGACCATTTGAGTACTGTATGTACATTAGCTAGTACTATAAAAGCAAGTACACAGTGGCCCAACAGATGCCTGAAAACACATGGGATGCACAGTATATTGATATCATCAGTCTTCATTCTAAACGTTGCGTCATTTTTTTTCAGTATGTATTCATGCATGCTCATTTTCTACATTTCTGCCAGGACCACTATCGTCGAAGATGATTGACAATTAGTATACAGTTTGGATTGGCAATATGGTTCTGTTCTGGACAAGAATTCCCTGGGGTAGATGGGGATCAGCTGAGAGTCAGCTGATGCGAGCTTGACTAACGTGACCTGCCAAAACTAACGCTATCCTTAATTTTTATGTTTAGATTACCTTTTGGTCATTTAACTGTTAAATGTAATCTTTAGCATATCTCAAAATCAATTTCTTATACTTTACATTATAATGTGATGCAAAGATTCACTTGTAGAACTTAACATTGACTTTTTAAATGAATTCATAGAAACTAACAGCTATAGAATTTTAATATTGAACATTTATCCGTTAATTTTAATATAGATTTTACATTTTGTTGTTATGAATTATTTATGCATGCTTATGTTTCTGGGTACTTAATTTTAATCAAAATGTCATAAGTAATTTTTGAATAAAATTTTGAAACAAGGACTGTCTGGTGACGTATGCCAGACTTCTCCATTCATTTAGGTCACTTAAACTCCTTTCTTAGAGTAGACCTCAAGCTTGCATTCATATTTGCCTTTATCCAACTAACAAATGATGCATAGAACTAACTCTCACCCTACATTTCTTTCTTTTTTTGTGCTATTGAATGTAAAAACAATAATGCTAATAATTTTTTTTCATTACTTTGATATAACATGACTTTAAAGGAGCATTTCACCCGTGGGAACATTGATCTTCATTGAAAGTGGGTCATATATGTAGTCGAAATCTATTAAAATTTTCGAATTTGGTGCCTTTTTGACCGAGTTATTACAGAAAGTAACTTTAGGGCTCATTTGTATGGAAAACCACAACTCCCACAATGCAACACATTTGCACAGCTCCACAAGCCACTCCCACTAATCCAGAACATTGAGACATTGAGGACACAGTTAGCGATGTATGGTATTTACTTGCCACAGTAGTAAACAATGCCACAGTAAGCTTTTTGTGCATTAAAAAAGGTACTGCACAAACAGTTTACAGTTGACGTTACGTAACTTATTAACCGGAAAACATTTCGTGATAATAATGCTTGAAGAAATTGTGTACATTTCACGAAATGAATAATAAATAAAATTGAAACACTTACTTTACAGTTAGACGTCCATTTGTCCCTGCAGGCTTCGGCTGGCGTTTCCAGTTTACCTTCGGAATTCTGAAATATGTCTCCAGGACGCCTCTGTCCATATGCGGGACGAAACTAGGATGGAATAATAATAAGCTTGTGTTTGTAGTCTACATTTTTCAATGAATTTTGACTTCCTGCTTATTATGACGCAAAATGACGATTTTTACATCATAATAAGCAGGAAGTAAAACACTTAAATCCTTATTTCTCCCATCTCAGGGAAAAATAAAGGGATAATCCATGATCATTATAATATATGACTGGGTTTCTAACAATACAAAGCTAAATGCAAATGGGTGAAGTGTCCATTTAATATGTCACCATCCCTAATTAACACAGGGCCCTATGAAATCCGATTTATTTTTTCCCAAATTCCATTTTATTTATTTAAGTTAGACTTTTTCCATTTATTTTATTTTTTATCATGTCTAATTAATTGAAATGATCAAATGTATACAATTTAACAGAATTTAATAAAAATTTTAACAAAAATTTTATTTTTAAGTCCCTGTGAATTTTTTTTCACGTTAAATTTTGTTTTATTTTTACCAAATGTTGTGTTTTCAATTAATTTTCTAGATTCCATTTTAATGGTTTCATTCAATCTACCTAACCCAACCCATAAGATTTATTCCCAAAATCAGTGGGAACTGATACCCGATAAACAAGGGTGAGCAAAGCGCCTAACCATGATTGTAAGCCTAAAACAGATATTTCTTGAAAAGTTATTTCTCAATTCTGAGAATGTTGTTCCAGGATCAACAAGGATGTTGATTCAGGAACATGTTGTACTTGTGGAAATCATGCTCGCCTTATGCAGTAAATTGAATGGATGACCGGATTCCGCGGAAATCATAGGGCCCTATTAACACTAGTGGTTGTTGGATTTTGTTGGATCCTTGTGTTATTAACCCTCTTGGATTGTCTGGGTGTGCATTGTCATAGTGAACATGCCAGTTTGATAATGTTTAAAATGTTGCCATTTTTCTTGAGCCAGTATGAGCTAGCCTTTAACGTATATCTTTGAGTAATGTTCAGATCACTTTGGATTATGTTACCTCGCCTCCCTGATCTCTGAAGGATAGAACTGATTCCCGTCAGAAAGATGTGTCTCCATTAGCTGTATAGCAAGCTCTGGGATGGGTGTCTCCTCTAGGTGTCTCTGGGGCAAAGCTCAGAGCTGGCACACAGACAATACCAGACAGCCAAGAGGGGATTGTGCCATTGCCATGCCAACCATTTTTGCCAACTGAGCCTTCTCGCTGCCAGGCTCCTGTCACACAGCAGATACGTGCAGCCTGCGCTGCCTCATTCCTCACAGGCGGGCCAGAGCTGAACATCGCCAGGGTTAATTGACGGCAGGGTCTCCCAGCTGCCTCACATAGATAGAATCGTGTGTGAAAACTAGGAAAATCTGAGAAATATAAGCTTTCGTGTAGGCTTTCTGATTTGCATTCACACACTTATGATATAATTTGTACCTAATTACCATACAGTTGCTAGTTATATGTTACAGACAGTCCTGTAAAATGTGGAATGACAGTGTATTGCAATTAATAACAATGTTTTCAGATATGCTTCACTCACCTTATGTTATCAGTGCCCAACTAATTTTTATCATGGCTGTCACATATCTGAATTTGCTCGATATTTCATTGAGACCTGCGTTAAAAATGCTATGGATCAATTCTTCCTTATAAATCGTTGCTGTCCGCTGTTTTTTTATATCAAAAAGTCTGATTCACCAATTTTTCCTGTTTTCTCCTAATCTATTAATTTCTCATGCATTTCTTTCAGGTTATCAAAATAAGAACCGTTTTCATGACAAATCTGGGGTTAAATGATATTAATTTCATTATTGTGTCACAAATGCCTGCTCAATTCAAACAAATGTTTTCGGACCACACTGTTTTTATGAACAGAAAAAGCAAATGCGACTGTATTCACAGTCATGAAACTGGCCAAGAAACTTTTCTATGATTAAGCGATTCCATTTGGCTTCTCATCTGCCGTGACATGCTAAGGATGTATTTTTAGTACTCTGTGGGTTTGATGTGACCGATTAATGAAGGCCTGTGATGCCAGGGCATTTTCAACACTCTGCCAGTGCACTCTGTTTGGAACGCCTGCATAAATAATGGGAAAATCGTGTTCAACAAATAACCTGGTGCCAAAATACACTCATACATAGTAAATTATCCTGAAATACAGACAACTCTATACTTCACTACACCAAGGCCCTTAAAATCACAATAGTGAAACAGCATTACTTCTACATTTGTAGTTCACTCTCTAAAAGAGCTCCCAAGCTAATTACATAACTGGTGCATTGTTTCATACTAGAGAGGCAGATCATGGATCATCTAACAGCAGGCCAACTGTGGCATAACGTGTTACTATATTTGGGTAGGTGACAAACATTTTAATATCAAGACAATCTTTAATGGCAATTTCTTTAATGTAACTCTCACTGGCAGAGAGTGCACTTGTCGTAGAATACTGTTACCCAGCAAACATTGGTCCGAGGGCGACGTCGTGTCCCCGGCCAAAAATAGTCGCGGTAGGACGGCATAAATCGGTGAAAATATGTAACACAGAACATTTCCTAAAAATACATTCAGATATGTTTGTACATGTCTATAGTTCTATGGGGTTGCATGCATAATGGTTTGGACTTGGACATAATGGACTTTTAGCTGCGTTTAGTTAAATATTTACCCGTGTTGTGAATCGGTTGTGAGAGGACGTCACTAATTGACGTCTTTTACACGTGCAATACACGTCCGATCGTGACCCTCTATGAAATCCTTGTGGAATATACAAAAGCTGTGCTTACACCTTGATTAATACTGCAATAATTAATTTAAGTGCACCAAGTAGTTTTTAAGAAGTTTTAAAGAGGTTGTGAATAGACGTCCACTGACGTCTTTTACACGTCTCGTCACGGTTGTGAAAAGACTCCAAACAAGACTAACAGGGAAAAAAAAATTTTTTATACAAAGTAAATATAATTACTTTATCTTGTTTAAATAAATGATAATCACAAACTGCCCAGTGTGGTCAAGTGATTGCCATGCTACAATTTAGTCATCATTTCAACCTGTTTTATGAATTCGTTGTTATTATTTTTATGGAATCTATGCATATACATGTAAAACAGATATCCGGTCACCATTTCGGTCTGAGTTGTATGGAGTGGCCAAAACGGTGCTGCCAAGAGGTAGACACAAAACATAGTAATATATTTCGTGATATTACAAAATCCTTTATTCATCTTTTGTATTTGTAATGTCTATCTTTTGTGAATTGTTTTTTTTAGTAGACTGTCCCTTATCTACTGCCTTGCTTTACTCTGAGTGTACTGTATTTTTTTTTTTTGTGCTTTATTCTGTATCCCCTGTGCATTTTGTTAAATAAAAAAAAAAAGTAAAAAAAAAAAAGTAAAAAAAAAAAAAATTACAAAATCCAGCGATAGGATAGATTATCTCGCGAGATCTCTGGAACATCCAGCAGGCAACCATGAGGAAGAGGACTCGAAGAGGACTTGAGGAGGGAGATGTATCGATATATATTATATAAAATCTACTGTTGGGTAAGTACATTTTGTATTATTTGATTAACGTGCTTGAGTTTTAGTTGTTTGACACGAAGGAACCGAGAGAAATGATGCCCACGTTGTCAACTGAAATTCACTGAGTATGGCTAAAACTCGCTAACGTGAGTAGGCTAAAAGTTACTTATATGGATGTAATTTTTATTGGTACGCTTTAATTAATTATTCAGGGGACATCACAGCCCTCCTGTCTTATCAGAAATGTCTTGTTCACTTTCTCACAGTTACACACCCAGTTAAGAGTGTTTCTCAACGGCAACACATTAAAACACAACATCTTTTATTCAATTAAAATAAAATCTAATGCATGTTGATTACCTTTTTCTAATGTTTAATTCATGATTCATTTATTTTGTTCCAAGGTTTTGTATTTATTTATTTATTTATTTATTTATTTTTTAGCTGTAGACCATAAAGATATTTAGAAAATAAGTGCATGTCATTTATCTCAATATTTTTTTTAAATAAATATATTCTCTTCCCTCAGATGCTGTGAAGAGGTGGAGTCTCTGAGATTAATGTAGTGATGGCAGAACACCTGAAGCTTGCTCCAGGAAGAGCTGGGGGTGGAGGTTACAATTTTCTCACCCTCATGTTACGATCATAATCATTTTTCCTACAATGGCAGTTAATGAATTGTGAGATCTGCTTGGTTACAAATATTCTTCCAAATATATTTGTGTTTATAAGACAATTGTGTAAGTCAATGACAAGATTAATAAAGACATGATAAAAAGAAACCATCTTTTAAAATTTTAGTCGAAAACACGTGAACGCATTCGCAGAAATGTAATATTTGAATTCATGTCGGTTCTATACAGTTTAACATCATTTACGCTACTTTGATTTTATAAATAGCAATGATTTCAAACATGTTTTATGATGAGGGTCTTTTATGTTTTATGATTTTCTTGTCACATGACAACTATGGCTTCTGCAAGGTGGTTATGCCACGTTCAAATATAATATTCTTAATATTATTTATATGATTAAAGTATTTAAAAATAAATGCAATTAATAAATACATTAATAAACAAATTCTGCGAAAATAGAAATTTTTGACAATAATAATGGACTTCAAGATTGAGTATTTCAGCACTTTTTATTCAGTGATGACCCTCATTAAATCATATTTCTGATGAAAATGGTAGGCCTGTAAACTGATTTCAGAAATCCAAAATGGATACAAAGATTACATTGAAAAACTAATTTTTAAAATAGATTTTAATCATCTTGAAGATTCTTATTTGTCATTGACCCAGTAAAGCAAACGTGAAAACAATATCATCAGAACATAGAAAGGTATACCGGTTTGAAACATGAGGGTGAGTAAATGACAGAATTTTCATTTTTGGGTAAACTATCCCTTTATATAATAATTCAGTATTTTGTAATTGGTATTTTAGTTTGGTTAACAGATGCTAAACTGTTCAAAAACAATAAAATGTGCTAAATCAGAGCATGCTTCTTTTTTGCATATGTCCACAAATAATGTGTTATTGTCTGTGATGTACACTTGATTAAGATGTTTTATGAATGTTCAGGTCTGACTGGACCGATCTAGAACTTTTGTCAAGATGTGTTAAACCTCAAGACATAATTGATTGCCTTTCACGATGTTTCACGATGTGGTTATTTTATATGCAAGATTATATATATATACATACACTTAAACTATGCAGCAAAGCATTTATATATATATATATATACATACACTTAAACTATGCAGCAAGTCTTGTTCACTTTCTCACAGTTACACACCCAGTTAAGAGTGTTTCTCAACGGCAACACATTAAAACACAACATCTTTTATTCAATTAAAATAAAATCTAATGCATGTTGATTACCTTTTTCTAATGTTTAATTCATGATTCATTTATTTTGTTCCAAGGTTTTGTATTTATTTATTTATTTATTTATTTATTTTTTAGCTGTAGACCATAAAGATATTTAGAAAATAAGTGCATGTCATTTATCTCAATATTTTTTTTAAATAAATATATTCTCTTCCCTCAGATGCTGTGAAGAGGTGGAGTCTCTGAGATTAATGTAGTGATGGCAGAACACCTGAAGCTTGCTCCAGGAAGAGCTGGGGGTGGAGGTTACAATTTTCTCACCCTCATGTTACGATCATAATCATTTTTCCTACAATGGCAGTTAATGAATTGTGAGATCTGCTTGGTTACAAATATTCTTCCAAATATATTTGTGTTTATAAGACAATTGTGTAAGTCAATGACAAGATTAATAAAGACATGATAAAAAGAAACCATCTTTTAAAATTTTAGTCGAAAACACGTGAACGCATTCGCAGAAATGTAATATTTGAATTCATGTCGGTTCTATACAGTTTAACATCATTTACGCTACTTTGATTTTATAAATAGCAATGATTTCAAACATGTTTTATGATGAGGGTCTTTTATGTTTTATGATTTTCTTGTCACATGACAACTATGGCTTCTGCAAGGTGGTTATGCCACGTTCAAATATAATATTCTTAATATTATTTATATGATTAAAGTATTTAAAAATAAATGCAATTAATAAATACATTAATAAACAAATTCTGCGAAAATAGAAATTTTTGACAATAATAATGGACTTCAAGATTGAGTATTTCAGCACTTTTTATTCAGTGATGACCCTCATTAAATCATATTTCTGATGAAAATGGTAGGCCTGTAAACTGATTTCAGAAATCCAAAATGGATACAAAGATTACATTGAAAAACTAATTTTTAAAATAGATTTTAATCATCTTGAAGATTCTTATTTGTCATTGACCCAGTAAAGCAAACGTGAAAACAATATCATCAGAACATAGAAAGGTATACCGGTTTGAAACATGAGGGTGAGTAAATGACAGAATTTTCATTTTTGGGTAAACTATCCCTTTATATAATAATTCAGTATTTTGTAATTGGTATTTTAGTTTGGTTAACAGATGCTAAACTGTTCAAAAACAATAAAATGTGCTAAATCAGAGCATGCTTCTTTTTTGCATATGTCCACAAATAATGTGTTATTGTCTGTGATGTACACTTGATTAAGATGTTTTATGAATGTTCAGGTCTGACTGGACCGATCTAGAACTTTTGTCAAGATGTGTTAAACCTCAAGACATAATTGATTGCCTTTCACGATGTTTCACGATGTGGTTATTTTATATGCAAGATTATATATATATACATACACTTAAACTATGCAGCAAAGCATTTAAACATTTAAACGACAACGTCCAGAAATCGACGCATTTGGACGTCCAGAAGACGTGCAGAAAAGACGTGCAGTTCACGTCAAGTGAATGTCCGGTTCAACTTTCATTTTGGAACTATTTTTCAACCATGACGGGACGTGTCGGACGGACGTCTTTTGACCGTTGAAAAGACGTCTGTCCGACACGGACAATGTTTGCTGGGAATTGATTGCCTTTCACGATGTTACACAGTGGGTGTGTGGTTATTTTATATGCAGGCTTATATATATACATACACTTAAACTATGCAGCAACGCATTTAAACATTTAAACGACGACGTCCAGAAATCGACGCATTTGGACGTCCAGAAGACGACTAGGTCTAGGAGACGTGCAGAAAAGACGTGCAGTTCACGTCAAAGACGTCGGTTCAACTTTCATTTTGGAACTATTTTTCAACCATGACGGGACGTGTCGAACAGACGTCTTTTCAACGGTCAAAAGACGTCCAAATGTTTGCTGGGTAGTTGCTGATGTTGATATTTAGTTGGTTTTAAATATTAAGTATCCAAAATTATGTGTCTTTCAAACATGTCATGTCAACATCATGTTGACATACAGCAACATTCAGTTATAAAATATGGTAACTAAAACCCAAGGTCTGCTATAGTCATAATGTTAACACCCACAACCATACATTTTAACTATAGTACACTTAGATATTTTGTTGATTTTAAGTTGTGGTGTTTAGTAATCAATATTCAGTGTTTGTCCAAAGTTAGAGGTTGACATCAGGTCATCATTGGGTTTTGACGTCGACACAATTTTCATTTCCAACCAAAATGCAATATCTGTCCAATGTTGGAGGTTAAAATCAAGCCAGCGTTGGGTTTTGACATCAAAACGATTTTCATTTTCAACCAAAATGCAACGTCCGTCCAATGTTCGAGATTGACGTCTGGCAAACGTAGGGTTTAGATGTCAACTTGATTTTCATTTTCAACCAAAATACAATGCCTATCTAATGTTGGAGGTTGACGTCAGGCCAACATTGGGTTTTGATATCAACTCGATTTTAATCTTTCCAGTGTTGGAGGTTGTCGTCAAGCAAATGTTGGATTTTAATGTCAACCTGTTTATCTTTTTAAACCAAGATGTTTTCAGCTGTCCAACTTTGGAGTATTTTTGACATTACATTGACATCCATTGCCCGTGATCCATTTGAATGGTAATATGTTTGTAACATGAATTATATGATCTTTAGTATTCTGCATGTTTTCTGTTGTACCTGATAAATAGTGTGCTTGCATACTCACTTGTGGCGCCAAAACATGTAAGCAGCAACAAACATTCTAGTGTCTTTTTACACAAGGTATTACGAGGACCCAGCAGGGACAAAGACTATCTGTTCCCATAGGCTGAAGCTCTTCAAAAGTGCCCATGTTTCCCCTAGAGACCCTGCAGATGGAAGGGGTGAGGTCAAAGGACCGCTGCTACATGCTTACGTCATTGAATAAGTATCCTCACACCATTACCTAGATCAATCATGCATGACAACCTATTAGATCATGGATCAGTTCAACCTCAAGCTAATTAACTGTCCTTGCTGGGAAAAATGGCTTTATACAGTCTAAGGTGGTTTCTTGGGTTGGTTAGGATAGGCTGGTCTTCGGGTCTTATAGATGGTCGATCTCCCTGGTGGACAACTGACATGTGCCTAGGAATAATCAAAAATCAACCAAACAGACCAATTAAGGACCTTAGAATGGTTTAAGCTATGGGTTTTTCATCAGTTGTGCCTATATACTTATGACTAGACTATCAGCATCAACCAAACCATTTAATCAAATCTTCGCTTTTCGCTGTAGACCTTAACCTCATTCCTATACAGACTTTTTCTCTACATTCTCAAGGGTTTTCAGCCACGGCTGGAGAAAATCTCTGACCGCTTCAAACCTGTGGTCATCAATCACCCCACAGCCGGACAAGCAGAATATCAGAGCATGAATGTGCAACCATTTTAAAAAGTGCAATTTTTTTTAACAGCTGTTTCATTGTCTGTTGCGGAAGTACTGTGGTTCATCTGTTGATAGCAGAGGAGCGGATACAGCGAGAGATTGATGGGGCGATGCAAAATGAAAACGTTTTTTTAGGAGTCGTGGCAGTAGAGGCGGTGCAACTATAACGATATGTGAAAAGTCCCACCCACTCTAATGCGATACTTAACTGCAGTGGAAACGCAAACCTTGCCGAACCAAGCCTTGCTGTACCGTACTGAGCCGTGCCGTGCCGAGCCGAGTAGTACCACGCAGTGGAAAAGCACCATAAGAGAGGGGTTTGTAAGGATATGAGTGTCAGGCTACACGATGTTCAATCTCTGGATTAGAAATTAGCATTGGAGTTTTTGAAGGGCAAAAAACAGTTATTTATCAGAAGTAAAAACAATTACAGGGGTACTTAGTATAGAGCCCCATATACTGAGATTAATACACAGGTAATTTGTCCCGGCAATTGTTCCCGGATCATTCGATTTTGTTCATTCACACTGCCAGCAATTTCCCGGAATCTGTGCATGCGTTCACACACAGACCCATAAAGGTCCCGTAATGACACGTGACATCAGGATGTGACGTGTAATGTACGAGTAGAAAACGCTAGGCTGCAAAAAAATGGGAAGAAGGAGCAAAGCGGAAGTGTTTTCATTGCTTTATAAACATGGCAGAAGATCAGTTACTAGGGACATTGTTGTTTATGTATAAAGCCTCTTTCACACAGAATTTCCGGAAAATACACATATAATGTGTCCCGGGACCGTTTGATTGTGGCTCATTCACACTGCCAGTGATTTTCCAGAATTCTGTGTGTGTGTTCACATGCATCCTGTAAAGATCCTGTAAAGACAAGTGGCATTGCAATGTGATGTGTTCTGTTTCACTTAAGTTGGCAAACAATCTCAGCTTCAGCGCAGATAGTGAGGAGCTAACTGATCTCTGCTTAATTACAGTTTGCACATATTTTTTTTGTCGCAAACATTGACCTGCCTTCAAAACACCCGGTAAAAAAGTTGCACGATAACATGCGTCATCACTATGACACAGACGTTACGCCATTTGTTCTGGCTTTTGTTCACACAGAGCTCATTCTGGGACTGAACCTGGCAATGTTACTAGGCCCCCAACCCGGGATTGATCCCAGAATCAATCCCGGGATGTGCTTGCGTTCATACAGAAGGCACTCTGGCAATTTTCCGGCAATTTTCTGGAACCAACGTGTAGTGTGAAAGGGGCTAAGGTTATATAACCCCAAAAAGCCTGTGACATTAGAGGGAAATATGTATGAATCTCTATTCATGTATGCATGTATATATGATAGATTACATTAATTTTTTTTACATTACAGTTTATTGTTAATAATATAATAATAAAGTTTATAAATAATAAAGTAAGCATAAATAAATAAATAATATATCGTGTAATTTACAATACAATAATATAAATGGCATTTATTATTTATTTTGTACAGTGATAAAGTAAATAAAAGTATATGTTTATTTAAAGGTATAGTGTACCGTATATTACAATATAGTGTACTTCATACAATAAGAAAATAAATGACATTATTTATTATTTTATACAATAATATTGTACAATAATATATATAGTAGCATTTATTTAATATGTTTTTAAATATATATTTTTCCTCATGCAATAATTAAATAAATGTTTTAATTAATTAATTACAATAAACTGTTTATTTTTTTACTTTATTTTTTTTCTAAATATGAAAAGGGTAGAAAGGTAAAGGGTATGGGTGAAATGAGACAGTGTGAGTTAAGTAATAAAACAAAGTAAAATAACAGAACAGTTGGTGTTATTGACACTCTTCTTGGTATGAGTATTGCTCCGGTAAAACAGTTGTAAGAAAAACAGGGTGCCACAGTGCTAATAGAATATTTTGGAGGTGCAAATTAAGATTCTGACATTTTGGATATTTTAGATCTGCATCTTGCACTGTTGTGTAAGTGTTTGAATGAATAGACCTTATCGCTATACTGTCATATTATTTGGGACTTTTATTCCAGATAAAAAATAGCTATATGTGTATTTAAACTGTATAAATACAGTTGCCAAATGCTGGCAGGAAAAGCATGTTTTCTCTTGAACTTTCACTCAAATATTCTTTAATCTTATATGAATGTGTATTCTGCTCTCATCTGTTCAAACTCATCGGTGTGAGTCTTAAATGATGCAGATGGAATTTCCAATTTTCCTCTGACAAACCCCGAATTGACTTTATTTTTTATTTCTCTGTGTACGCACAGTATGTAAATAAGAACCTTTCTATTTAAAACCATTTCGCTGCGCCACAGCATCTTTTTCCCCATCTCGGAGATGACATGTCAGAACCTTAATTTGCACCTCCAAAATATTCTATCAGCACCGTAGCACGGTGTTTTTCTGAATGTCATGTAGGAGCCAAGACGAAATGTTCAGCTAATTATGGGGGAATATGCAGCAGTCCAACGTGTAGTTAGCATGCTTGGGCTGTAGGAATAGATTCAGACAGCCAAATCCATCACCAGCCATCTGGTTACCTTAGCGCCATTACTGCTTTGACATGTTCTGCTCGGGACCTGTCACCACCAATTGTGTAGCCCTCAGTCAGACAGAGCAGCTCATTTGACCAAGCAATTTTTAATTTGCACAGCACCCAGTATTTGACAGAAAATTTGAATCATTCCTTTTTTATCGTTCTGGCTCGCTGTGTTTTTTTCTGACAATTAGATGGGAACTCAGAAGAGTACGTCTGGTTCAGAATGGTGATTCAAAATAAAACACTCGCATTGTACACGCAGATGCTGCCAGAGATCTTCTGAATGGTAATGTCTCGTTCATTTGTGCTGAAGTAAATTGCAAGTTAGACTGAAAGTGCAGTTTGTATACTCACAGTTCCCTCAGGACTGAAGTCTGAGCTTGTGTATTGATGTTATTTGTACCAGTCAACTTAAATGTTGTCTAAAATCTATATTTTCAGAATCAAAGAACAATCTAGCAGTCATTGCGGTTACAGTTGAGTCTTACTTTAGACTTAAACGTATGCTAGACATTGGATAGTATTGAAATTAGCCTACCATGACTAATCATCCCTGCTTATAAAAACAGCTTAAACCAGCCTAAAGTGGTTTGCTGGTCTTTCAGATGGTCACTCCAGGTTTAGAGTCAGATTGGGAGACCAGCTAAACAGAAGACCTTAGAGCTTTCATTTCCCAATAGGAAAGAGGACTTCTTAATCTATAGCACCAAAGCTATTTTAATGGGTTACCTTTTATTTTAAGGTGCCTTGTTAAGGTTTAATTATGAGTACATGTACTTACTATATGGTTAGGGTTTGGTTTAGGCCTACTTGCATGTAATTATGCATGATTTATTGTTACTATAATAGTAATCACATGTAAAGTGTACAAGGACTCTGTAAAATGAAGTGTTACCTTTTATGTTACAAAACAAGTGTAATGCAGCGTATTATATAATCTGCCTTTACTATACAAAGTGCCTGTATGATAATCATTCATAATTTGAAGTGACATTATCCTATTTAATTATAAAACAGAAATTAGTTAGTTTTTCTGTCCTTTGACCAGAACCTTGTGGGTTTTTACACAGACCGGCTCTCACGGCAGATCTGGCCTTATCTACCCACACTGTGTTTATAATGGAATTTATGAGAGTGTCTCTTGACAGGCGAGAGACAGGGACTGATATAGTTTCTTAATCAGGCATCAAAGTCCCACGCACTCCCTCCCAAACCTCAGCTGTCATATTGTAGTCATTATCTTACACATTGTCTTCACACATTAATATTGTATTTGTCATTAAGCAGTTACTGTAGACAAATGCTAAAAGGGTGGTACACTTCTATCAGACAGGAACACAAGCTACTTTAAATATGAATACAGCGATTAATTAAAGGTTTGTGTTAATTAATGGAACTCTAAGGGTCCCTGCGACTCTAAGCATGTCCTATGTAAATTCCGTGTTGCACTTTGGTACGTGTGCTATAAATCATAGACTGCACAGCTTTGGTTTCTTGGGGTTACGTCATCCCGTGCTGTCAGATGGCTTGCAGTTCTTAATTATGAAGTTATAACACCTCCGTCTTTTGTCTCCATGCCTCTGTAATGAACCCCGCTGTTTGATTTATTGTCAATAGTGTGACAGAACAATAGAGGAGCCTTCACAGAGAGACACCAAAGACCCACTGTTCTTCTTACATTGATTCACAGTGTTAATTTAGGCCTAGCAAAGGAAGATTAAGCTTGCTGTACGTTACTCAGTACGGTACACTAAAGCACATTAAAGTAATTACAGCCTTTAAGCTAGGATGGAGCGATCAAACCAGGATGTGTGAATGTGTATTTATATCATAACCATATTGAACCTTTTGTAAATTCAGTGACTCAACGTCTCCGATAGTTTATTGAGAATGAACAACACTATTATTTTCTTCACAAAAGAGTAACAAGGTGAAAATAATTCAAAATAAAGGTGTAATTATTTGGACATGTTTTTTTGGACGTACTGTTTGTTTCTGCAAAGGGGCCCTTTTAGCCACAAGGATTTTTAGGAAATAAGCTCTTAAAATTTGTTTTTTTTTTTGTTTTTGTTTTTTGCTTGGTTTGCTTTGGTTCTTTTTCTTTTGCTTTGTTTTGAACAAACGCTTTCACACAGTTTTATATAGTGTATTATGATTTTTTAAATAAATTTTAATACTATTTAATACTTTGTGATTTATTATTTACTGTTTATGTTTTATGCTGATTCATATTTTATTATGATCATATTTTATGAGGATCGATATTTTGGGTCTGGGTCATGGATAAAATGATTAAATCTGAATATAAAGGGCCGTTGAAAAGCAGCAAATATAAATCATGAGACCATAGTAAAACAGTTTCCAAAACAGTTTTAGTGTGAAGTTTTTTGTTTTAGCAAAAATCAATCCATGGGACCTAAAGAGTCCAAAGTTAACAAACTCCCATTTATGTGTTTCTAAGATCATAGAGTATGAGGAGGCCTGTATGATGCAGCCATGAAGATGGTAATATTTCCCAATGATGTGAATCAGTATAATATTATCACAGATCTAGACTGTAGCAAGTGCTTATAAAAAAATAATAAAAAAACTGTGATGTTGCTGAGACTGAGAATAGGTAATGGAGTTTAGGGTATGATGGATGCGCTGGATGATTTCTGTTCTCTACATTGACCACATAACAAGCCAAACTAAACAAATCCCCAAATTACTCTTTCTCTATAGACAGGACAGTTTTAGACTCTTTGACACAAAGTATAAACACGTTTCACATGTCACACTTAGATAAAATGACCTCACACATGCTGAGCAATCAGAGATGTTCCACTATCTTCCGCCTCATCTTTGCATATGGAAAGACCATCAGCATATATACATTTAAACAGACAAAAAAAATTGTGCTGCTAACACAAACATAAGTAAACATACATTCATATGGTAATATTATGAATGATATACAATCACTCATAGGCACACACACAGAATAGCTGATTTGATTAAGTCTCAAGTCACCATTATTATGTTAGGTAGGTGGTGTAGAATTTCAATGATAATCCATAATGCATGACCAGCTCTGTTGCCGTGGAAACATAAATTCAAGGTTACCAGCTTGCAGACACATAACGTGCTGCTCCAAGGAGGCGCTGCTCAAAATTCCGCTCATGGAGGTGGAGCATCAATCAAACTGTCGCAGATTGCAAAGTACTCATAATCAGATGGAATGCCTCAGAGAGAGAGAAAGAACTCATATGTTTTGGAATATGTAGACAAACAACATCGCTCTACATAAGTAGGAGGAAAAAAGACTAAGCTATGTTCTCCGCAGACATTGTCCATCTGCAAACACCTACAGCTTTGGTATGGAACTGTTCAATTTGAAGCAATATCACAGGTTTTGTGTGTGTGTGTGTGTGTGTGTGTGTGTGTGTGTGTGTGTGTGTGTGTGTGTGTGTGTGTGTGTGTGTGTGTGTGTGTGTGTGTGTGTGTGTGTCATTCATTTCCAGGCGACTTGCTCTCACTTTATTTGCCGTTATCTTGCTCGGGCAGGCTGGGATGTGACCTGAGTCTTTTGCTGTAGGGGGATGATGGAAATCAATTCTCAACAGAGATGCTCCGTAAGCCAGCCACGGGCCCCCTGCAGAGAGAGAGAGAGAGAGAGAGAGAGAGAGAGAGAGAGAGAGAGAGAGAGAGCTCTCGGGCCATGACTAGGCCCAGGCGCACGGTTTTTCAAGTTTTCTTCACTGATTTTGGAGCAAATGTGCACAATTACTGATTTGCATATGGGAGAATGTGTTAAATGCAGCTGACAGTACTAAAGTATTAAAGGCCGTAGTAATCATCAGGCACATTCAGGAGTGAAATGACTTTTCAGGTGACAATTTGCATTTTTCCTTTTTTTTTCACCTAAAGTATTTATTTGAAATGCCCCTTCAAGTAAATGCTTCATTTAATAACAGTTCTCTGATGTCAGTTAATGGTCAAAGAATTTGCAGAGAAACAACAACAATATTTATGCTTTTAAAGTAAATGTTTAATCTATTTATTAACATTTTTATTAATTATCCAAATTTGTTCAAGTCTCTGATTGAAATTATATAAACTAGGTTATTCTCTTTGATTTTTAATTTCTCAGTTTTAATGTGTTGTTCCAATTTGATCATTGATCACAATACAGTATAGCTCTGTTTTGTAACAAAATCAAATCTGTTTTGACTGTCACCAAAACAAGCTCTCCCTGATCATATATATATAGAGAGAGAATTGTTTTTAAATAATATTAAATTTTTTTGTGGGATATTTTACAGTTTTTCACTTAAAAGAACCACTTAGTAAGAGTCACTTGTTTGTGAATCAGACATCATGGCTCACGCTGTGTTTACTGAATTGGAAATAATGACATAGAAGGGCAGTGAATCATTCACAGTGAATGTTTATAAATGGTTTCATCCCCACAGGTCATCCCAAAATATAGAGTACGATTTATTTTTCAAAAGCATCATGTAAAAAACATTTCATCCGAGTGAACTCGTCCGTTTTATAATGGCACCTATGGTCTAATTTTCCCCAGCATGAGACATTGGCACACAATTTGTGGCATTTATATGGCAATGTTTTACACGACTGTAGAAGCTAAGCCTCCTTTTCACTCATTCTCTCTCTTAATTTAATTCGTCTTTTTTTTCATTGTTTTTCACTCACACACTCATGCTGCATCTGTCTGGGCAGGATTTCAGTAGAACTCTTTGAGAGGAGCTGGTCAAGCTCCCAGAACTGGGATTGTGTTCAAGAGAGGGGATATTGTTCACTATTTCTTTTTAACATATCAGGTTTCTTTTAAGCAGGTCTGTGGCCTGTGAGGGTGGTGGGGCTTTGCAGATGCTCCATAGACATGTAGGCCTATATGGAAACACGAATTCAGGTGGTGTGCTGAGAGGCCGTAACTGGATCTTGAATTTGTATTCATAAGGTTAGAAATCCAGGGCAATAGGGGTCAGTTAACTCAATTGGTCAGTGGTCTTTCTTGATAAAACAGAGTTTGATGAGAGCTTCATGGTCTGTCACATTGTGTTTTTTTGTTTTGTTTTTTATCAGGAACTGAAACGGGGAAAAAAGAATTGGTTGTGGCTAATTTTTTCTCTATAAATATTGAACATATAGGAGTGGATAAAACCGGCCTGGCCTGCTTTGCAACAGATAAGCTAAGAAAGAATTGTGCAAGCATTTAGAGGGTCCCATTTGCATGATATACAGTGGGAATTGTCTCTACGGCTTGAGGAGAGAAAACAAAATAAACCCGGATTTGATCATATCTTCAATAAGGAACAGTTTCTGAATCAAATCTAAGAGCTGAGCGCTGATCTCTTGCAGAGTGATGCTCTTATCGTAGCATGAGCTCTGATGTGTGGGGTTACATTAGCGTGCAGGTATTGGCTGTTTTCCTATTGCTCATTTTTCTTTGGATGATTGATGAGATGAATAGCCAGTGGTGTTGTTTATCCACAACTCATTTCATGCATTTGTAAAAAACAAACAAACATGCTGCCTTGATAATATTTGTCAACCCTACTTGCCATATACTTTTTAACCATTCTGCATGGTTTCACTTTGCAAGGTCATACAGACATATAATCATAATTTAATGGCGTTTTAAAAGGTTATGTAGTAAAAGCATAGGAAGTGTTTGCGTTTTCAGTATGAACATTAAAAAATAAATAAATAAAATTGCTATAAAATAGATTTTAAAAGTGCCATGTGTTGATCTGCTATATTAAATTAACTGCCTAACAAAGCTGCACAATTATTTTGTTTACAATCAGAATAAGTGACGTGACATACAGCCATGTATAGTGACCCATACTTAGTAATCGTGCTCTGCATTTAACCCATCCAAAGTGCACACACACAGAGCAGTGGGCACCCATTTATGTTGTGGTGCAGGGAGCAGTTGGGGGTTTGGTGCCTTGCTCAACGGCACCTCAGTCGTGGTATTGCCGGCCCAAGACTCAAACCCACAACCTTAGGGTTAAGAGTCAAACTCTCTAACCATTAGGCCACATCTTCCACCAAAAAGAATTGCCAACTACTGTTAAGAGTATGTGTTCGCTTGTTTACAGTTCAGAATTATAATTGCATTATTTTTGCTAGACAGACATGTTAAACAACAGATGGTTACCAGAGTTAAAAGAGACTCATATTATAGCCTTGTGGTGTTAAAAGTCTAAAATTTATTTTAAGTTCCTTAGTGTTTTTACAGCCAATAATAAAATTAAGTTTTTTTAAACATTCTTACATATATTACAATACAATATATAAACAACATATTTGTTTATATTTTCAGCAGCCATTACTTCAGTCTTTAGTGTCACTCTAGTGTCATGCTAATTTGGTGTTCAGGAAACATTTTTATTATTATCAATGTTAGATTCCAGGATCTTTTGATAAATAGGAAGTCCAAAAGTCCTGGATTCATCTGAAACAGAAAACCGTTGCAACATCATAAATGTCTTTACTGTCACTTTTGATCAGTTTAGTGTATTCTTGCAGAATAGCATTACGCATTCCTTTCAAAAAATCTTACTGGCCCCTTTATATATTAAACTGAAAAAAATATATATACTAATCTTATTCACTAAAACTGTGAGCTCTTCGTACTTCCCTCATCTTCTATTGTACAGATTTGAATGGCTTTGGCAGGAGGGATCGGTGAGAGGCTCAGTGTGGTGTGCGTTTAAGTGCATGCTGGGATTGCGCTCACCAGGACCCCTCCGCAGGACACAGAGCTCATGGGCCCACCATTGATTGTTCGCTTGGCACAATGCCTGGAGTTACCTCGCCTGTTTCACGAGATATGACTAAGCATGCTCACTGAATTGATATCAAATATTTATTCACTACCTCGCAGTAATTAAGTGAATATTTGAGGGTCTACATCTACTGACAAGTGAGATTTGAAAATGCTGAATGCATACGTGGTTTATCTGTCACCTGCAGCTGCCTTTTTCCCAATTGTATATGCATGTATCTGACCAGCGGGAGAGGTCTTTGATAGCCGTGGATTTCATTAGTCCAAACCTGATTTCCTCAGGGGTATTTCCTTCCCGCTTGCAAACTGATCCAGCGAGCTTTCAGGAAGGCAGGAGGCCAATCAAAGCAGTCAGAATCAGAGTGGCCTCATGTGGACACAGCTCGTATTCCAGAACTTTCTGGAGTCAGGATTTAATACGTCACTTCTGTGAGAGTCAGTATTCAGTAGACACTGGTGGTAGAGATCTTTCTTTCTTTCTTTTCTTCTTTCTTCTTTCTTTCTTTTTCTATATGAGCAATGAAGACAGTGCCCTTTTTTATTTGCACTCTCCGCTCTGTTTGCATTTCTTATTACTATTCAGATAAGTGAATCCCAAGGCAAAGCTTTGGCCTTTGGTGCTATCATTCAAGTCATTCTCTAGGTGTTTATCTATGCCCCCCTCCTCCAGCACTGAATTGACGCAGTGGAGCTCAAGCCACTTTTTGTATGCACAGCCATTATTAAGGTGACAAGATACCATCTCTCCAGTGGGGGGTCTGGAAGAGGCAAGGGTGAAATGGATGGGCCATTCCAAAGTGTTTTGCAAATGAATGCACCCCGGAAGGCTTCTAGGATAGCCAAGGTTCAATCCCCGCCCCACCCTTTCGTTCTTCTGTCCTCCGTTCTTTCTGCTATTTTGTGCTTCTATATGGGCAACTAAGATGGTCGTCAGCATTTTTTAAGAACAATACTACTCTGCTTAACCACATTCGCAATGTTGCTCAAGGCTGGTTTATTTATGAGGCCCAAGTATATCATTGTTTTCAGAGTCCCCTTTGGTAAAACGATACAAATACGGTTGTGAATGTGGATGGGATTAACAGATAATTTAACTGAGGAGACAAGTGGCTCAAGTTTAGGAATAGGAATGTTGTCCCATTCTTGTCTAATACAGGCTTCTAGTGGCTCAACTGTCTTAGGTCTTCTTTGTCGCATCTTCCTCTTTATGATGCGTCAAATGTTTTCTATGGGTTAAAGATCTGGACTGCATGCTGGCCAATTCAATACCCGGATCCTTCTTCTATGTAGCCATGAAGTTGTAATTGATGCAGTATGTGGTCTGGCATTGTCATGTTGGAAAATGCTAAGTCTTCCCTGAAAGAGACGATGTCTGGATGGGAGCATATGTTGTTCTAGAACTTGGATATACCTTTCAGCATTGATGGTGCCTTTCCAGATGTGTAAGCTGCCCATGCCACATGCACTCATGCAACCCCATACCATCAGTGATGCAGGCTTCTGAACTGAGCACTGATAACAACTTGGGTTGTCCTTGTCCTGTTTAGTCTGGATGACATGGTGTCCCAGTTTTCTAACAAAGAACTTCAAATTTTGATTCGTCTGACCACAGAATAGTTTTCCACTTTGCCAGAGTCCATTTAAATGAGCCTTGGCCCAGAGAAAACGCCTGCGCTTCTGGATCATGTTTAGATATGGCTTCTTTTTTGACCTATAGAGTTTTAGCTGGCAACAACGAATGGCAGGGAGGATTGTGTTCACCGACAATGTTTTCTGGAAGTATTCCTGAGCCCATGTTGTGATTTCCATTACAGTATCATTCCTGTATGTGATTCAGTGCCGTCTAAGGGCCCGGAGATCATAGGAATCCAGTATGGTTTTCCGGCCTTGACCCTTACGCACAGAGATTGTTCCAGATTCTCTGAATCTTTGGATGATATTATGCACTGTAGATGATGATAGTTTCAAACCCTTTGCAATTTTTCTCGGAGAAACTCCTTTCTGATATTGCTCCACTATTTTTTGTGGCAGCATTGGGGGAATTGGTGATCCTTTGCCCATCTTGTCTTCTGAGAGACACTGCCACTCTGAGAGGCTCTTTTTATACCCAATCATGTCGCCAATTGACGTAATATGATGCAAATTGGTCCTCCAGCTGTTCCTTTGGCATGGCATTTCAAAATGTCTCACTTTAAACATTTGATATGTTATCTATATTCTATTGTGAATAAAATATAAGTTTATGAGATTTGTAAATTATTTAATTCCTTTTTCACTCACAATTTGTACAGTGTCCCAACTTTTTTGGAATCGGGTTTGTATATTATCTCTTTAGTAATTCAGAAAAATTGGTGTTTTAGTAAAAAAAAAAAAATTGGTTATCTATGTAAATTAACAAATTTCATTAAAATATACAGTCTAGATTGTTTTGCTGAAGTATGTTAGAGAGAATCTTCATAATTTTATTTTATTATCTTTTATTTTATTTTAAATTTCATTTAAAACACTAAAGAGAAGAAGTATTCATTAATAAGCACTACTTGGTACTATAGAGAATCTGCAGTTTTATTTTTTATATTGTATTTTCTTATTATGTTCTTTTCGGTAGATTTTTGTCTGATTTTTGTCAGTAGAATTGTCAAAAATATTTTTGTTATTTGTATTTTGTTCAAATAATACAGCTCATAATGTATTATTTATTTTATTATTACTAACATTTACTTTTTAGTGGCTTTAAAGAGAAAACACAATTAAAATTGCACAAACCTTATAATATGATGTGTTCAGTTACACTAAACTACAATATTGCTATTAATTGGCTAATAAAAAAATTAAATACAATAAATGAGATTACACACCCAGAAGGTTCGAGTGCCTAATATGAGGCGGACAAACCAATTTGAACCCCTGAAGCAAGATCCAGATGTTTAACGAAGCAGAAACCTAGCCTGAGGTAATGGCCAGCTGTTGATAGTAGATACATTCTGATAGACAGAGTGTGAAAACAGAGAGGGTTGACTGGTCAGAACGGGCCTCTTGTCTTTTCCCCCAGCTTCTGTAACAGATGGCTGGCCTGAGGTGTGGATTTTTCTCTTTCCCTCGCTTCAAAGCTAAAACCTTCTCAAAACCATTTGGACCGACACTGATTTTTTTTAGATAATTAATTCGAACACATTATAGGGTGTCAGTTTATTTCCATTCCAGCTTTGATCCATCCTGTAAAAGTTCAGTAAGTAATTAATGATACTCTGGCCCGTAGAAGGTCACACAAAACATGTCAGAGAGCCAAAGGCTTCCTACCGAAAGAAAATGAATCACCTGCATCCCAGACATGAACCCAACCTAACCCCTTATTCAGGGCTTTACTGCATACTAATAATCAATGGCATCAAAGGCACGCCGCCGCTCAGATTGTAATGTCTCTCTAATGACTTTTAAAGGTCTTTTAATGCTTATTTTACTGTCACCTGTTGATGTTCAAACATGTTTAGTTTTTAAAACTGTTTTACGGGATGTGTAATGGCAGGTTTTAAACTTCCCTTTCTGTTTTGGGTAGTCATTCAGTGTGTTTGTGCGGGTCTGTTACAGGAAGAGTCTTCTTGTAGGCCAGAGCGGAGATCCAGGTGATGACAGGCATGATATCAGCTCAGAGGAAGTGCTGACAGATCCTGAGCTGGTCAGACATGAGGGCTTTCAGGATGAGGGTGAAGGCAAGTGAGATAGACCACCTGTTTACCTGACAACTGTCACGACACTGGCAGACTCACTATAAAATATTGCCATAGTCACAGAGAACAGAGACACACACTACCATTAGGAAGTTCAGGGGTCAGTAAGATATTTTAAATGATGTGAAAAGAGGTCTCTTATGCTCACCAAGGCTGGAATTACTTAATCATATTATTACAATTTAAAATAAAAATTTTCAATTGTAATATATTTTAAAATATATTTTATTTTATTTATGTGATAGTGAAGTTGAATTTTCAGTCTTCGGTGTCACATGATCCTTCGCAAATCATTCTAATATTCTGATTTGTTTCAACATTTCTTATTGTCAGTGTTGAACACAGATGTGCTGCTTTATATTTGTAAACCTTGATTCTTTTCAAAATACTTTGAAGAATAGAAAATTCAAAATAACAGCATGTATTTGAAATAGATTTTTTTTTGCAACAATATCTTTACTATCACTTTTTGGTGCATAAAATTACCAATGTCTTAAAAAAAATCTTACAAATTCCAAACTTGTGAACAATAGCATATGTTTTTAGAAAGGCCTTCAGAAATTAATAAAATAAATAGAAGGGTGGGGAAGGGGGTTTATGCATGTCATTCCAAACTTGTATGACTTACTTTCTTGTGTGAAATAAAGATATTTAGAAAAACACAAGTGTCCATGTTTTTTATCTATAAATTTAAAGTCTGTGTGCTCCAATATTGTTTAATGGAACCAAACATTCTGCAAAATACCTTCTTTAGGATTGTGCAGAACAAAGATCTGTCTGCAGATATAAAATGAGGGTGAGTAAACAGTGACAGTAATTTTTATTTTTGGGTGAACTATCCCTTCAACCAAACTTAGTTCCAAAAAAACAGGAAGACAGTATTGAAGCAAAACAATTGATCTCAAAAGGGAGTGAACACAAATAAAACAACAAAGTGACCTTATACTGGCCTATTTGCTCAACTCTAAAGTTATCTGATTTCAAAATCAAGTGATTATTTCATTTCCTGAGATAACTGCAGCAGTCTTGCAAGCTTGTTAAAGTCTTTTCGTCATATGCTAATTTTGGAAAAGCAAACAAAGTGGCTGGAGGGAAAGATCTAATGTTGCCAGACTAGAGCCTGTTCAAATGCAAGTGGTCAAAATAAAATGAACTGGTTTATTATCAACAGAATCTGGAATGTCAGTAGAGATTTCAAAGCACCAGCCATTTACACTAACATATTAGCATTATGCAGAGGCTCATCAAGTTAATGCCATCATAAAATCTGTTTTATATATAACTGCAGTCCACATTTGGCAATAGGAACAAATGTTTATGCAAAAGATTCTGAGCTATTTTAGGTTATCATTATGCAAAGTATAATGGGATAAGTGCTAGCTAGCTCTCAGGTATTCTAGGTCAAATGGGTAAAACCTCCAGATTTGTTGATGTTATCTCAAAACACACTTGAACAACCGTGGAGTGGCTCCTAAACTTTCTTGTCCAGGTCTCTGTCTGTCGCCATGAACTTTTATCTGATGGTCATGGCTCTTTGGCTATTTGCATTTGGTTCCTATTTGAACATTACGAGGCCATGAGGAGAACTGAGTCCATTATGTGAAGTCAGACGATTCATGCTCAGGAAATGAGGGTCCAATTATAGTGACCTCAGGGGGCAGCTGAGAGACTTAAGTAAAGAAATATGGTGGATAGAACGAAAAAGAAAGAGGAAATATAAAATGTGCATGGTTGTGTATGAATGATAGTATTAAGGTGTTTATCTTTAATATGTGCTTGTGTAGAACATGTTACTTTCATTTGGCTTCCCTGTATAAGGCAGTTGAGAGGGGAAAGTCAGTTCTCCTCTGCATGCCCTTCTCCTGATGGGACTGTGTCAAACCCGCTTCATAAAATCAAAGAGCAATTTAAGTAACGGTGTAAAAACTAGGTTGCTCCTCCTACAAGTCTGGACTTAAACAGAAACTGGTTCATTATTTCTCCGCAGAGCTGAGGATATTTATTAGGTGGAGTTTAATTGAAAGTCCAGACAGCTCTCTGATGACTGGGGTTTTAAAACTTGTTTATTAGGATGGTTGTCTGCTATAGGCTTACTGAACTGTTAGATGCATTACAACATTCACACCTGATTGGATGTATGTCTGTAATATGATCTTTTAGCTTTGAAAATTTATGATATACAGTATATACACGCAGTTTCATTAAATATGAATATATATACATAAAAAATTATATTGCACATGCAATTATATAGAATTTTGCCTACTTTCTATAAAATATAGAACTATTTTTCTCTTTCTTGTTGCACCTAATTTTACATTCCACTGGTAAATCCATCAGCACTCACTCGAAATAAATAAATAAATAAATCAACCATTTTTCCTCCTCTGAATACCAGCATTTTTTTTCCCCAATGCATTTCCAAACACATACTACAGATCTACTCCCTCCAGTCCCCCTGCTGAGCTGGTCCCCATTCTGCATTTGCATTACATCGAGTAGATCTCATCTCCGCCTTCACTTTTGTCTGCCACCTCCATCTAGACACATAATGAAATTGTCTCGCTTGTCTACCTGATTTAATGTTGTTTAACAATGCTCCAGTCAAAGATGAATGCTGCAAGAAGGGCGCTTGAGGTGAGAACTAAAAATGGAATCCAGTGCAGCCCTCACCAGGTTGACATAGGCCCTGATGTGCTGCTTAGACGTCTTTGATTTGGTTAATTATGGCTCCACTGTAGGAGATGCAAGCCCAACGGTCAAACATGTCCATCTAGCATGATTACATGAAAAAACTAATGAAAAGTAGAGTAGTGTAATTGGAAAAACCTGTGAACAGCCCATAAGAATGTAACTGGAATACGATTTCGATCTTTATTGTGTGTGTTTTAAGGTTATAGTATAAAAGGAGACAAAATGTACACATTAAATAGCATTATAAAGTCTTCTCCACTTGTTTGTGACAGTTTTATAAGCTGCAACTCTGATTGCACGACTACACCCACGCACTTCCCTTTTCATTCACTCCAGGAAGCCTCTCCACCATGTTCTGTAGAACCACGCAGCCACATGACCCGAGGTCAGATTCAATCTCTGACTCTGATCCACCCAAGTCTTGCCCAAAATAGAGTCTAATAGTATTTGCATTCTGCCCAGACCCTGCTGTACGGGTTAGTGGTGCTGGACGCAGTGAACTGTAAACTCCCTTCTGGCCTGGACATTTGACAGTGCTTAGAATTTGCATTGGGATCCTATTGTGATCCAGATTTGTGCTATTGCAAAAGGAGGAAGTCAATAGGAGGGACATTCACACACGGCAGAGATCAATAGACCGATTATTCTCATGGCTGCTTGCTCCACCCACTAACGTCTCAGATGTTGGATAAATTCAGATTACAGGAAAAAAACTGAATGCAGCTGCCTTGTCTGAACTTTTATGTCATAAAATGATTTTAAAGTTTGCATACAAGTATTTGCATGAAGTAAAGTGGCTTCTTAATCCCAGTGATGAACAATCAATGAAAGATGCTCACGCAATGGTGCATTGCTGCTTGAAATTCACAATGTCTTTGTCACTAAAGCACTGATTCTGTTTTGTCAAGTTTTGTTTTAACTTGTCCCTTTTCTCTGAAAAAGGAAGGACTGTATGTTTCCTCCTCTTCCTCTTGCATCACCCTGTTGGTTCATAGATAAGTATGATTCAGCTCAGTCTATGCAATGCACTGTATTCTTTTTTTTTTTTTTAATCATGCCTGGTTTCTGGATCGACTAGAAGAAGACAGAAGTATATCATATAGGCATATACTACCATTCAAAGCTTTGGGGTCTGTAATATTTTTTTATGTTGTTAAAAGCTTAGTCTCTCATGCTCATCACAGCTGCATTTATTTGATTAAACATACAGTAAAACAGTAATATTTTAATAACTTGTTTTTAAATATAATCACTCAATAAGCCATTCTAATTAACTGATTTGCTGCTTAAGAAACATAATTTTTAACAATGTTGAGAACTGTTATGCTGCTTAATATTTTTGTGGATTCCACCCAGAATTCTTTGGTGAATAGAAAGTTTAAAAGAACTAAATGTATATAAGATATAATTTTTGTTTCAATGCAAAATACTGCACTGTCACTTTTCATCAGTTTAATGCATCATTACTGAATATGTTTTTTTTTATCTTACTGAAACTGATGATTTATGTAATAACTTCATTAGCAAGTGCAAATTTGTTTTTCAGTGCACGTTACTGTTAATGGTCAATGTCTCACACCCAATGTTAATAGGATTACACCACAACATCTATTCATCAATCCATCCATCTTTCTCTCTCTCTATGTGTGTGTATCACTCCAGACACTCCTGCTCACTCGTTCTTTAATAATATTTTCTGCATTTTAGACAATTTCAAGAATGATACAAATGTAAGTATGGGCATTTAATCTCTTCCTCACCCATGTGTCATTACAATAACTATTAATATATATGGATAAATATCTTCACATTTTCTACTTCAGTGTTCTGCAGGAGAAAGTAAGTCATACAGATTTGGAACAAAATGAAGGTGAGTAAATGGTGACAGAATTTGTATATTTTGCCAGAGCTGTTGTACTGCCCGGTAATGAGCACTATAACTTGCAACCCGTTTATTATAATAAGTTCCAAACCAAATTGAAACAGTTCACCATTCTCTCCCCTACACCAATCTCTCTTCTCAGACTCAGTGCAGCTGTGGACCTCTTCACCTCAGCCTGGTACTCGAGGTCTGCACCCCTGCATGATGAACAATGGAGGTATTAGAAGGCCCTGTTAAGCTGCAGCCCTCTTCAAACAGGCAGCCAGCATGGTACCAGATCCAAGCCCTCAGCAGCTGTGCTAACCCCCATTCACTTCACTGACAGAAATCCCCGTTCTCCATCCCAAAGACTGCTTAATGCAGGGCTCTCTCAAGTGAAAAGAGTGTTTCTTATATCTTTATTATCTCAGAAAAAGGACACACAGATTCTTTTTGTACCAGTACACTTTCATTTGCCAAAGGCAAGCAATCTCTCTCTCTCTCTTTTTTTTTGAAAAGGGTAGAGAAAGGGGGTTTTATAACAAGCCTGTAGCAGAGTGAGCAGGTCTCACAACCTGAAACGTCTTATGTTTCACTGCCTCTTTTCCTGGTATCTGACGCTGGGCTGCCCAGTCTCCATGGTAATTAGACTGAAAATCTTCCAGTACCGGGCCCCTGCATAAAACTCTCTTTGATGGTGAACTTGATTTCCTCAACATGTCTTTTTTTATTTTTTGGCTAAGTTGGCTTATGCCCACATCGGTCATCCCCACCTTATTCCTTATTGGATTTTGACCTAATGTACCAACACTTGTGACACTATGACCTGTGCTGGTGCACAGTAACCAATTGGATATGCTCTATAAATCATCACCCACATCCTTCTGAGGAGAGTGGAAAAATAAAATAGCAGGCAGGCCTGTAGCCCTGGGAGGGAGGAGGCACAACTGGAATGCATTCTGCCGAAGAACAGGGGATATTAAATACATAGCAGCAGCTGGAAGTGTTCAGATACTCAGAAGAAAGGTTGCAGTGGATTGGTACAAGTTATAACAGATAATGACTGCATTACATTGATCTTACTCAATATTATTATGCAGAATCCCTGATATAGATGGCATGCACTGTAAACCCAGAAAAAAATACACTTTCAGATATAGTTTTAAAAAATGTTTATCGATTTTTTTAAAAATGTGTTTATCGACACATTTCTCCAAACTCAGGTCACTGTTCTCAAAATCTGAATACTTAATGTAATTGTTCTAAAAAGATTGTATGTTTTTTTTAATTATTAAAATGATAAATTGTTTAAAAAATTTGAATGTACGGCGATTCCCGGCTCCTTCTTCCCGTACAATGCACTTTGTTACATTGGCTTTAATAATAAAATAAACAAAATGAAAGTAAAGTGGCAGCACCTCTCGGACGACTGCCACAGATAAAACACAAAATAAAATCCAGGCCTGGTCCTCTTTCGTCTTTCATAGTCTTTTACTCCTCCTTTTATCCTTCCGGAGCTCCTCTGTGGGACTCAAGACCGGTGAGTGTTGCAGGTGTCACTCATTATCAATTACTCCACCGGCCTCGCTTCGTTCCCACAGCCCACATTAATATTTACTTTTAATAAATGCTTTTAATAAAAACGTATTTTTCCTCATATTCTCAGTCTAAATGTATTATATTTATATAGCCCAATTATATTGTTTAGCTAAAAATATTATACTGTATATACTGTATTAAATATATAAAATAAATAACATGTATTTTTACATTTTTAAATAAAATAAAAAAAAATTGCCTTATGCCTTCATATTGATAATTATAGTGCCCAAATTTTTATACAAATATAATATAATAATATATCTGTGGGTGGGTGTGTTATAAATATATATATATATCTATTAGGGGTGTAACGGTTCGTTCGATACAATACACTGGTGTCACGGTTCGGTTCGGTTCGGTACGTTTTAGATACAGCAAAAAGAAAAAATTGGCAGATAAATTTCCTTGATTTTTAAAAAATGTTTCATTTATTAAAACTAACAAAGTATGGTTTTTTTTTTACATTGAACAATGATGGAGCTATTCTTTACCCATCTTCTATGGTGTTTTCTTAGCAGCATACTGTATAAAATAAAATAAAATAAATAATTAAAATAAATAAATAAAATACAAAGATGTAACTTTTTATATGGAACTCTATAACTCTTTATATTGAGTGTGTTTTTACTCAATTGGTTCTCTATAGGGCTTATGTTTTTTGGAACAAAGCAGTAATTACGGTCTGTCTGAAATGGGCTCGTGAAGGGATATTGTAACTGGGCTCAATTACATTAAGCATGTTCTTAAAACCTACGTTTTCCACTACAGAGTAAGGCGCTCGCTCACTCAGTACGCGCTGAAGGCTCGTTGCAAAATGGCTAATGCGTTTAACAGACCAGAAATAGAAGATCCTCCAATAACTAACAGGTCTGGTGTTTGGGTGCATTTTGGATTCCCTGTAAGCTATAATGGTGATGATAGAATCAATGGTAAATAGTAAGGTCTCATATCCGCGGCTATAACGTAAATGTAGCCTACCAATCGCCGTGGTGATGTATTTTGCCCTGTTTGAATCCGTTGGAAATGTTTGTCTAAATAGTTTGTTGCATGTATGTTTCTCCTTTTTTCCGTCTTTTCCCAGATACTGACACACTAAGGTGATGTAGGCGTAAATGAGTTGACATGTTTCAAGTATTCCCGCTGGTGTTTTTTTTTTTTGTATTCCCGCTGGTGTACCCTAGATGCGGACATATCGTTGTTTTTTTTATCCACCACTCTCTTGCCATCACCATTATAGCTTACAGGGAATCCAAAGTGCACCCAAACACCAGACCTGTAGGTTATTGGAGGATCTTCTATTTCTGGTCTGTTAAACGCATTGGCCATTTTGCAACGAGTCTTCAGCGTGTATTACTGAGTGAGCGAGCCCCTGACTGAGTAGCCTAACATAAACATATAAGTTGGTGTTTTTTCTTCTTCGGGGGTGTCAGGGGCGTTGCCTGTTACGTCGTTTGGGTTATTGGGCTACCTTGTTGAACGCATATCATTATATTTCACATTTTTTTTTATTTTCCAAATATAATTAATAAGTCCAACGAACCATTCGGTCCATAATGCGTACCGCGTACCGAACCGAAAGCCTCGTACCGAACGGTTCAATACGAATACGCGTATCGCTACACCCCTAATATCTATATATATATATATATATATATATATATATATATATATATATATAATTATTATTAATATCATTGTCATTATTATTATTTCTGATGTTTATCAGTACATATTGGATACCAACTAATATTAGAGATGTTTTCTTTAATATTGTATATAAACTCTGATATTTTTTTTTATTTGAACTGAGCATTAGATTACGTAAAGTTAGTAAATAGGAGAAATAAGCTTGCATAATTCAGTCTCCAATTAATTAATTATTCATGCTATTTTTTTTTCTGTTGTAACTTTCCATCATCTAATGCTCAATTAAAGTTAATCTTATAGCAATTAAAATGATTGATTTGAGTTTACATTTACATTTATGCATTTGGCAGACACATTTATACAAACTTACATTGCAAGGTATACATTTACTTTATATCAGTTCTACCTTTCCATGCATTGCTATCGCCATGGTATTGTTTTTAAACCACAGGCTTAGATTTTAGATTTTAGCAAATAGATCCCAGTTCCAAAAATAAGCAGAGAATCTCAGACATGTGGCTGAGAAATCCCTTTCACATAACGGTCCACATTCCAATTGAGAAACCTCACCATTCATTTCATTTTACCTTTCTTCAGCTCTCTGGGGCAAGAAGGATGTTTGAGGCCAGCATGACCTGGCATGTAGGAATGATTTTTATTGGGACAGGTTTCAGGCAGTGAGCCCAGCAGACGGTTAACTGTTTTAGCGTATACAAAAAAGCTTTTGAATATTGTCGAAGCGCTGCTCTCATCAGCCGCTGAAGGAGTTCACCTTGAAAATGATGTGTTGATTCTCTGATGTGTAAATCTGAATACAGGATGTAGCCATAAACCTCTGACTCTCATGACTACGCTTGCAAATTTCAGCTATCAAATCTGAGTGGCTGCCACGAGAAAAACACAACTCTTTTTTCGCTTTTGAATCTGAACTTCCAAGCAACCGAGATGTGATCGGCAAGGGCTCTTCTGCCTTTTCATCTTCAAAGGCATGCTATTAATAATCTCCATAAATAATAACAGGTTGCCAGGAGTATGATGTGGATGAGAATGTCATAGTGTATGCCCCCGAACACTTTGTCTGTCTCAGAGGGCACGGCGTATAAAGCCTGAACTCACTCATCACTAAACTGCACATAGATAAAATATAATAAGATCCATCCAGTTATGCGGTACATTTTCATTGGCTCTATTATATCTCTTAACACACATTTAAGTGAACATGGAGGTGAATTTTATGTTGTTGGCATGGTTATTCTGAAATGAAAAGGGAGTTATTGACACCTTTTTCCTTTCTCCATTGAAAAAGATTCAAATGTATTTACTCTTTCAGAGTTTGTAAGGTGCCGCATAACAGGAATGACTTAATGACAGTTTTACTAAATGAGAGATCTTGAGTGGAATTAGTCATCTGACTAGCATTCTTGATAAAGATTCTTCCAAGACAATGATTAAAAGTAGGTTTCATGCCATACTGGAGAAGACTGATCTCCAGGCATAGTCTTTCTAGGAATGTCAATGTTGAGTCAAGCTACTTTTTCTTCATCTCAGGCCGTTTCTTCTGCATCTCTCTTTCTGCCCCACTTTACTGGGATCTGTCACTGCATTCAGTTGAGTGTAGTTTCTGGGTCTGTTCATCTGCAGTGTGATAAATTAAGAAACTGTGTCCAAGTTGCCTCTGTGCAATAAATTGGCACTAATAGATTTGTGGATAATATTAGTCACCATTCTATCTCTCTAACTACCTCTCACATTCTACCCTCTTCAGAAATTATAAAGTGCTCCCCCCCCTTCTTTCTTTCAGTGCACATGAAAAATGTACACATGTAAGTGTAAATGACCTGGGGAAATTACTGGTGTGCTTCACACGAACATGTAAGATCCCCATCTATCTCTTCTCCTCCGCTATTAGACACTTAATCTGTCATCATGTCAGCTTTTTTCTCTTATAGCAAGATCGCTTGATACACAGCAGATTTTACCAGTGTAAGATCAGATATGTGGGATGAAATGATAGCTTAACATATTGTGGTGCAGGGCCGTCACCACAACAACCACAATGACATACTGCTGGGTGAATTGAAGCTGATGTCGCGTAGTACTTTTGGTTTCAAGCATTGACATCTCAGAGTATACATAGTTTTTTTTTTCACTTCAAATGATATATATATATATATATATACAACCCGAATTCCAGAAAAGTTGGGACGTTTTTTAAATTTTAATAAAATGAAAACTAAAAGACTTTCAAATCACATGAGCCAATATTTTATTCACAATAGAACATAGATAACATAGCAAATGTTTAAACTGAGAAAGTTTACAATTTTATGCACAAAATGAGCTCATTTCAATTTTGATTTCTGCTACAGGTCTCAAAATAGTTGGGACGGGGCATGTTTACCATGGTGTAGCATCTCCTTTTCTTTTCAAAACAGTTTGAAGACGTCTGGGCATTGAGGCTATGAGTTGCTGGAGTTTTGCTGTTGGAATTTGATCCCATTCTTGCCTTATATAGATTTCCAGCTGCTGAAGAGTTCGTGGTCGTCTTTGACGTATTTTTCGTTTAATGATGCGCCAAATGTTCTCAATAGGTGAAAGATCTGGACTGCAGGCAGGCCAGGTTAGCACCCGGACTCTTCTACGACGAAGCCATGCTGTTGTTATAGCTGCAGTATGTGGTTTTGCATTGTCCTGCAGAAATAAACAAGGCCTTCCCTGAAATAGACGTTGTTTGGAGGGAAGCATATGTTGCTCTAAAACCTTTATATACCTTTCAGCATTCACAGAGCCTTCCAAAACATGCAAGCTGCCCATACCGTATGCACTTTTGCACCCCCATACCATCAGAGATGCTGGCTTTTGAACTGAACGCTGATAACATGCTGGAAGGTCTCCCTCCTCTTTAGCCCGGAGGACACGGCGTCCGTGATTTCCAACAAGAATGTCAAATTTGGACTCGTCTGACCATAAAACACTATTCCACTATTCCACAGCCTTGGCCCACAGGACACGACGGCGCTTCTGGACCATGATCACATATGGCTTCCTTTTTGCATGATAGAGCTTTAGTTGGCATCTGCTGATGGCACGGCAGATTGTGTTTACCGACAGTGGTTTCTGAAAGTATTCCTGGGCCCATTTAGTAATGTCATTGACACAATCATGCCGATGAGTGATGCAGTGTTGTCTGAGAGCCCGAAGACCACGGGCATCCAATTAAGGTCTCCGGCCTTGTCCCTTACGCACAGAGATTTCTCCAGTTTCTCTGAATCTTTTGATGATGTTATGCACTGTAGATGATGAGATTTGCAAAGCCTTTGCAATTTGACGTTGAGCAACATTGTTTTTAAAGTTTTCCACAATTTTTTTACGCAGTCTTTCACAGATTGGAGAGCCTCTGCCCATCTTTACTTCTGAGAGACTCTGCTTCTCTAAGACAAAGCTTTTATAGCTAATCATGTTACAGACCTGATATCAATTAACTTAATTAATCACTAGATGTTCTCCCAGCTGAATCTTTTCAAAACTGCTTGCTTTTTTAGCCATTTGTTGCCCCCGTGCCAACTTTTTTGAGACCTCTAGCAGGCATTAAATTTTAAATGAGCTAATTAAGTGGATAAAAGTGTAAAATTTCTCAGTTTAAACATTTGCTACGTTATCTATGTTCTATTGTGAATAAAATATTGGCTCATGTGATTTGAAATTCCTTTAGTTTTCATTTTATTAAAATTTAAAAAACGTCCCAACTTTCTAAGATAGATAGATAGATAGATAGATAGATAGATAGATAGATAGATAGATAGATAGATAGATAGATAGATAGATAGATAGATAGAAAGAAAGATAGATTTATTTAAAAAAAATAGTTAAAATTTAGTGGAATTTGTAAATGTAACTTGAAAACAATTTTATATTTATTATATATATATTTTATTTTTATAAAAATTATTTTCTTTTTTACACTTAAATATATATATATATATATATATATATATATACATACATACATACATACATACATATATATATATATATACATATATAAAATGTACACAGTTGTGTTTAAATAAGTTATTTTAAAATATATTAAAAATAGTAACATTTGTAAATGTAACTTGAAATCAATTGAATATATATATATATATATATATATATATATTAATAACACTGAATTAATTTAATTTAAAGAATTGATTTAATATGTATAGTGAAATTTGTTAATGTAACAGTAGCAATTTTATATTTTATATATTGTTTATATTTTTGATACAATGTTAATAATTACATTTAAATTATATAAAATTTGTGAATGTAACATTAAAGGCTGCTTTTATATTTTATATAATTTGATATTTGTATGAAATGTATATCATTAATTTTAATAATTTAACTTAAATTATTAAAATATATAAAACAGTGACATTTGTACGTAGATGAAACAAAAGCAGTTTTTGTTAAGCCTACATATTTTTTATATTTTTATAAAAACTTGAATATCATTTAAATAATTTGTTTAAAATACCTTAAATATTTCATATATATTTAAATATGTATATACTTTAATATATAGTGAAATTTTTTAATGTAACATGAAAACAGAACATACACATACACTCACACACAAAGTTCAACTAAACGGTAGACATATACAGGCCTAGATGTTACAGGGCAAGATCAAAGACATCTAGGCCCAGTTTACACCAAAGCGACTTACAGTGCATTCAGGCTATCAATTTTTACCTATCATGTGTTCCCAGGGAATTGAACCCCCAACCTTGTGCTTAATAGCACAATGCTTTACCAATTGAGCTACAGGAACATAACATCTTTAACACCATTTCAGGTGAGGCATTCACAAGTCATCAAGTAAGACAGACCATTTACACCTGGTATTGCCACGTGACTCAAAAGCATCTCCTGTGACCACTTGTGATCAGATTTCATCAAGGGGATTTCATGAGCGCATACATCACGTGCTATGTCAGTGTGCCAAAACAAGCTGCCAAAACTGGCAAAATGCCAGCACAAAACGTTTTGGACCTCGTTTTACCTCTGTCCACCGATCAGATCATCCAAGACGGATGTTAATGCCAGGTGGAAACGGGGCCCTAGAGCTCCAGGAGTCTTCAGTGTGTCTAATCAGAGTCAATGTGCCCACCTCCCCACCCCCCAAAATGTAATGGGCTAGATTAATCCCTGCCTCTCTGCCTGTTCTGAGGGGTAGCAGGGGCTTTGCCTTATAATAGCGGCCATTCATCATTGATGTGTGTGCTTTGTGTCAATAGATGTCAGGGAATACTAGTATCTTCACACCTAAAGATAACACTTAGAGCACAGTGGTGAAAAAGAACACATGTTTCTTAAATGTTCTGAGAGGAATAAAGACATATTGAACAGCCTCAAAATAGAAGGAAAGCACAGGTTAAGAGTGGATGCGGATGTGAATGCGCAGTATTTTATTGCCTATTCCATGTCTTGTGCTTCTGAAAATGAAAAGGAGGATTATTTTACTGAGAACTGAATGTACTTCAGAAATAATACAGAGTAAGCAGTCGTTAAACAACTGTGGTTAATTTAGCTTCCAGAAAGGCCCTTTCCGTTTAAGAACATCTGTTACAAAGGTATATTGAAAAATACAGTTTTTTATGACTAGGAAACAGGAAATGAGATTAAGGGGCTTCTAAACATAAGTCGTATAAATATAAGATCTTAGCTCTTCCACAACATCTAAGGTTTCAGGAAAAGTGGGCTGTGTTATTCTAGAAATACTTGATATTCTGAGCAAATGCGTGGAACTCTATACAGTATTTCATTTCGTGACATTGACTTGCCATGCCATTCTGGCAGAACCTCCTTTCCTCATAAATAAATGTGTGGCTGTTGAGATTATGTGATAAAACAGAATGACTGACATTTGTAGAATATAGAGGGGGAAGACACTTAAAAGGCAAAGGAAGATCTGTGATATGGAGTGGTGGAAAATAGCGATCTATATGTGCATATTTTAAGGTCATGCATAGAATATATCACCAGACCTATATTTATATTCCTTTATCTGTAAATGCAAAACAAACTATTATTTAATTATAATTGGGGAAGTAACAAATGCAAATTTAATTTGGTCTAGTGGATATACATTATTGAGAATGTCTGAATGAAATTTACTTTTATTCTGAAGGTAGTGAGGAAGACAAAATTATATTCCTTATTGCTGTCAACATTGCTTTTTTACACAAGTTCTTCAAACCTTCTGTGAGGTTGCATGAGACGAACAAAAACACTACAGTTTAAAATTATGAGGTCAGTAAGATGTTTATGTTTTCGAGAGACATCTCTTAAGGCTGAGTTTATTGAACAAAAATACACAAAACAGCAATACTGTGAAATATTATTGCAATTTAAAATTGAACACTTTTCTATTTGAATAAATTTTTTTTCTGTGATGACAAACCTGAATTTTTTACTGAATTACTCAAGTCTTCAGCATCACACGATCCTTCAGAAATCATCCTTTGTTGGTTTTGTGCTCAGAAAAAAACTTAATCTTATTATCGAATGTAGATGTGCAGCAGAAAAAAAATATTGTGATTTCAGCTAAATCCCATAAAAAGAAGAGCAAAGAGCACCTTAGTGTAATGAATTCTCTTTGCTTGGGTAGGTTTTTGCAGGCAGCCTTTCAGCACCTCAGAGCTGTGTGTCAGTCAGGTTCATCAGGTTCATTTCAGGCTCATTAGGGCCAGTTGATGGGAGCATGGCTCTTTGGACGTGGGGGTTGGACGTAGAGGTGCCTGTATAGAAAAAGAACTCCACAACCACACACAGCATCTCACAGAATGATGTGTACTTGACTAGGACTGTAGGGACTCTGAGGACATGAGGTCTCTTCTATGTTTAATAATGATGACCAATGATGCATAGTTTAGTGGTTATAGGCTGCGACCCTTTTAGACCTGATTTTTTTATTTCTTTTTACCTCAACTGAGTTTAAATCTGACTTTATATCTCACAGTTCTGTGCTTTACAAGATATAAACTTGATATATACCTGTTTATATATTAATATAAACATTGATATAAACATGGAATTCTGAGACAAAACAGGACTGCAGGGTCCTACACTCAGAGAAAAAATGTTAAATTCTGAAATATCAACTTAGAGTTGACAGCAGCTCCCATAGACAGCAAGGTCCAGAAACGTAGTAAGGACGTCAGTAAAATAGTCTATGTGACATCAGTAGTTCAACTGTAATTTAACAAAGCTACATGAATTATTTTTGTGTGCAAAGAAAACTAAAATATCAACTTTGTTGTCTGCTGTGGCTTGCCTCCATTTAATATTACATAAAATTACGGCTGAACTACTGATGTCACATGGACTATTTTACATCCTTGCATTTCTGAACATTGATCGTGGTAGTACCCTTGCTGTCTATGGGAGGGTCAAAGTGTGCATCAAAAATATCTTAATTTGTGTTCCGAAGATGAACGAAGGTCTTACAGGTTTGGAACGACTTGAGGGTGAGTAAATGATGACAGAATTTTCATTTTTGGGTGAACTATCCCTTTAATATCACATTATGCACACAAAACAGTGCAATTCTTGTCATCTTTAAAGTAAAACATACTTAAAAATCAGCAGACAGCAGTGATAGTTGTGTGTATAATTGAGTGTGAAATTTGCATCACTTTAAGACTGCATTTATGTGCTGCTCTGTAATCGGAAAGGGCTTTGTAATCATCACATTATTCACTCCCAACAGCCATGGGGAGCACGTCTCCCTTGGTGTTTTTTAAAGTTTGCAAAAGGAAAGAGCTCTCCACATTTCACTCCAATTTTGTTAAATACCGCAATCCAACAGCAAAACCCTCCCATCCCCTTCCCCTCTTACTCATTCGTGTGGTGTCTCACTGTTCATTAAACAGCGAAGGAGTGTGAGTGCCCTTAATGGATGTTGACGTGGTGCCTCAGATAAAGTGCAAGCTGTGGATCTTGTTACGTGCAGGTTGTTCTGAATAAGCCCACCTGCAACCTCAACTTTAGCCTTTCAGTGTTTGTCATGCTCGGGCTCAGCGCACCTCTCTCCCGCCGCACCAGGTAATTAACTGGAATGTCAACACAAGATGAACTGCTGTGAAATAATAGCTTCTTAGACTCCTTATCCAGGAGTCGCGATTATTATCTTTGTTTTGTTTTTTTCTTTTCCTACCCATCTCCAGCACTGTCATCCACCCCTAAACCCCGGCCCCTCCTCACCATTGTCTTATTTGTTCACAATTGATGACATCCTCTACTTACCTTTAAATTAGTCTGCCCTCAGGATGAAGGGATCTGAAGAGGCTTGCCAAGGAGAGGAGAACTCTGTGAAGTAGCTGTGAACAGTTTGCGAGCAAACCCGTGACAGCTTACTAATTCAGGGGTTTTTGGTAACAGCTGGAGTTTCAAGGCTGCACTGTAAAAATTCACAGAAAGAAGTGTCGAGTGCTAAGGAGGAAACATTTCTTAACTACCTGAAACCATGTTTGAGCTGAACTTCTCTTAAAGGAATAGTTCACATTATGTCATTCCAAACCTGTTTGACTTACTTACTTTCTTTTGTTTAACACATAAGGCATTCTTATTCATGCAATAACAATGAATGGGGATTGAAGACTTTAAGCTTCAAAACAGCATGTGAAAGTATCATATAAGTCATTTTGACTCGTGCATGATGTTCCAGTTCATCTGAAGCCACATGACAGAGTGGAATTAAAATCATTATTCACTTCTTACTTACTAATGAGTCAAAGACATATAAGACCCAGTCGGTTTCTTGTGTATACTAATGGATATGTCTTTTTTTACCTTATGAATTAAGAACTTAATTATTTGATATATTAAGGTGGGACACCGGAGGTAAAAAGGGTAAAAAAAAATTACTAACTGTTATCACCTAACTTACCCAGTTGACTGATTACATTGATAATTACAAACAGTTTTGAATTAAAAGTTTTCTAAAATGGTGCTTAAATATGCAAATATGGCATTATTTAATTAAATATGCACTAATTTACATATTTCTAGTACAAAAATCTAAACACTGGATGAACCCAGTTTCAAACACCTTTTTTTTCAGACAGAAAACAATATATTTTCACAATTTTGGGGGGAATAATATGTTGTATATAATCAAGCAAATTATATATGAACAAATCCCTCTAGAACAACCCTCAGGATACAGACTTGAATAAAACTGTAAAGTTTGGTGTGTGTAAGTGCTACTGAAGTGGAGATTTATTGCTCAGTGTCAAAGAAAAAACTCATTTTGAAAAAACAGCCTTTAAAAATATGTATTTTAATTAAAATCTATTGACACAAACAGATAAAGTGCTATAAAAGAAACACTTAATGGTGTCTTTTAGATGTTTTATTTCCATTAGTCTGAGAAAAAAAAAAAAAAACTAAACCAAAAAGCCAAAATCTCAAACTTGCCAGGTGCATGAAAATACTAATGATGACAGTATGTAATTTTTTAAGTGAACTATTAATTAAGAGTAAATTGCTCAACACTATGGGAAAGCAGCTCAGCTCTTGTTGCTCTAAAAATGGCTGCTCAGTTAAAAGCAAGATTGTACTTCTGATTCTGACAAAGACCTGGACCGATTCCAGCCCTTGTAAATCTGTAAAACTAGGTCAAACATTCTCTCCACACAATTTAATGGTACAACTCAGGTAGTAGTTTGGATTTAATAAAACGCCCGAGGCACAACACAAAATGATCAGCATGAGTATGTTTATTATTTATATACCTTACACGGTTTTGTAGAAAGATAATAAAGCAGCATTGTCTGATTGATGCCTTTCATCTTGCCCTTTGACACCACATATACATGAGGCCTGTAGCTATGACATGAAATCGGCTCCAGTAATCGATAGTTTGAAAAGGGCACACACACACGCACAGAAATCTATGTCCACCCTGCACCTTGTCGAGCCTTCCTGTGGTGTCAAGAAAGAAAAAAAACTCTCCCTCAGGCAGTGCAATCCATCAACACAGGGCCTGGCCTTCAGACTAAACACACTCTCATTATAGTGGGTCAGGGCCCCACGAGAACCTCTGAATACATGTTTACTATTACTGCAAAATAGAGCAAGCAAGTGCACCGTACATACCAGTGCTCAGTTTTATGTTGTTGCTTTTAGGGATGGTTCATCAACAGCCCAACAGCCAACTAGTTGATTAGTGAGCCCACGTAGTTTATTTAGATTTCCCTTGTATACATTTTTTGTAGTTTTGGTGCTTTAATTAACATGCTGACATGTTTTTAAAAAGCACATCTGCATTCTGTTCCGATTCATTGCACACAGTCAAGCTGTTTTTTTAATGCAAAATCGTGTTGCTGTGTAAATGCCTCCTAACAATGTGTTCAGTGGACCTAAAACCAGTCCGTTTATGCAGCTCTAACTTTAACCCTATAGTGACAGTGAAAAAAAGCCTACTGTATCATATTTGATACACATATTAAAAACACGATCAAAACTTTTCTGAAAAACCTGTTGACGAACTACTACATAACTTCTGAGTAATACCTTTTAGCAAGTAAAATGACTTTCAGCTTGTGGTTCAAATGTATTTTTTATAAAGTAAACATAAGAACAGCTTTTAAACCATTAGTATTGTTTTATAATGAACGCAACTTAGGTTTACTTGATTATCCATAAATCATCAATATTAGGAAAATAACATTAAAATGTGAGTATTAAATATGATACAGTAGGCATTTGAGGAACGTTTATTTATACATCCCCCAGTCATCCTTGTATTGCATTGCATTATGAATATGTTTTGCCTCCCACAATGAAATCTTCAGAACTTTGATCTTAAAACTAAGCACTTGAATATTATCTTTCTAAGACATACTATTGGGAGCTATTGGGAGAGAGGAGATATTTATATGCATTTTATGTAAGCAGTCTGCTATATTATTATAAAGATATCAGCATTTTACAAATTACCATAACTTCATCTTACATGTTAGTCTTGTAAATATCAGAAACTGCATCAGAATGCATATCTTAGTTTGGGCCTCTTGGAATAAAATTGAGGTGTTTTCCCTCCTCAAATATGAGCTCCATATTACTCGTTATTATATTATATTATATTCAATACTTTTTTGTATATTAAAATGTACTGTATATTATAATTATATTTAAAATGTATATATTTTTCTGACTGTTATTTTATGTCAACCTTTATTGGGTTAAAACTGACTAGTTACCTTCTCTTTCAGCTGACCCACCAACTAGTTGACTTTGAGCACATGTAGTTTTGCACATTCTTTGCTTCTTTATACATTATTATAAGACAAGTTTTGTTTGTTAGACAACTGATGCCAAGTGCTTGATTCTATGCTGCTTGACAATACAACACCATAAACATGCAGGTTTTAACATAAATTGAGTTGGTAACCTTTTTCAAAGTCAATAGTAGTGTAACTTGAGAATTGTAAGTTGTTTTTGGCGTTTACCTCAGTACTTTCATCATTTTGACACGGAGGCACTGAAGAGAGTGTTGTGAAATCCTGTAAATAACTTAAACAGTCACCTCCAATTCACACAGAGATGTTTTTTGTAAGAATACGAGAACAAGGTTATGGTGTTGGAGTGTAATCTGCCATTGCATTTGCTGCATTGACAACGTCTAACACAAGCACACACCAGCGTGTTAAGTATTCTCTGTGTATCTTCTCGTGAAGTCACTCCTGTCTGCCAAGCATCAGACCTTGAAAGTGTGGAGACATGGGGTCAATTGCATTACAGTATGTATTCCACTTCAGAGGTTCCTTATCTAACCCTGATAACAAAATCCTTTACCATACCCAAATCACAGCGACAGTGGTATTTTCACTAGAGGATGAGGAAAAATGTTTCGGAAACAGCAGAATTAGATCAAATATCATGCATGGTGAGTTGAGGAAATGTCCTTAAAATAAAGAGCAAAATGACAGAAAAAGGCTCCCTCTAGACATCTTTGAAAATCATCTAATACAGCATTTTTGGTGTGCGGTCTACCGCTGACTTCCATATTTTGTTAACAGCTTGAAGTTAAAGACCTGTTTAGTTTCTAACTAAACAGAAATAATTGTTTAACCAGGGTTTTTCAAACTGGGGCCTGCAAGATTGCTGTTTTGTCGAAAAATGTATACTGTTAAACTAACAGTAATAGTTGAAAGAAATATAGTATCACACAATATTATGTATTATATTCATGGATTAATGGATACATGAAAATAAAGCTGTCGGAAGGGGATTCCTTTAAATGTCATTTATTTGAGGTCCCTGCATCAAAATATGAAAACTCTAGGTCAAATGTTTGGAGTTGGAAAGATTTTCCTGAAAAAAGTCTCTCGTGCTCACCAAGACTGCACATATTGATAAAAAAATGTATTAAAAACATTGTGAAATATTATGCATATATCTATTTTTAAATATATTATATTCCTGTGATGGTAAAGCTAAATTTTCAGCATTATTACTCCAGTCTTCAGACTCACATAGGATCCTTCAGAAATTATTTTAATATGCTGATTTGGGGCTTATTATAAATATTGGAAACAATTGTGCTGCTTAATATTTTTGCTGAAACTGATACTTTTTTCTGGATTGTTTGATGAATAGAAAGTTCAAAAAGAGCAGCATTTATTTGAAACAGAAATATTTTTTAATATATAAATATATATTTAAAAAAAATTAATTAATAATTTCTGAATAAAAGTATTAATTTATTTAAAAAATAAAAAATCTAATTGACACAGTATATTTAAACTAAATATTTCCAACCAATCTGCACAGCTTTACAAAACAATTGCAACAGTCTGCTTCCACGCCTACTCAACAGTGTTTTGAGTTCACACATCTAGAACGGCAGCCGTTAGGTAAGCTACGGACCCTAAGACCAAAGCTTGCCATCGAGTTACCAATCAATGTCCAGGATGCTAGGCTTGTTAACTCCTTTATGTGAATGTGGCACTCCACCCATTGCAAGTGTCCCTCAAACCCTGCAGTCACCTAATCTGACTTTGGCCCTTTGTGTGCAGTTGAGATTGAAGGCGTATTGAACGAGCCCATCCAGGGGCCATTCAGAAGGTATACGTCCCTGCATCTTCAATATCAGATAGCTCCTAGTCAGGACTATCTATTGATCCATTGCTTTAGCACTTCTCTAGTGGGTGAGTGGCAGCTCCTAGTCTAAGAAAGATAAACGCCTTGGAGGAGATGAGTCATTCCTGTCTGGTCTGCTCTTCTCTGTCTCTCTATCATCTTCTCTTCACCTCTTCCCTCCGCCAGACCCATTTTACCACTGTACAAGCCTCATCTAATTTACTGTAATGCACCACTGCTTTGAGAGCAGGAGGGTGTTATTATAAAAATAAAATGGGAAAAATGGGTGCAGCAAGAATTCTTGAATGTTCCTGGCTTGAAGAAGCTTAAAGGAATATTCAATGTTATACTCGTTCGACACCATTTGTGGCATAATGTTGATTATAACAAAGAATAATTTGGCTTCATCCCTCATTTTCTGTGCAGAAAGGCTAAAACTGAGGTTACAGTGAGGCGCTTATAATGGATGTGAATGAGGCCAATTTTTGGAGGATTTAAAAGCTGAAATGCGAAGCGTATCATTTTATAAAACCACTTATATTAATTCCTCTGTTAAAACTTGAGCTATTAAGCCATTTTTTTGTAGTTTTAGGGGTTATGGTGATGCATTGTCATGGCAACAAAGTTGTACAATTGGATTTAACCTTGCAAACAAAAGATTACTAAGCAATTTTCACACTATAATCATGTAAACGTGCATTTCGTACATGTCTTGTGGCTATACTGAGCAATTTAATGTTAACCGATTGGCCCCATTCACGTCCATTGTAAGTGCATCACTGTAACCCAGATTTATTTTTCTTTTCTTTTTTTTTTAAGAAACATGGAACAAGTGGAAATTATTGTTTGCATGATGGATGAAGTAGATAATAAGCTTATTTTGTTTCTTTCATACATTAGCAGCATGTCAGCCTTTGGTAACTCCAGGTCTTGGGGCGACATTGTCAGGTTTAAATTAGACTATACACAGTAGCTGAAAAGGCAGCAGAATATTATGATCCATGGCTCAGAGTTGGAAAGACATGTGGCTTGTGGCAGACAGCACTCAGGAAGCAGCCAGTCCCAGCGGGAAGACGTGATGGGAGGGAAGGGGGTGGTCTGGACTGTAGGAGACGCTGCCCGTGAAAATTAATCTTAGGCTGTATATCAATATCTCAATGCAAAACTGCCCAGCAAAATCCTCTCATTGCATTTCTAATGTGTCACAGCATGAGTCTGAGGTGGGGGAGGCAGTGATGCGTGGGGGCAGGGCAGGACTGATTCAAAGGGGTAAATGATTGCCCTCTAGGGGAAGGAGAAATGAGAGAATGGCAGAGAGGTTTATCACAGACGGAGCTGGCTGTCAGCCAGAGCTGTGGTATAGGGTGGCCTACACAGAAAGAGAGAGAGAGAGAGAGAGAGAGAGTCGCTCACCTCCTTGACACAGCAAATCTTTGCACACTCCTGTCTGCTGTCTGGACTCATAATATTATATAGAGCAATATGCAAGGTAAATTTATATATAGGTCAAGACGACTGGGTTGCATATAACATCATTATTCTATTATGAGCTCAGGCTTCAGAGTAACAACCTACATACATTTTCCTTGCATAATATAAAGTAAGTGGGACAGGGGTATAATCAACACCAGCACTGGCATTATATCGTCAAAATGTGAATCACTGAATAAAGTCTGCACAGATGTTGAGAAATGTGCAAGTATATTTTTCTAATTCCAAAAAGGAGGGGGAAAGTTAGGAATTAGTTTTATTGATCATAACTTTTAGTGTATCAGTCTGAATATTTTCAACCAACCTGCACAGACAAATAAGAAACAAGTGTTGCAAAACATTGTCAAGATGTGAATGTAAATGTAGTTTTCAAATTGAGGAATCAAAAATCTTAACGGATGGAGTCCCATTTTGTTTATTGCATTTATAAAATAAAATTAATTAAAATAAACTAATTAATAATTTTATTTTGGGAGGGGGGTGGTGGTGGGAATTAAGCAGTGTGTGACATGTCTGCAGATTGTCATGTTAAAAACCTGCTAAAATTTAGGTATTCATATTATAATCATTCTGTCCTAGTTGTACTAGTTATATTTATTAACAGGTATTTTCATAAGTAATGCTTTAGTAGTTGGTGCATGACTAGGACGTGCTCTGATCTTTTAAATACAGATACACTATATGTTTTTCTTCTCACTTTATCTCTGTCCCCTGTTGTGTTGCACTGAACGAACCCAGTGTTCATTCAATATGCCTGTCTCGCTCACGTAATGAAAATCCCTCCCACAGGCGTGCACACGAATGCAATCTTGGGCTGTGTACGGAGGCAGGATGGCAACAAGACACGTCCGAATCCAGTATCTGCATAGCATGCTGTCTAGTAAGATGCCTTCATCTGGGTAGTTTTTGACAGAAACATATGTATCATTATATACCACTATCCTGTATGTGCAGGAAAGAATAAAAAAACATTAGATGAACGATTCGATTCATTTATAAATGTACATGATTTTTTTTTTACTCATAACTTAATTTGTACTGAGAACACAAGCAAATAAGCATTGTCTTCACTTGTTTGTTTGGTTGATTATATAGTTGACTTGAATTTGTTTTAGATCAGGATGTCTGTTTTCTTATCATACAGCATTTTGGTTATGAAGGCACCATTTAAATCAACGCCTAGGCAAGGTCTGGTTGGACGCGAAGGGTTAATATCTAGGCTTGTGGGCGGAGCCACGGCAGGCTATTGGATAATTATTCGTGACGCAGTCGACATGAGAAACCTAGGAACTAGTTAAGAAGGCAGTCGGTAACTTTTAAAAGAGGTTTGTCTTAGAGTGCGGCAGCTGCGAGTCTATCAAGGGAGAAAAGTATCTTTGACCATGGTGCAGCAGACGGAGCACAGCGAGACAGAGAGCAGCATGTCGCGAGAGACCACAGACACCGAGGAGAACGAACTGGTGGCGTGCAGCCCGGTGCCACCAAAACCGGACTGGTGCAAGACAGCCACCGGCCACATTAAACGACCCATGAATGCCTTTATGGTCTGGTCCAAGATCGAGAGGAGAAAAATCATGGAGCAGTCGCCGGACATGCACAATGCCGAGATCTCCAAAAGACTTGGGAAGCGATGGAAAATGCTGAAGGACAGTGAAAAGATTCCCTTTATCCGCGAAGCCGAGCGGCTCCGGCTCCAACACATGGCTGACTACCCCGACTACAAATACAGACCCAAGAAAAAACCAAAGCTCGACACGAGTTCTTCGAAACCAGCGGTGCAGTCGCCGGAGAAGATCGGTAAAAGTGTCAGAGCTGCAGGGAAGAAGTGCGCGAAACTCAAGCCGAGCAAACCGGGGAACATTACCGCGAGAGCTTCTTCGCAAGATTGCAGGTACAACTATGTTTTCACAAACTTAAAAGTGACCAAGTCTATCAAAAGGGAAATTACTGACGACGAAGATGACGATGACGACGACGACGACGAGGAGGATGACTACGAGGAAGAAGAGCACGTCAGGATGCACAACGTCCCCGCGAGCCCCACGCTGAGCTCCGCCGCGGAGTCCGAGGGCGCCAGCATGTACGAGGAGTCCAGGCACGCGAGCGCGATTCCCGGCAGCAGACTGTTTTACAACTTCAAGAACATTACCAAACAGAGCGCAGCTTACCCTGCCTCGGTGTCACCAGCATCCTCTTTCAGGTCCGTCTCTTCTTCGTCCAGCAGCTCCAGCGAGGACTCCGATGACTTGCTGGTGGACTTCAGTTTGAACTTAGCTGCGGGCTCTCACTCGACAGACTTGGGAAACACTTCAGGAAACCTTTGTCTCTCTCTGGTGGATAAAGATTTGGACTCTTACAGCGAGGGCAGCCTCTGTTCTCACTTCGAATTCCCGGACTATTGTACTCCTGAGCTCAGTGAGATGATTGCGGGAGACTGGCTGGAGGCGAACTTTTCAGACCTGGTTTTCACTTACTAACAAACTCCTCCAGAACCAAGGGGGCATCTCGCATCTTCAGGTTATTTTTGGACTCTGTCTCCGTGGTTGTCCTGGCTAAGACGGTGGATCCTGTGTTACAAGATTTGTAACGTAGGAGAAAAAAAATGACAACATTGTCAACATATTGACAGGGCTGTGTGTGTATGGCAAGCGCTTTTAACATATATTCCTTAAAATTACATAGTTTCTACTTTTATCTGACAAGCAGTTGTTTTTATCCTTTTAAGCCATAAGTAGTCTGTTTTTTTGTTTTGTTTTTTAAGATCACTGTAAATTTCATGTCTTTTCTGCTAGTCACTATGGCAGTATAAAAATCTACTTTTCCATTCCGATATGTACTAGTATAGGATAATAACTAGTAGGAGTAATGTGTATATAAATAATCAATTTTGATTGAAACTGAGATGCTAACCACTATTGAATCACTTAATGGTAATTAAAATAAGTGCTAGTTAAATGAAAATAGATATCATTTAGTTTAAAGAAATACATGTTAAAGTAGCTTGCCATAGTGTGGTTATTCTGTGGGGTTGCAGTGAAACTGCTTAAACTGTGGTGGAGAGCAAAATGTAAAATCTGAACTATGCATTCCCATCCCACCCATATCTCTACAGGGAGCTGGCAAACGGTTGCTGGACCGAATGGAGGCAATTCTGAAACGCTGTTCAGGATGGAACTTATTCTGAGGTCTTGTGTGATTTTATTTACGCCACAAAAGTTTCTTTTTGTGTGTGTGTAACCATTTCCGTTTCCCTCCAAGTATGGGAATATTTAAGCAGATAACCACTCTAGAACACACAGGTATGACAGGAAGCATTTTGATACATGACCAACATACCTCATCTTTTTAAAAAAAAAATTAAAATATTTTCTGGCGTATTTTTGTACAGTTAAAGGGAATGTTCTTACTGTGCTTTAAGTAAGGTTTTTCAGGCACTTCAACCCGGTTTTATTTGTAAAAGCATGCAAGAATTAAACTGAAAAGTCGACTTGCATTTAAATGTCTGGTTATTTTACTCCAGGCAAATGTACAGCTGTAGATCTGAAGCGTTTCTATAGGGAAGTGTACAATGGAATTGGGGGAACACATGAGCCTCATTTCTGGTACTAGATTGAAGATTGTATATGTTCTGTAATATAGTAAAGCTAGGAGTTTATGTATATCTGTTTGAATGGGTCCCAAATAGCAGGTGTAAAACTGGATTTTGTTTTGCTTTTTTATTTTCATTATAATGGCACATTTGTTTTTCATTATTTTGTGCAATATACTCTCAAATTTGACCATCTGCGTTTTGTAGCAAAGGAAATGAGTTACATGTCGTCATGCTGAAGTCTGTATCTGACACAAATAAATCAGCTGGAACTGATAAGAAAATGTATGTCTGTTTAATGGCATGTGTGCGCGTGTGTGTTTGAGTGATCAAAGCAAGGATATTTGTGATCTTGCCATTGGGCTCCTTCAGAAGGGTCTGTGTTTCCAGATGCAAGCAAACATTTTCCCACCCCTCCTTTCAAATTGAGTAATGGCTTTATTTTTTCCCTTTTCCTTCTCCACTGGACCGGAAAAAAAAATCCGCTCCTTTAAGAAATCAAATCTCGCTCTGCTGGATGAGGCCCGTTTTGATTGGTGTAACCATTACCCCCCCCCCCCCCTTCTTTTCTTAACTGCATTCATTCAGCAAGCCTCTCAAGTCTAGTCTTAATGCAGAGTCTGGGAAGTATTCTGCTCTGGAAATGCACAAAAACTTGCAATCTTTTACTCAATATTTCTACAAACTGCATTTTGTACTGATATAGCACAAATCACAGGTTATTTCAAAGAATATTCAAATGGAAAGCCTCCTACTTGGATAGATACAGGCCCGTTCCAGCACTGCATGTTATTAATGATTGTGTCATTGCAATCTGGCTTTGTATGATGCAATATTACCTCAGCTTTTATTCTAGTGAGTAGCAGAGGATCTAATAATAGGCTTCAGGAACTGTGCTTCTGGTACTCACTATCTGTTTCTGCATAACTAATGAGTTGTGCCACCCAGCCCAAACCGATTGTGTGTAGGTTGTAAGACTAGTTTACAATCAAGGTAATGATCAAATAATTGTTACGGTTAACATGTAAAGGAAAAACTCAACAAAAAAAACTATATATATTTTATAGAACTTTTCAACATTTGCATGACTACATTTTTTTTTATACATATTCATACAGTATATATGCATGCTTATATTTTTCTTACGTTTGTCATATTAGTTCTTGACTTTTGTCTTATTTACACCAGTGACCTCTGGCATGAAGTGAGATGAACAAAATCAGATTTGCAGAGTAAGTTTTGAGTTGACAAAACCCGATAAAGCCAACCTGGGGCCTGTACCATGATGATAGATGAACATATTCAGAGTTACAAGATTAGTTTGGAGTTGACAAACCACTCCAATCCGGCTTTGTTGGTACAATGATGCTGATAATCAACTTTCTTTGTCAACTCAGGATTTGATCCTGATACTCAGGATTGGAGCACGTGCACATGAGTGAAACTTGTTATAAACATCGACTCAAACATGTATGGTCACGTAGTCATTTTTAAAGCATTATCTATTGATTCAACAGTTTATTTATATTACATACGATCTTTATATATTAATATTAATTTAAAATAAATTATTAATAATAACTGTTAAACTAAAATTGCTTGTGTGTAATCGATTAATAATAATATAAATCATATAATTATATAATTCATATAAAATAACTTCAGAACGATACATTTTCTTGTCTTAGACCAACTTTTATTAACTTTTTTGGTCCACTTCAAATGTTGACTACTGTATATAATTTAAATACGAAGCTTAAAATTAATTGCCACTTCATATAATAATTATATGAATTATAAACAATTACAATAAAAAAAACAATTATATATATATATATATATATATATATAGAGCAGGGTAGCCATGTAGCGTAAGTTACCATGGCGACAAAACCCACTGAAAACCAACCCACCTTTTTGAGCCCAAAAACTCAGAGTTTGCTCCAACTAAACGTGAACTTACCTTGGTAAAAACCACTTTGTTACCACTTTGACCTAAAACACTTTTCTTTTCTTCCTTTCTCTACGTCTACCAGGCCGATCAACTTAATAAGAGCTTTCTTTGAGGATTCTCTTCTGATTTAGCTTTAAATAATAAGGAATCGCTTATGTTGTTCGCCTAAGTAATCAATGTTTTTGAAAACTGGCTTAGATATTCAGTTTTTCTTTTTCCGCTAATATATTTTCAGTCTTGTAGTTTGGCTACATATTTTCAGTGCTGGTCAGGAAGTGCTGTCATTAGGGCAAATATGAAAGTTTTTCCGACATCTGGCCTGCTGCTTGATTCAAACAGGAAGATTAATTATGGCAGGCAAGTTTTGAGTTGAATTTCTTTGTGCCACGTAATGCCTATAATAGGAATCTTTGCTGAAAATCGAATGCAAACTTTTGCTCTATCTTATCTATTAAGGCACTGAAAATGAGTATTCCAGATTTAAATTATTATGTTTGATGTATCATCTTACCACAGTGAATATCTCCAGAAGGTGTTACTACATTAGTCTTTATTCCATTCCATAAAAAGTCTTTATTACCTCTTAACTTTGTGAATGAACTTGTCAATTACAAACTATGAGAGAACGTGTGAACGTTATGGTGGGTGTGTTTATGATTCTTTTGTGTTATTTTCTAAGTTATGTAAATACCTTTGTTTATCTTTCTTAGGAAGCGGTAGGGAGAGGGTGCCATTTTCTTTGAGTATAAAATTTTGTTTATGTTTATGGTAGACAGGGAGATAGGTAAGACTCTGTCATTTCTTTTCTTTTTTTTTAGTTAAGGTTATTTAGAGTTTCCGTGTTTAGTTAGAGGTTTTTGTTTGTTATGTTGGCCTGGCCCTCTCCTGAAGATTTGCTTCCTTTGTTATTAATAAATTAAGTTATTTTGCTTAATTTTGTGTTTGTGCTTTTCTGGATCAGGGGATTGATGTGACCGTCAGACTTTCTTTTTATCTTTACATTTTGTTACGACTTCATTTAATCCCTAGACTAATAGTGAGGTTCGTAACAAGTGAATTCCATTTTATGATGTGACTCTGAAATTAATTATGGCATTACAAAGATGAGAACAGACTTCCTGAATTAAAATCTTTAAAGGGATATTTCACTTTGAAATTAAAATTTGGTATGTTTTAGCTTACCTCAAGGGCATCCAAGATGTAGGTGTCTTTGTTTCCGCAGTAGTTTCAATTTTGATATTTTTTAGGTCGAACCATTATTGTCTGTCACTCATATAATGCAGGTCTATGGTTACCACCTCAAAGAGCATGCACAGAGGAGTCCAAATTAAACAATTCCCCATCGTAAGTACACATTGATGGTCTAAGACACGAAACGAGTGGTTTGTGTGAGAAAACGTTTTACCTCTTACATACAACCACGTCCAAGTGATCTGAGGGCGCGCGTGCTTCCTGGTGTGTGACGCAGAGGTGGAGCGGCTAATGGGGCTTAAGCCCCGAATGTTTTGTCAAAAGCCTCGAATCTTTTAGTTTTTTTAAAATAACTTCAACGTTGTTTTTATTTCCTCTCAGTCTTTCAGACTGGAGCGGCAAAAAAATGAAACAACAAAACATAAAAAGAAATATAAATCTTCTTCTTCGTCATTGTCATTAGGGGCTGTCGGGCTTTTTATTTCACCGGTGTCGTAGCGAGTTCACTGGCTAACCGGCTGAAATTAACATTATGGACATAACAAATTTTTTTTGAACACTAAAAAGAACACTAACAGTAAACCTCACCGGCCAGAAAGGGATTCAAAAGCAACATCAGTCGATTTGGGGGGGTTACGTTTTCTCTTAAAACCAAAACACACAGCTTGTATCAAATGCTAAGTTATCTCAGGGCATGTTTTACAGCTAATCTCGGCACATTAGTGGGATAAGAAGAGAGATTAATTGAGAAATATAGCTGGAAAACAATTAAATACAAAATAGGTTGTAGGCTTTACTGGGTGATTTTTTTTTTTTTTTTTTTTTTTTACTGAATAACCATCATCATTTTCCCAGATAGTGTATAGATTTTTAGGCATTCTATTATCTCAAACAGCCTGAAAAATAGTGCATTTAGCTGACGTAAATGGGGGAAAAATCTCCCTGGGGGAGTCTGCCCGTGGACCCCCCTAGGTTTGGGCTAAGCCCTGAATGTTTACATTGTCTGGCTCCACCCCTGGTGTGACGTGTGCGCGCGTTCTGGCTTACTGCGGAAACAAAGACACCTACATCTTGGATGCCTTTGAGATAAGATAAAACATACCAAAAAAATTTTTCAAAGTGAACCATCCCTTTAAAGGTTAAAAAATATGAAGTCATCTGTGTATTAAACAGAGAATCCATAGCATAGCAAATCTTAGTTGCAAACCTGATAAGACACTGCATTTATGTGTATAATATTATTAAATAGCAGTGATTGATTTTCTGATTGATTGATTGATTTCTGTGCAGTTTTATGTAATCTAATGTATTTAGGCTGATTTAGTGATGTTAAGTAACATATTTTTATATTTATAAAAAAAAAGTTGTGTTTTTTTTAGGTGCATGGTGTTGGTCACTTAATGGCTGGTGTAAAATCGGTTGAGAAGCATTGAGGTAGAGTTCAGTTCATCTCTGGGATGCTGGGTGCCCCCACCATCTCCTCCCTGCAAATCTTTACTTCATTTATGCTTGTGGTTTTGTTGGTCTTACTCAATTGCTTTGGAGCCGTATCTCTGACAGAGAATAACAAGCAAAGCAGCTTACATACTCATACAACACAAAGTATGTGTCTGTCAAATCGCTCACCTCCCACTATCACAGATGGCGGTCTGGTGTGAGGATATACTGGCGTTTATGTCTCTGCCATTAATTAAAGCCAAACAGAGAGACAAACTGGATTTGCAGCTTAAACCGTATGCCACTGTGCTTTATTGATTAAACTTGGGATCTGCACACTCTGTGCTACTACAGTACATGTTTAGTCTGGACTAGTTGAAAGAACTCTGTAGTATCTGTTATGGACCCATAAACTGTATGAATGGAAGTAAGAGTATTATTATAAAATGTTATATATATTCACTGTGGGAGGCTTCTGAAAAGCATAAAATGAAATTCACACTCTCTAGTGCTAATTTGACAATCTGCATAAACGAATGAAAACATTAAAGTTTAAACATTTCAGCTGCTCATTAATGGTTGCTCGTCTCTGCCTTGCAATGATGATTATAACTGGTTTAATGGGTTGTGTCCATCATGCATTTATCACAAAGAACTTGAGGACTTCTTTAAGTCTTCACAAGGAGATTTCCACAGTCACAAATTCATTTTATGGTACAGATATGATCTAAACAGATTATGGTAGTTTTCATTAAGCCTCACGACGATGAGCAATATTAATTAGGAGATTAATTATTTTTTGTTCAATAATCATAGAAACCATTCAAACCACTTTTCATTAGTCAGTTAAAAAGAGTTTAAACCTTAAAATTCTGATTTACTTGTACAACTCACAATTGTATTGTTTTTCTGCCACAGAAAAAAAGGTAACTTTTCACAATTCTGACTTTCTTCTTGAAATTGCGGTATAGATGTCACAATTCTGACTTTTCTTTATTGGAATGCAAAAAAACAGTCAGAATTGTACAATATAAACTCACAACTGCAAGATTTTTTTTTTTAATAAAATTTTACCATATTAAAAAATTGTGAATTTTGGACCTGGATATCTATTAACATGGGTCTTCTGCACCTCTGACCAGCACCATATGTAATTGTAAAGACTTTACCTCCATTAAATCCCATTCTGAACATGTTAAAATACCTTTTGATGGAAATCGGCAGTGATGCAATCAAATAGGCTGAGGATTAATCAGACCCCCCCCCCCTTTGCTCTTTCTGTTGACGCCGCGCAGTGTCTGTGCACAATTTGCTTACACATGAGTAATTTATACATTTGAATGTAATAATGTGTTCATTTGATACCTGAAACATGCTGTTTACTTGTAGATTGGTTTATTAGAAGATGCTTTCATCTGAAGATAAATGACATTATAAATTTTAGATGAAGATACAAGTGCCTTTATCTATTTTCCTCCTTAATAAATCTTCTGATTGACACTTGTGCCTGAGACACATACTGCTGGACTTTATTTTTCTAAGCACACAGACATCCTGGCCCGTCATTAGTCACATATGTGGGATGAATGTTCAAAGGAAGGTCCCTCAAATAAATGTAAATAAAACACATAAGAACAACTGGAAGAGCAAGACCACATGCTATCAGACTATTTATTAGTCCTATGATCTTTTCAGGTCTGAGAGATAGTTTTTTGTTCAGCCAGAAAGCCTTCAGAAGTCATTCGATAAGTCACTAACCAGCTCAGCCCTCAACTGTACGTCTGCATGTCTTGGCTTTTCTCTAACTGACTCTCAGCAATTTCTGTTATCTTCAATTTCCTGTAATTGAGCTTGTCATGTTTATGCAGAGAGATGTCACATCAGATCACATGGTGCTTTTTGAGTGGCTTGAAAGAAAGAAGTTCATTGGTCTTTCCAACTTGAGGATCTGCCTCATGTGTAGTTTTTGGCCCAGTTTCCTAATTTCTCATTTGCATAGCATCTGTACGTCCTGTTGTCCCTCACTCCACCATTTCTCAAGGCATTTCTTCGGTTCACAGATCCTCTGTCATGTCAAGGCAAGTTTTAACACAATCAAACATTTTTTTTCTTTAAAGACATTGAGATAGTTTAGGAACTGAATCATTGGTCTGAGCACATCTGAATCAAGCCTGTGTTCATGTGATAATACATTACATCATGTTAAAAATGTGACTTTGCATAATTTCTTTTTTTTTTTTAAGAAGCCTCTCATGCTCAACAAGGCTGCATTATTTGGTCAAAAATACACTAAATACAGTATTTTAAATGTAATTTCTTCCTGTGATGGCAAAGCTGAATTGTCAGCAGCCATTACTCTTATATATGCTGATTTGTGTTTCATAAACGTTTCTTTTTATTGCCAGTGTTGAAAATAGTAGTGCTGCTTAATAATTTTGTGAATCCATTTTGTTTTTGGATTCTTTGATGAATAGAAAGTTCAGCACAACATCATGTGAAATAAAAATATTTTGTAACATTATAAATGTCTTCACTGTCACTTTTGATTATTTTTTGCTGGATAAAAAACATTAATTTATTTTTAAAGAAATGTAAAATATTGTTACAATTTAAAATAACCCCAGCAAAGTCGATGTAAACTTCAAATTTGTATTAATTCTAAAGTTTTTCTTCTACTTTTATTGCAGTGTAGATAGAGTATTATTGTCCATGGCGATCAAGAAAGCAACTGTACGCGGATGTAATTTTAGTACTGAGGTGTAGGAATTAAGAGATTAGATGAACTTTTGATTATCCATTGCATTGTACTTGATCAACAAATTGTTTTTGATGAAAGTGGCATACAGAACTAAGAAGTGCCATAAATATTGTGTAACCTGTAACACATATGCAAGGATCGGCTTTCATAAGAAAAAATAATATGCAAATAATTGCCATTTAAATATATATATATATATATATATAACAAATATGAAAAATATATAGCAAATATTAAAAAATTTGCTATCAGTAATCTTTTTTATGCAACTGCATGTTAGTTATGTAATGCAATTACTAGTATTCAGTTCCTCTGCAAGCCTAGTGCCCTGTGGCATGTTTTCACCCCAAACAGTACAACTAACTTCAAACCTCCCCTTCATCGCCTCCTCATCCCTTCCCCCAACGCTCCAGACCAAAACACAGATAAGCCTGGCTTTCTGTTACTTCCTGCTGATCCCGTAGACTGATAAGTATTCAGTGCTGCTGCAAAAGCACTAAACCACTCAGGGAGATGTCATTACCTGTTTTGGCCAAAGCTATCGCTGTCAATCACTTATGTGTGCTTTTCCTTCTCACACTGTTGCAGTGAATAGCTCTTGTATTTCTTAAAATTCTTAAAGAGAGCAGAGGTCTCATCTTTTCAAAATGAGGCCTTCAAAGCAAGATGTCAGATCAATCTGTAGTGTCTGGCCTCAAAAAATATCTTGAAAAGCTCATTTTTCTGATAGATGGTTGTTCTCAAATACACATTTCTGTATTTGAATGGGTCTATAGTGATGGTGACACCAAGCTTTCAAAGATGCCAAGACATCTAACCTAAAAGTGTGTGCTTAAGTGTGGCCCTCAAATCAATCTATTCCTGGAAATACAATCGGCCGGTGTGCCTTAGATACGACAGCTCTGCGTTTTCAAGCTAAGCATGTCTTTTTAAATGTAAATACTAATAGTGATGTAAATATTCCCCTCACATTCTTAAGCCTTAATAGGTTTTTGATACATCTGTTGTTGTGTTTACCATGCAAGTCACACAAGATAATGGCCGAATGCTCTTAAATGAGTACATGTATTACCCAGCTAAAGTTTTCAGGCACTTATGGATTCAGGTTATTTGTTTTCTCTGCTCTCATATCTGACAACATAATTGAACAATCTATATTTCCTCTACTTTCCCCTGCCAGAGAGCCATTGTGGTTTAGTGGATTGATTAGATTGATTCTGATGGAATATATGCTTCGTTCTCCCACAGTGTAAACTTTCTCCAGGTCCTCAGTGAAGCTGTACTGCCACAAGTTTGCAGATAAATCCACTGTAAGAAAAATATTTTTTCTTGTAGCACTGTACATTGTATTTTTCTGTATGCAACAGGAGCTGATAGCTGGGGAATTTCCAAAAAACGAAGCGGATCTACTGATGGCATTGTTTATTTAAATGCAATATGTGAGTTGTTTTAGTAATTTGAAATGAGTTATTAGCAAAATTTAGCAACTGATGCAATTTGGATGAGGCAGTTCTCATGTTACCGGTTATTCTCGGCAGAATATTGAAGTCTTGTGTGCTTTGCTGTTGGAGTTGTATTAGTAATTAAAATTAACTGTGCACAAATTAAATATACAAATCACCAAATTCATTATGCAAAATAAGTATTGGTGCAAAACACCCCAAACACAGGACAGTTCCCATGTCCAAGCAATTCTCGGCACACTATTGCGATCTTGTGTACTGCACTGTTTAAGCTGATTTAGTGTTTAGTGATTTAGTGTTCCTGTAGCTCAATTGGTTGAGCATTGCGCTATCAAGCGCAAGGTTGGGGATTCGATTCCCCGGGAACACATGATAGGTAAAAATTGATAGCTTGAATGCACTGTAAATCGCTTTGGATAAAAGCGTCCGCTAAATGCATAAATTTAATTTAAAATTTAATTTAGTAGCTACTTTAAATTAATAATGCACAAAATTAAGTATGCAACAGAAGTATTGTTGCAAACATGCTCAAAATTTGCCCAAGATGCAATTTGCATGGGGCAGTTTTCATGGTGTGATTGATTATCAGCAGACTACTGCAATATTGTGTACTGTAATCATTGTTAAAAAAAAATCACAAATGTCTCTTTTAAAGAGTAACTAAACCCTAAACCAACTTTTTTTAGTTAATGATCTATAAGAATGGGGCTTTATTAGTGCTGTTCATTGATTCGAGTAACTTTTTTGACATTTGAGTATAAAGTGTTTTAATTCTACAATATATGGTGTAAAAACGTCTGAGTGCTGCCCTCTTCAGGTTGAACGGTGGCTACTGCAGTTGATTTTTCCTATTGGATGTTGCGGTGGCAAGTGACGTAAGCGGTGGCAGGTGACGTAGGCAGTTTCGAGCTACCACGCCCTTGCCCTTGACAGTATAAAACCATCAAAATCACTGTAGTGAGTCAGGAGCTGGAATTGCGAGTATTGGTAACGACCAGGATAGACTAATATAGCATCTATTTAGCATAGCAATTATATAGTTATTTAGATCTTCAAGTTAGCGTAGATTTATCTGTATTTACTACAGTGGTCAGGATGGTACGGAGGTGTGTTGCTGGTTGCGACTGCACTACTGGACTGCATAGTTTACCAGCAGACTTTAAAATTAAGCGCCAGTGGTTGCATGCATTTGGCTTGGAAGACTGCAAGTTCCCGCCTAGAGCTTGAGTGTACAAACTGCGTTTTACACGGGATTGCTTCTCCAACGCAATGGAGGTGGAAATGGGCTTCTCCACACAGCTCGTGCTGAAAAGTGACGCGATGCGGGAGTTAAGACCACAGTTTGAGCCAGCGGCTCGAATTGATATGAACAGACACCTCGACACCCTCCACTTCAGGTAAAAGTGGGGGAGAAAAGTCCTCTACTTCAAATGATCGCTCTGTTGCAAAGCTACTTGCGTCATTACAGTCACTCTCCATTTTAGCGTCTCTGACAGCAGCTGTCAATCAATCCATCCTGGCGAGTCTCATGTTCACGTCGCGCTCGCTCAGCCCCGTTCTAGGCTTGTCCCCTCTATCTCCGCTGTGATCTGCCCACTTTTCAGCATTTTTCAAATATTGTCAGTGGGTGGAGTCAGGCTCTGAGCAGGGGTTTAGTTACACTTTAAGTAAAAATAAGTTTACCGCCAATTTCTGCGATGTTAATTGTGCTAGGCAATCAGTGGTGAAGTTTGTGAAGCCTCATTTGCATAGAAAAGAGCTGTGTGACTTAATTTCATGCTTTTAATTTCATGTTATTTTAGCGCACTAATGCACAGTTAGCGAAAAAGCAGTGAAATACTGTCTGTACCTTGTGTTGCCTGAGCTTCCTTAAAAATAAAATAAGAGTTCAGATGAGAAATATAGTTTTTATTCCTATGCTGTTTACTCTCGTTAATGTAACAATATAGCAGAGATAACTCTTCATGTTTTGATACACCATGAGAGTAAGTCAGGGCTAATTAGATGCCTGCACACATATAAGAACATACAGAGGCAGACCTGAACACACAAATGGTTGTGCATACAGTTGGCAATGCATCATAAAATCCCTGCATACAGATCACCAGATTCCCTGTCAAATTAGGAGAAGCTGAGAATTTACTTGCTGTCAAATCCTTGTTGGAGCTCTGCTAACAAGAGCAAACAGAGAGGCAATGAAGGACATTCAAAGCTGAAGAAAAAACTTGTCAGCTTTTTGGGTGAAATATGTGGTGACAGAGTAGGAGAAATAGAAAAGAGGGGTTGGAAATCTGTGAAATGCAATTCTGCTATAATTAAAGCAGCAGTCTCTCTTTCTTTCTCGTTCTCCACATCACCAGCTTCCACTTTTCCTGCTCATTTCTCAAATTAATGTGTGACCTGCACAATGCTCCCAATGTGTGAAACGACTAATTGGCTGGTTTAAAGTCCAATCTTGTGAAAGGAGCTGTCTGCCATGTTCCCCCTTTACGCTCCCTCTTCTTCCTGTGCTACAAATCATCATGCGCACACATGCTAATGGCTGAAGTTTTCCAGAGGTCTTTCGATAAGTGGCCCAAGCGCTCTGCCTGCTTCTCGAGCGGAGATTGGCTCCTAATGGGGACTGTTATAAACAGCCATGACTGGTGGGTGAGTCGGGGTCACATGCACTTACGAGGCCTCAGTGAAGAGGTGTTTTAGTGGGCTATATACTGTTCTTATTGCTCTGCAATAATTAATTATTGATGATTGACAGAGCTTTTGTCATTGTGAATGTTCATGAACTTTCACATTAGATGCTTTACATAGTTGTAGATAGTGTCCCCCTCTGTGTTTTTAACTGAACGACTACGCCCTCAATCATGTCTGTCTTGATTGTAATTCTACATTTTTTTTTTACGTTATTTTTTTTAGGTCTATTTATCAATGCAGGATAGGGGACTGAAAATATGTAAATGATGTAACATCATATTAAATTGAATTTTACTGTACAATGCAGTCAAATGTATGATTTTTGCAAGTAGAGACTATGAATTACCCTATAATGTGTAGTGAAAAGTTAATGCCCTGAAGTTCCCTTTATCAAACATGATTAGATTGAATTGAAATAGCTTTTTCTTTTTTTTTTTCTTTTTTTTTTTAGTAATATATATTAGGGTATTTTGTGTCACATTTTTTGTTATTTAGTTAATATTAATTTGACAGTGTGCACTGTTTATATATGAGTATTGGCCGTGTTTTATGGACCAGCCACTTATGATGAACTTTGATTAAGCCTGTGCTTTAAAAAAAAAGAAAATAAATAATAATAATAATAATAATAATGATAAATATATATATAGGATTTATTTTCGCTTACATTTTAAGTAAAAAAGCAGATTTCAGTAGTTCAAGTTGTATATTTTATATCAGTTTAAAAAAATATTGTGTTACATTGTAAAATATACAGTAACCAATGTTATCCCATATAAAAATAATTTTTTACAGTACATTTAAAAGAATATTTTTTACAGTGTATAGTAATATTAAGAAATGTTTTTATTTTGAGGTGAAAAGTGAATGTTATTCCTTTACTGTAAGATTGCACCTTCGCATTGGAGCAGAATGTTGTTGCTAGTGTTTTTATTATTTCATTTATTTTGTAATGATTCGATAGATTATTTGATTGTTAATTAATTCACAATTTTCTACTTTGCAACCAAATTAGCAAATATTTCATCTGCATGCATCTTCATCCTGTAAATGCTAAAGTTGTCTCTAAATAATTTAGCAGTAAATTAACTTTTACCCTAAATAAAATAGTCACTGAAATTGCATTTACAATGAACACAATTTTACCATATAGTTATCCTCTGTGTAAATATTGAGACACATATCACAACATGCTAACTGCACAAACAAATGTCAGCATTACTGCAATTAACATTTCAATTTCAGCTTTATTGACAGCGTTGCATTGGTTTGAGGTTATTGATTTGCATATAAATATGTGTGTGTCTGTCTGTGATTTTTGAAAAGAAAGAGCTGGTGAGTGATTGTGTGTGTGGGTCATTGTGAGGTCATCTCAGTGAGTGGCAGTATTCATGCATGTGCATGTCTGTCCCATGCTGACGTCAGCTTCTCTGCCAGTACTCACTCCACTAGTCATCGTCAGTCTTCTTTATCATATCTTTCATTGTCATCCAATTAGCTTGAATGAAGGGAAAAACAATAAACATTATACCATGGAGGGAGATTACAGGCTCTGATGTTTTGGTTATAGTGGTGAATACTTTCCATTCCCAGATGTAGTACCTCTCCGATCCCTTTCCTATGATGCCATCTCATTATGACATGATCGTAGCCCATATCAAAGCGGCAGACGTGTTCAGATCAAGGAACAAGATGTCATAATAGGATACTTCACCAGCATAATTCGAACTATAAAGCCACAGAGGGAGAGCATTCCTCATTTGATCCTACAGTAAAGATGACCCTGGTAAACTAGCATTACATTGCCCCCAAACAAACATGGCGCTTCTTGTTTCCCAATCACAAATGCATTCTTTTTCATGTGTGCGTAGAGGCTTTGACTTCTTAGCCAAATTGTTTTTCAAAGCTGTTTGGAAGGGCGAGGTCAAACTGGAATCAAGGAGGCTGGTGCTTGCCTGGAAATCAAAGGATGCATTATTTTAAAAGCCTTTTTTGTTGTGAGTCTTTGCAGCATCTGTGTTCTGAGAAATCTGATCCAGAGAAAAAATGAGCTGCAGGCTGTAATACATGGTTCTGCGACCAGCGTACAATAGCAAAAGGGTAGAAGAGACAGACAGGAAAAGAAGGCAGACTATTGAACGAGCCTCTGCACTCTCTCTCACACACATACACATTTTTCTCAGTGAATCTTAAAAACAGGGCTTAAACAGAACAGCTTTGCTATCCTTCACACACTAGTTCATGTATGAAGGGGATTAAGCATCTCAAGTTCCTGAGCGCATCTGCAGGGTGTCAAAAAGAGACTGAAAAATCCACTTTTCCTCCAGGTGTTACGAACACTCAGCCACCAGCACAATTGTTAGAGGGGTTATTTTAGAAGTTGACAACTGACATATGTGATAATTGATGAACTTCACTAATTGATGTCACTCTGTAATGCGTTGTAATGGTTTTTCCTTAAATTTTATGTCCAGTCCTATATATGTTAAGGTTATCCATAATTATTATTATTATTTTCTAATTTATAATAAAATCAACCTTAATTATAAGAACCCATTGTAAAATAAACTATTGTAACTATTTATTATATTATATTATATTATATTATATTATATTATATTATATTATATTATATTATATTATATTATATTATATTATATTATATTATATTATATTATATTATATTATTTAAATTAAAAATATTTCATATGTTTCTTATATACTGTTTCATATGCATTTAAAAAATATTTCATATGTTACATTTTGGGGTTCCAGCCAGGCCAATATTAGTAGCTTTAAACATCTTTAATATATATTTCTTAATTATGTTTATACAAATTTAATTATATTTATGATATTCATAAACATGAAAAAAAATTATATATTATTTAAGTTTGTAACTTATATTCTGTTTTTATGTCCCAGCCAGGTCCATGTTAATAGCTTTACTATATAATTTGGTTTAATCATCCTCCATATAAATATTTTATGTCTGTGTACGCATTAAATATTGCAATTAAATAATGTAAATATGTCATTTAAGTCTCTGGGACTTCAAATATAAAAATAGTTAAGTCTCAAGAGGGTTTTAAAAACAGTCTGTCCTGAGGGGCCATGGTTCTTTCACTTCCTCTCATTCTGGTGTCAAAGCATTGAGAAATTAGTGTACTCTGACTGCAGAGGTTTCTGGGCATGTTTAGAAACAAAGAACACAGACTTTTTCATGCCTTTTGATCTTCTCAGCACCTGTGGTCTCCTAACCACCTACACAAAACACACACAGACCAAAAGAAAAACGGCATGTTTCTCTGTTTGACAACTCAGAAAAAAGGTTGATGAGTGCAACCTGTTTTTGGCTTAAGAGTACACGTTGCCCGTTAGTGCATGTCACTGTCATGGTGAAGTATGTGTGAGTGATGCCCCCAATGTCTTTCATCTGCTGACTCATGGAGCTTGTGTGTTTTTTTGTTTGCTCAGGTTTTGGGGGCATGAGGAGGGAGGGACCCTTCCCTGTCTTACCAGTCCTGTGTTTATCCACAGGCAGACTGTGGCTTTTTCAGATCTGTAATGGTTTTGCATTTATGTTTGGGAAAGGAAAAGTTACTGGAATACTGAGTTGATAGAGGCAGAGAAAGAAAGAAAGAAAGAAAGAAAGAAAGAAAGACAAGTTTCAGCAGTAAAAAAAGGGGGTAGGTCCATTACTTCTCACAGATAAAAATGTTTTGCTCTGCAAAAGCTGGAGAAATTTTGTCTACCCTCTCAGGCAATCCAGCAGATGTCAATGAAAACTTTCAAGGCTTGTGTGTGTGTGTTCCTGTAGCAGGAAGCTAAATGATCCACCTCACAGACAAATTAAACCGAAAGGAACCTAGAGATTATAGGCCACCAGTACAGAAACCACAGTTTAAATGAAAAGACTACAGCACAGGGTTTAACACCCTTAAACATGACAAGGAGTCATTCTTCAGCTCACTTCCAGTAAAGTCTCTTGTGCTTTTCCATGCACAATAATTTTCTGGTCACAGATCAGTTATTTTGTGTAAAACGTCTTATTGCCAACCAATTCAGATCACTTACCTCAAGAGATTTTTCACAGGTTCTATCCTTTTATAACCTTCAGTATGGACTGATAGGTGCTGCAGAATTCTGAGATACTGTGGCTGTTTGTCTGTGGTTGTGGTTGTGCAGAGGTTTTATCTTATCACCACATATCACATCCCTGTTTTTATCAGATTGTGGATTCTGGTGCATTCTTGTCATTGGGCCGTTTGAATGTGCTGTAGCGCTGATGAGACATTTCTATGAGTCAGATTGATATGAACATTCTTTGGTGTAGATTTTATATAAATGAAGAACATTCGTTAATTATCATCTCTATCAGAGCTCTGCTGGATGATGGTCTCCTCCTTCTGCTTGTTTTGAGAAGTAATACTGGTGTGGAGAATCAGGTATGTCATGCATATAATCTCTTGAGCCACGATAACATCTTAGTATTTTATTATTAATATGTAAGATATTTTAGTAAAACACTTTTCAATTAGCATGCAAGGGGACCTGGCTGCAAATCCTAATCTTGTTTATAATTTTCTTAATAAACCAAGCAAAATTGCAACTGAGCTGGAAAATAAAATTTGACAAGCAGGGGTTTTTTTTAGTACCTGGAAACATTTTCCCACATGAAAAAAAGCCATATAGGTTTTGAATGGTATGCTGATAAAAGGTTCAGTTTAAAGTGATGTATCTGCGAAGATGCAATTTGATTGGATTGATCAAATGTAGAAAACAAAGTGTGATTTAGATTGTTTATATCTACAATAATCAATCTAAATCATCATCATATGCTACAGGCCACTAACAGTATGATTATTTATTTATTTATTGACTTCAATCTCAGCTTTTAGTGTGCGCCTACAAATCTAAAATGCATTTTAGCACTTCAACGCTAATCAGTTCACCGAGCGTAGACTATTTAGAACCGTGGGTAGCATGGATTTGTTGTGATTATAACACACACGATGCATGAATCAACTAAACAATTGCAAAATTAGTTGATTCATATCAGGGTTAAAGCAGTTCATCCCCCCATGGACACAGCTTTCCTTCCTGTTCTCTTGTCATCAGATGAGGGGAAGGGAGCTGTGGATGTCTCTGTGTGCTTGGATTTCCGTACAGACTTGTTATGAGGCAAACTAGCATGTTCCTAAAGGTCAATGGGTACAGAGGCATTACTGTCAGTGTTGATAGATTGTGATGATCACCTTCATTAGCTTTATGTATTGGCCCTGCAGAGAGAGAGGAGGAAAAATCTTGATTTCCAGACGCGCTTTGTTCTAGAAGAGAAATATATGACACTTTACAATATGCTTGTATGTTGACATTAGTTAAATGCATTAGTTAACATGAGCTAACAAATAATACAATAAAATGGTGCAGTGTTTAACAGGTTATTTCTAGTTATAATCTTTTCCTTGAAATGATTGTTATTAGTCAAGTGGATTCAGTCATACATCAAAAAAAAAATTAATCTGTACATTTTTGTTTTATGGCTGCATTTATTTGATAAACAAAATACATGTAAAAAAACTGCAATAAAAAAACTGTTCGGTTGAATATATATATATATATATATATATATATATATATATATATATATATATATATATATATATATATATATATACACACATATATATTATGTATGTATGTATTTGTAAAAAGGAATTTATCCTGCGATGGGAAAGCTAAATTTTTTTAGCAGCTATTTCTACAGTTTTCAGAGTCACATGATCCTTCAGAAATCATTCTAATATGCAGATTTTAGACTTAAGAAACATTTCTTATCATCATCAATGTTAAAAACAATTGTGCTTAATATTTTTGCAGAAACTGTCATAATTTTTTCAAGATTCTTTGAGGAACAGAACGTTTAGAAGAATAGAACTACTGATCTATACCTGTAAAATGAAAGAGTAAGTAATTTCAGGACAGGAAGAGATGCAGAAAGAAATTGAGAGAGAGAAAGAGAGAGCATCTTTCTTCCCCCCATCTGTGCTATTTTTGCTCTGCTGGTTGTGCCCTCTGCAGTGGCATTAACCACAAATGGTGATGTCAGCATGTCTCAGGTGTTATCAGAGACTCAGACAGACAGAGAGGAAGACGGGCTAGAGAGAAAGCCAAAGGATCAGAAGTCTGACTCTCCCACCAGCGTATCGGATCACTTAACACTCACACACACACATACACACTAGACTGAAGCAGAATCATGATGCTACACTGACTCCCAATCATAATTCCCATTTCTGTGAAATATTTTCCATGATGTTGCAGACTGATAGGTTTTACATTTACAGGAGTACTGTCAATACCCGCAGACTGGCATTTCTGCAGATTAAAATGATCAAAGACAGATGCGAATAATGCTCCAGCTTTAGGCCTGAGATCAGTGCTTGATTTACCTCAAGCTAAATCAGTTACTGCAGTATAGTAAAATTCCACACTATGAGACGGAAGCTCATCACCGTTTGGTGTTTGAAATCTGTGACTAGTTTGTGACAAAAAACAAGTGTGGGTTGTGTAAGCACTTTTACTGAAAGATCAGCATATCCACATGACCACTTTCCGATGCAGGTCAGGTCAAAGGGTGCATTCATCTGCACCTAAAACATGATCAATAAAAGCGGTTAGGTCAATAGAAACAGTGGGGAGACAGAAAGGAAGATATCTTTGTTCAGGGAGTGTTGAAAGAGAGAAAGAGAAAGAAAAAGAAGCTCATTCAGTACAATCAATATAGTAGTCAGAATTGGGAAGTCGTGGCCTAATGGTTAGAGAGTCGGACTCCCAATTGAAAGGTTGTGAGTTCGAGTCCCGGGCCGGCAGGAATTGTGGGTGGGGGGAGTGCATGTACAGTTCTCTCTCCACCTTCAATACCATGACTTAGGTGCCCTTGAGCAAGGCATCGAACCCCCAACTGCTCCCCGGGCGCTGCAGCATAAATGGCTGCCCACTGCTCCGGGTGTGTGCTCACAGTGTGTGTGTGTGTTCACTGCTCTGTGTGTGTGTGCATTTCGGATGGGTTAAATGCAGAGCACAAATTCTGAGTATGGGTCACTATACTTGGCTGAATGTCACTTCACTTTAATCCCCTTAATGATCTGTATCTAGACGCTTTTTTCCCCTTGTGTTTGGATTTATTGCATCTGTGTTCCTTTTCTCCTTTTATCAAATGTAGGTCTAATTTTCTCCTTCCTTGCTCTCTTTTCTTTCCCTCTACATCAACAACTCTCTCTCTTTCTGTAGCATGACGTATGACCTTCAATGCACCATGGGAGGCTGTAGTAAGTGAGAGGTTATTTTGCACTTAATTGCCGTGGTGACAGTGCTGCTGAAGGGTAGTCTTTAAGGTTCTCCAGTAACATCATAGGTCAGTGACATGGCATTTCATGTCTCCTAAAGCTGTCATATTACTACAGCAGGCTGCTTAAGCCTCCAAACCACAATTCCTAGCTATTCTCAGAGGAAAAACAGGACCATGGCATGCCTTTTCTGAGATAACATTATTTAGTTTTTCAGTTCACACATCTTTGATCCTGGTGTCTCTTTTATGGGAGCAAACAAATTGCTTGCTTTTGAACAAAGGAATAGTTCTCAGGCTGTCCAAGATGAGTTTGTTCTTCATGTTCCTCAAGATGTTTCTTCATCAGAACAGATTTGGAGAAATTTTGCATTACATCACTTACAGTGACTCTGCAGTGAATGGGTGACGTCCGAATGAGAGTCTTAACAGCTGATACATACATCACAGTACACCACAAGTACAGTAATCCACAAGTGCAAAGCATCAATTAACGTCTTGTGAAGTGAAAAGCAAATCCATCATTTAGCCATTTTAACTTTAAAACATTGCTTCTGGCCAAAATAGGATTCCATAATAATGCTTCCTCCAGTGAAAAAAAGTCCATCCCCTGTTGTCTTCTCACAGCACAATCCATCAACACAATTTATTTTTTTGCTTTATCTGTGTATATTTCTATTTTATTCAGTTAAGATTATATGATGTAAAAACATGATGTAAAAACATGATGTAAATCTGTTTCCATAGAAACAGAATTCAAAATTCATCCATATTGTGGATCCATCCATTTGCACTTTCAAAACAACTTTCAGATTATGATTCATCATGATTCATCTGTTGCCACTGCCTTTTGACCACACAGAGACGATATGATATGAAGGCTATCGCATATACAATTAAAGAGGCAATTCACCCAAAATTCTGTCATCTTACCCTCAGGTTGTTTCAAATCTGAATGATAGACTTACTTCTGTGAAACACAACCATTTTCATGCACTGGAAGTCAATGGGATTCAAAACAGCAGCACTGGACCCCACTGACTTTTGTTTTATGAACAAAAAAATGCATACAGGTTTTACATACAACATGGGAGTAAGTAAATTATTACAGAACTATCATTTTCAGGTGGAGCTATATTATTTTAATACAGCATAACATCATAAAAGCTATTACGTGCAAAAGATGTAGATGTAGAGGTAATTCTGAGGTTTATATTAATGACTGATATCAGTAGAGAGGCTTATTGTCATTCATTCCTGCTGAACAGTCTTGATCTTAAATCTTGATTCTCCTTGAAATCTTGGGAATGACAACTCATTATAGAAAGCCTTAGACTCTCAGTAATGGTTCAGTTCAATTTCTGTGCTTTATATTCAGTAGAATATAACGGAACAGCTGTTTCCACTGCTAGTCTCTTGTATTGAAACTTAGATGAATTATGTAGCATACCTTAGAGCCAATTGTACCGTGCTGTGCCTATAATTGGGCTGAATTTAACTGAGAGGTTATCAATAGAGGTATTTCATGCACATTTGTTAGCAACTCAGTGAGACAGTCTGAATATTATTGCCTTATGCATTTGCCAAAAGCATTATTATTATTATTAAAGTTACTGGTTTGTTATGGTTTGATCAGACATTATTATCGCAAAATATGATCACAAACAGATTTCATGTCTCTAAATGAATTGTTCTGGAATCTGTTGATAACATATGCTTGATACAATGCACAAGTTTACAAGTCAAAAGGTTATATTTATATACAGGAAATATGCAAGCTTGTTGGCCAGTCTTCCCTCTTTGCAGGCTGAGTTGCTTATGCAAAAGAAACCTGATCTCATTAGTATTTATAAGTATTTGTACGTTATGTTTACACATACATTTTTCTATGTTAAGATTTCCTCTGGAACATACAATATGGACGTATTAAGTAATTTACTAATACACATTTACAGACACAAATTTTTCAAAATGTTTTTATTATTATTATAAATATACTAGTTAAATTTTGCTATTAAAAATATATTTTATAATTTAAAAATTAAATGATTAAATACCAGTCCATTTCATTTGAGCATTTTAAGGTTTAGAGTTTGGAATACAGCACCGGGATCAGAAACTGAAACTGTAATAATGTCATGTCTTCATTTTATGGTGTCTTTGTTGCACGTTACATGTACTTGTTATTATAATAACAATAAATTATGCATAAGTACATGCAAGTACCCCTGAGCCAAACCCTAACCCTAACCCTAGTAAAAACATGTTGTTAATTAACATTACTCAGAACTTAAATGTATAATTACACTGTAACAAGGACATCTAAAAATAAAGTGTAACCAATGCATTGAATAAATGTGATGGCATTAAACATTTTTATTAATATCATTAAATACATAAATTTAAATCAACCTATTATTTGCATAGCAATCATTCAAAAATGTATGTGTACTAGAAAAACTGAATCCAAAATATATTTCTTGTCTTTTCAGTTTTAAAGTAATAGTTCACCCAAAAATGAAAGCTGTATCATACAGAATGGAATGGCATGATTTTGAGAAAATAATTATATGTTTTTGTGTGAACTGTACCTTTAAAAATCATTCCCTCCATAGTGACCATAAAATACTTGACTAATGACTTCCCAGAAGTAAATCAGCTAATGTGATGGATGCAAGGATAGCTCTTATATGCACAGTTGTTTCACAAGTACAACATCAGATGTCACAGAAAGAACAGACTAAAAGCACTCCAGAAAAACACAGAAAGAGAGAGAGACACTGGTAGACAACCAGCCAGCCATGAGTCTGTGGATGGAAGGAAATTGAGTGACATAAAGGCTAAAGGAAGGAAGGGGAAGAACTCTGGGTTTGATTTTGCTTCAGAGGGGCATGTGGTGCCACTGACTGGCGGGTTGGCGATTAATGAGAGTTTGATTTAAGGGCTGTTCTCAGAGCAGCCGTCCCCGGCGCAGACTCTGGCTTTGGTGTGGTTGCTCTTGCAGACATGTTAATCATGGCTACAGATGATTCTACTATACATTTCCAGCAGGGCTGCAGTCTGCATGTTGCTCGGCCCATTAATAACCTCAGAAGGCACGGCTGCCTGACTGCATGCTGGCGCAGGAGTCGACTGATGCCCTGTAAGTGAGTGAGCGAGTGTCACGCTGTCTGGTCTCTGTTTCCATGAGTCTCCACTAGTGGTCTCACTTCCCCATAGGCACCTCACCGTAGGCACTACAATTCCCACAAAGCCTTATCCCTTCATCACAGTAATTGCACTCCTGTTAATTGCACTCAGGTGTCTTCACTTGTTAGTCATTATCCTCCCTATATTAACCAGTCCTTTTCTGTTTGTCTGCATGGAGTCCTTTCTTTCCGTCACTCAGTTTGCTCGTCTTCCGAGTCCCTGTTCCCGTTCCTGTTCCTTTCCTGTTTGTTTATTTGTTGGATGGATTTATGGTTTTGACCCCTGCTTGTTGATTTCTCTTTGGATTACCCATTAAAACCCATACTGCGATTGTATCTCTCGTCTCCTGTGTTTCACTGGGTCTCTGATCGTAACAGCGAGCGAGCAAGTGTGCTGGAGGCCTCGCATGAACAGTTGCTGCCACTGCCTCCACAAATGAGAATTTTAAATCAGATTTTCACAAGGTTTCATTTCGGTATCTGTGTTTAGTTTTGAATTTTGGATCTGATTTTAAAAGATGGGTTATTGCAATATACAGTACATAGAAAAGTCCAAACATCTGATAAGGCTAGTTTTACTTTTTTTTATTTTAAATTATAATAACAGTTTTATTGAAAAGTTACTTTAAAAAAATAATTATGAAAGTTGTAGTATTTGATTTTTTTTTCCTTAAATTGATTTTACTTTGGTATCCCAGTGTAAGTAGAAATAAACGTTTGGAAGGATAAATGTCCAATGAGATCTTTTGACTGCCTTGAGACTTCCCATTTCCCAGAAGGCCAGTGAGCTAATCTGCTGGGCTCTTTACAGATTGTGATATCTAATTGCTAATTGCTAAGTAAATTGCTAATTTACTTACTAGCGGAGAACACTCAGATGGCTTCCCTCCAGTGGAACAAGTGAAATATACCTTGTGAAGGCTTTTGTGATCTGTCCGTCTGCACACTGGACTAAGTAGGCCAGGCTTGAAAGCTTACACTGCAACACCCACAGCTCTGTCATTATGAAAAAGCATACTTTGCCCTGTTTGGCTCGAGCTGTTTTAGTGTTCACACAAACAATGTGAGAACCAAACGGCGGTCTCAAGGGCATCATGGGAGTCTTGCGTTCCCCTTACGCTTTCCTCAGCGGGAATGCAGGTCGTGTAACAGCTCATCAGGGCTGGCATGCAGTCAGAAAAATAGAGTCTTAACAGAGCAAAACACACAGAGGGGAGAAATCAGCCAAGGTCAGACAGGGCCAAATGCCTGCTTCCTGAACACCTCCCAACCCCAACACCTGACACCCTTCCTCCCTGCTCCCTGCTCGCCTGCCTAACATTATGATCAGCTTGCTGATGGCTGACCTCTTCAGAGAGAGCAAGGGTTTGGCAGGGTCATGTGCACAGCAACAGACAGCCCAGTGTGATCCCTTCAGCCCATGGGCCCTGGCCCTCTGGACCCAGTCAGCAACAACACAAACAGCTCAGTGTTACGAGGCTTCTCAAAATCACATCCAAACCCTTAATGTAGGGCACATCCACTGATGAATGCGGTGAGGTGGGATTGGTTCAAATGAGGCAGATTCTGCTTGTCTGATGTGATCGAATGCTCCGCTCCCAAGGGAAATCTCCCCACAGGATGATCAGCACCCCATACAAACCACCTTTCTCAAAACAAATGGACTTGTTTGTAGATGGGGAGCGGGGCGTCTCTCTGGCCCAAACATCCTGGAGTACTTCGCTCTCTAATCCCAGACTGTTTGGATGTTTTTATGAGCTGTTTATACTTGTCGATTTATCACTATGCTTGGTAGTTCACTTAATTATTCATCATATACTTTCAGCATGCAATTGAATCACAGAGTTTTATTCAAACTTGGCTTGCTGTACATTTAAAAAAAACAAAAAAAACAACTCCAAATACATACACATACATATAAATCACTACAGATGAAATGACCACTAGTAAAAGTAAAACATCAGCAACATTTATTCGTTTTCACACAAATCATGAATACAGGGATAGAATCGGCGGGTCATTAAATACCACAAAACATTTTTACTATAGTGCATGATTTGTAGCTAAATATGCATTTGATGTTTGCATCATAACCAGCTACACATGAATGGCTTTTCTGACATAGCAAACTTGCTCAGTTGCTCACCTGGTACAATATTGCACTCGTAAAGCAAAATGGACTTTAAAATGCATTTTATCTCACATTTGCTTTTGTTAACACTAACAAGGTTAAGGGTAGCGTTTTGTTAGCACAGTCAGGTTAAGGGTAGCATTTAGTGTAGGTGGTATGTTATTTTTAAGAGCAATAGTGCATTAATCTTTTAGCACCACTATCTGGACATTTAATTTCCAAGCTGCCGTAATGTACAACAACCAAGGGAATAAAATGTTGCCAAATTCACATTTCTCACGAACGTGGATCCCTTGATGCAAAGTCTATTTAGCCATTGATTTTTGAGACGTTTTAGTAGGTTCTATGAAGCCTGTTTCTGGCAAGCGTTCACAGACTTAATCCCCTATTTTTTAAGGTCTCATTAATATAGTGCTGACAGCCCAGGGGAAGACCGAAACACACTTTTTTGTGCGCATTATAGATGAGGATCTAAAAAAAAAGGAAGGTCCTCTTTTTTGAGTTGACACTGTTTTCTGCATTTAGCTTTTACCTTTCAAAACTACAGCCCATCTGCTACCCAGTGCAGAAAGATCTCGGTCATTAGCTGTACTTAAGCTATTGGGAAAAGAGGGAAAAAAAGGTCCAGCAGGAAAATTTAACATCTCCCATATGTTTTCTAAAATCAGCCATTGGTGCTCTTGGCCAAATGGTGGGTTGCACTACTTGTTCATGTGCTTAGCCTCAGATGCTGGAGTCATTTTTCCAATCTGTGTTGAGCGTCTCCTGCTGAACTTCCCTTCACACAATAACGAAGCAGCATAGAGGCCACAGGACAGAGCTGGAAAGCCCCACCCTAACCTCTGAAGCTAATGACAGGGTAGAAAAAGCACTCTGTCAACCCCAAACTAGCATTATGCTAACAACTGATGATATGAATGTTCATGTTTTCCGTTTATGACACAAAATTATAAAAAAGCTGTAAAGTGTTGCCAAAAGGCATACTCATGGAAGTCACCTCCACCTCAGAGTAAAAAAAAAAAAAATTTGAAATTGAAATTGAGATAAAGTTCAAAATAAGCATATTGTAAATGATAAAGTTTCATTTTTGAGATATAAAGTGGTACATGCATTTTGGCTGTGCTTTGTTTCCCTTATTTCAATTCAACCACTGATTGAGAATGTGTGCATAGCAGCTTGTTTAGTCTAAAATACATGCTGCTTTATGAACCACATTTATGTAGGGAGCACAGAGTTAAATAAGCCATTTATTTGCTCAATCAAGCAGGGAAATTGAAATGGTTGATGCGTTTTAACTGCGGGGCTGATTGCTGTATATTTTGATCTTCTTTTACAGTTTACTTTGTGAATTGCTCTCACCTCCCTTCGCTCCTCGCTAATTGAAAGTGAGTGATTACCATGGACTGCTGGATGTGATGACATTCCCCTTTTCAGTGGAGGAAAGTAGCCTTCTGTTTTGCATATGTTAAACTGATAAATTATTAAAATCTCAATGGCGAGGAACCAATCAGGACAGAATACTGAAAGCTCTTATTTCATCAGTGCACAAAACAAAACAAGATTAAATCAGAAGTACTCTGAATGATGCCCAGAGGCCTCTAGGCTGAACATTTTATTTTCTGAGAACAAAGTACATAGAGAGAGTCACATAACTCATATATGATGCAAATCCTATGCTTGCAAATGTTGCCATTATTTACCCTTATATTGTTCCAAATTCAGGTGACATTACCTTTTGGCTCAAACACAGAAGGTGATTTTTCATGGAAGAATGTTTTAAGATTTGGAACGTAGTGTACAAGTCAAATTGACTGCTTTTATGAAAAAATTCTGTCTTGTTGAAGTGTGAAAGCTTTAGACACTTTACTGCTTTTGTCTCATTATCATTTTAGTAATATTTATATACCATTATAGTATTTCTTAATACTTTAAATGAATTTGATCACAAACACAGTTTAGAATGTAGACATATTTAAAACTCCGCTTCGCGTCATGGCCGCATCACCACCTCGGGCGTGCATTATTTTTCTAAATAACATGTTAAATGAGCATGTGTTATTAGTTTTAGTTAACAATAAAACCCCTGTTTTGTGTCAGTAAAGGTTTGGAACTAAATGATGACAGAATGTGTATATTTTGAATGAATTCTGTTGTTAAATTCCCTCAAAAGCTGTGTCTAATTTCCTGTGTAAATCCTGTTTATTTCAGTGTCGTTCTACTGCTTTAGTACAGGCTGGCTAAATCTTGTATTTTTTCTAAAAGTATTTAGTTGTGAAGAGATGGGAAAAAGTAGTCAGTGGTACAGACTGGAGGTGGACTTGAATAATTCATCGGTCTGGCCGTGTTCCTGCTCTTCTCTGTGTGATAATGAAAGGGACCCTCTGGGACCCCAGTATCTGCTGGTCAGTGATTCACATAACACCCGGCAGACAGATAACCTGCACACAGAGGCAGGCCTTTGATTGTTTCTACAGTTTTATATTTTCTGCACTCTATTAAATATTTATCCCAGGCAGTTGCTCGAAAATTATCTGTTGCGGCCATTGCCGGCTCTCGCTCCTGCCCCTGGCATTCGGAAAAAGGTTACATTTGTAGCTTCTTGCTCCGAGAAAGTGTTGTTTAGGTTTTTTCCCTCATTTTGCCGCAAGCCTGGGGTTTGATGCTCGTGTTTTGATGTCGGCGTTGGCTTTGACTGTTGGGTGTCTCGTGTCAGAGTGCTCAGTAATTCCTCCTCTCATGCCCTGTGGCACTTCAATCACCAGCACGGTCTATCGGCACTCGAGAGTTGAGTCTGTAACAGCTTCCAGATATGGAGTGCAGATTTTCTCCCTCCTCTTTTCCCTATATAAATACTGTGTTCCTTGTCTGCAGTCTCTGCACTTGAGGTATATGGGGTTGTTTTGGTCGTTTTCCATATTGACTTTTTTGGCAGTCTCGCCTTATCTGTTAGTGGAGCTCAGCGGGCCTTTGCCCCAGCCACTTGGTTTTCTGTGTGAATGTGAACGCCACACAGTCCTGCTTGTGGTAATTAAACCTCTTGGGCAGCAGGAGGTGAACTAAGGCTCCAATCCACACAGTGTGTCCGCCAATGACCCCCTGCAATCTTCGGTAATTCAACCACCCCCTCTGGCTGTGAGAGTCCTGTTTGGTTACACATCACCGGCTGGATAAACAAAACTGTATACGAAGATGAGAAAGGAGGAGTGGTGGAAAGACGAGGGAGGCAGTCTTATTAAAAGGCACCAGAATGTGGCTACAGCAAACATAATGTGAAATTCTTGTGCACCTCAATGAAACATCTGAAACTTGTGCATATCACTGTTTAATGTGGTTATCAGACAGTGAAAATAAACTCAGGAACTTTTAATTGAATGAAGGCAGTTGGTATGTTTGCCTCGTGGCTCGACTGCTCGCTCACTTCCTGTTAGTGAAAAGAGTCCCAGACTCACTAAACAATACTTCCATTCCAATAATGGAAGTATTTAAAAACAACAACTTCCAATAATTCCATTTTATTAATATGTGTTTTTGGAAGAATTTTTTTTTTCATGCAGCAAAGACTGCATTAAATTGATCAAAAGTGATAGTAAAGACATTTATGTTACAAAGGATTTATATTTTAAGCAAATGTAGTTATTTTTATTCAACAAAAAGTGGATCAGGAGCACAACACTGATTAAAAAAATTAAAATAAGAAATGCTTCTTGAGGACCAAAAACATCATATAAGATTAATTTCTGAAGGATCATGTGACACTGAGGACTTAAGTGATGACTCCTGAAAATTTAGCTTTGCCATCACAGGAATAAGCTACATTAAAATCTAAAAAGTCAAATAGAAAAAGTTATTTTGCTTTGCAATAATATTTCACAATATTATTTTCACAATGTATTTGATCAAATAAATGCAGACTCAGTAGAAATAAGAGACTTTAATTTAAAACATTAAAAAGTCTTTCAGGCCACAAACTTTTTGAACAGTTGTGTATGTAATATTTATGTTTAGTTTTATCCATCATCTTCACATATAGACATATTTGCATGTTTATATTTTCAGCACTAATCAAGCTACAGCAGGTATTTGTGTAGTGGAACAACAGTCTTCATGTGTCAGTCAAGTACACATGACAAAATGCATAATCAAATATTTTCAAGAACACAAACATGTTGGGTATGGGAGAAGCCAGCATTCAAGTCTGTTAGTCTGACTTTGCAAAACCGACCTAGTATGATTTTGGTTAGACATCAGCATTTACATTTCAAAAAGACAAATTATTGCTGTAGTCCTACTGAAATCAAACCAATAAAGTGCACTTAAAGGACACTTTCTGCGGAGAGAGCAAGAAAAAACACTTGAAAATAGTATTTTTAGTGTCTTGAAAATAGTGTTTTCTGTGAAGGGTTATGGCCAGTGTTGTAACAGACACACTCTGAATCGTTCATCCTTACCATTCAAAACAATGTCCTGTGCAGTAAATCTTTAAGTATTGTATATCTTTGAAAATACAGTCTTGTTTTAAGCGATCCTGTCAGTGGAATGAAGAGGTCACACTTGCTCTCCCTACAATTGTACCAGGATGTTAGCAGTAAAACCAAGTGAGTTAACACATGTTGTCACACACTCCATGTTGTCCAATTTGTTACAGCCACGATCCTTGCATTTTTGTATAAGCTGGTTGCTCAGTATCTCCATCATTTAACTATAACCCCTGCTATCTCTTTGTTTTTAAATTAAACAAGCAACTAACTCTGTGAACTGCCTCATCTAAGCAGCTGTTTAATGGATGTATTGTTTATATGAAGCTTGTGTGCTGTTGTCTTTCTAACTAGCTTAACCAACAAGACTTCCTTGGTCAACGGAAAAGCATGACCTTTTTCCTAAAGCTAATTGACCAAAGAAGTCTTGTTGGCAAAGCTAGTTAAAAGATTAGTTTGCTCAAAAAGAACATTTACTCAGGCCACAAATTTGGATAAATTTAGCATTACATCACTTGCTCACAAAGGAAACAGTGAATGGGTGCCATCGGAGATTTATTATAGAGTGGTATTTTGGCCAGAAGCGATGTTTTAAAGTTAGAATGCCTTAATAATGGATTTGTTGCTTACAAACATACAGCTTTTCGCACAATTTATAAGACATTTACTGATGGGCAGGAGTTGTATTGATTACTTGTGGATTATCATGATGTTTTTATCAGCTGTTTGAACTCTCGTAATGATAAATTTCTTCAAATCTATTCCAATGAGCGAACAAAGTTATCCACATCTTGGATGTCTTGAGAGTAAATTTCGTTTAGTTTCCATTTTTGGTAAGGTATATTTCACCCAAAACTGAAAACTCAGTCATTTACTTACCATCATGTCATCACATGTTCTTTCTTCTGTGAAACATCAGAGGAAAGATTTTTAAAGATTTTTTTCTAGACAGTGAAATACTTTCATTAAGTTGATAAAAGTGTTTCCTCAAAATATCTAATAAAGCTGAATAAATGATGACAGATTTTACATTTTTGGGTGAACTATATCCCTTTAAGAAACCTGGTGGAGACACGGGCACAGTTAGACCAAAACTAAAAGCATAAACCAGTCTAGCGTATGGAAACACATACAGGTCTAAGCTGGATTGTTTATCATGAAATCATTCCAAATTCCTGATGCCACAATACAAATGTGCCACATGCCAGTCTTATTTCCTCCTCGGACGGGCACAGCGGCAAATATCACATGGATATGATGAAAGTTTCATGTTTGGTCTCTTGTCCAATGAAATATTTAAAAGGAGAATCCTCTGTTCTTTTTTCTTGGTTTTCCTTCCTATTCTTCACTCATGCCCATGGATATAGCTCTTGCATTACAGGATGGAAACATTCGAGAAGGTCTCTGAGGGCCTCATCACATCTCTGTCTTTGTCTCCACACTGAATCTCAACTCTAATCAATATTCTGCAGCCGTGGTCCTGGTGCTGGAATGAATACGCTGAGATCATTTCTTATGAGAGACCACAGGTGTCAGTTAAGCTCGTTCAGTCTCTCTCTGTCTATTCCTATCTCAGCAGATGGCAAGTGCTATTTACCTGTAACTCCTTATATGCACACGAAAATTTTTAATCAACAGGCTGTGCCCTGTTCACTTTATATTTCAGTTCAATAGTTCAGTTCAGTTGAATTACTTTTCTCCATGGCCCAAATTTCCCATTCACTTCAGTTGATATTTCCAAAATAGTCAGCTTATTAAAGTGGCATCCAAATCAACACACACAAAAATGGAGATTTCTCTTTCTCATGAGGCTCTGATTTGCTCCACATTGACTTGCTAATGTGGCTGAGAGGAAGGACACCAGGCACGGCACAGCAGATGGAAGACGGCGGCAGCAGGGGTCCTGCTGGGCCACAGAAACGCAGGCGCAAGGGGCATGGGGCTGTGGAGGAGGGAATACAATGGATGTAGAAGAACTCAGAGCGACCCTAGGTTCAGGGTTCCTGCTGGCAGCCACTGCTTAAGACCGCAGGGGGTTAAGGTGGGAGTAGGACCTTGCCCCATGCTGAAGATGAGTGTGATATTGCGACCACCAGATCAATAGAAACCATGTTGAGAAAGAGGGAGGGCACATGGCTACAGATGTGGCCTCAGGGTTTTGTTATTCAGGAGGACCTGCTGGAGTTGTATAATATAATTGAGAAATAGGGGTTCCGTTCTCACAGTCTGGTGAAACAAAATTAGCGGAAGGTGGCTGGAGCATTTTTTTCTTCACTAAACATTTATTATTTATATGCTGAGCATATACATTTTTATTTAGCCTGACCAGTCAGCGTTTTTGCTTTTGCTATCAGTAAGGCCAAATGCTGAAATGCAAAAGTTAAAATATAGTAAATGGTTTCATTTGCTTGAAAAAACAATCTGAGATGGTAAGATACTTCGGGGGACCAACAAATTGTGCTTGTAAACACACATCTTTTCTCCTGGAGGCAAGATTTGGAGTGCAGACAAATTCAGACAGCTTTACGGCTCAATTTGTGATAGGTTATTGCACAGTAAATATGTTTTACAGCATTGTGTTTTTCTGTTTGTGACCATTTATATGTTGTGTAGCTTATTAATCTGATACTTTTGATTCAAAGTGACACACTTTGTTATATTATGTCCTGAGGGATAATGATATTAAAATGTTTTACTTGCCACACACATAAAATGTTAATTTAGGGTTTTTAATGGCTCTCTTTCACTGACCGTGTGTTTTCAAAACTGATGATATTAACAAATGTTTTGTTCAAATCAGCATGTCAATCATTTCTGAATGATTTCTAAAAATTCAGTTTTGCCATCACAGAAACAAATGACATTTTAAAATATTAAAATATACAATTATGTTAACACTTTATAAAAGTAGTTTTACTGCATTAATTATGCAATATAATGCACTTATAATCCACTATACAATCTCATAAATAATTGCAATCACAATTAAAGGGATCATATGATACGATTTCAAGTTTTCCTTTCTCTTTGGAGTGTTAAAAGCTGTTTGTGAATAAATAGGATCCCTAAAAGTTAAGACTCGTCCATGCCCTCCTAAAACTCCTCGTTTAAACACGCCCCCACATATCTACGTCACTGTGTGGGACGATTTGCATAAAACCACCCAAATGTTCACGCAAAGAAAGAAGGTGTAACTTTGATTGTCGCTGTAGCAGAGGTGTGGACTCGAGTCATGTGACTTGGACTCGAGTCAGACTAGAGTCATGAATTTGATGACTTCAGACTCGACTCGACAAAATGTACAAAGACTTGCAACTCGACTTGGACTTTAACATCAATGACTCGTGACTTCACTTGGACTTGCGCCTTTTGACTCGAGAAGACTTGCTACTTCCCATGAAAACCTGGGGGGAAAAAATGTTCACACGGCCGCGCCGCTCTCCGTATTACGGAGCCCCGCACGTCACCTGTAGGAGAAAAAAAATCAATCCGTGGCGACAGTTTTGCAATCCATCCCGTCAGTTTATAAACCGTACTCACGAATTCATAAACTGTTCCCTCAGTTTAACAAATCGTACCCATGGATTAAAAAACCGTGCCCACGAATTTCCAATCCGTGCGCTCAGATTTTGTAAACCGTTTTTGAATCCGTATACGAATTCATAATCCGTGCGCACGCTTTTGCAATCCGTTCCCTCGAATTTTGTAAACTGACACGCATTTGTGGCTCCACCCCTACCGGCAGATTCATTTCTGTTTATTAAACATCCAATGAGTCCACGATCAGCATTCACAAAATAGTCTTCTTTTTAGCGTTTATTTTACATTAATCACCAATAGGACACAGCCGCCTGTGTTTTATGGCCAAAAAAATAAATGCTAAAAAGCAGAAGAAAATAAGGGTAAAAAGCAATACAAAACAAATAATACGCCGGTTATGTTTTCATTCCTTTTCTCTCTAACTGAATGCAATGTTATTTTTGGCCTCATTATTTAATAATAACATTAACAGTGAAACATGCATCTAACTCCGGCAGGTGGGGTGGGGTGGGTGGAGCTTAGTATAATAAAATCACAAAAATAAGTCTTCATGCATGTTAAGAAAGGATTGTACACAAGCATTTCCAAAACTGTCAAAGGTTATTTAAAAATAAAGCAATTCATGAATTATTTTCTTGTACTCATTTATTTAGCCTACAAATTAAAATTATAAAAATAACTTTATTTTTATTTTTATCATTATTATATATTATTAACAGGTTATGCATAAGAATCTTTTATCCAAAACAATTTACAACAGAGGAAAAAATTACTCCAGAGTAAGTCACAATGCCAGATTTATTGTACAATAATAATCAAGTGCTATTATAAGATTATTCCTTTTTTATTATTAAACCTATTAATAATATTCAATAAAACTGTATGTTAACACGTAAGAGCTTGCTGCATGAATCCGTGAGTACGGTTTACAGATCCGTGGGAACGGATTGCGAAAGCGTGCGCACGGATTATGAATTTGTGTGTACGGATTCAAAAACCGAGGGTATGGTTTACAAAATCTGAGCGCACGGATTGGAAATTCGTGGGCACGATTTGTTAAACCGAGGGAACAGTTTATGAATTTGTGAGTACGGTTTATAAACTGAGGGGACGGATTGCAAAACCGTCGCCACGGATTGATTTTTTTTCTCCTATAGGTGACATCCCGGGCTCCGTAGACACCTGAAGTTGCACAAAGAAAGGTACGTTTTGAATAAATGCTAAGCACCTTATCGGATGTACCATAGGCTATTGTATCAACGAGACAGTAAAGGCACGTCTCCCTTGCTGGTTTATGCTAACAAAAATAGGGATTTTTGAACCCGGATTATATGAGGTACATGAGTGTTCTCAGATTGAAAACCTCGCCAACATCATGTCAACGTCCGATTTAAAGTACCATTTCTACCTTGCTGCTAGACGGATAAACACAAATGTATATCTCAGTCTCTACCACACACGAGACAAAAACAGGCCATTGTTCTAGTGCAATATGCTGTTGAAATACAAGCATTTTTTGTGAAAATTTACATTTTCCGTTTTTTACTGTATTTTATTAATGTCATTGTATAAATGAGGTTTAAATAAATACAAATCTTACAGACATACATGATTTGTATAAATTTTATTTCTGTGGTAAGAGGACTTGAAATGACTCGAAACTAAAATGGTAGGACTTTGGACTCGACTTGAGACTTGTTGGCTTTGACTTTTGGCTCGACTCGGGACTTGCCTCATCTTTGACTAGACTTGACTCGGGACTCGAGGGCAAAGACTTGAGACTTACTTGTGACTTGCATAACAATGACTTTGTCCCACCTCTGCGCTGTAGTATTGTTGCTGTCGCCATATCGTAAAGACACTGCATGTTTAGATGCGAAAGTGAAAAAAATTTTCAACTTTTTTCTCTTTTGGGTTTTCCAAAAGAGGACGCAACTAGAAATCAGAGGTTAAGTTGTATTTAAAACACTGTTCCAGAAAAGTTCAACCCAAACATGCAGATGTGTGGAGAGCATTTTAGCCTACCTGCTCCTGTTTTGACTCACAGCCTGTAAATATGTTTTCATATTTAAAGAATTTTACAGTGTAGGGTAGCGCTGGTTGTTTGTCGTTTCTCCGATCACAAAACATAACATTTCCATCACATGCTTGAGGCCAATCACAGCACAGCATGTTTGCTCTGATTCCTGGCCAATCAGAGCAAACATCGCTTTTCAGAACGTTGAGCTTTGTCAAAATCGATGCGTTTCAGAAAGCCAGGGCATAAAGAGAAACAAAAATGTACAGGTTGTGGAAAGTAATGTGTTTTTTTGGACCTTAAACCGCATAAACACATTTAATTCCACCAAATACACAAAATAATGTTCTTTTTAGGAACGTCATATGACCCCTTTAATACATTATAACACTTATCTGTGTTGCACTATGCATTTTATATTTGGTTATAATTATTTATGACAAGATAAAATGTATTACAGAGCACATTATGAATAATTAGAATGCATTATAGCCTTTAATAATAATTTATAATGCATTATAAATAAAGGGTTCAAGTAAAGTGTTACCATAAAATACGTTTTAATTCTAATATATTCAAATCTTAATTCACAATATTACTGTTTTTATCAATAAAATAAATTCAGCATAAAAATAAGAAGACTGTTTCGTTTAATAAAAAAGTCACAATATTTTATGTTTTTAAAGCTAAATGTGCACGAATCCTTTCTGCGCAAATAAGTTCAACTTCAACTCAGTTATTACTAAAATGAGTACTTTTTAAATAAATGAAACTTTTTCATTTATTTCATAGAAAAAAAAAGTTCTCTGATACATTTTTTTATTACATTACTTGACTTGAGTTTTTTTTTTTTATAACATGGCTGTTTTTAACAAAATGTTTTAAAACATATGTATAGATTTTTATTTTAAAAATATTTCAATATGTAATTTATTATTGTCATGGCAAAACTATATTTATTTTTAGTAAATTAAAACAACCAACTCACTTCCTAATCACAACCAAAGCATGCTTGAAGATGCTAAGTGAAGAAAGAGATGGAAAGTGGTGGTTGAAATCTGCAAGTCTAGTTGGAAAAGCTAGTGGAGCTTTGGTTTTAAATTGCCCATATTTTATTCCCCCTTCCTCACTCTCCTCACAGCTTTGATAAAACACAGGCTTGATTCACTAAAGACTAGATGGAGAAAAAGCGCTTGCTCCCAATTCCCCCTTCCACAATCCATCCAACCCCAGATGTGGGTTGACCCCTGTGCCTCCACCTGCACCAAATCTGAAATGAAGGCCACGCTGAACAAATACATCGATGTGCATTAAAGCAGCACCTTAAATGCATCCCCTCTGTCTCTGAAGACCCTTAACCTCACCATTTCTTTCCCACCTGCCCTTTCTGCTTTGAACTGCTCAGCAGTTGTTCTCCGATTTTACAGCAAATCAGCCGTCAATGAAGTCAGAGACCATATATTGTTTAATTAACCTTGTCTTTAATAGGCTTTCTCAATTTATAATGGATATATCTTGTAGCATTGTTTTGACGGCTTGAGTGGCCATAAGTCACATGTGAGACAGTATTGCCATAAAGGCTGCATAGGATAAAACCTTCCAAACTGAGCATGATTTTTCTCCAAAAAATCAACCCTATTTCACAGACAAACCCTATTTTCAGTCACTGGCTTGTCAATAGCCTTCTGACAGACATTAAAATTTGTTGACCTTCCAAATCGGTGAGCCGGCTATCATTTTTTTGCATTACAGTGCTGTTGACTGTTGGGATGCTGCATATGTATGATCCTTCTGCCACTCTGTAAAGAATGGGTCATTCACATACAAGGCTATCATGATTCCTGTGGGCCATGAAGTAAAAAAAAAAAATGGAAGGAGGAAGAAGAAAATCCAGGGAACGGCTATAAATTTTCAGCCCGACAGCTTAGTTTGTATGAACTTGGCATTGATTAATCGAAATCTCCTGAGGCTACTCCATAACTCAGGGATGCAGTTGTGCAGAGAGGATAAGACTGTTACAGGGACCATCACAGCTCCCCGGCCTCCTCAACAACGCATCTTCGTCCAAAAGTGCAACTCTGGAATGGCACTCCAGGCAGGATTGTGTGTTCCTGGAAAACTATGCAAGGTTTTATAGATATGTAACTTTTAACTCTGGGTTTGGCTTTATGATCAAAGAATGCGTGTGAAATGTATTTAGACTATACAAATAAAATACAATTATATTTAATGCTTGTTTCTCAAAGTCTGGACTGGGGGAATGATTACCTGTTTTGTTGCATTTAATATTTACCTGTAACAAAAACAAACGCATCTTGAACTGTTTAAAAATGCGCTGGCTCCAGCTGTTGAAGTGCACATAAAAATCCTTTCCAGCCAAAAAAGTGTCCTGCCTTACAGCAATAAAGCCAAAGCTATTTTTGTTCGATTGTTTGTTTTGGGGGGAATCCATCAGAACATTTATCCAGCAGTTCACATCTACCCACTTGGGGGCACTTGTCCAGCTAGTTTAACAGTCAAGACTGATGTAGCCCATAGATGGGAAAAATTTGTCTCCATTGTCCTTATGTGCATTTGGCTGATGAGCTGGGCATCCTGTCTATAATTATAGTCACCCCATCCTGCTCCATTTCTGTCTGTCTGCTGGGTCAGAGGTCAGTCCTTATAATTATAGTCTAGAGGTCAGGGGCCAATATAGGTTGAAGTTGAGACTAGATCCTTCAAAAGGCCATTCTGTAGTAGAGTCACATAGATATAGCTGTTTGTTAATGGCTGTGATCACTTGCTGAAATGATGTACCTATATATTTCTCTTGTGTGTGTGTGTGTGTGTGTGTGTGTGTGTGTGTGTGTGTGTGTGTGTGTGTGTGTGTGTGTGTTAATTAATACAAATGCACACATATTCTTTCAGGAAGTGATATATTTTCATTTTATATATGTTTATACACACATATATAGTATACACTACTGGCCAAAAGTAATGTGATAAAAGAATATACCAGGGAACATTCTTTATCAAATAAATTAAAGCAGCCATTTTGGTTCTATTGATTACATCTTATGTGGGTCATGTTGTAATCGGAAGGTGAGAAGACGAGGCTGATTTGCTCCATGTGTTTCTTATCAAAGCTCTCACAATAGAACTTGGCACTATGAAGTAGAGATCCTGTTGCTGGCCCCACAAACAGCTTTCTTTGGTTGTTCTCTGTTTGTGCAGCTGGGTCTTAACTGCCAGATCACTGTGATTATCATCATTAACATCACTTACCTTCAACCTTATCCTCAACCCAGAACCATGTGCTTCTCTTGGACAGTGTGTTCTTCTTAGTTCAGATATCCTTACCCAGACAAGGTGGTCCAGACATTTGGCCTTTGGATGTTCCTTTGGTAACAGTTATTCTTCTTTCAGATAAGCATGCAACATCAAGATTAAATTGTTACTGCTAGCAGGTTAAATATCTCTTCAGTGGAGTGCTGTGGAAGGACAAAAAATCCTCAGGACACTCTGACATTTCATTCAATGTCATTTCTTATTAGATTTACACACACATGTATGTGCCATAATGACACAATTTTAATTTTAATCAATTTTAATGCAATGTGGCAAATATGTTTAGCATGCAAATGTCCATGGACGTGCAAAAATAAGTTTTGTAAAAGCTTTCAGAATAGAAAAACATGCAGCACTTGCCCCCCTGTTTGATAGATAATCAAATCATAATCATTAATATTTGATGAATTAAGTGTTAATTTAGGCATTAGTATATGATTATTCATGTACCCTTGTTGTAGTGTTACCAAAATCTGTGTAAGTTATTAAGTAAATTAAGTAAATTATAAGAAGACTTCTTTTTCACTTACATAAATTGAATATTTAACAGTATATTAGTGTGAAATTACATGAAGTATCTAGAGTAAGAAAACTTAACCAATTAACAGGCTTTTACCGAAACCTTTTTACAGTCTTTTTCCATTAACATTATGGTAATTTCTTAATCTTACACCAAAAACCAGAGAATTAATGTAAATATCGACAGATAAATTATTAAAAGCATTCAAATGGGCAGGCATAACAAACCCCCAGAGATTGATGCAAACAGCTCTGACAGCATTTATCCATGTAAAAGCACTTGAAGGTATGACCCAAATTACTGAAATGCTTTCAAGCGATTATCTGCTCATTTCCATTTGGCTATTTACATGTTTGCTTTTTTTCTACATTGAAAGGCTATTTACAGTGTGAGTCTTGCCACATGTTCATGCTTAGATTGTGGGTCACATGATGCAGGCCACATGACAATGTGCTCAAAATGGTTTACAAAAGCCCATGTTGTAGCTGCATGTGTGGAAACAATCATGAAGACCAAGAGCCAACAAGGCAGGAAGAGAATGGATGAGAAATGAAAAATGTGTTTGGTGCTTTTTATAACAGCATATAAATGAATAGCTCTCACTTACTGATTAGTACCTTGGTTGCTTTTTTGTCTTTCCCCACTACAATCAACACTAAGGATAATGTAACATGGAGCCCCATCTGTTTGATCCAACCAATCATTATTATTATTATTTTATTTTTTTTTTTTCGTTTTCTTTAAAATCACTGCAATGGTCACATTTTTCACTTACAGACTCTCTCTCAGCTTTCTTCCTACTTTTCAATCTCAAGTAGCCGACAGCTCATTTACTGTGGGGTCTGTTCTGACCTCTTAAAGTTTTTGTGATGTTATGTGCTCAAATGAAAATGTCTTGATGGAAGAGACCCTGGACTTGTTGCTAAGGAACAGGTCTTTGATTAGCAGAGGCCTGACAAGTCTTTCGTGACAGGACCTTCCATTAATTGACAGATTCCTGCCCTCAGAGTCTTAAAACATCACCCAGAACTCTCCTGGTAAAGGTAGCTGCCAGGTTAAGAAAGAATAAGAGGGCGTGTGTGTGTACTCTGCTTAGCTTGCTATAAAAGTTTTTTAACAGAAATGTACTGTCTTAGTATGTATCTATCTTATCAGTCACTTCCAGTGGACCACCACTGAACTAAATGGTTGCTTTGCATAGTTCTATTCATGATTCTTTTAGTACTTTTAAAAAATAATAGAAAATAAATATTAATACTACATTTTTTTTTTATAAAACACTATTAACAAAACTACACATATTTCAAAATATATTTATGTAATATATTTTTGCCTATTTTTAAATAGGCAAAATTGGTAATCCCTAGTGTGCGTAAATGGTCTATTGAATTAATAGGATACAGTTATTCATTATTTATATAATTTTGTTATAGTGTTTTTATTCTTAATCCGGCATTAAGTGCAAATGTTTCAACAATGATTTCATTAACAGCATTCATTTTGAAGCAGGTAATGATTTAAACGGTGGTTAAATTTATTATTAATTATTTTATTATTTATTATTATTATTAATTTAGCATAGAGTATTTTACATGGAAACGGTAACGTTAATGCTAGTAAACATATTTGCACAATCTTGAAGAGTCTGAAATAGATGTTGCTCAATAAGGACATAAAAAATATGCACATCATAATTTATTCAGAGAAATAACGTATATACGGGACGGATTTAAAGACATTTAAAGGCTTTATTTCCAAGATACAGTAGTAAGTTAATCTTTTCATTTCAGAATATAGCAATATTAACAGATGCCGTATATTCATTGTAATATATTCAAATCCATTTCTGATACTAATACGTTTATGTTTAATAATTCCTGAATAATTATGTTCATTAAGAAATTGGTTATATTTTGTGTTGGATCAATTTCCTGTACCAGCAGTGCGCAGCAGACACACCCACCTAAACGGTTTAAATGTATCTCTTAACGTGGCCAAAAAAGACCATAAACATTGCAGATAACACCTGAAGTAAAAGTTTATTTACATACACATAACATAAAAAATAATTCCGTTTGACTGATTTGCTTCAAATCGGGTGATTTTAGGACAGCGGTTTGAATGTAACTCAATGGTGCTCTCTGTCGGTAAGGATTAGTAAGATGGTGGATCGAACACTTCCGGTGGCTTCACTTAGAGTCCTGCACAAATTTGGCTGAAACCGGTGAAAAATATACAACTGTGTCGGATACGGGTGCGGGTCGGGTCGGACACAGGGGAAACACGGGTCTAAACATGGGTTCAAAAAAGTCACGTGCAAATGTAAAAACAGGCCTACGTTCCACTTTTAAAAAATCACAACCGCTAATGACTGCATGAGTCATTAGTTAACAGATGTGAAAGATCAGCCAGCTGGTTTTTTTTTTCATTGTTTTTGTTTTCCATATATGTATATATATATATATATAGAATCTGAATTAAAATGTGTTTGATTTAAGCCTATTTCAAAAATTGTGTCATAAAATTATATCGCGCATACAGCTCAACTATACCGCGATCGTTATAAAGGTGTTTAAACAACAATACACTTCCACTTGCATGTATTTGACAATCGGAATATCAGATATTTCATTCCATAGCTAACACATTTGTGAATATGGGCGTAATCTAGGCTATCCAGGCTTGTTGGTTCTTTTTAAATGCATCTGAAAATGACTTTGTCTTCTGGTGCAGCTCCGCCTCTCGCGGTGCTCAGCTGTGGACGATTTAAAAATGGGTGCGTTCGATTTGAAGCACAACCTCAGACGGTGGTATGATTCGCTCTTTTGTTGTTCTTTTTTCTTTCAGGATCAAAAATACAACAAATGAAAGCGTTTATCTGTATTTCCAACTGAAGAGAACTATTCATATACATTCATAAATCAGTCAATTTTGTATTTTAATATGATATATTTTATTCTAATGTGATCAGTGACTCGAGCACTGATGGACCAAAGAGCACGTATTTCGACATTTGCAGTAAAAGCGTAAAATAGGAATTCTCAGAAAATGCATTTAATACCAATATATTGAAACGTCTGTTTATATACTCCATTAATAAAGGAGTCCAGACATTGGAAAAACGTCAGTCCACATGCGTTTTATATTTAATATGAGGGAAATAGACATGCATGCATGCGTGACACAAAAAATATTTAACTTTTAGGTAGCAAAATATATTTTATTAATTCTGTCAATTACACTAAGGTAATTACATTGTCTGCTATATATTTGCTTCTTATTTATTAAATACGGGCAATTGATTGATAAAACATTGATCAAATTAAGATAAAATGTATAAAAAACGAATATCTTTTAAAAAGAGTTTTCCATAAATAACTTCTGTATGACCTGGCAATAAAATTTGAAAAAAGTGTGTCTAATGTGATTGGCTTAACTGATTTGATTTCGGGTGCGGGTCGGGTGTCGGTCATATTTTAAGCGGGTCGGGTCGGGTGCGGATTTTAGTGCAGATGTCGGAAAACGGGTCGGATGCGGTTTAAAGCACTGCGGGTACGGGCGGTTGCGGATTTACAAAATCGGACCCGTGCAGCTCTCTGGCTTCACTGCCAGTTGGCGGTTTAAAACGTGATGAGCGATCCAGTCATATATAGATCAGTGAGTCAAACACTGGTTGCACTGTATGTTTTCAACAGGATAAAAATTAAAAATACAAGTCAATGCTACCGTCAACTGTTTAGTTAACCAACATAATTCAAAATATCATCTTTTGTGCTCAACAGAAGAAAGTAACTCGGTTTGTAATGACATTAGTGTGAGTAAATGATGACAGAATACAAATTTTACTATCTATCTCTATAATCAATTAAGCAGAAGTGGCTCATAAGAGTCATTTATTCAGAAATCAGACTACACTGATTGCGTTGTATGTTTTTGATTCACTAAAAAGATCACTCTCAAAATAATCATTAATTCGGGGCTAGTTGGGAAATCTGTTTTTGCGCAGTTTCATGCTTCAGTAGCGGTGTTGCGTTGCTGTTAAAAAAGTAAAAAAGAAGGAAATTAAAGGAAGAACACATAGAAGAACATCCCTGAACAGAACCGAGCGTCATTCAGTTCCAGTGATTTTGTTATGATAATGGTAATGGTTCTTAATAAGAACCCGTCTTTGTAGCATGGCCTATATACAGCAAATCATTACGGGGAAGATACAAGGGTTTCAGTCAGTGAAGAGCATTGATAGAGGGCAGCCCAATGGGACTGTAGTACAGGAGTGAGATATGATATAGGCCTAGCAAGTGATTTCAAACAGGGCAGCAGGGCAAATGGTCACTATTTCTGCTGCTGCTATGTTTGAGGAGCAATTTTTAATTTGACCCACATAAGAAAGCAATTTGTTGCAATACTATCAAACTTACACAGCATGCTTTTGATTGTCTATATTAAATAACCTGTCCATCTGTGTTTGATATGTTGGTCTGTGCTTTGCTTCCTCTGTGGGATTGTGTGAAGTCAAATCAAATCAGTATCATCCTCGGAGTAAGTAAAGCCAGTGTTTTGTATGTATTCTGTGCATATTATTTGTGAAGTCTGACAAAATGCTTTTGTTAAATAAAGAAATAAAACAGAAATGTGTGTTGTGAATAATATTTTGAATAGACACTGAAGGCCCACAAGAAGACCTTAGCAAAATACATTTGAAATGACTCGAGTGTAAGCGACCCCATTTAAAAATGTTGTCACATTTTCAGTCTGAATGAAATTACATTTCTGTGCATGGCTGCGATAAAACCATGACATTTCCAAGTAATTATCTCCACATTACTGCTGAATGTTTGCTAAAAGGATTATTTTCACCCCGCGAGCTGCCCTAAGCCTGAGCGTTCTCTCTCTCGGTTAGTCATTTCCAATGTGTTGTCACCGAGTTTGACATTGTCATGCGCCTGGCACTTGTCCTGCATACAAATACATCCTGCCTCTCTCCCCGTCGCAATAGCCTAGGTCATTTAAAATGGTAATGCTTCATTTCCTGACAGTGAAGATTGGTTCTTGTTAAATGCGGAGGGTGCGATTGGAGGAAAACCATATACAGATGACTGCCTCCAACCCTCACCTCTCTTTTTCAAGCTCTAATTAGAATTGGAGAAGTAGCCACTTACTCCCATTGAATACTTTATCAGTTACATGATTCAAAATCAAGGACAATGGGTATAAAGGACTTTATAAAGTACTCATTTGCACTGTAATTAATTGGGCTAGTGGACACCCCGTGTGAAATTAAAAGCAATTAGGCTCTGACCGCCCTCAATAACCTATTTAAAAGCCTCTGTATCCACTTACTCAGCAGGCAGAAAATCTGTGTGTATCGTTGTTCTTTTGCTTAGCATGCCCTTCTGTGAGATCGTCGCTGGAAGATAACCACACACCTGCTTAACACACTCGGTTTTCCTACTGGCTAAAAAGGATGCTTGTCCTTGTTCAAATGATGATCATGCATAAGATAGCAAGTCGATAGACCACAAAAAAGAATAGCATTTTAGTTAATTAGTACCGTCAGTTTCTGGCAGGATTCTTTTTATTTCATTAGTTGTTTTTTTTAAATCAAATTTAAAAGGACAAACAGTGATAACAAAAAACATAAATAAAATTCAAATATTATATTGTGTATTATACTGACCAATGTTGTTGAGATATATTTTAATAGTTTACATACAGCAAATATGCATCGTGTATTTTGCAAAGATGTTTATTCCTACAATCTGTATGTTTGTGTGTGTGTTTACTTTTTACATTTTCCATAGCAAAGTAGTTTCCTTTTAAAAAGGCATTTATTTTAAATAATAATTTTTAATAAATATTTTTTCAATGAGTTATTACAAGCTTTATTTAAAATTTGTATTGTTTTATATATAAAGAGAGAAGCTAAAAATGCATTTGTTCTGTATTATTATTATTATTATTATTATTATTTTTTTTTTTTATAGTTTACATACAACAAATATGCATGGTATATTTTGTATATATATTGTTTTTTTTTTTACTTCACAAAATAGCTAAGAACAAGAAAATAAGAAGTGTCTTTCCTTTCCTCTACACATATCCCACATTAATAAGTCTGTGGCCTGTGTGTGTCGCTTGGCTAAGGGAAAATGACATGGAAGCAGTGCAGTCCACATTCAGTGTGGAGGTGATTCATGGGCCTGGCGTCGAGGAGCAGCACATGTGATTTTCTGCCCAGGTGCACCAGATCTGTCTCATCCAGAGCAACTCTCTCTTCCCATCATCCATAATCCAGGTCTCCACCACACTGATGCATTACTTGTTAGCATTAGCTTGCTGTCTGATTAATTATTGTGCCACGAAAGGCTATCTGTATCTGCCCCTGTGTGAGGCTTCTCTGTATTTTCCAGGCCCACACGGCTCTTTCAATGCCCCAGAGAGGCGACTTGTCTGTTGTACTGTCTGTTTGTACTGAGAAGTTGCAGAAAGGTTCGGTTGTGATGTGTAACTCTGACTTTAACAATGGCTGTAGACTAAACATTAAATCATGTCTAAAGAGAGCATTTAGAAGTTATGTTTTTGTAGCAGCAGAAAAGAATGTAAGTTGGAGCCTACAATGTCAAAAAAGAAGACCTTTGTTCTTGAAAAACTTTCCAAGTTGAGCATTACCATATGCTAAAAGCCAGTCAGAACAGATTGCATGTTAAAATGAGGAAAATATTGCTTTATATCTGATACAACTCTATAACCATCCATCTTATTATGTTTGATGTTTAGCAGAACACATTTCTGGAGTTGGAAAAGTGATATCACTGTTCATCGTACTGTATTTGAGCAACCAGGATGAAGATACAGACATACACTGACACTGGGGAGCTTTTTTGTATTTTGATCTGTAAAACAGCATTCAGGCTGTATTGGGAAGTATCCAGGAATCCAGGTAGGCCTGTCCACACTGATCTTAGCACACCAGCAGTTTGTTAGTTCAGTTTTCTGACATGCTAGCCCTGCTTCTTCCTGCTTTGATCTTGAAAAGTGAATCTGAAGCTTTCAGCTTGTACCAGAAAGCAGATCTGTCTGGCTGAAGAGCATGGGCAAGGCCTGGGGTGGTAATGAACATCACACACACACCCACACAGGAGGGAGAGCGAGAGGAGAAAGGAGAAAGAGAGCATTGCCGCAGGGTCTTTGATCTCAAGTGGCAAATGCTGATGGAAAGGGCCAATGCATCAGCTAACTTTCATTTCTTTTTTATGCGGACCACTTCATTGAAAAGGTGCCTGGCTGAAAAGAGCGAGTGTTTGCTTGTGTATGTGGGAGGGGACAAGGACACAACAATAATCTGATATGCCTGCACACCTCTCTCTTACTCTATTTCAGGCTCTTCTTTACCTCTCTCTTTTACTCTTATAGTGTACAGGTATGACTGGTTGTTTCATTGTTTCCATGAGGTATACAAAGAAAGAATCACAGAAATCCACCAGAAATGCAAGCACTTCCTACGTTAATTTGCCTCTTGGTGATGAATCACTTGTATTCCTCAATTGTAAGTTGCTTTGAATAAAAGCGTCTGCTAAATTAATAATTGTAAATGTAAATGTAAAGTTATTTAACCTGTGAAATATAAACTGTGAATAAATCTTAAATTATATTAAACACTATTTTTTTGTTTAATTCTCTTTATGTTTGCACACAGAAATAACATCGAAGCAAAATTAAAGAAAGAAAACACTATGAATGCTAGTAAAAAATAATTCTAAATAAATCATTATAAATAATTAGATTATTAAATTATAACAATTAGACCATTAATGAATATATGTTAATAATATATCTACATAGAGATTCTCTATAGATGGATTCGTAAGTATATATATATACAGTACAGACCAAAAGTTTGGACAAATATTCTCATTCAAAGAGTTTTCTTTATTTTCATGACTATGAAAATTGTAGATTCACTCTGAAGGCATCAAAACTATGAATCAACACATGTGGAATTATATATGGAATTATATACATTACAAAAAAGTGTGAAAAAACTATGAAAATATGTCATATTGTAGGTTCTTCAAAGTAGCCACCTTTTGCTTTGATCACTGCTTTGCACACTCTTGGCATTCTCTTGATGAGCTTCAAGAGGTAGTCACCTGAAATGGTCTTACAACAGTCTTGAAGGAGTTCCCTTTTGCCCTTTTGCCTTCACTCTGCGGTCCAGCTCACCCCTAAACCATCTCGATTGGGTTCAGGTCCGGTGACTGTGGAGGCCAGGTCATCTGGCGCACCCCATCACTCTCCTTCTTGGTCAAACAGCCCTTGATGCCTTCAGTGTGACTCTACAATTTTCATAGTCATGAAAATAAAGGAAACTCTTTGAATGAGAAGGTGTGTCCAAACTTTTGGTCTGTACTGTATATATATATATATATATATATATATATATATATATATATATATATATATACACACACACACACACACAAACTTTCTGTTCTGTAAATAAGTGAATTATACTGAATTTTTCTATTGAACTAAATGTTAAGCAGCTTACTGCTACACTTTGGTGTCTGGGTTCTGCTATGTGTAGATTTCCTAGAAGAATCCCTAATGATCAAGTGTGTAATTTTAAATGTAACACTTCAATTTATGGTTTATGGCAGTTATTAATAAAGTTAATCACTTTATTTTGTGTATTATTTTGGATACCATATAAAGCCAAAACTCTTACGACCATAAGAAGTAAACTTATGCATGCCTGGTCAGCATTTTACAGTCTGTCTCTGCTGTTCTACTTAACTCTGTCTGTTCACACAATCCAGAAGGATATAGCCGTCTCTCCACACAGACGTGCACCTGTTGTCTGGTGTAGCGGCTTTGCCGTTTCCTGCCTGTCTCACTTGGGACTGTTTAGTGCATCATAACATTTCATCCCTGTAGTATAAGGTACATATAAAAGACTCCACCTGTCTTCCAGCCCTGGAGCCTTTTGTTCTGTTACAGATCGAGTCTCATCATTAACAAGCTTTAGGTGCTCTGAGGGAGCGAGGGGAACTGCTAATGTGGCATAGAGTTACAGAGCCATCTGTGGAAGTGGCACCATTACATCAGCTTTGGGCACAGACCTGCCGTACTGCAATAGTGTTCTCTGGCAGTGAAGGGCGGCAGCTCATCACTGATTTTTGGCAGAAGCGTCTCTCTCCGGTTGAGATGGGCTGTTCGAGCAGCACTAGGTTCTGCACCGGGCAGTTCTGTACTGCATGTCCCTGTTATTCAACCATCTTGGGAAAAAGCCTTGCCCGCGGCAAAGGCCAATTTGTGTTCCTCTCGTATCTACTCAGTTACTTTTGCCCAGGATGAGTTAATATCACAGAAGGAAATGGCTTTAGGGGACGCAGGCTTGCAGCAAATAATGAGAAAAAAATCTCATTATTGAAAACGGAAGAACTGTGGTTTTGCACCAAAAAGCAGAAAAAGACTTTTACTTTACTTTTTATTTTTGCACACAAAAATGAATTGAAGCAAAATCAGAGGAAGAATGCAATATGCTAGAAAATATTTATATACATTTATTTATATTATTTTTATTTACATACATTTAAAATTTCTATAAATACTTTTTTTATACAAAGTTCTTTTCCCGCAAATCACTATTAAGATAATAAATGTTCTCATTCATAATGTAAATGTACAAAAAAAAAAAAAGTAAATAATTAAATAATTAATTAAATTTTTTATTTTGATAACACTTTACAATTATGTCCCATCAGGTAATGTTGGTCAGTGAGTTAACTAACATTAAATGTTAAAAGAATGTTTTATACAGTAAAGCAAGGCACAGATATATAAACGAATGGTCAGTGATTAAAAGATAAAACATTTATTACATTTTTATAAAAAAAAAAAAAACAAGCATTGAAGGACAAAGTAAAAGGCAGGCCATTCTAAAAAAAAATGGGATGGCTTAAGATATATTAGTTAATAAACTCTTCACTTTCTCTATCTTCTCTTAACACCAGCTTTATTTCAGAGGGAGGATAGAGGGGTTTCCTCCTGAGACCGAAGAGGAACAGATTGTGGAATCACTATTGGGCTACAGGAGTACCGGACCTGCAGGCTTCTGGCACATGAAGAATCACTGGAGCATATGTCGCCAGCATGATTCATTCATTTACATTTATAGAGTGGAAGTGGGCCAGGTAGCACACTGCGGTGACTGTCAACAGCACCTCCATCTTCACACACTTCACATACACCCGTCCCACCATCCTACCATATGTCCCCCAAAACACAATTTCTAATGGACAAAGACAGCTGTATAAGGCAGTCCAGCTTTGCTCAGACACACAATGGGAACCTTTGGTGTGGAAATTAATTAGGCAGGTGCGAACACCCACTAGATCTGCACTGTTTGGCTGGGCCTTTCAGATAGACTTTCTGCTCTTTCATTTTCTGATAGGCCTGCTGATTCCATTTATATTTAGGATTTAGCATCTTAAACTTAAGAACTGCACTGTAAAGCTTTGAGTTATCACATTACAAAGTCTGAGGCGGGGAAATCTGGCATTTTAAATGACCTGTGAGTTGACATTATGACGAAATAGCTTTTGATGTAAATTATATTTATCAACTTAACACTTTAGTACTTTTAAAAGGTCAAACCAACAGTCCTTGTTGCTGTTTAACTAGTTTATTTATTAATTTATTTATTAAGTCTTTTATTCTCACCATGACTAAGTCATTCATGGCTTAATAAATGTATGTATTAAGCTTTAAAAAACAAAATCTTCCAGACCCCAAATTTATATATATATGTGTATTCTGCTTGATGTTTTGGGTCCCTCACCTTTCTAAAAAATACAAAATAAAACTAAAGCTAGCCCTGCTGACACACTGGGTCAGAGTATTATTTCAGCAGGTTGTCACTCAGGTATGTCCAGCTCATTGAGCAGTGCCTGGGCATGCTTCCAGAAATAAGCCATTTGTGAGCACTATTTGATATTCCCTCCATAGTTTGGACTGCAACCTCGACCCAGCAGCAATACTTCGGCATAAATCCATTATTCTTTCATAACTTAATGAACCTGAACTTATAACTATGGACGGCTCCTGAAATGAAATATTACACATTAACTGTATTGATTTCTCTTTCACAGATAAAACATCTCAGGTCGTAATACCACTGGGCAGTTGTTTGTTTGAAAACTTCTCTTACTGGTGAATCACTTTAATTCTACATGAATCTAAACTCTTACCATACTTCATTACAAAGTGCCTCTGACAGACATGGCAGATCATACTGTCTTGTTTGAACAAAGTCAGTCTGGTGTAATCTTTGGGGTTGTGAAGTGTTTTAGTAGTCATCGACATCGGTTGTATGGAACCAAGCCATATCTGTATGTTCTACCAATAAGAAAATGATCTGTTCCTGTTTCTATATTAGGATAGAATTGGGTATAGACAGGCTTTAAACCATAAGTTAAATTAATAAAACTAAATTAAAAGCCTATTTTTGCAGTCTTAAGTGTCTTTTTTTTCCGAAATTGATATTTATACATAACCTGAAAGCTGACTAGATAAGCTTTACAATGATTGATGGTTTATTAGGATTGGACAATATTTGGCCGAGATACAACTATTTTAAAATCTGGAATCTGAGGGTGCAAAAAAATCGAAATACTGGGAAAATCGCCTTTAACTTTGTCCAAATGAATTGTTAGCAATGCATATTACTAAACAAAAAATAAGTTTTGATATATATACGGTAGGAAATTTGCTAAATATCTTCATGGAACGTGATCTTTACTTAATATCTTAATGATTTTTGGCATAAATACAATTAAAATAGAGATTTTGTTTAATCCCTGTGACTTTCTTTTGAATCCATTCACTAAAAAGATTTGTGGTTTTCCATGCAAGGTATTCGTTTTCATGAATCAAGTGAGACCTTCCACTGAATCCTGCTCACTCTCAGTGAGTCCTAGTGAGCAGCATAGCCATCCTTCCCCTGAGCATTACATCATTCTGAGGGACAACCGAGCCAATCAACACCCTGGCAAGATTATGCAGCATATGGGCATGTCCTGACTGTGAGGGAGAGTGAAACAAGTATGTTCAGAAGAAAACATGGCATTTATGTATATGGTACGTCAGAATGGTTAAAGACACAGATGTTCATCACACCAGAGTTCATCTGCTCCTTAAGATGTCGCCCGTGAGAGAGAGAAAACTTGTTCACACCACTCTGGATCATTTCCATGGAGAGGTGTAATTCTCAGCTGACTTGCTAAGCTCTCGTTTAGCCAGAGCATATATCACATTTGCTCTATATTGCTTAATATTCGAAATTTGTGACATATAAAAACATTTGACTGTAGTACAGATGGTAATTAAATGTCACCAGATTTATACTGCATGTTTGCCAAAGAAATGTTTTGATTAATAATTATAAGATAACACCTTTTTAAGAGCGGGTATGACAATTTATAACTTGAATGTGCTTGGCTTCTGATGTCCCTTGCTTCCAGTTTTCTTAGCTTTACAAAACAGTAAAAACTGGTATTTAATGTTCAGTCGTACCTCACTATGTTTTTGCCTGGCCAGTAATGCTGGAAATCTTAAATAGGCTTTTCTGCAGCCAAGAGTTTACTGTTTATACAGAAATACTCACTGGAGTGTAACAGAAGAGATCTCATTTAATCCATTGTACTGTATGCCTTAAAATAATATTGCAAACCTATCAAAATTCAGATTATACTCACTCACCTTCTTGTACATTTTTAGAGATATGGCCTGAGCAACATGCACTCAGAGAAACTTGCTAGTACCCATGTTGCCAGTGCCTTGAGAAAAGAAGAAGACATGCATGTGTTTTAGACTGTGCTGGCACTGTTGTTGATGCCTTTAGATGTGGAGCAGGAAGCAGGTACCAGAGTGATGCAGCACACGGCTCTGAATCATTTGATTAGTTAGCAGAAAATGACGTCTGTTCATCCCTGCAGTCTCCCTCATCTATCCCACCCTGGCATGCAAACGGCTCTGATCCGCTGTGTTACCAGCCGGTGTTGTTTGGACAGAGATCACAGGACTCAGTGGTGACGGTCTGCTCTGAATGCACCAAGACTGAAATCAGTGGAAATGAGGCTTGCAAGTAGGGTCCCGTTCATAAGTTATGGGTCATTTTAGTCTTACAGAGCTTTTATGGTAGGGTGCTATAGTGTGTAAAATTTTCAAGCTCCTATCTGGCCTCCAGCAATAAGAATCAAAGCAAATAGTAAGCATTCAGCACACACTCTTAAAAGAAAAAGGGTGGTTTCATAGCAATGCCAGAAAAAAATTTAGTTTCCAAGGAACCTATTAGTGAACAGTTCTTATAAGAACCATTTTAGTGCGACGCTAAAAACCTTTTTTAAATTTGAAGAGCCTTTTGCAATGGAAAGCTTCCATGGATGTTAAAGATTCTCCATGGAATCACATATATGCCAATAAAGAACCTTTATTTTTGAGAGTGTTGAAAGTAAGGGCCGAAGTGAAGAAATTGTTTTAATCTAGGTTATATATTGAGTTTTCATCAGAATATGCTTTGTTTGATCTCTTCAAAGCTATTTCTGGCTTCTACAGCCAGTCAGAGTGCTGAAGGAAGACACCAACACATGATTTTACGTACAAATGCAGCACATAAACACTATTGAGAAAGTCGGACAGGCTCTGTTCTTATGGCCTTTGATCTTTGAAATCTATAGATGTAATGTGGCCTATGGTCCGAGTCATTGAATACAACTCAAAATGTAGAGTTTCTCTCTCTCTCTTCACTTTTGCATAAAGTGCTATATTTATTTATAGACCCACATACAGTCTCACAAAATCAGTTTTAGTTAAAGAGATAGTTTACCCCAAAAGTAGTATTTATTATGATTATTATTGTTTTAATTACCTTCATTTTGTTCTAAAATCTGTATTGGCTGCTGTCAAGCTAAAAAAAAACATAGATGTAACAAACAACTTTATATTGCAAGTCTTCTGAAGTCATATCTTTGTTTTTTCCCTTTTTTTTAATGGAAAAGAGCAGCATGAACATCTGCCTAGCGTCTCTTCTTTCCCCTACATGTCATACATTCGTTTTTGGGTGAACTATCCCTTTAAAGACTTTTATGAATGTTTCAGAGAGGCGTTATTTATCTATGCTGCTTGTCTGTGCAATAATGTTTGAGTAAATTTGAACTTTTTGTCTCTTTTTGTCTGTGTATGCGCTTGTGCCCTCAAACCATCATGAAGAAAGTTATCAAACAGAGCTGAATTTGAAAGCTGTAGCAGAATTACATAATTGCAGACAAATGTTATACAAGTGAGAGAGCTGGAGAGCAGAACATGTTTAAATATTTAAGCCTCATCAGTGAGAGCCTAAAGGCTTTGACAGACCCTCTAGAGCTCTGAACTATGAGAAGAATAAATTTTTCCTTGCTTTTCAAATGCAGTTTGTGCTGTGTCAGAAAGAGAAACAAGAACCACAGATCTTGTTTTGAACATTCTGAGATACATGGATTACATGGCAGTTTTATAAAAGAGAACTGTTAAAGGGGTCATTGGATGCCCATTTTCCACAAGTTGCTATGATTATTTATGGTCATAATGTAAAGTCTGTAACATAGTTGAATTAAAATTTCTCAATGGTAGTGTAAAACAGCATCCTTTTTATACGGTGGCCGAGAAGTGCAAAACAAATCACAATTACAAAAACAAAATAACAAATCCAAAAACACAACGACAATTCAGAAAACAAAATAACAATTCAAAAAACACAACGACAATTCAGAAAACAAAATAACAATTCAGAAAACACAACGACAATTCAGAAAACAAAATAACAATTCAGAAAACACAATGACAATTCATACAAAACGGAAAAGGTAGGTATATTTTGAGAACGACATACTTATCGCTGATTGGATGAGACACCTGTCAATCAAGCCAGAACCGGAATCACGCGATACTGGAAGCGTCATAGAGCGTAGACTGGAAAGCACGAGGGTAGAAAAGCTAACTAACAAAGTTGATCACAATTTATTTTTGATTGACAGGTGTCTCATCCAATCAGCGATAAGTATGTCGTTCTCAAAATATACCTACCTTTTCCGTTTTGTATGAATTGTCGTTGTGTTTTCTGAATTGTCGTTGTGTTTTCTGAATTGTCGTTGTGTTTTCTGAATTGTCGTTGTGTTTTCTAAATTGTTATTTTGTTTTCTGAATTGTCGTTGTGTTTTCTGAATTGTTATTTTGTTTTCTGAATTGTCGTTGTGTTTTTGGATTTGTTATTTTGTTTTTGTTTTTGTAATTGTGATTTGTTTTGCACTTCTCGGCCACCGTATTTTTACCCTGTCAAAAACAGCTCCTTTCAGAGCAAGCCATTTTGTAGCATTTTCCTTTAAATGCAAATGAGCTTTGATGACCCCGCCTCTTTCTTTCGAACCCCTCTCTAAGGGACTGTTTACTTTAGCCGCATTCATCGTGAAACTTGCTAATTATCACAATATTAGAAAAAGCGATATGCAAAGATTCATTAAAAACCCTTTTACTCACTTCTGACAGTGAAATTGGATCACAATGATTTGCGCGAACATAGACGCATTTAGGTAGATCAGGGGCACAATTCCCTTCAAAAACAAATGTAATCCACTGCATCTTCAGCGGCTCAGATGTCAGGAGTAAATGACAACTGCTTTGTTCATTATTACATCCAACAACAGAACACCTCAATCGTTTAGAAATGATTTAACGAAATTAAATAAAAAACACTGGGTGGATCATTATTATAGGGTGGTTGTGTACACACACTGCCAACAAGCATTTCAGTTCAAACAACTTGTAAAAGTGCATGTAGCATCCGATGACCCCTTTAAATGCAGCCGTGAATTGTACAAGCTGATCACATTTGACAGTTTTCCACACAATAATCCATCCATGCAGTTACATTTAGCAGTTGTCCTACAGCGCCTGTACCAGACGTATTTCATCCTCCATCTTTCCTGTGGCGAGACTTAGAGAGGGCCACAGGTATTTATAGCTTGTTAAGCTAACGGGGAGGAGAAATAGGTCAAAAGTAGCTCATTTAACTTGTTGTCACTAAACCTCTGGTGGCAGCATGACCCTGGGCCTCCTACGCATCATCACTCAGTGACAGCCGCCCACCATGCCCAGCCAGCTATGAAATCAGAAGGAGCAAAATCTCTCCAGAGCACTGATATGTCATCGTGCCTACCCAGCCTCCCTCAGACAGAGCTAAATAATGAACAGAGTATTAACAGAGTATACGTGAAAACCTGGCGAGCCAGGGTTCAAAGGAGTGCTCTGCTGATTTGCAGTGCCCTTGTTTATTGCCATTTGCCAAAAGCTTTTGAATTGGGTTATCATTCTCACAGACATATCTAACCCAGGTCATATGACTTTGCTAAAAATAACATTATTTTGTATGTTTGCTGTAATGTAATGTGTTTATGCATTTTAAGGTTAAAAAACACATTATTTTCCACATAATGTACATTATTGTTGCTCCTCTATGCCATACTGTGAGGCCCTATCCCGGTGCAACAAGACAAAAACAATAAAACAACAATAAAAGTGGGGACATAATTACTGATTATAATGACTTATACTGTCTTTTTACTTTCTAGAAACAGACACCGTATTGTCGGCTACTCTCACAGGAAATAGTCCTCGTCCTCTGTAAAATGTGCTGCACACATCTGAATATTTTGGTTGAACTGTTCTGGAACAGTGTTGTAAATTCATCTTAACCACTGATTTCTAGTTGTGTTCTCTTTTGGAAGGCCAAACAAAGTAGTCCTTCACAACAAAACACACAGCATCTTCACAACATGGTGGCAGTGTGAACAGCGAGAAGTAAAGTTAAACCTTCTTTCTTTGAGCAAACATTTGGGTGGTGTTATGCAAATCTTCCTACATCGTGATGTAGACATGTGGGGGCGTGTTCGAATGAGCCATTTTAGGAGGGCATGTCATGTCCGCTGTCTGATCACCCCGTTCTTCGGTGTGTGCGTGTGTTTCTGTATATGTCTGCATCTCGTGTGCACATGGTGTTTTGTTTTGGTTTTGATCGTTCGTCTTGCACCTATCTGTGGCGTTCCTCCCTCCCCCTCATCACTACTGTTTCCGCTTCTAATTGTTTGACTCCGCTCACCTGAATTCAATGTCTGTGTAGCAGATTGGAAGTCTGTTAATTTTAAATTTATCTAAATTCCCAGCCACACCAACACAGAGAGAAAGACACAAGAAATACCAAAACAGTATTTTATTACTTCTTTAAAAGTTAGATTTAAAAGGGCAGCATAATTACAATTTCATCCTCAATAACCAGGGGAGACAAATAAAAACATGAATTGTCCTATATTCTGTCCCAGGGTGAAACAATACCCAAATCCAGTCAAATCCGGATTTAGCTCCGCGTTTCCCCTGCCACCGGCAAAGAATGTCTGTTTCAGCGAGACCTCAAATAGCTGATTCCAAATCCCGAAAAATCCCGGACCAGGATTTCCGCGGCGCCGATCTGCGTCTGTCAGTGGAGAGATCGTGAAATCAATGGGCAGCCTGCTCGTAGCCCGGCAACTTAAACTTAGATGACTAGAATGACAACTTTCCTTTCCTACTTCAAGTGAGCTCATCAAGAATGCTATAGTGTCTGCTGCTCCGCCGTCAGCTCCCGGATCTATCACTTAGAAGAAATGGACATCTAAGAACGCCTCCCTTAACTCAGATGTTAAAAACACACACGCGCATCAGCGTGGGAAAAAAAATAACCACTTCCCTTTAGTCTGAGTTTGTGAGCGTTGACACTGCAGAGTCTGGGATTCGGCTCCACCAGGCACAGGAAATCCAGCCAGCAACAACACCGAGGGATAAGAAGATCAGCAAAAGTCCGCTTCAGCACACGGCTCGTTCATCTGTCCAGAGCGTTTTTCTTCCCGGTAAGAGATCTAGCGTCCTTTTTATTGGGAGTAATCTGATCAGCTGGCAAATTAGATCGCCGATGTGATTTGGGGTTCTACAGGTGTGTCAATTAGTTTTGGTTGTTGTTGCAGTTTGTGAAGAAGGGAAAACAATACCATCAATGGTCCAGCAAAATCACAGCAAACAAGGAAACCCACAGCAAACAATAAAAATGAATCCACCACAACAATATAATAAATTAATCTACAGCAAACAAATATGAAAATTAAGGCAGAAATTGCTATATAAATCAATAACAATTTCCAAAATAAAATAAGGTTAACCAATCAATCACACTGCTCAACTTATTTTGTATTATATGACACTCCTCCCCCCCTTAACAGTTGTCGTCCCGACAAAGTCTTAGTGTCCATACCTGTCTGGAGGCCTTCCCCTATTTTGTCTCTGGGACCTACGCAGGGGTGATCTGTCTCCTGGCTCAGGTCTCACAATAGGGGCTACTGGGTCATCATCCATTGAAACTGCAGGAGGGGCACAGGCTATGGGCACAAAGGTCAGAGGTAACGTCAAAGGCCCAGGATACAAGGCATTCGAAAGATTGGGGTTCACCATTTCAGTCTCTGGGGCTTGTTGAGGCTCTTCACGGGGGTTGAAAAGACAAGGCCTTAAGTGATTCCGATGAATTGTCCTGATGGGGCCTTCTTTTCCTTCAGGCTTTATCTGGAAAACTGGCAGGCCTGGGCGTAGTTGGTCGATAACCACATAGAGTTGGGGCTGCCAGTGCGGTGCCAACTTCCCTTGTTCTCTACGGCGGAAGTTGCGCAGGAGCACCCGTTCTCCGGGCAACAAGGGGAGTTTCTTTGTTTTCTGATCATACCTGGCCTTGTCCCGCATTCTGCTTTCTCTGGTTTTTGCTGCCACCTCTCTGTAGACTCTCTGTAGGGTCTGGTTGTGTTGGTGAACCCAACCCTCCAATTCTTGTCTTTGGGTCAATGGTGGCGCCCCAACAGCCGTTTCTACTGGCAGGCAAGCGTGTCGGCCAAACATGACAAAGTGTGGGGTCAGTCCAGTGGTCTCATGAGGGGTGTTGTTATACATCTGCAGGAGAGTCGGCAAATGATCTGGCCACCGCACTTGATCTTCTGGACTCAGTGTTCCTAAAAGAGACAGAACAGTCTTGTTAAACCTTTCACAGGCCCCATTTCCTTGGGGCCTGTAGGGTGTAGTTCGAACTTTGGCACACCCATACAGACTGCACAGCTGTGCCACCATGGTTGACTCAAAGGCTGCTCCTTGATCGGAGAGGATTCGTTCTGGACACCCCCATGGCTGGATAAGATAGCGCCAAAGGGCACGTGTCGTAGTGGCTGCTGTCTGGTCTTTTGTGGGGACAGCCCATCCGTACTTAGAGAAAAGGTCAGTTATTACCAAGAGATAAGGATAAGTGTCACCATGCCTGCCCAGAGACAAATAGTCAATTGAAACCGTTTCCAAAGGGTATGATGTAAGAATAGGCACCAAGGGTGCCCTTACCTCTGGTCCTCTTTTCTTTTGAGTGCAAATTGAACATTTGGATGCCCAGTCTTGCAAGTCTGCACCCATCCCGGGCCAAAAGAAGGTTTTTCTCAGCAAGCCCTCGACCTTGGCTATCCCCATATGGCCTGAGGCATTGTGATACTTCTCCCACAACTTGTAAGTCTGGTCTTTGGGGACCACGATTTGATAGAGGCTCAACCCTGTATGACGCTCTTGGGCCCTCCGCTTTAACACACCCTCCTGGATGTGCAATCGACTCCATTCCCTTAAGAGGCGATTCGTTGCAGGTAGGCATGCCTTCCTCTCCTCGGCTCCTGGAAAACAATTTCCAACCACCCAACCCTTCATTTGGGCCACCGTCTGGTCCTTCTCCTGCCAATCCCTCCAATGGTCTTTGGCTTCTGTGCTAGCCTCTGACTCCACCACTACCATCTCCACTTGGACCTGTCGGTTGGATCCTGTTTCCTGTGGTAACCTGGACAAGACATCAGCATTGCGATTGGAAGCGCCAGGGCGATACTTGAGTTCAAAGTCAAAATTAGCCAGCTGCGCTGCCCACCGCTGTTCTGTGGCCCCCAAGTGTGCCGTATTCAGGTGGACCAGAGGGTTATTATCCGTAAAGGCCAGGAACTTATTGCCCCACAAATAGTCTTTAAATTTTTCGGTGACAGCCCATTTAAGGGCTAAAAACTCCAGTTTAAAAGAACTGTAGTTTTGGTCATTCCTCTCGGTGGGGTTAAGGCTTCTGCTGGCATAAGCTATAACTCTCTCTCTACCATCCTGTAGCTGTGCCAACACAGCCCCCAAACCTCCCAGGCTGGCATTCGTATAAAGATGGAAAGGTTTTGAGAAGTCTGCATATGCCAAGATTGGGGCACTCACCAGGGCAGTCTTCAGAGAATCAAATGCCATTTGGCAATCTGTGGTCCAGTTGATGGAGGCATTTCCTTTCCTCATACTAGCAGAACCTACTAGGAGAGCATTCAGGGGTAAAGCTATTTTAGAAAAACCTTTTACAAATCTTCTGTAGTACCCCACAAACCCAAGGAATGAGCGTACCTGCTTAATGGTAAAGGGGATGGGCCAGTTCTCAACGACAACTGTCTTTTCAGGATCTGTGGATATTCCCTCACCAGAGATGACATGGCCAAGGTAGGTGACTTTTCTCTGGAACAGGCTGCATTTATGGGGCTGCAACTTTAAGCCATGGGCTGCCAGCTTCTCAAAAACCTGCTCCAGGTGACTGATATGGGTGTCAAAGTCTGGGGAGTATACAACAACATCATCCAAGTAGATCAGGAGAGAGTCATGGACCTGCCCACCCAGGCACCGCTGCATTAGGCGTTGAAATGTTGCAGGTGCATTACAGAGGCCAAAGGGCATCCTCTGGAACTCGTACAAGCCCAAGGGTGTGGTGAATGCAGTCTTCTGTCGATCCTTCGGGTCCACATCTACTTGCCAATATCCACTGGCCAGGTCAAGGGTAGAATACCAAGCAGCTTGCTTGAGGCTGGTGAGGGATTCTTCTATCCTTGGCAAGGGATAGGCATCTTTGTGGGTTAGGGCATTCAGCTTCCTGTAGTCCACGCAAAAGCGCCAGGATCCATCCTTCTTTTTCACAAGGACAATTGGTGCTGCCCAAGGGCTTGAGCTTTCCCTTATGACATCATTATCCAGCATGTTTTGCAGAAGTTCCCTCAATTCAGGATAAAGGCTTGGTGGAACTGGCCTGTAGCGCTCCCTGCTGGGTGGTGCAGAACCGGTAGGTATGGAGTGGAGGACTGCACTGGTCTGGCCAAAGTCCTCATCACCTGCTGCAAAGATGTCTCTCCATCGCTGTAACAGTGAGTCCATCTTCTGTTGTTGGTCTGTTGTTAAGCCATCACCTTTCAGCAGGTTGACTGGCTGCTGGTCTTTTGTGCTGATGTGGTTGGTCTGCACATCCACTTCCACCACACCTGGATCTAAAGTCTTCAAAACAAGGTCCTTTTCCCCTCGAATCTGCCTTGGGTCAACCTGGAAAACGTTAGCAAGGGGGCGGCGTTGAGGTATCAATATGGGGTAAGGATTGAGGTTACGTACCCTTATAGGGAGGCGTCCTTTCACCACAGTAGTAACAGTCCGGGCCACCTGCCACTCGTCATCTCTTTCTGGACTCTCCACCAAAACACAAAGATCTGACCCAGCTTTTGCACCATAGAGGTGTGTCCACAGTACCATCTCACTATTCGGAGGCAAATAAACTGGGTCTTGGCGGGTTAACCTGGCCACTCCAATCTGTCCATCAGACGATTCAGCCTATGAAACCTTTTGACAGACCGCAAAAGCACGCTCCCATTCCCCCTTTGCTTCACGTGACATAGTTGCACCGAAGACAGTCAGGCCAGGGTGAACTCCCTGAAACAGCTCTTTCCAACAATGTGAAATGACATTCATCCCTAAAATACCCCTTTCAGCACTCAGGCACTCATCCTTTACAATGATAACCCCTTTACCTGGCACGGTAACTCCTCCCACTGAAAAATCCAAGATGGCGTAGCCAGTATATGGGATCTGTAGTCCATTAGCTGCTTTTAGAGAAAGCCAGTGCAGATCTTGTGGGCTTCGCTTCTGCTCTCCGCTCAGCCATTTCTGGAAGAAAGTTTCACTGAACAATGTAACTTGTGAGCCTGTATCAAGCAAGCAGGGCAATTTCACTCCTGCAACAAAAACTTCAACTCCTGGACACGTCCCCACCAGGGATGGTTTGTCAGTTTGGTTTCCCTGGTCCCCCTCCCCAACCACCTGGCTCTCAGTGGTTGGGGCAGTTAGTTTAACTGCCTCCTCCCCTGTTGACAGTACCTCTGAATGTGACCAGCCTTCCCACAGCCTCTGCAGATTGGTTTGCCCCGGTCGTCCCATTCCAAAGTCTGGTGATGCCTGGGGGAGGCAGTATAACGGCCTTCCTGAACAGCCCCCCTAGGGGATAAAGATGGATCTCTATGCACCCAAGTCTGAGGAGAAAGTTGGCGTTTAATCTCGTCAGTTAAGGTTTCTTTAATAACAGAAAGTTGGTCTGTAATTTCTTTTCTAAGTTCAGCTCTTACGGTCTCCCTCCACTCCTCTAGGCTTGGTGCAACCATGGATTGGTTTGTCTGTGGCACAAAGATACGTGAGGCACAGACAGGCTCCATCTTCAACTCAACTTCTAATGCTCTCACTTCACTACACACCTCAGTGAAGGACAATGTAGGTTTTCTACGCACCTGCCTTTGGAGTTCCTGTTGCACCACACCAGGCCTCAAACCCAGGACAAGCTGGTCCCTAATAGTCATTTCATCCTGGGCAGAGCCCGCTGGTTCCTGCTCCCTCCACGTGGAGAATAATTCCCGGAGACGGAGTATGAAAGCAGAAACAGTTTCCTCTTCCTGTTGATGACATTTAAAAAATTGTGCCCGGATCTGGGCTACTGGTGTTACATGCCCATACAGCCTCTTTAACCCACTCAGCAGGTCTACACTTGTTAAGCGTCCTCCTGGATTCAGTAGCCTCATCTCTCTTTTTGCCTCACCCTCAAGTGCCCCATATATAAAGTCAACTTTCTGTTCCTCATTTAACCCTTGTGCCCTCAGCATAGCCTGTACCTGCCCACTCCATTCAGAAAAACTCATTTTACTTGAGTCACCATTAAACCTTGGAATCCATGGGACCCCCATGAACCAAGGCATCATCATTGCATTTATCACAGGCTGACTAAATGGAGCATTTTCTAGTCTGGTCCCAGTTCCTTGTGACACATTACACCCTGGGCCTTCAGGCTGGCCTTCATTTTCATCTGCCATTCTTCACTGTGTGGTGTGGAAAGGGAACCCTGCCGACTACGCCACTAATGTAGCAGATTGGAAGTCTGTTAATTTTAAATTGATCTAAATTCCCAGCCACACCAACACAGAGAGAAAGACACAAGAAATACCAAAACAGTATTTTATTACTTCTTTAAAAGTTAGATTTAAAAGGGCAGCATAATCCCAATTTCATCCTCAATAACCAGGGGAGACAAATAAAAACATGAATTGTCCAATATTCTGTCCCAGGGTGAAACAATACCCAAATCCAGTCAAATCCGGATTTAGCTCCGTGTTTCCCCTGCCACCGGCAAAGAATGTCTGTTTCAGTGAGACCTCAAATAGCTGATTCCAAATCCCGAAAAATCCCGGACCAGGATTTCCGCGGCGCCGATCTGCGTCTGTCAGTGGAGAGATCGTGAAATCAATGGGCAGCCTGCTCGTAGCCCGGCAACTTAAACTTAGATTACTAGAATGACAACTTTCCTTTCCTACTTCAAGTGAGCTCATCAAGAATGCTATAGTGTCTGCTGCTCCGCCGTCAGCTCCTGGATCTATCACTTAGAAGAAATGGACATCTAAGAACACCTCCCTTAACTCAGATGTTAAAAACACACACGCGCATCAGCGTGGGAAAAAAATAACCACTTCCCTTTAGTCGGAGTTTGTGAGCGTTGACACTGCAGAGTCTGGGATTCGGCTCCACCAGGCACAGGAAATCCAGCCAGCAACAACACCGAGGGATAAGAAGATCAGCAAAAGTCCGCTTCAGCACACGGCTCGTTCATCTGTCCAGAGCGTTTTTCTTCCCGGTAAGAGATCTAGCGTCCTTTTTATTGGGAGTAATCTGATCAGCTGGCAAATTAGATCGCCGATGTGATTTGGGGTTCTCCAGGTGTGTCAATTAGTTTTGGTTGTTGTTGCAGTTTGTGAAGAAGGGAAAACAATACCATCAATGGTCCAGCAAAATCACAGCAAACAAGGAAACCCACAGCAAACAATAAAAATGAATCCACCACAACAATATAATAAATTAATCCACAGCAAACAAATATGAAAATTAAGGCAGAAATTGCTATATAAATCAATAACAATTTCCAAAATAAAATACGGTTAACCAATCAATCACACTGCTCTACTTATTTTGTATTATATGACATCTGTTCATCTCTTGCTCTATTTTTTCTCGTCTGTCGCGCCTGTCGGTGCCAGATCGTTGTTCGTCAATAGTCCCGGTGTAGTCTTTCTGTCTGATCCTGTCAAGCCTTGTTCTGTCGTGCCATTGTTTGCTGCTACTGGTTTTGTTTTGTTTTTTCTATTTTTTCCCCTCCCTCATTTCCTAGACCGGTCACCGGCATTCTTCTGAAGAGTTTTGTTTGCTCCGTCACTGACTCTCTCGTGGCTTCCTCCCCTCACCGCTCGCTACGCGGCGGCGCCGTTGGGCGCCCCCTGCCGGGCATTTTTGCAAGGACATTGAAGTCTCTTATTTTTCTGTTGGACCTTTTTCCTCATTTCCCGGCCTGTTTTTGTTCGTTGGAGGGAGCTTTTCTTTTGACTTTTTGAATAAATTGGTCTCGCACTGTAACCTGCATCTGTGTCCAGTTGTGTTCCTGACAGGGCGTGGTTGACTCTTAACTTTTATAAAGAATATTTCTTTGGATTTGAGACTTTAGTCTTTGCAACTTTACAGATCTTCTTTATGCACCAAGAGCTTGTAACACTCCAAAGAGAAAGAAAGAATTTAAATAACATCATATGACCCTTTTTAGAAGATACTAGAAACACTTTTGTGGCATGTAACAATAGTATATTTTACAATGGTAAAATGTATTTAATTTTGTTAAAAGCTTGATCATGTTCTGTAATTGTAGCTAATTAATATATCAATAATAATGTTTCAATTCATATAATCAATAAGTTTGTCTATGATAATTGTATGAATGTAAAAGTGAAAGATTTTTTAATAAAAAAAAGAGTATTAATAAAAACTCTAGCTATTTATGTCAAATAACGCCCAAAAACACAAATTTTGGGGCGTTTTATTCAAAAAGAGAATGGGGTGGCACATATGACTTTTCTGTGCAAATCTTTCTGTGCAAAGTTCAGGAGCACTGTGTGCTAAATCATTGTGTGATGCATTTTAAATCAAACAAATGGACATGATGTCTTCTTTTCTTCTTTGTACAGAGTAGACAATGTGGTTATAAAATTGACATTTCTCTGTCTCACTGGTAGGTTGCTTTAGCACTCCGGATTGTCCATCTCTGTAATTCGATGAGAACAGCCATTTAAAGCAGCCTGGGCTTCTTATACAGCCTCTGCAGGAGCACCACAGGGACTATGAGTATCGATCCAGAGCCATAAGTAGGTCAGAGAAATAGCGACTAAGAAACAAGGTTTAGTCTGACACAGTTCCTCTAAACCTCCATCTCTGACACTGTGAGACCATTTGCGTTCATCCATCTCAATGATTCTTTACAGGCCTTTTCAGTCAAGAAGGCACATTCTGTCGCCCCGAGTCGACTGAGGCACAGGACATCCTGTTTAGAGCATCAGGCATCATCAGTCTGCTCCCACTGGCAATCCCATGTTCCACTTCAGGAAACCCTGCAGTGAAAAGGTCAATGGGTTTATAGCATTTTTCTCTTCTATTGTTTACATGCTTACAGAAGACAAGGCATAAATTAGTCCTGTTTGTCTAACGGATCAAAGACATGATCATCTTTGCAACTCAACCTCCTGACCTCTGCGCAGCGCACAAATGCAAATCATAAATGCATCGACATGAAAGATCCAAGGACTCGGCTGACCCCAGGTTAGTTTCAAAATCCCACTACGGTCATTTATGCTGACCTAAAGTCTTGGAAAATGAAAGAGTTTCAGCACTTTGAGTGATTAGAAATGACTAATCAGCCATCCCTAATGACAGCACTTTAATTACAGTGCTCTGTGAGTGCAAGCTTTGCTTTGGCCCTTATCTACCATCACAGGCAGTTTGCATATTTGCAGTGTACCTGAAAGAGTCCAGCAGGAGTTTTTCCTTATCTCGGCCTGCCTGGGATGAAAAAACAGCTCTCTGTTTGCAAAAGAGATGGGCTTGTGTTTGTGTGTGAGTGTTAGTGCATGTGTGGATGTTGATGTGAAAGCTAGTCACACCATAATACACTACAGTAGGCTTTTGTATTGTGTCTTGACATGGTTATCCCCTTTTTTATATTTGAAGAATACATCTTTAGTCATAATATTTACTTATTTCAGGCCTCTAGCAAGATCAGGTGAAACCCAGTAACTTGTAATCACATAAGTACATTATAGACATCCATTAAAACATTATATTCCTATTCAAACAAGCACTGATGGTGAGTTAATATTTCGCTAAATGAGCGAAACCTAACCTGAACTGTAATATGATACACTGAATATCTTGCACATAAACTGTTGACAGTTATCATTAACCACAGTTACACTTATTATTTTTCATAAGTTACCATTAAAGAGCCTTAGGCCATTGGATCATTGGCTGGCTTTATCCAACCAATGGGCTGTGACTCATATAAGTTATTCAGATCAGAATCAACTAGAATTATCTTCAGGGTAAATAATGTTGAGAGAGCCTGGGAATAATTATTTGAATATTTTTTGTCCACTTTGATGAGTGATTTGTAATCTGATTTAGATATTCCTTATTTAAGGAGTATGAAAACCATATTATGGGAAGGAACAATGTGATAGTTCCAGAGATTTACTCTGATCTCTCAGATATGATTGTTCTTGCTCAGGAAAACCTCTGGTGGAGAACTAAGAGATCTGGCACTGGACATTCCTCTGGTTCTCTAGTCCAACTGTTTTAGAGTAGATGTATTGTTTAAGCTGTGACTGCTTTGTAGCTGTTGGGCTTAAAGTGAAAGTGATGTGATATACAGCCAAGTATGGTGACCCATACTCAGAATTCGTGCTCTGCATTTAACCCATCCAAAGTGCACACACACAGCAGTGAACACACACCCGGAGCAGTGGGCAGCCATTTATGCTGCAGTGGCCCGGGAGCAGTTGGGGGTTCACTGCCTTGCTCAACGGCACCTCAGTCATGGTATTGCTGGCCCGAAACTCAAACCCACAACCTTAGCGTTAGGAGTCAAACACTCTAACCATTAGGCCATGACTTCCCCACAAAAAGGGGTAAGTTCTCCCTAAAAAAAAATGTTCATCGTTTGCTCACCCTTGTTTTATTTGTTTCTGTATATAGAAAAAATAATAATAATTCCTACTGACCCCAAAGTTTTGAAAGATACTGTGTGTGTGTGTTACTTATATTATAATGGCTGATTTGTCCTTAAGACTATGCTTTATGACCACGTAATTTGAGCATGTTGAAAAGCATTGTGATGCACCGTACTGTACCAGATGACGATGACACATACTTTATCATAAGCCGTCATGTCACAATGACACATAATGTATCAGGCCACTGATTGTGCTTGGATCCAGATTAGATAACTGACTCATTATGGTTAAGTATGGTTTCCTTAAGTTGTCTTCACAACTTTCTTTTCATCATGCTACTTGACATTATCACTTATGAATCCATACCTGGATTTACTTTATGCTCCACAATGCACTTGTATCAGTGGATGATGGTCAATAACATCGTCAGATGAAAGAGAATGAGAGCAAGTGCTGAGGTCATGACAAGAATCCAGTCGGTACATTGATGACATCTCTGTCAATAGTACTGAGAACAAGCATCCAGCTTTGGATACTGCTCTGTCTGTGGGCTCCAGCATGCTGTGAGAGTCTGTGTATGTGTGTATGTTCTGTTCTGTTCATGCTGTTCTGTTCATCAGTACATCATCTCCTCTCCTCAGAGCAACTGTCAATGGTGAAATGGTGTGTGGGTGTCCAACACAGTAATGGGTCAGTCACTCCGAAAATAAGACTTTTTCTTCTGACAGAGCACGGAGGAGCTCTGTTCTCACCTAATGTTGTGAAGGTAATGATACACTCTGCATTCAATGATGGTACTGGGTTACATAATGATACAATAATGATAATGACTATTCAGAAGCTCAAAGAAACCATGTTGAATAGAGAAACACGTCTTCAGTAAACTTAAAAAGACAGAGCTGAATGGAGACCTTATATTAAAAGAAAGAATTGTTATATCATAACAGCACAATTCTGTGAAGAAAATAAGACAGTGACACAAAAGGTGACTGTTGTTATGAAGTAATCTTCCATCGATCGAGATGTAAAAGCTGAAATTAACCAATCATACAAACTTTTAATAATACAAGCTTCCAGAACTGACGTTATGGGTGTTATATTTTTTATCTCGCTCCATTGGCACGATTTTGTGATTTATATAACACTCGTAGCACTTATGTTCTCTGTGATTCATCCGAGAGTATTGCTGTCTTCACAGAACGTTTTTTGGGGGCTGGTGTTTCACATGTTCAGAACAGCGTGTGTACTGTAATATGGTTATTTATTTTTTTATTTTTCTTTGGAGCTGACAGGCAGAGATAGAGCATGAATCATGTCAGCCTACTCTCAGACAGCAGTGATAATATCGGCGTGTTGATGCAAAGTGACCGGCGAGCACATAGCACTTTCACACCATCAGTCATGTTCCCGTAGCAACATGATAACGCTGGAATAACATTGAACAAACAACGCTGGAACTGTGTGTTGGCGTGGGAGGCCAGGGTCTAAAAAAAAGTCCACACAAGAGAGTTGTTGATTATGCGTGGAAATGTGAGGGAAATTAGTCAAGTCGTGTAATGACTGTACTTCTTATATACTGATAAATTGTTTCGGTTTCCAGTGGCCAGTTGTTTCACTTATAATGTACACAATTGGTACATTGCTTTTACCATGGCTTACCATATACATAATTTATTTCTGGAGTAATGATGCTGAAAATGTAGCCTTTCTATCACAGGAATAAATTACATTTGAAAATATATAAATAATAAAATTTTCAATTGTAATATTATTTCACAATATTAATTTTACTGTATTTTTCATCAAATAAATGCAGCAATAATCTTCTTTCAAAAACATTAAAAAATGTAACAGTTGGAAATATATTTTTAATGTAGCAGGGCCCATAGAATTCAGTGTCTTTAATTTAGTTTTGGTTGAAGTTCACATAATAATGTATTTTTGTTAAATGCATGTTTTGTTTTTTGTATTTTTTAGTTCAGACAATAATTGGCAGGCCTCCTGCAGTACCACCACAGACCCCCTGTTGAAAACTCCTGATGTGGTATATGAATATGGTAATCATTTAGCACAAAGATATAAATCAAAGCACTATGATCTGATACAGTACCACAGAAGTACTTTTGTAAGGGTTATTTGTTTGTTTTAACCAACATGATTTAGTCACAATAGCAGCGTCAGCTCGATCAATACAGTTTAGATCACTGTGTGTGTCTGTTTGGAGCCTGTGCTTATGGGAGGTGGAAGTGAGCGCTGAATCAGGTCCTTGTGGCGCCTGTGGCTGGAGAAATAGGAGAAGTAGGTTACTCTCCAGACATTTGAACTTGAAACATTTGGCCGACTGCCTGTGGAGCTGCAATCCCAGTGCACATGTACTGGATTACTTTACTGCCACCTGCTGGCTGTGGAGGTTCAAGATTACATGGCATTTAATTGCTATTTGAAGCTTATTCTCCCTGATTATGCTTTCATTCATGTGGTTGCATTCACTTCATCAGTCCCTCACACACGGGGACACTTACTGTTGTGTTCTCTCATTGATATTCATGGTAAGATCTGTGGGCTGAAGGTGGTAGTGTTTGTGTATTACCAGAGGAAATTCCTTCTGCTGTGGCGGTCTGCTTTATCATGTGCTGACAGAAGACAGCACCCTGGTGTTACTGCACACAGACTACCCACCGTCCCCCATTTCTGTCTTATTCTTCTATTTCAGTTTAAGATGAAGTGTGTAATTTTTGGGCCCCATGTGGGCAACACATATCACACAGTAGTGAGTCAGGCAACCTAAGTGCAACTCACTAGTCAAGGAAGATTAATTTTTATCTTCTTCTATCATGTCCAATTTCACCTTAAAATTGTCATAGCTAATAAAGGCACAAAAATGCCTAAGTAACGTTCTATCATGACAACTCTGTGTACATGGTAATGGATATGACAATATTATGTATTTGGTTTTGGTGGAATAGGTCTGCTACGCTGCTGAATTGCTTCTGCTGTTGGCTATTGCTGTTGTTGTAAATTATTGTTGCAGCTGCTGCAAAGCAAGTACAGGAACTTGCTACTGCCAGTACATATGCCGATACAGTGCTGTGAGTATTTAATACAACTGCTGCTGCACAAGTAGCATATATAATAACCCATAGCAGATCTGTACAGGTGGAGCTGGGGAAGGTGGAGGGTTTCAGAGGAACTCTGAAAGTGTGCTGCGAAATGCTCTAGTGAATGCTAGCCAGCCATTTAAATTTAAAGCAGTTATCTCATTGGATGCATATGCAACAGGAACCAATCAGCTTGTGCCTAGTTTAAAGCCTATGCTATACTTTCCATGTGCACGAGTCTGCTTGGGTCTGCTATGGTATGTGTGATCAAAAATCATCATTGTAGAATGTGCGCAGATTTGCATTGGTGCAGAATATGGCACATTTTTTGTGACACTCAAGAACTAACATCTTTCGGAAGCATAACCAATTAGGTTCATTCACATGTGTCACGCAGAACGTCTGAGCTTCCGGAAGAGGTTAATTCTTGTGCGTTATTCAGGTTCGGTTGAGCTGCTGCTTATGTTCACTGATCAATGTTTACATTCAAGTAAAAGCCTAAATCGATTCATATGGATATTGTTTTCCGATCTCTTCAAGTTTTTGAAGCCTCAATGTGGTAGTAACAAAGGCAGTCGATGGAAGGAAATCTGACAGCATTCTGTCATCAAATGTATTTTGTTTGTGTTCCGAAGATGAACGAAGGTCTTACAGGTGTGTAACGACATGAGGGTGAGTAATTAATGACAGTATTTTCATTTTGGGGTGAACTAACCCTTTTATATCTTTTGATGTGCTGCTTCTCAAGTGAACCGATCTTGTTTTTAGGATTTTTATTTAACTAGAAAATTTGGCTAAAGTACTCATACACTCATACATCTTATTCATTACTTTTGTCTTATTTTCCCGTATAAATATCTTAATATTCTTAAATCATGGTCAACAAATTTTGATAAATATTTTATAAGACGAGATTTTACATCATGTAGCTTCTCAAATAAATTTATCTTGATTTAAGACTGTTCAGATATTTCTACTGGAATATCAAAAGTATGAAAACAATTTTTACAGTGTAAAGAACCTGGAATAAAACCCATCCAAAGTGCATACACACAGCAGTAAACACACACACACACACACACCATGAACACACACCCGGAGAAGTGGGCAGCCATTTATGCTGCAGCACCCAGGGTTGCAGTTGGGGGTTCGGTTCCTTGCTCAAGGGCACCTCAGTCATGGTATTGCCTGCCCGAGACTCAAACCCACAAATTAGGATTAGGAGTCAAACTCTCTAACCATTAGGCCACGACTTCCTGAATGAGATTGTAATGAAAACATTGAAGATTATGTTGTATGTGTTTGTTTACTTTATGTACAGAAGGAGGTGCCACTCTGTTTTTCCTGAAGGCTCCCTGTTGTATCTGTAAAGGAGATTGGTGAACTGTAGGTTTATCACAGTCCTGCAGATCTCTGCTCCTCTCTTCTCCCCTTCTCTCCCTCTCTGCAGCCTCCCTTGGTAGTCACACCCCTAGTCTAAACAATAGTCCCTGTTATCTGGGGCCCCTGTGTTGCCTGGTACTGCAGGACCTTGGAGGACCCTCCACCCTTTCTGAACAGAGCCACTCCCCAGCGTAGAGGCTACATTGGCTGGCTTATCTCCTCACCTTTTGGTCCCGAAAGGCCTGTGCCCAATCCTTCTGTGTCTAATCTACAGCCACTGCTCCTGCTGGTTCAGCAGCACTGGCACACTGGAAATTAAGCATGCAAAGAACATTCCTGGAACTGATATTCACAGACATTTCAGAGCGTAAATCCAGTCTCTGTGTCTGTTTATTCACTAGTGTATTATTTATACTGTATAAAACAAAGAACAATGGGATATAGCGAAGACATAACCAATAGCAGCAGGATGTATTGTCTTCTCATCACAGGATTTATGTTTGATATGAGAGAATGAGTGAGAGGTCTGAACAGCCATCCTTAGAGAGTAGATGAGGAAATGACCTCATGCAGTATGTGCGGAGGCGCTCCCTAATCAGTGGCTCATTTCTGCTCTCTGCCCCCAGGCAGCTCTCTCTAAAGCATACTTCAGTTTAGATACTGGATATCCAATGTTCCTGTTCGTGTTTTTGGGGGCCAAACGCAGAAGGTTCACCAGAGGTGCATAGCCCCTGTTGTTTTTGTAAGAGAAATGCTTCCCCTGCAATGGCAGTCTATTGCAACCCGTTTGGAAGAAAGTTGTCAAATTTGGCACACTGATTGAGAGATGTCTTTCTCAGTCAAACCCTCTAGCCATCAGCTTAAAACTATTTCTTATGAACTTTAAACCCTTTGGTTTAGAAAACTATTAATTTTTCATCTGCTTTTGCCAATCATCTTCAGTTAGTGTTTCTGAGTTCCACCATCTTTGTCATTTGAAATTATTATTATTATACTACAGTGTGTTCCACTACTCCTTCCATTCCTTTTCCAACTTTAACATCTATGATGCTCAGATCAAATCTCATAAAAGTTATTTTTGAGTTGCATCACATTATTGAATTAAGTCGACAATATCAAAGTCAGACTGTATCTCGGAACTAAAATTGTTTAGGTTTGGTTGTGACTATAATTGTAATTAAATGTAATCTCTGATCACCTTCTAATGGTCAGAACATCATCAAATCTGATTAAAATGCTTGTTTTTTTAGGTTTGTTTGTGACTGTGATGGTCAGAAAATCATCAAATTTGATTAAAATGCTTGAAGATTTGCAATAATTTTGTTTTGCATTACCAGATTTTTAGAGGGCTACCATATTGCTTATGCACAATTCTGAGTTTTAAACTCATGAAATCAAAATTGAAATTGAAATTGTCAAAACTGAATAACAGTAACAATACTGAATAACAATTAATACAATTTATAACTTTTTTTAATATTTAAAATCATTCAGTCACTCTGAAATCATCAGAGATCTACCCAAATCTTTTTATCAAACTTTCCACAACAGATAATTAAAAGCTCAAAACCCATGTCATGTATCAAGTAAGACCTGCGTATCAGCATCACACAATTTTAAATTAGCGGTGTGTTAATGGTTTGGTCCCAGCTGCAGATGCCTGTAAAACGCACTTAGATAATGGATCTGGGTCTGTAACCAAGCTATCATTAGCGTGTCCAGTGCTCATTAAGACACATACATTAATGCAGATTGAATGAGACCAGGGGCCCTTTGCATTTCGCAAATGACTAGACAGCTGTTCCATAAGACTGAGACATAACCTTTTAACACACTGTGCCACTGTGTAACATATGCGGTGATTAAGGAGACGCTGCCCGGTAGCCGGACTGAAAAATTCACCTAATGCATTTCCTCTTCGGGGGACTTGGCCTCTTATTCCCAATGATTTCACGTATGCAAGCTATGAAGGCACGGTCCACACTAACAGACATTGTCCTTTAGGTTTATGGGCTTTATGGGATTAATAAATAAGCTGTCTGCTCAGTGCTTCCATCCGCTCTGTCTTGACTTTGTGGTTTGCATGTGTGTGTGTCCTAAATGAACTCATGGGAGTTGCCGTCCAAATTCTCAGCTAGTTAGGGTTTATTTAATGAATGCAAGAGGCATGGGGTAAAAATCAGGCTGGCTAAATATTTGGCTGTGTGCGAGGCCCTACTGTCACCGTTATGAAAATAGTCCCTCATGGTCTATCATCACTACGTAAGTCATGTTCATTATTCTGCTATAAAAGTTTATTGCATTATGAATCATAAAATAAATTGGGCGATAATCAAAACAGCTCCCATCACCATGTGGCCTATGGGAGTCTGCCCTCACCATGCTGCTACTTCTTAACTATTGCACAGTGTGTAGCATACTTGTGTACAATAAATAAATAAACCAACTCACTGTAAGTCATATTTCACTGTAAGTTCTATTTTAAGCCCTGTTGCCATCATTTTAAAAGCTGATTTGTACACAGTATGAAATTATGTAGTTTTAGGATTGCCTTTTTGCATTCCACTACTCTGCTTTTCCAATGTTTTTCTATGTGAACGTGCTAAGCAGGCATTTTTGATTGATGCACTCATATCTTGCATCTTTTGCAGAATCTGGTGCATGACATAGCATGGATACTGCTCTGCTTTTCCAATGGAAGTAATTATGTCACACACATGTGTTTTACCATGGCGCTTGCATTTTGTTTTCTTTCTGTTTTTCTTTTTTTTTATGCAAAATATGTATCGCTCAAGTTAAAATCAGTACAGCTTTTAAAATTGTATTTTCAGAACCTTTTTTTTTCCACTGCCATGCATTTTGTGTTTTTAAATGAATGCATTATGCGAGATTGACCCCTTAGCATGTGATGGCTAGTTGTTTGCCAACAAACAATCAATCATAAACTAAACACCACTTGCCTAATTAAATATTCACACGCTTTGTGCAGCACAGAAACTTTGATGCATTGTGTTTTGTTTCAGCTTGAAAAATCAAAGTATCACAAACAGTGATGGAAAACAGGTTATTGAAGAAGAGACTGTTTTATCTGTAAAAGCACGCTCCAAAAGTCAGTTCTATTATGTATGAGCCAAAGTGATGCATAAGAGCGAGTCAAGCTGTAATTTAAACAGATTGAACACTGCGTTTTCCGTTCAATGACATTGACATCGCAAATAAGAATGTAAACCTGGGGTTTAACAATTGTAAAACCTTAAAACCTGGATGCCCAAGATTAATCTATGAGATTAAGTGTGATTCATTGTATTGACCTTTTGTTACTTTTAGTATTTTTATTGCAAGTCACAGTTTATAACAGCAAAAACGTAATACTCACTGGAACCTATTTTTGTAAAATTAAAGGTTAAATGTACCTCTGGTTGAAGATCACTCCTGAAGATAATAGAAAAATATTAATAATTTTACCATATATGTTTCAATTACTGTGAATCTTGGTTTATAGCGACAACAAAAAAATATATATATAATATATATATAATTATTATTATTATTTCTTAGTATCATTAGTACTATGTTCTGTGGAAACCAACATTCTAAATTTGCTCTTGGGGCTGCAGGAGAACGTCTGCAAAGCCAGTTACTCAACATTAAATATTCCTGTTCCAATGTACCACATATGTCAGCCTTTTCCTCATTAACACAACTGTGGAGAAATAAGCTACCTAAAGATGAATGTGACTGCTCTAATTACTGGCTTTAAGCACATGGCTCCCTCCCTTTGCATAACTTAGATCTCAGTGACAAATTGCTTCAAATTGTCTCTGCTCTGTATTAAATCAGTGGCAAAAAAAAAAAAAAAAACTTGGAGAGTCTGGCAGTGCGATGCACATGAGCTGCAGGCCTCCCACGGCGAGATTATTAAAGTGAGTCTGTAGCTATTTATCACCCCCAATAGAGACCTGCAGGCATCAAATAAGTGTATCGTCACTCAGTGACTTATTGTAATATGCCAGCAGACAACAGGCCACACATATTGCCCTTAATGGCTTTGCACTGCATTGTGGGTCATGTTGCAGAGGATTATACAAAATAACAGTCCTGATATTTCACATGAAGTAATTTGTTAAATGTATGCGATATGTTCTTCTATTTAAAACCGTGCAGTCAGAGGCAGCAGACAAGGAAGTAGAATGAGGTATCAGCTCATGTGGATAGTGCTCAGTATTATTTGTGAAATATCAGATTGGTTCATTATCACACGGCATTATGCATGATTTGCTCACAATGCATTATAGAGTCGGCAAAAGGCACAGTCACTGCGATGCCTGTCCCATAAATCTCCAGAGCACATCAGTTAAAGAATCTTTGAGAGAATAACAATGACAGTGTATTCAAAATTCAGTTTTTGCCCACTCTTGCTTTTTATAAAAGAAAACGTCTCTAGGTTACGAATGTTACCTTAGTTCCTCGAAGGAACGAGACGCTGCGTCAAGCGCTTTGGGAAAACGCCTTTGGCAAGATCAACTCTAAATATAGTGTGCAATCTGTTCAATGGAAGGGCGTGACGTCACGGGCAGGGTGACGTAGCGACCAGGAAGCTATAAAGGCACCTGCCACGCAGCTGACTTCAGCTTCGAGTAGGGAAGCAAGCGCCGGCAGGGGTGCCAGGAGTATGGCTCTGCAACGCAGCGTCTCGTTCCTTCGAGGAACTAGGGTTACATTCGTAACCTAGAGACGTTCCTCCTCTGGAACTCGAGCTGCGTCAAGCGCTTTGGGGAACGATGTGCCAACGCTGCCAGACTTAGCACAGCTAAGGCAAGAGGACAGAAGAGCCAGGAGCGGCTCGCATATCGAGATTGTAAAATCTGGCAAATGTAGAGGGCGTGGACCATACCGCAGCATTGCAGATGTCCAAGAGGGACACACCTGCTAGAAAGGCCTTAGAGGCAGCCATACCCCGAGTAGAGTGAGCCTTGGCTCCCAAAGGAAGCGGAAGACCAGAGGACTCATAGGAGACGTTGATAGCCTGGACTATCCAACGACTAAGGGTCTGCTTAGAGGCAGGGGAACCCTTTATAGGAGGACCGTAGCAAACAAGCTATTTGGTCCGATTTTCTCCACAGGGCAGCTCTGTGGACGTATGCGTCCAGTGCTCGCACTGGACACATACAATTTAGCTTCTCCTGGTCTGGCTCCCGAAAGGGAGGAGGGCAGAAGGCCTGCAGTACTATAGGCTGTGGCGTAACAGAGGGAACTTTAGGAATATAACCCGCTCGAGGGTATAAGAATGCTTTGGCCATACCAGGGGCAAAGTCTAAGTATTTAGGGGCCACCGAGGGGGCCTGAAGGTCTCCAACTCTCTTTAGAGAAGTAATAGCGAGTAACAGGGCAGTCTTAAGGGTCAGATGTCTATCTGATATATCTTGTATTGGCTCGAATGGAGCTTTACAGAGAGCCTCTAACACCACAACCAAGTCCCACGGGGGAATACGGGACCGTACTGGAGGTCTCAGCCTCAGTGCACCGTGGAGGAAACGTGTAACTCGGGTGTCTCTACCCACTGACTGACCATTGAAAGGGACGTGGTAAGCAGCTATGGCCGCCACGTACACCTTTAAGGTGGAGTGAGTTAACCCCGCAGAGAGCCTAGCTTGTAGAAACTCCAGAACTGTACCAACTGGGCAGTTAACAGGGTCAAGCTGGCGGTCTCTGCACCATGAGGAGAAGAGTTTCAACCTCAGGGCATACAGTTTCATCGTAGAGGGAGCTCTGGATTGGAGGGGGGGCCTCAACAACCTCGGTTGAGAGACCAGAAGCTATGAGCTGTGCCCCCTCAGGGGCCACACCCACAACTTCCACAACTCCGGGTGAGGGTGAATTATTTTGCCCTGCGCCTGAGAGAGTAGATCTGTCCTGATCTGAATTTCCCATGGAGAGCCGTCAAGGAGAGAGATCAGATCTGCGAGCCATACTGGGCCCGGCCAGAACAGGGCTACTAATAGAAGACGGACCCCGTCCCAGCGTACTCTCGCCAGAACTCCCGGGAGCAGAGCGATAGGGGAAAAGGCGTACAGACGAAGCCTCAGCCTGGTCTGTACCATAGCGTCCAGTCCCAGAGGACCTGGATGAACTAGAGAGAAACAGAGGGGACATTGCGATGTCTCTTGAGTCGCAAAGAGGTCCAAAAACTCTCCATATCTACTTCACCACCTCGGGGTGAAGCCCCCCGGGCCTCGGCCCCTGTCTCAACAGTATGTCTGCTCCTACAGTCAATCTCCCAAGAATATACACTGCTCTGAACGAGAGGAGTTTGTCCTGGGACCACAGAAGGATCTGGTGTGCCAGCTTGTACAAGGGGCGCGAATGCAGATCTCTCCGGTGACTGATATAAGTGAAGTGAAGTGACATTCAGCCAAGTATGGTGACCCATACTCAGAATTTGTGCTCTGCATTTAACCCATCCGAAGTGCACACACACAGAGCAGTGAACACACACACACACTGTGAGCACACACCCGGAGCAGTGGGCAGCCATTTATGCTGCGGCGCCCGGGGAGCAGTCGGGGGTTCGATGCCTTGCTCAAGGGCACCTAAGTCGTGGTTTTGAAGGTGGAGAGAGAACTGTACTTGCACTCCCCCCACCCACAATTCCTGCTGGCCCGAGACTCGCACTCACAACCTTTCGATTGGGAGTCCGACTCTCTAACCATTAGGCCACGACTTCCCTAAGAGACGGCCAATGTGTTGTCGGTGCGCACCAACACATGGTGACCTTTCAGGTCTGGGAGGAAATATTTCAATGCTCGATGCACAGCTAGCATCTTTAGACAACTGGTATGTCATGTCAGATGGCGACCGCTCCACAGACCGCGGGCAGGGTGGCCACTCATGACCGCACCCCAACCGGTGAGGGACGCGTCTGTTGCTAGCGTTACACGGCAACCAAGAGCTCCCAGCACCGGTCCCTTATTCAAGAACCAAGGTTTCTTCCACATGTCTAAGGCACGAAGGCATCGCTGCGTGACCTTGATAGTTCATAATGGATTCCCCATTGACAGTGAGTGACTGGCCTTCTCTGACTCTCTTGACTGAGGTAAGGATTGACTCGATCCGAGCAGGGGACATACGTGCCTGCATCGTGGTCGAATCCAACACTACGCCTAGATAGGTGGTTCTCTGAACTGGAGAAAGTACACATTGAACTTGGCGTTCAGTCTCAAACCCAGCTCCCCCATATGTGCGAGAACGACATCTTGAGCTACAACCTGTTTGACAGTGAGCATTTTGAACTTCAGTGACATTACTGAGAGGTTAGATGACGTAAGTCTGAGATCGGATGCAACCCCCATCCTTCTTTGGAACTATGAAATACCGGCTGTAAAACCCGGACTCCCTGTCTAGAGGAGGGACCACCTCGATTCACATCTTGTTCCATCACCAGGGCCTGCTGGGGGCTGACTACTGTCGGTGTAACCCCATTGAATGTCAGCGGTGGATGGCCGACGATAACCTCTTTCTATTGTGTGCAGGACCCATTGAGATACATTTGGCAGTAGTTTCCACGCTGCTAACTAATGTACTAAGGGAATCAGTCTCTCGAGACTGACCTCTGGTGTAAGAGGCCCCCGAAGGGACGGCGAGTGTCTCAGCTCCGATACGCTCACGGGCGGAAATAACTGAGAGCAGTGCTCGCTGGAAGCCGCTGTAATGAGGTGGACACCGCTCTACCCCAGTAGGGGCCGCCCTCTGTAGTCGTGACCGAAATACGTCATGACTTCTTGGCCGTGGACCTCCCAGCCTGAAGTACGGAATAGGCTGGGATGTCGCTGACCCAGACCTTTGCTTCAGACTCTGGTCCCGAAGCGGGTAACATGGGCGGCAAAGCTCTGTTTGTACACGGAGGCGGCTGCTCCCGCCCAGCAGTCCCTCCAGTACATCTAACTTCACGAGTTAAATAACTGTCATTATATTCCTCAGAATTTAATGCAATCAAACAATCAGACAAGTAAACACGGTCTGAATTGTGAACAATACACATTGAAGTGATATTAACTTCTCAAAGTCATTAAATTTCTCAGAATTTAATGTAGTCAAACAATCAGACAAGTAAACACGGTCTAGATTGTTAATAAGTACACATTGAAGTGATAGAACTAACTCCTCCTTATTAAATGGAGTTTAAATAACCAGACAAGCGGGTCGGGTATGGAAAAATTCACATCAAAGCTGAAAATGATGTAATACACGCATTGCCCGTCTCCATTCCCTCCATCAGATCGATCTGCGAACCCAACAAATGCCGGCGCTGCTCCGCCTCGGCGAAAGCGGTACCGGTATTGCGAGGAATGCTGGCAAAGGCTCCCTCCTCGAAGAGAGCCCTCCGGGATCGAAGTGTCCACATCGGCCCGACAGTCAGCTCCCTCGAGAGCCGACACAGCGTGCTTTGATCCAGGGTTCGAAATGAGGGGGGTCTGGGGGGGTCCCGGACCCTCCACAAGTCATTAGGGACCCCCCATAAGACATTTTTGGATTTTGGGGGGTCCCCGACAAATATATTTTAACATTAAAAATGATTGTGGAAATTATAGGTTTTAGTGACGTTTTGTATTTATGACGGTAATTAATTGATTTCCTAGCGCGAGGCAGCAATCAGTACAGCTATTAGCCGATTGAGTTCCTATACAGCGTCACAGATTGTAGTGGTGCTCCCGCAGACACATAGATGAACGCGGCAAAAAGAGACATCATAAAGAGTGAAATCCTGAATGAAAATCCTGTAAGTGCTTCGATTGTGTTTATATCTCCATAATTGCTTATAGTAAAATATTAGGAGTTCGAGATTTCAAAAGTTGAATTAACTAGAGGTACCCAGTGTAAGTTTGTCAACGTTTCTTGCTAGCTGTAACTTATGTGTATGAAGCCAAATGATCTGCCAGCTAACAGCAGACCTAGCAGCTAGACTAGTTATTCAAAGCTAGCTTAACAACCTAACGTTACTTGTCCAGTCACTTATTACGAAAGATAACCAGGACTTAATTCAAGTCTGTGAGTTGATTAAAGTGAATATGATTTGAGCATGACTGCACATGAGAGCTTGGTAAGCAATATATGAAGCTAATATTATTTTTCTTAATTTGCACATGGAGAGAAAAAGAGGAAAAGGAAAGATCAACTTTTTTAAGGGTAAATTGTGCTTATGTGATAACATGGCTGTTGTTGGGGGAAATTGTAGATATCAGGGATGCAAAAACAGCACGCTTTTCGGCGCCTCCCGCCTAGTGTTTCGTTTCCTCTCTATATCTATGGTATCTGCAAATTCTGCTTTAAAAAACTTCCTGTCAATACAGAACGAAATATGATGTAGCCTATTTTGCCGTCAATACTGCCGACGTTGTCTTTGCTGTATCTGTAGGCTATATATTTATGTTAAACATCCAAATGTAGACTGGTCTGTCGGCGCACAGAGCCACAAAGTCGCAGACAGAAATTCTTGAACACTGAATTCCCTTGTCTTTCTTATCGGTGTTTGAACGGAAAAAAAAAATGAACGATGTGTCCGAAAAAAAGAAGTCAAAGTGCCCATCTCAACGAGTTTCCCCGTAAACGCAGTCAGAGAAAGAAAACGGATGTGTGTCATTACCGGTATTAGATACATGCATTCGTCTTAAAGGGACAGCAACCCAATATACCTGCAGCTGTTTGTGCCACCAAAGTTAATCAAACAACAAAAGAGAAAGAGAAAATACACTTTTGTAGCTAAAGATGAACTGTATTAATTATATGAATCATATTTTAATGTATACATTGAATGCAATGTTATTTTACATTTGATTATTCAATTTCTGTAACTAAATACAGTTAATTTACCTGAAAAACCAAAAGCACTGCTTTATTTCACATGTATTTTTGTTCTATTGCATTTATATATGCTTGTACTTTATTATTTTCTATGCAGAAGCACTAGGCCTGCCCTACAAAATTACCCCAATCATCCTAGAACTTTACAAAAAAAGAGCTACTCAAATCATCAGGTGAAATTGTTTTCGGGAAGTATTGGAAGGAGTAGTAAAGCAAGAAGAATTGATAGATAGTTTTTCAGAATTTCATTTTACTCTGTGTCTATATGGGTGGGTCAGGGATATAAGTATCTAGAAATTTGCAGCGGGGCGAGGGCTTCGATTACCTCTCTCTTTTTTGATCATACATTTGTTTGCTAATTAATAAAATTTTAGGGGACCCCCCAAGAGTCCCAAGTCATTTCGAACCCTGCTTCGATCCCAGGCAAACCACGCATAAACTGTGTGTATCCCCACCTGTGATGTAGCGTGGGCAGGGAGGAACACACAATCTATAGTGCGATCTGGAATCACCCTTCAAATGTCGTGTCTTTGCTTTGCTCTTTGGCATTATGTTGTTTATTGGGACAGACAACAATAAATAAGACTCACAAGACAGACTTTAGACATGCACACACAGAGCGCTTGCTGAAAGACGCGAAGCTGAAGTCAGCTGCGTGGCAGGTGCCTTTATAGCTTCCTGGTCGCTACGTCACCCAGCCTGTGACGTCACGCCCTACCATTGAACAGATTGCACACAATATTCAGAGTTGATCTTGCCAAAGGCGTTTCCCCAAAGCGCTTGACGCAGCTCGAGTTCCTGAAGAGGAACGACATGTATTAATGACCATGCCAGGCTCTCTTTTTATCGTATTATCTTTTGCTAAGTTAATTGTTGTGTATGTGCTTAACATGCCTTTAAAGTTAAATGAGCTCAGACTCCGTTTTAAAGTTATGGCTGGTGTTTCTGTCTGTGAAAATGTGAACTGTGTTCTCTGGTTTCCCTGATCGATAGATAAGCACACAATTCCCTGAAAACAGGCCCCTTCTTCCCTCTCAACATCGAAAAACGACACAATAACAGCTTGATGATTTCGATTGTAGGAAGAAGACCATTATCTTAGCTGAGGAATCTGTTGTATTTTGGGGTTGGTTGTCTAGATTTAATATATTAAATGTATTTGATCAAAATACATTAAAACAGTTATATTGTGATATACTGTTATAATTTAAAGTAACAGTTTTTCTATTTTTCAATTTTTTTTTCCTATGATGGCAAGGCTGACTTTTCAGCAGTCATTGCTTCCATCTTCAGTGTCACATGATCCTTAAGAAATTATTCTAATATGCTGATTTGGTGCTCAAGAAACATTTATTATTATAATTAGCAATATTGAAAACTGTTGTGCTGCTTTCATTTTTTTTTTTGTGAAAATGATATAGTATTTTTCAAAATTCTTTAATGAATAGAAAGTTCTACACAAATACACATATGATATTTACATTAAAAGCATGAAAAGAAGTGTTTTTTGATGCTTCATAATAATGTTGCATGCTAGCTGTGAACATGAGACACTGAGGTAGACACATCCATTCAAATACATTTTTAAACAAATTCTAATGTATTCACAGGTCCGTAGACATGTTCCCAGAAATCCATCTTACCCTGTCTGAACCACATTTTGTACTGTAGTTTATAACCATGTTGTTTACATCAATTCTTAAATGTATCTAGAGCAGAAGCATGTAAAGTGCATCTTGGTGAGGGCATGTAAATGTAGAACATGAATATTTAATCATGAAATGTGTCTAATGACACAGATTGCATTACTGTACACTGTGTTTTTATGACATATGCAATTTGAAAAAATTGTCCATACTGTTCTAGCTATTAAGTTAATACACAGCTAATGTCGCTGCATTAATGATTCAGCACAGATGCAAACTCCATAGTCTCATTCACGGTCCATAGGGCTTGTTTTTACTGATCTGGTACCACATCTGAGGAGCCACGTTAGGAAACGAGGAACACAGCTTCTCTTCGGGCACACAACGTCTGTCTCGATTGCTGTAGTAATCTTGTGCGACGTTGTGAAACCACTGGCCTGAATGACTGTTGTCATGAAGCGAGAGAGTATGGATGGTTCCTGTGTGTGTGTGTGTGTGTGTGTGTGTGTGTGTGTGTGTGTGTGTGCTAACTTACCTGAGGGCATACAGGAGGACTGTGTGGTTCAGTGCTTAATGGCGCTTACCACCGCCATGGGCATGAACATGGGGATACATTCTGACAGGGTCACGCAACAACCGTGCCGCAGGTCACATGCCTTCCATGCAAACCTCCAGTGGATAATGCAGGGTAACTGTCACATATTGTAACTAAAAGCTTGATTCTCTCCTTTCTGACATTGTAGGTGCAGTGATTTGTTTGAGTGTATGTCTGCAAGGTCAGTTGCGGTTAATGTTAGAATGGGCTCGGTTTGGGGCTAAATCACGTTGAAACATTCCGATCATTGGATGAAGTCTTGCTGAAGAACCTGCCAGGCTATTCTTTTCTGCCCCTTGGCCAACAAACCAAAACAGTACTCTTGTACAGTATTTATAACTAATTTTGTATAGTATAACTTTACCTAAGGCTAAACTGAAAAATGTTGAAATGAATAAAAATCGTGTCATCATTTACTCAGTTTAATATTTTATGATTAATATTTTTTAATGCCTAACTGAAGCTTCAAACATGATTGAACTACCATGAAAGTATTATAAAAGTGGGGGAAAATTATTAATGTTATAATCTAATAAAATTATTCTATATTTCAGTTCTTCTGAAGCCAAACAATACCTTGGTGTGAAAAACAGTTCAAAATGTACATTTTATTTATTCATTGTTTCCTTCTCTGTGATTTGCATTTATTATTATTATTATTATTATTATTATTTTATTGTATTTTCTTTTTTTTATTGTGTTTACTTCTGTATCTTTTATAGGAATCACATTTACTTATAATTATGATGTTAATCATAATTATGACAAAACAAGTCAGAATTAAGATGTTATTTTTTTGTAAGACTTACTATTGTAGTGTTGTGAGTATTGTTGGTTTTGGTTGATAAACTGATTGTGATGTAAGCATCTATATAATAGTATAATGTGTTCAGAGAGAGAGAGAGAGAGAGAGAGAGAGAGAGAGAGAGAGAGTAAAAAAACAACCTGAAAAAAGATCAGAATATCATTCAAAGTTTGGGGTCAGTAAAAAATAATATTCCGCATGGATGCTATAAATTAATCAAAAGTGAGTTTTGTTTGTTTGTTTGTTTTTTACAAAAAAAAAATATTTTAAATAAATGCTGTTCAACCTTCAATTCACCAAAGAAAAAATTTATCACATTTTTCACTAAATTATTAAGCAGCACAAATGGTTTCACCATTGATAGTAATGTTTTTGAGCACCAAACCAGCATATTAGAATGATTTCTGAAGAATCATGTGACTGACAACTGTCACACGATCCTTAAGAAATCAAGTAATAGCAGCTGAAAATTCAACTTTCGGCATCACAGAAATAAATTCCATTGTAAAATATTTTATGATAAAAATAATTAAATTGTTTGTACAGTATTTCGGATCAAATACATGCAGTGTTGGGTTGCATTTTGACCCTACACCTTTGAACAGTATGCGATATAGGTTATGCAGGATTTACTTTTGCTTTTGAAATAGTCTTGTAGCCCCTACCACATGAGATATTGGCCTTCAGTTTAACCTTGCATTTAATTTATGACTCCGAGCCCGAAGCCTTTAACACTGACACAAACGCTCTTGATAGCATAATGTTTTCTTTTTTTGCTCCTGTTCCACATTTGTATCATGTTGCTGAGTTGAATGGGCCAAGCCCTGGAGTGACTACTTTGTATAGAGAGAGACAGAGGAGGGAGTTGAAGGTGAGCTCCACTCCCTTCACACACTCCTCAGTCTCAGAAACAGGATCTCGCCCAGCCCTGTCGTGGCTTTGAAGAGATGACTGCTGTTGTAAATGGCAGCAGTGGCCAGGGGCTGTGCGTGAATAATTGAATAGAAGAAACTCCACAATGCCACATTTCCGTTTCTTAAGAGCTCAGTGGGGCTGTCTCAGTTACCGGTTATGTGCAGAGAAAATGGAAAATGGGACTCCTTTGAGTCGATGCCTTGGTTTTTTGCTGTGCTGAGGGCTATGTGTGAGGTGACAAAGACAGGGAGGCAGCCCCAAGATAAAGTTTGGCCAGTCTTTATGTGTGTTTTTTCCAGGCTTTTTGCCTAAGCCTGGGGCTAGACTGTGCACAAGCCTTTGTGTGAGACTGATGACATTGATCTCAGAGAGGTGTTTCAGCATTCCTCAGTCTCTTTCTCATTACCTGACTCTTCCGCTTTCTGATGCCTCTGACCACAGCCTTTACACACACACACACACACACAGAGACTCTGGTGCTAGCCTGATGACCTTCAAGATTTGTGACGCTAGCAGACAAAAGAGCAAAGATATTATGACCAATAGGAAAGATTGCAATGTGCCTTTTCTTCCATTTTTGTTATAGGACCTCCTGAGACAACAATAAATATCTGGGATTGTAAATTTTATTTATACCTTGTTTTCATCTGAGAGTATATATACAAAATAAAAAGCTAATTTATTTCTCACAATGGTGGTTTTATAAATGATTTCATTATTTTCTTAAACATTTTATTTAAACTTTAATATTTCAGTTTGTCTTGCTATTATTAAAGCAAAAGTGAAACAAATCTAAAATAATACTAATAATAAAAACAATTCTCAAATTGATGTTATTTTTTAGGTTTCACTCAAATCGATGATTCATGTTGTTTTATTTAGGATGCAGTACATTGATAAAAATAGACAGTAAAAAATATTTCTATTTCAAATAAATACTGTTCTTTTGAACTTTCTATTCTGCAGACAATCCTAAAAAAAAAAAAAAATCACAGTTTCCAAAAAAACATACAGCAGCACAACTGTTTTCAATACTGATAAGTAGAACTTTTTCATGAGCACCAAATCAGTATATTAGAAAGATTTCTGAAGGATCATGTGACATTAAAGACTGAAAAATCAGCTATTAAAGAAATAAATTAAATTAAAATATAAAATACACAAATGCAAAATATAAAATATTTTTTTCACAATATTGATGTTTTTACTGTATTTTTGATCAAATAACTACAGTTTTGGTGAACTAATAAGATCTTATATGGTATGTATCTTAGCTTCACTTTATTTCAGAAAGGACCTGACTTTTCCTGCAGGATCTAGTTTTACTAGCTGTAAGGTTGTGAGAAATCTCCACAAAAGTGATGGATGCGTGCAATGAACTTGTCATATGCAGGAAGCTTGAAGCATTTTGACTGGCAGATCTTTCAAGTCTTGTAACAGAGAAACAGTTCAGTGGTCCTGTGGTCTTTATGTAATGTAGAAGAACAAGGACAAAAGCTCAGCTGTATGAACTCAAACGCTATAGAAGAGGATTAAGATCTATATGCAGAGAGCTAATGCTGTGAGACGGAGACAAATCCCTGAATCAGGGTGAAATGGCTGGGTCCAAACCACACAGTGATTATAAATCTGCATTACAAATTACAGTCAGCCTTTGATGCAGTTTAATTAAGGTTTTATCATTTAAAACTTGGTTTGAATGCTAATAAAACTAAATATTTGTTATTTAGAAATTTAGGAAATCAGTAAGTAGCCTTACTTCTCTGCGGTGAAATGCAGTGTAAATATGCATATATTTTATTAACATAGATGAAACTTGCATCATTTTGTACCACAAAAGCTTTCCATTGATGTATGGTTTGTTAGGATCGGACAATATTTGGCCGAGATACAACTACTTGAAAATCTGGAATCTGAGGGTGCAAAAAAAAATCTAAATACTGAGAAAACTGCCAACGTTGTCCAAATGAATTCTTAGCGATGCATATTACTAATCAAAAATAATGTTTTGATATATTTACGGTAGGAAATTACTAAATATCTTCATGGAACATGATCTTTTCTTAATATCCTAATGATTTTTGGTTTAAAAAATTTGACTCTTACGTTTTTTTGGCTATTGCTAAAAATATACCCGAGCAACTTAACATTTATGTATTGAGCAGAAGCTTTTATCAAAAGCAACTTACAGTGCATTCAGGCTATACATTATTTTACCAGTGTGTGTGTGTGTTCGGTACCTGGGAATTGAACCCCCAACTTAGTAAGACTGTTTTTGTTGTCCAGGGTCACATAACATAATTACTAAATAATCTGATGTCTCCGAAACATTTAAAAGTCATTACTTGAGAACTGGCAAATGAGTCACTGAATTATATGTGAGATTTTTATAGAGATTTTTTTTTGATCAAATAAAGGTTGTAATACAGTTTTTGCCCCTTGCTTGAACACTATAGACCCATGCTTAGACTAAAGTAACACAACTTGAAGCTTTTGTTACCATACCTCAAACACATGTACCCATACCTTAAACAAAAGCGCTGCTTTGCACTCTAGTTGCAATTCTGCAACACACTTACTCCTTTATGCAACACACTTGGTCCTGCATACTACACTCTATTTCATACATAAGACACTTCGTTCAAAAATGAAATCTCAGAGTGCCGTTTGGAAAACACATGTATCCAAAATACAATACACATCGGGTAATTGCTACCACTCAAATACACAACTGAAGGCACTTACTTGCAAAACTGAACACCAATCAGCCAGCTACAAAAAGCCCTCAGTTTAGCCATTTCAAGAACTTTGCAAGCATGGATGGAGGGAGAGCAAGAGGAAGAGGAGGAAGGGGAAAAGGAGGAGGAGGAGGAAGAGGAGGTCGAAGAGGCCATGCACGGACCCCTATTTCTGATGATATAAGAGCAACTTTGGTGGACCATGTCATCAACCATGGCCTGACTGTGAGGGAAGCTGGGCAGAGAGTCCACCCACACGCCCGCATGTCTCTTCTGCAGGCAATGGAACAGACCTGTGATGACATTCAGGTGACAGCAATCCATGGATGGTTTCGACATGCAAGGGGATATTTTCTCCTGTGCCTAGCGGGAGAAGACATTGCTTGCAATGTCGATGAGGCCAACAGACGGCAGGATCCATGAGCCCACAAATGCACAATTGCCATGATTTTCTGTGTTTACAGTATAGTGTTTTTTATATATATTTTTTTTTTGCTTTATCTGAATTCATGTTACTGCAATGTACAGTGCTACAATGTACAATATTGAGTAGGCCTATTTGGTTTTTTGGTTGTTTGAAAATGTGCCTCCTGAAAATATGCCTTCTGAATAAACTGTGAAAATCAATGACTGCAATGTTTTATATAAAGTAGACTAGTGTGTTCCCCCTGATCTGAAAGTGTATGCATATGATGCAAGTATGTGTCCTTTTGTCATCAGAGTTACATTTTGACAAAGGAATGTTAGTTTTTGATATTAGAGTTTCAATTTGACACAGATGTGAATGGTATATCTCCCAGTGTTGTGTCATGTTTACTTGTGTGCAGAGTTTTGGCACAATGAGCGAAGTTTTGCAAAATGTGTTCAAGCAACGGGCAAAAACTGTAATAAAAATAACAATAAAAACTGAAAGCCAACAGAAGAAAATTTCACTGTTTTTATACCAGTTACAACATCCTAAACCTTCTATCAAAGTGTAGAACTAATGTGTAAAAAAGTAAGTTTATAATTTAACTCAGTATGTACAAGTGATGAAAATTAGCAAGGTAAAAATGTCTTAGGACTGTCTAATTGTGGGAGGTAAAGCTGCAGACTCTGGTATTAGTAATCTGCAATTACATAAATTCAAGGAAAGACCTTTAGGGGACAAATATTTTTTTCTACATTCATTAGTAATGTTTTGATATCCTTTATAAAGAATTAAAGGCATTCTTGTTCCTGCTACATTTTTAATTAATCTATCTATCTATTCCCCCACTTACAGCATACATAAAGGGGAGAGAGGCCTAACATGACCTGTCCTGATCCACATCCCCATCTATTCACAAAGTGGTCCACGAGCCTGTGATGCGATGCGAAGCAAAGCGACAATGGGATCAGTCCGCATTTGCATTATGAGCACACAATGCATGACACAAGCTTGCCCAGAGAGATATTTCTGCTCAGAAAATATCTGGCTTCAGAAGGATGTGTCTGCAGTGCTCAGCATCACTCCACTGACTCTGTCTCTTGCTTATTAACAAACCAGCCTGTCACTTTATAAACCCTGCTTCAGCTTTCCCTCAGCCGCACACAAATACACATCATGATATACACTTAGACAATGACAAACAAACAAATTGTCCAGTCAGTTTAAGTGAAACTGTCACCATGCATGTCATGTTAGTCACACAGAGCATGTTGAGGTTTTAATACAGTAATGCATAATATTAATTTTTGGTATCTATATACACAAAAAAAAATCTATTTAAATTTTAACAACATATAAAAAATATACCATGAATTTAGGATAGCTAATCAATGTATTGTGCTTCAGTTCACTTCAAAATATTATAGTAAAACTGGCCTAGATATAATTATATCGTGTGTGTGTGTGTGTGTGTGTGTGTGTGTGTGTGTGTGTGTGTGTGTGTGTGTGTGTGTGTGTGTGTGTGTGTTGTGGTTTGTTTTGATTAATTGTCTGCATTATATCCCAAGATGAGCTACAAATGAGATGAGTTGGTTTTTATTCTGCCAGAGGTGCTATTAAGAAGATGTGAATGATGATAACAAATTTTTCTATAAATTATTTGATACCCCACAATTATCCATGATGCAGCTATGATGCTGAAAAATGTGTCCTATCTAGTTTTCTTATATTTCTTAACATAATGTAACCCAATGGTAAGAGGACAACTAATTAACCATGATATTTATTGATAAAGAGCTGGTATGGCGTTAAAAAGTGAATAAATAAATAATGATAAAAATTGAAGAACAGATTGGACTGCACTGAATAAATATCTTGACCCTCTTCACTTCATCCTTAACGTCAAAGCCATCAATGTTTCTCACAAAAGGAGCAAAGAGAAAAGAAAACTGTTCGAACATTATAATATGTCTTCCAGGATATCTGTAAATGTGTATATACAAAAATAACCAAAGTAATGACAAAACAAGAGAATGACACCTACTCTGAAAATCGCACATACTGTAACAGAGATGTGGAAATGATCTATGCAGGGATTTGGCAAGGTTCTGTGTTTGGATTCAGCTCTACCATGGATGGCGAGCAGCCTGAACTGATGTCTGAGCGTTATTTATTTATTTACAGCACATGGACAATATTTCTTCTTCCTCCACAGAGAGAGACACTGACTTCACTTTCCTAGTCTGATAGGATTAAATATGAAATACTCTATAACACTTTACAGTAAGATCCAATTTATTGGTTCATGCATTAAGTATGTGTTTCTGCTTTTATTCATCTTTGTCTATGTTAGTTAATAAACATTTTTGCCTTTGTTTCTTAAATCCATTCACTAGTCTTTGTGTGTATTGTGTAAGCCACTCCCCTTGGAATCTAGACTTTTTCTGATAGGTCCAGATTCTGGTGTTTAAAGGATCTCCGGGGCCTGCAGGAGCCGATGTAGGGCTCTTATACAACACCACCAGTCTGCAGGGAGAGCAAGGCATTAGTCTTACAGCTGTTAATGGAATCACATCCACCTGAAGTGATGGACACAGTCCGGTTGGTTTCCGCTGGGAAAAGAACTGCAGCTGGACTGAGGAAAGAAGTGTTACGGCTTGTAACAAATCCACACATACCGGACTTCTCATTCCCTCCCCGGGAGTCTGTCACCTGCCCTGTTCATCTAGTAAATAACAAGGCTGCTCCTGGTTATGTCATTAATTATTCCAGGAAATAAAGGCTTTGGGCTTTGGGTATAAACTCCGATGAAGACCGCAGCCAGATGAAGTGAAGTCATACAACTGCCTGAGCTCAAATGAAACTCGTATTATGACAACAATGTTAAGGTAATGCCACCTAGTTTAATCAAGGTGCAAAAGTACAAAAATTAGAGGGGGAAATGATAGAGGGATAATCTGGACATTGTCTGACTACCAACAGTGCTCCAACCATCACCCTTTGACCTCAGGGGTTCATTAGTTCAAACCAGGTGGAGAAAGAATGGAGGGGGAGATGTATGGTTATGGTGCAGGAAAGAGGAAAGAGACGCTGGGATTGAAGGGCCTGCGGTGGTCCGATGTCAAACTGGGTGATGGATAACAGATCCAAGCTGCCGGTCTCTGCCCTACTGCAGTCCTGTAATCAGGACTTTTCAGATGAAAAGAGACTTCTTGTGTTGGATTTGGCACAGCAATTCACCCTCAGGTCCTACTTCGGTTGGAAAGTTTCACAAATACTGTATGTGTGATCAAAAATCAGTTCCTATTTTCTCTAATGACCATAACATAAAGAGGTCACATGGCTTTCCAGTAATTCAATTAGTGTCAAAGGGGTCCTTCGGACTGAACGGCCCTGCGCACACAAACCCAGAGGTTAAAGCAGGAGCAGAGAAGACAGCTAGATGGATCAGTGCCTCCGGTTAGCTGAAGCATAAAGATTTAATCAAGATTTTAAAAAAGATGAATTGACTCCATGTAATGAAATTGTAATGGGCATGGTGGGCCTAACAAAACAAAAGGGGTCGGCAGGTATATGACATGGATGTTCTGCATCTCTAGCCCTTATCTAACCCTCTTCCATCTTCTTTGAGGAAATATATCAGAGTCAGGATGACTGAATAATCCAGTCAGTGCTGAACAGAGGTATGCATGTTTGAAAGCCTTACATAAGTGAGGGATATGTACAATCAGTCATTAGTGCTAAATAAATCAGGACAGGGTGATCAGGACTCTGATTTTTACAAATAAATATGAAATATGGCATGAAATATTGATTTGGGTAATAAATATTGATTAAATTATAATTTTCCCGCTGATGAGTGCAGAAACTGAACTGACTCCATTGCTTCTAGTTTCTACAATTGATTCTTCTACTGCCTGTTTATCTCTGTGAATCTGTATTGCATAAAGCACTATAGAAATAAAGGTGGCTTGACTTGATTTGATAAAGTTATCTTGCTGTCCTGTAATAGGCATTCACAGGCATAAAATGTCAGCTAAAGTGTATAAAGTGATGTATAAATTACAGCTCATACAGAATCACCATCAAACCAAGCAGCTTTCTGTTGGTCAATAATAGTGAATTTGCATGACCAAGAATGTGAAATCTGTGGTGGGATCTGTCAATTTTACAGATTCGCTGCACTGACTAACAGACACCTGCTTGGCTAGAAAGTGATTTCTGTTTGAGCTGCACTTCGTACATCACTACACTAATGACAACAGACATTAGACCTTTTTTGGTCCACATAATTTCACAATTATGACTTCACCCTTACTCAAAATTCTGGATCGTGTGGACCTCTATTGAAACAACTGGTTTCATCCATAAATATTCACCAAACAATTTTCTAGAACAGCTTCAGACGTCAGTGATCTTTCACACTTACTGCTTTTGGAAGTGGATTTCTGTAATATCGAGCCTGTGCTTTTCACAGCTTTATCACATGCAATGAAAAAAGCTGACAGATTAAAGTGATCCTTCATAGCAGAAACATTAAAAAAGATGAGAATTTATCTCTAAGCCATTCTGGAGACAAAGAGGAAAAATGCAGCTACTTAAAAAAATGATATATGACTTGGACTAATGAACAAAATCCCATATTTGTCTTCTCATGACATAAAACATGGCAGCTTTCAGTGTTCCAAATCCACTGATTTGCAACACATGAACACAGAAAGCCACCGCAGGAACCAGATCGATATGTGACCATTTTCCTTAGTTAGACATATTGCAGTATCCGAATGACAGGCACAAAACTATCACCTTCTACAAGGCACACCATCCATTTGGAATTCCAAACTGTAATTATTCCCTTCCTGGTGCAAGGAAGTTGCCATAGTGACTTGGCCCTGGGCTACATGGAGTGCAAAGGTAAACACCAAACCACAAGGCAATATGACCTGCTGAGCTTTCCAACATTTTTCACTAAGAAAGCTGCGATATTTTCTCTCTCCTAACAGCTCATTTCTTCCACTGCTGTCTTGTCAGTAACTGTGAATATACCCAGTAATAATAAATTAAATTATTTAGATGTTTAGGTTATTTTACATGTCACAAAATGCTATTTCACTGATCTTTAGTAAATCTGTATACGGTCTCTCTGTTTGATATATAAAAAGCCTTTATATGTTAAATACTTTTAGATTTATCCAGCTCGACATTCTATAATCACATTATCAATTAGTTTCCATTAAAATTTAATGCATTCATAATTACACAGTGTGTAATTAGATTCTGTCTTCAGCACTATCCTGTAAATTACAGCATGCATGCTTTGCAGGATATCATTTCCAAACATCGGATTAGCATGTAGATTATTACACAGAGTTCCAAAACAACTAACATCTTGAAAAATAACATGCTGTAACATGTCCTGACATGTTCCACGGTGCAGTCAAGTGCCCTTTTTTATTGAAGAATGAATTAAATCTTTTGTGAAGTTGCCATATGCGGTATTGTGAGTTTGAAAGCCTCACACTGACACCTTGTGGCCAACAGTGCTACTTAAAAGACAAGCACAGAAGCATTTTAAGACTCCGTAAGAGGATTATTTTCTGAACTGTGGCCTTAAATGTTGACTGCCTGCAAACTGTAAGTGACTTAAGGACTGATTCACAAGTGCATGGGCAATAATTGTTTAGTTGTTTATGGTTCAGTGAACACGGTAAAAAAAATGTTGAATTCTTTTCCAATAAAGATGTGTAAATCCTATTTGGATTAAACATGTAATAAATCATATTTTGAATGAAACCTATACATAAATGTGTGTATATATATATATATATATATATATATATATATATATATATATATATATATATATATATATATATATATATATATATATATATATATATATATATATATATAAGCAGCATAAGTAAATATATAAAAATGAACAAGGCATGATATATTTCAGCACAGGTTTAATATAACCATCATATATCAACAATCAACTTCTGGAATTGGACGTGTCCATAATTAAAGAAACAGATAATATATAACATTTCATATTTACATTAAAAATTATATTGTTTATTTCAGTTCACATTGAATTCAGTGCTGACATTGTGTCTTTTTATTTTATTTATTTATGTGTTTGTTTAAGTGCTGTCAAACAATTAATCGTGATTAATCAAATCCAAAATAAAAGTTTTTGTTTAAATAATACTGTGTATAATACATATTTATAACGTATACATAAATACACACATGCATGTGTATATTTAGAAAATATTTACATGTATTTACATGCATATATGTATATTCATATAATTTATATCATTTGAAAATATGTTGAAAATATAACATATATTCTTAAATATATACATGCATATGTGTGTATTTATATACACATTATAAATATACACAGTACACACATGTATTATTTAAACAAAAACGTTTTTTTAATGCGATTAATCACGATTAAGTGTTTGACAGCACTAATTTATTATTATATATTTTTTTATTATTTATTCTAAAACAGTAGGAGTTTTGTCTCATACTTTTGATACATTCAGTCAATGTAATTTCAATATGACCTGGATCAAACTCCACTCAAGGTATTTTTAGTAATAAATAAACAGATGCTTTACAATAAGAAAGTTTTTTTGTGTGTGTGTGTGTGTGTGTGTGTGTGTGTGTGTGTGTGTGTGTGTGTGTGTGTGTGTGTGTGTGTGTGTGTGTGTGTGTGTGTGTGTGTGTGTGTGTGAATTATACGTTTAATTATTTGAATGTGTACTTACTGCACAATGAATTGTGGTGCTGTGCTGTTCTAATGTCTCATGCTCAGGTCAAATTAGGACAGCTCTATGCGCGATGCTGCTGACAAGCACCAGCAGATGGCAGTTCTTGTTTGTCTGCCGTACACCGGCAGCACTGTCCGCGACGCGTCAGCAGAGGGCTCCCGCGAGCGTCGCGTCTCTGCAACCGCGCGCCTCCATGCGCAGTCAAATGGCGCCTCTCCAGAGAAATACAGCGACTAGTCTGACCAGCTGATGTCAGATAGGGCAGAAAGCGCTTCTCTGATATTAGCCTCTTTATGTGCTATGATTCTGTGAGCTTTGATTTTTTATTCATTTATATGTGGCAAATGTGGACGAATAGGAAGACATTGTGCTTAGCTGTGCACGGAGCTGATGATATTCTTGGAACGGATTGACAACTAACGTTAATAGATTCATTCTAAGGTAAGCGATGCATGTAGTGAGAATGATAATGAGTAGAGCGGCGTATTCATTGTCAGTTCAAACTATTCTTATATGACAGCAGTGATTTGTTCTGGTTGCATGCCACCTTGCATGTTGTGTTTAAAATGTAACTGCTTTTGACGCTGTCTCTTTGAAACACGTAATATACTGCATTTATTATGTGAGTACACTGATGTTTGAGAAATCTCAGCATGTTGTCAGGCTGAACTGATCCACATGATCCAGGGAAACTCTATTATATCTTATACTTGTCATTTAGGAGGCTGGTTTAAAACAACATTACCCTATAGGGCTTTCCCTCTAAATATGACCACCAGTGTACTGTAATAAGAACAGTGACATGGATGCTATTTTACTTTAGAAATTTACTTTTAGGAATCCTTAGTATTGTTTACTGGCATCTAGTCCACTCAGAAAACAGATGAGATCATATGCATCTCTTTCCCAGGATATAGCTCAGTCAAAACGTGACCTTTTACAATGTTTGTGGGAGATGTTTTAATAGTTTGTTATATAATGCCTGACAGTCTACTGTAGATTGATTGCAAGAATATGCTTCCCACATTGGTTGTTTATTCAGGATGTTTAATGCAAAAGGAAATAAATTTTATATGACAAAAAGCATATTTAACAAACCGACTGACAGTATTGACAACCAACCTATATAAGGCCTAGCTATTTATTAACTAAAGTTTTTTTCTGTTTTTTCTTTTTTTATTAGTATTGGATGTTTTGTATTATTTATATGCTTTTATATTTTATTAATATTTTGAATTAGATTTTTTGTTTTTATTTTTAGTAATTCGTTTTGTCTTTTTTAAATATAACTATATAGCTGTGATTTTTTTTTTTTTTTTTTTTAGTCCGTAACTTTAACTTAAAGGAATAGTTCACCCAAAAATGAAAATTCTGTCATTAATAATTACCCTTATGTCATTCCCAAAACCATAAGTCCTTCGTTCATCTTCGGAACACAAGTTAAAAATTATTTGATGCATTCCGAGAGCTCTCTCCCTCCCCATAGACAGCAAGGATCAAGGATCAACATCATCAAGGTTCAGAAACTTAGCAAGAAGACTGTTAAAATAATCCATCTGACATCAGTGGTTCAACTGCAATTTTACAAAGCTACGAGAAAACTTTTTGTACACAAAGAAAACAAAAATAAAGACTTTACTCAACAATTTGTATTCTCTGCGTCACCTTATAGCGCAGTATCACATACGTAAAGGACTTATGCAACGTAGCGAAAGTATGTACACGGGTACGCTGTTTACGTTCACATCAGAGCGAAAACAGTGTATAAAAAGTTTTCTCGTAGCTTTGTAAAATTAAAGTTGAACCACTGATGTCAAATGGATTATTTCTTCTTGATACGTTTCTAATCCTCACTCATGTAAGGATCCTTGCTGTCTATGAAGAGTCAGAGAGCTCTCGGAATGCATCAAAAATATCTTAATTTGTGTTCCGGAGAAGAACGAAGGTCTTACAGGTTTGGAACGACAGAATTAATGACAGAATTTAGATTTTTGGGTGAACTATCCCTTTAAACTTAACCTTAACCTTAAACTTAAAAAGCTTAAAATTATTTATTATATTTGCCAACTGACAACATTTTAAATTTTCAATTACCGTATTTTTTCGGACTATAAGTCGCACCTGAGTATAAGTCACATCAGTCCAAAAATACGCCATGATGAGGAAAAAAACATATATAAGTCGCACTGGACTATAAGTCGCATTTATTTAGAACCAAGAACCAAGAGAAAACATTACCGTCTACAGCCGCGAGAGGGCGCTCTATGTTTTCAGTTTAGACTACAGGAGCACTGAGCAGCATAGGGCGCCCTCTCGCGGCTGGAGACGGTAATGTTTTCTATTGGTTCATTTCTCTTGGTTCATTTCTCTTGGTTCATGTCAAATTAACTTTGATAAATAAGTCGCACATGACTATAAGTCGCAGGACCAGCCAAACTATGAAAAAAAGTGTGATTTATAGTCCGGAAAATACGTTAGATTGTTTTTTTTTATCCTCAGTGCATTGTAGAAGAGTAGGGTTGAGCTGGACATGTGCCTTGTTCATGCACATAGACTCCTGCAAAGCCTCTCAGCTTAGTTTGACTCAACCAGCCACAGTGTTGACATTTTCTGTGGTCAATCTGAGAGTGACCCAGATCATGCTTGTTTCGAATATTGAACTCTAGATATATATCTTTTGATTGTAAAAAAGTCTAACATGTAGTGTGTAGAAACCTATTATTAAAAGTGACTGGAGACTTCATTAATTTGCATTAATTTGGTTTATGGGAAGATTGGTGACTTTAATCTAAACTGGGACGTTCAGGCATGAATATAAGGAGAAGGGAAGATGATTGACCTGAGTGTGACGTTGAAAGCGGACTGAGCATGAAAGAGTGGCATTAGTGTCTGCCGTAGTACAGCTGGTCAGCTCTGAATGTCCCTTTCATGAAATGCACAGGGACTTCCCATGTCCGGAACAAACTGTGCCTGCCAGTTTTCAGTCTTCCTGCTCTATACGCACAAACACTTTAACTGTTACATCAAGGATTTTTTAATGTCTCAGCACAGGTAGTTGAATTGTTACTGAGGCCAGACCAAATAAATTAGCCTACTAATGTGTTCTTTATGAATTTTCAAATCTGTGATCAGGGAGCTGTTTAGCATCTCTTCAGTGTAGTGAGGACAAGAGGCTGTGGTGGCTCACTGCATGCTGATCAACTTTACAGAAGGAGAGGTGTATTGATGTCTAGTGGACCATAAAATCAGCCCACATCAGGGGTGTCAGATCATTTTAGGGCATTTGAGGATTGTACCGGAGTCACCGGACCTTATGTATTATATTTTCATATACAACATAAACTGTTTGAATGTATGATTAAATCAGACTACGGACATTCACAGTCAAACATTGACACAATCAAATGAGCATTAATGTATCTTAGCATATGTAATAAGTTGGAAATTCACATTTAAGACTAAGAGTAATATTTCTTTTTGAACCTGTCCAAGATGTCATAAGCGATTTGTTCACACTGTAGGAAAATTTTAACTCAATCCGTCGTCACACAGATCCAGTTTCAGATTAAAGTCATGAATTTGCACGTAGTGTATGTGGATTCTTTAAAGAGATTTGCCTCTTTAAGATGTGAGCTTTAACATGCAACACAATCTTTATCCGTATTGCTGTGGTTAAAAGTAGAATGTTATGAATATATCATACTGATTAGGGATATGCCAGTATCAACTTTTCCTGTTGCGATTAATCGCTCATGCTTTTATCACGGTATACGGTATTATCACGGTATTGTAATTTTGTTTTGAGAAATTGGTCATAATACAGTATAACAGGTTAAATAACTTTTTTATATAAAAAATAACTGAACATTTAAATAAAACAAAGCAATTCAGAAAAATATGTAAAGTTAAATAAATAAGAAAGTAGCTACATTTGCTACAGAAGTTATTAATCTTTGTTAAAAACAAATACAACTCTTAGTTCATGTTAGCTCATTAAATGACAGAGTTGCAACTTTCGATTTTAGCAGCGTGTTATTAAATATTGGAATACCTAAGATTAAAGAATGTTCAGAAGAATTTTTAATTGGCAGTTTATGTTAACTAATGTTAAATAATGAAACCCTAATGTAATGTGTGAACAAACAATAAAGAATCAATGTTGTCGTCCAGATTAAAATGAAAAAAAAAAAGTTTGAAAATAAATAGCCTATTAAGTCTAAATATATAAGTATTTGGCGCTGTGATGAACACCATAGCAAATCCACAAATTTGAATGGCTATTTAAATACGTTTTAGAAAGTAGTTTGGCTGCTTTATTTATGGGGTTTCCAGAGTAAAGGCTGCTTTTTATCTGCAAATTAGCGCCATCTGCTGTCAGAGAGTGAATGTGCTTTCATTCAGCGCAACTCTCATGTGTTTCTCCATGTGCTTCTCATGCGTGCTTGTTTACATCAGAGCGCACACTCTTTCAAGCAGCATACAGCGGTGTTGTGCATTTTGACCAGTTAATGGGAATAGTATTCTTAAAAGGCATTCCAATTCTGAATAATTTGTAATATATAATTATTCACGGTATTTAGAAGTGCCCATGATAACAATACCGTGCATACCATGATATATCGCAGTACTGAATACCGGCACATGTCTAATACAGATATGCAAAATACCAGATTGTACTCCTTCACAGGTGTATATTTTATGTGATAATTTAACAACACATTCACATGTTCATGGTCCTCTGATTTTAATTAAGTCACATGACATTCAGGTAACAACCCTCTATGGACACCTTGGCAATTGAATCGCCATTGGCTAGTCAATTTTTTAGTTTACTCGCCAGGCTGATATATAATATATATTGTTTGTAAAATAACTGAAAGTGCACTCTTTACATCAGTCTGTCATTATAATATGATAATCAAGTATTATTTAATGATATAACTTTAGTCATTAGAATTAATACTTGATAACCATGACTGAATGCATATTAGTCATTTTAACTGAACATTTTAATTGGACTGGTGGTGGTGCTTTTTTGGTTTATTCATTTCTTAAAAAAAAAAAAAAAAAAGGAAAAGAAATATGAAAAAAAAAAATACTGATTCGATAATGATACGAATTCTACTAATAAGAACAATATAAAATGCACTGGGGATTATTGAGCTACTGGATTTATGAATATTAAGAAATATTATGTTTTCGCTCAAACTGATTTGCTGAAATCAATACAGGGACGACAATAGGTGAGCGCCAGCCAATGAGATTGTTGTTTGTGCAGCAGCTCCACCCACTACCGGAAAATCCACCAGTTCTTAAAAGCTGAAGAATTCCAAAGGAAAACTATTATTTTGACAGGAAAATACAACAAAGAATATAATTTATATGTGGCACATCAATTGTCTCTCTCTCTCTCTCTCTCTCTCTCTCTCTCTCTCTCTCTCTCTCTCTCTCTCTCTCTCTCTCTCTCTCTCTTCTGCGCGTCTGTGAGACAAAGCGACGGCTAAGTGTGCGCCTTCACACTAGAGATTATTATACGTTAAATACACAAATACAGGTGCGCTGCGCATCCATTGTGAAGATTTAGTCGCATATGTGAGTGATTTACTCGCAATGTAGAGGGTTGAGGTAAGCGAGTGAAATATTTAATTTAGTGTTTTTGTATTATTTATATTTTACATTTTTATGATTTAATTAATAATTTCAGCCCACTCATGATTTTAGTTTCTTCACGAACCACATGTCCTAGATACAGTACAGGTACAGCTTCTAAGTACATGGTCTGGATACTATGGGTTCACTGTGAGTACATGCCACAGAATTGTGGCTTTTCTACTAAAATCAAATATTAACTAAAAAAAAAACAATTCCAGACATCAAAAGAACAATGAATGGCACTGGATCTGAAGTAAACAGATCAGTAGAAGGAATCCCAGTGAAGTAGGTTAATCTGCGAGTTAATGAGGCCAGAGGCCAGTGACTTCAAAACGGAGATTACAAATTCACCAAAAAGTAAAAAAGCAACCTACTTTCAAAACTTCTGGAAGCATATCAAGTATTGATATAGACACTTATGAGAACAGAGAATACACAAAGACAAACTCTCCTACATATTTCTCTGTATTCCTTAGACATATGTTTATAGTTTCTCAGACACAGTTGGATGAGAGATGATGAGTGTGTGCATTTTTAACTGCTACAAATCCTTTGATCCCAACCATTCACATAATCTGTTAAATCCTCTTTAGATCATGTTGTCTATGCTAAAATGGAACAAGCCCTCAAGAGATTCATCTGGTTGATTTCTGGTGCACACTGCGATTTGTCACTTTACTAATGCTTTGCTAATGATCTCAAATCCTTGTTTTTGAGATTAGACTTCTATCTGACATGATCTTATTACCCACATATTCTCATTAAATGATTCAATTACGCTGTGGTATAAACAACATTTTATTTGAATAATGCATGGCTGTTGGTTTCTGCATATTTCGATCTAGATTTCCTTTCAGTGTCAACAGTATAATTCCCTTAATCTTTTGAGAGAAAAGAAAAAATGTTTAATTCAGAACTTTCTGCAAATTAAGAGAAAATACAATTATTTAGTTGAATGATCACAATCATAATTTGGCACATTTTGGACATAGAAAGGCTTTTTTGGCATACAAACCAAAACTTATTCTGCATGTACAGTACTTGTACTGTTACACCAGTTATTAGTCTTGCAGAGCATAAGTCTGGGCTCTCCTAGTCATAATTATGCTGGCATGCGTATGGCAAAAACAGGAAGTGTTGCTGTTTCCTTGGGTAGAGCTCACATCCTGTGCTTGGCAGGAACACTGTCCGCTCCCCCTGACCTGTACACTGCCTTGCAGAGATTCTTTCAGACCACACTGTTCTAAATGAGGATACATGTGCTTATTTTGTGAATCTTTTTTCCTCAGTGTGGCCATGTGTGAATAGACAACAGGAAAATTCTGCTTTAATCCAAACCTTTTATGATTTTATAATTAACTATTATTTTATTTATTATTATTTATATATTGTTTAACAATTTGAATGGATAAATTGTTCAATGAAAGTGAAAATTGTCAGCATGTACTTACTGTCATGATTCATGTTGGTCATAACATAAAAAATCAATAAGGACTGGTGTTGCCAATCTTTAAAATGGGAATAAAAACAACATATAAATGGCTTATTTAACTAGTGAGCTTTTTGCTATATATCTTTGGAAGTCACACCATGATGTCATATAGCACAACTGAGATGTTTATTCACTAAAAATGAATGGTTGTTTTGATTCAGATTTCTTTAGTGGATCAATTGATCCTGTTCACAAAAGCAGTCTGAATGATTTATTCATGAATCTCATTGATAAAGTTCTCAAATTCAATTCAGTTGTTCAATTTGTGTGTAAGTATGAACAGCCCTCAAGATTAGAAAATCACTTTAAAGGGGTCATATGATGCAATTTCAAGTTTTCCTTTCTCTTTGGAGTGTTACAAGCTTTTCGTGAATAGATAAGATCCCTAAAGTTGCATAAAGTCTCAAACCCAAAGAGATATTCTTTATAAAAGTTAAGACTCGTCCACGGCCCCTAAAACTCCTCGTTCAAACACAACCCTACATGTCTACATCACGATGTGGGAAGATTTGCATAACGCCGACCAAATGTTGGCTGGATGCTACAAATGCCTCTTTTATAATGGGTTTTAATGTTTTTTTTTCTTGTAGCGCCGGTGTTCTGATCGGGACACGGCATGACAGTATGTTAAGGGGTATAACATTTCTGTGGTTGAGGCATTCGGCCAAAAAAAATCGACGCGTTTCAGAAAGGCGGGGCATAAAGGAGGAACAAAAATGTACAGTATGTGGAAAATTCGTTTTTTGAACCTTAAACTGCATAAATACATTTAATTACACCAAATACACAAAATAATGTTCTTTTTAGCAACAGTATATGATCCCTTTAAAATTAAACAACATGATAGTGAGTCAAAGTGCTCACTTTGGAGGGAACTGTAGAAAACTGCTCCAAATACAGTGACAGTTTATCCTTACATTGTTTTCATTAATGGAGGATAATGTTGTTGTTTTTTAATGTTTCTATCAAAGGTCTAGACCAGGGATCAGCAACCTTTTCGGCATGACGTGCCATTTTTTATTTTTATGGTTAACCACTGTGCCAACACAGCACCACCCCCCCCCCCACACACACCCCGATATAATTCTGTATTTAAACGGTACATACACAATTTTTTATTATACGATAAAAAAAAAACGTTTTTTTAACGTTTAATCAACGTTAATGCACTGCTTTAATTGATGAACGTGCACACACAGACACAAACACACAACACACACCACTCGCACACAGAGATCTGAGATCGTGCTGTGCAAAAAGTAGCATTCAGAGTGTTGTCACGCTACTTTTATTAATCGATACTGAATCGCTACATTATATTTCTCAACAACAAAGGGGCAAAATCGCTTCATTGTCTGCAGAGAGAGACAATTTACCCCCCCCCCCCCCCTCACTTTCTTTCTCTCAAAATGGCCATATTTCAGAAAATTTTTCATCACTGGATATAGCTTTAGGTCATTTAACATTTCTATGGTAAAACGTATTATTAAAAGTTGACTAATGTTAATTGATTTGCAGCTTCATCTTACCTCACTCTCTTTAACGTTAAACTGACGCTTCGCGCTCTGCTTCTGTGAACAGTAAACCCCGCCTACTTAGATCTGATTGGCCATCTCAGTCATTTTGACATTGACGAGTGCTGTTAGACCGAGGCTTTGATCTGAAGCACCTAGTATGTGCAGTGTTTGCACGTGCATCCATGCAAGTTAATTCTCACACTTTAATAGTATTTGTAGCTCCTAACAGGCTGTGTGACTATGAGAAGTTATTACATCAAACTGTACGTCATTATACAGTTTTCCTTATTGCTTGCATGCCAGCGATTACCCCTTTGCGTGCCACTGTTGGCACGCGTGCCGTAGGTTGCCAACCCCTGGTCTAGACTGTAGCCAAACTGTTTTTACCCTGCTCACAAGAGACAGTTGGAGCGACAGTTGAGAACAGCTTAATTTGGCTTTAACCTAGATAGATTAAAAATAGATCTTATGTAAGACCTTTATCATTTGTTATATAATTTTACTCATTCTTTTTTCTAAAAGCTTAGATGAAAGCTATATGGGCATCTCCGGAGCCCCAATGTTTAAAAAAAAACTGAGCGAAACCAGTTTCTTTATTACGTGATCTGTGAGTGCACTCACTACAAGAAAACGTGCTTAACAGCTGTTAGCTAGTTCAGGCTATTAACCTCCGTCTGCGTATAGAAAAGTTCAATTACTGTGCCAAACTGTTGGCCACTCTTTGTCCTCATCTTGGACCCTATGAGGGGTTCATTGTGCCAAACCGCTGTGTGTGTCCCAGTTATATAGGGTTTTCCTGACCTTCCCTTCCTGACCTATAAAGGAAGAGCTCCAGATGTGGTTAGTCGCTGTCTAGATGAATGCACAATGGATGTTTACAGGCCTTCTTTCATGCCTTCGATTTTCCCCTTTGATTTTGGGTGTGGTGGACATCTTTGTTTCTGGTTATTTGTTCCTTTTAATTTAATTTGTTCTAGTCGTTTGTATTTGAATCTGCTGTTTGAGTGGTTAGATCTTTGGAAGAGTGCTTTTTCAGAGTCCTATTGTTATTTAGTTGACAGATATTTGCTGCATATCATTTCAGAGGCTGCTTTAGATGAATAACTTTTCTACTTTATTGTGGCTGTATATATCCACGGTTCATTAAATCAGAAAAAAAAATATATAGGGTGGGACTTGAACTCTACCATTGGGAATTTATTGGATTGTAGAAAGTGGCCATTGATTGATTATTGTTTCATGTGAGTGACAAGTTGCTGGAGAGGAGAGATTAAAACTTGTCTGGCCATTGGATAACCTTATTGCCCAGCCCTCGCACTAATATAATATAGTTGTTCCTGATGAGATTTGATGTAAGGCTATACTGCACGAATGTGGCTACCATTTTGATGTTCGAGACAAATTTTGGTCATTTTGAAAGATTTATTTCATAGTAGGGCAAACTCTGATGGCTTTTATCATTTATTGTTGCATTCACAGTGAGAGGCATCTAATTGCTGCTGTGATGTATATGGGCATCCAGTGAAGTTGGTTTGCAGTCCTGCAGTGTAACTGCTCTTATGACAACTGCAAAATGAAGAATCAATTAGGTGCACAGCAAGTGCTGACGTTTGATGCAGTGTGTTTTTCAGAGAAAGAAGTCTTAAACTGCGTTCCCTTCACATTATCGACACTGCCTCGTCAATGATAGACCCATATATTCTACAAAATTTCATTTTCTTCATTTGTGTGGTACCATTTTAAGGTGAGGATGTCAGAAAGTGCTGTGATTACCACATCAACACTGTCCTAAGATGTACATCATACAATCAGTCCAACATAAAACACTGATGTACCACAGTCTGCCTTGGCTTTAACTAAATGTCTCACCAGGATTGTATCTGACAGCCGACAATCATAAAGAACAGAATACTTTCATCCCGTACACGTGGCTTTACATACGACATGTGATTTACTTTGTCTGGGTAAGGCTGTGTGGGTGTGTGACGGAGGTGATGGCTCAAACAGAGAGACGCACAGCCTGCTGAGAGCCCTTTGCTGTTTGGGCTGTCGACTATTCCCACCACAACATAATGAGATACTGCAGGCACAAGCACATGAGTCTCCATCTGTCTCCACCTACACAGAGATCTTCTGTGGGGAACTAGACCATCTGAATGTTCCTCAACAATTAATTCTTTCAGCATGTGATGAGGTGGTGTGGTGAATCACATTACTTTTTAGTGCAAAAGTTTTGTTGTAGCATATTGTGAAGGTGCTTCAAAGTTCACGCATGCAGTGTGTTTTGCAGAAGTCTGTTTGTTTTTTAGCAGGCTGTGCTGTGTAGCTCGTACTCTCTGAGGGAGTCTGTTCTGTAGGGCTCTCCAGTAGAGACGGTCATTAGTTTTCTTTGGGTTGCCTGGCAGCAGTACTGAGGGATATTGACATACTTGCCATTGACTGATTGAACAAGCCCTTGGCAAACAGCAGAACATCTCTGAAAGGAAAACTCTTGTGGCAGACCAAACATTTTAATAGATAAGCAGTGAGATTCCCCTAATGTTTGTATCCGGTCATAGTTAAAGAGGAAGTGTCTGCCAACCCCCACTATTTTTACCTTTAAATTACAAAGATTACTTTATTGTCAATGCTCACTTAAAGTTAATCTTTAAAAACGCTGTTTTTAAATGCTGTTTTCAGAGATTTTTTTAGCAAATGTCAGAATTATTTATATTACTTGATGTTCATTTTATTGCTCTGATCAGTGTTATTTTAAATTTAAACAAAACATTTTTTTCAGTAATTGGAGAAAAAAAAACTGAAGTACTGTAAAATAAAATAGACCTATAGATATTAGATTAAAAAGTTAAACATAGCAACTTACTGAAATAAGTTTAAAGAAATAAAATAACTAAAACTGAAAAAAAAAAAATGAAAGCTAGGGAAAATATTAACAAATAAATGTTAGATCCAAAAAAATTATAATAAATGCACAAAATAAAAGCTGAAAATATAATTTTAAAAAATATATTATTCAATACTGTAGTATATATTGTACTAAAAGTACACTGGTAGTGTTGTCTAAATTCAACTTTTGCATTTAGAATTATTGATTATATTTTGCAGTATTTTGTTTTTATTTATTAAGATAAAATTATATTTATTGACTGCTTCAGCTGTTTTTATCATTTCTGTCTTTTAATGTCCCAGATCCGCATACCATGAGCAGCTCTCGCTATGAACCCAGCTGGGACGTGGACCTGGCGCCCCTTCTGTCCTGTAAACTGTGCCTGGGAGAGTTTCCCCTGGAACAGATGACCACCATCTCCCAGTGCCAGTGCATATTTTGCAGTCTGGTAAGGACTGTTTCTTCAGAGGCCACATTAGTGTGTGTATTCCAGACTAACACAACAAATTGTAAGACAGCCTTTTCACAAGTGGGAATACAGCAGTAATGTAACAGCACTGAATATACATGAGCCAGCCCATAAATACTGTTTGTGACCTGCCTTAATCCTATTTTTCGATAGATAGATAGATAGATAGATAGATAGATAGATAGATAGATAGATAGATAGATAGATAGATAGATAGATAGATAGATAGAGGTTTTTTTTTTTTTTTTTTATTCTAGATGTAGAATATATAATTGTATATATAATTCTATACTAGTGCTTTGACAGTTGTTTTTGCTATGTGTTAGCTTCTTAAATCTTGATATTGGCCAAACTGGCCTGTTCTCTACAAGCAGCTCTTGAATGTTGTCTCAGCAGAATGCTGTGACAGTCTTATGTTGGCTTGACTACAATTAACAGAGCATTTGTGGGTGGAAACAACCACAGGAAGCAGTTGTCTCATTATTTTTTCAAAGATTAAAAAAAATAAGAATCTGTCTCTTACAGTGTTTGAAGCAATATGTTGAACTCCTCATTAAAGAGGGCCTTGAAACTGCTATTAGCTGTCCAGACTCTGCCTGCCCAAAACAGGGACATTTGCTGGAAAATGAGGTAAGCTTACTTAAAATTTGTCATTTTTGCCAGGGACTAGTAATAAATGTACTTTAGTCAAAGTGTTACAACAAGCTCTTGCACATTCGCTTGTATCAGTCTTGCTCATATACTCTTTCTCTAATGTAGATCGAGTTTATGGTGGCTAGTGAAGTCTTGCAACGTTATAAGAGACTCCAGTTTGAACGAGGTGAGTTTTCCTGAGAGATTCATGAAGTACATTAATCTGGTTTAGCTTTTTAAGCCCATTTTCAATCATGTGTATGACCCCCTTGTAGGGCTGGGCGATATAGCTAACGATATGATCATGCGCATCTAGTCAGTAAATCTGATTACCGCTAAATCGCCATCACCTGCTTTCAAATGGAGAGGCACTAAATAGACAGAACCGTAGATCACTGACAAGCTACGCAATATCGCGTTCATTATTGCAGATGAATCGCCTCGATAATGAACACGATATTGCGTAGCTTGTCAGTGATCTACGGCTCTGTCTATTAAGTGCCGTTTCATTTGAAAGCAGGTGATGGTGATTTAGCACTAATCACAGAACCAGATTTACTGACTAGATGCGCATGATCATATCGTTAGATATATCGCCCAGTTCTGCCCCCTTGACATAAAAGTCTGTTTTTGAGTGTTTTTATTTATTCTTTTTTTTATATATACTGTGACTTTAAGAAATGCATTGTATTTAGAACGAATAATGCTTTGTTCCACTAAGATGGGTCTGTGAGTTTTGTCATGTCTATCTTATAAGAGCAACCTCTTTGAAAAGCCTGCATCAAAATTTGACACATTCATAAAACATTTACACAGAAATGTGCAACATAAAGTGATCAGGACATTGTTAAATGTTTCATTCAGAATTAGCTTTTTTGCAGCTTAGTCTTTTTCCGTAGGGAGGAAGTTCTTACATCATACAGACTAAGAGTATGCGTTCATACATCAACCTCTTTTATCTCAAAACAAAAGCTGATTCCAAATGTCAAGCTGGGAATGTAGATGTCTGAAGTCGTAGATCAAATCAAATGGGTCATAATTTCAAATACGCAGTTTTTTTTCTTTGCAGAGGTGCTTCTGGATCCTTGTCGGACCTGGTGCCCATCGTCCTCATGTCAAGCTGTGTGCCAGCTGAATGAATCAGAGGTGCAGCTACCACAGCCGGTGCAGTGCCCTCAGTGCAGTCTGCGTTTCTGCTCCACCTGCAGGGCAGACTGCCACAGCGGCCAGGCATGTCAGGAGAGCCTGCCAATTACCACCTTCCTGCTTGGGGAAAACGGGTACTTGCACTAGTGTACTTTAAATCCTCAGTGTCAAATCATGTAGCATTTACAGCAGAAATCTTCTTTCTATTTCAATGCATGCTGTACTTAAACTTTCTACTGATCAAAGAATTCCGCAAGTGTTTTTTTTTTAAGCACTGATGATCAGAAATGTTTCTTAAGCATCAAATCAGCGTATTTAGAATTTCTGAAGGATCATGTGACACTGAAGACTACAGGTGCATCTCAATAAATTAGAATGTTGTGAAAAAGTGCATTTATTTCAGTAATTCAACTCAAATTGTGAAACTGGTGTATTAAATAAATTCAATGCACACAGACTGAAGTAGTTTAAGTCTTTGGTTCATTTTAATTGTGATGATTTTGGCTCACATTTAACAAAAACCCACTGTAATGATAAAACCTTTGTAATCGTCGGCAAGAAGGAGACGGGAACCGGCGGACAATCAACATGACATTTTAATAATAAAAATAAACACAAAACAGCGCACCAGGCCCTCACGGACGACTGATGCGTACAAAATAAAAACCAAAACACAACTAAAAGCCCAGGCCTGGTCCTCTCTCGTCCTTCACTGTCGTTGCTCCAGTTTTATATCCTTCCATCTCCTACGTGGGACTCGAGACCGGCGGTGGGCCGCAAGTGCCACTGATTTGCCCAATCATTGCCGGCCTCACTCCTTGTTCCCACGTCCCTCGGCCCCGCCCCACTCGCCACATACCCCCATCGCCCCTCGCAGGCCGGGGGGTACCCTCGAGACTGCGCTCTACCCCCCCCCCCCCCCCCCCTCCCTCCGGGGGGGACCACTCACGGGAACCTGCGGGAACCTGGGGGTAGGACAGACGAGGCGAGAGAAAGGAGATGGAAGGAGGAGCGACAGAGACGAGAGAGGGGCGAGAAAAGAACAAAAAAAAAAAACACACACAGACAAGGGGCAGCTGTGGCTTAATGGGTAGAGAGTTGGACTTGTAACACAAAGGTTGCAGGTTCGAGTCTCTGTGCTGGCAGGAGTTGTAGGTGGGAGGAAGTAAATGAACAGAGCTCTCTTCCACCCTCAATACCCATGGCTGAAGTGCCCTTGAGCAAGGCACTGAAACCCCAATTGCTCCCCGGGCTGCTCACTGCTCCGGGTGTGTGTTCATGGTGTGTTCACTTCTCACTGCTGTGTGTTTGCACTTGGATGGGTTAAATGCAGAGCACCAACTCCAAGTATGGGTTACCATACTTGGCAAATGTCATGGCTTTCACACACGACAGGTGTCTTACCTGGGCTATGGAAAAGAAGAACTGGACTGTGGTCCAAAGTGAGAGCAAGTTTTGTATTTCATTTGGAAACCAAGGTACTAGAGTCTGGAGGAAGGGTGGAGAAACTCATAGCCCACGTTTCTTGAAGTCCAGTGTTAAGTTTCCACAGTCTTTGATGATTTGGGGTGCAATGTCACCTGCTGGTGTTGGTCCATTGTGTTTTTTGAAAACCAAAGTCACTGCACCCATTTGCCAAGAAATTTTGGAGCACTTCATGCTTCCTTCTGCTTCTGCTTTTTGAAGATGCTGATTTCCTTTTCCAGCAGGATTTGGCACCTGCCCACATTGCCAAAAGCACCAAAAGTTGATTAAATGACCATGGTGTTGATGTGCTTGACTGGCAAGCAAACTCACCAGCCCTGAACCCCAGAGAGAATCTATGGAGTATTGTCTAGAGGAAAATGAGAAACAAGAGACCAAAAAATGCAGATGAGCTAAAGGCTACTGTCAAAGAAACCTGGGTTTCCATACTACCTCAGCAGTGCCACAAACTGATCACCTCCATGCCATGCCGAATTGAGGCAGCAATTAAAGCAAAAGGAGCCCCTACCAAGTATTGAGTACGTGTACAGTAAAAGAACATACTTTCCATAAGGATAACAGTTCACTAAAAATGTTTTTTTTTATTTGTCTTATGAAGTATTCTAATTTGTTGAGAGAGTAAATTGGTGGGTTTTTGTTAAATGTGAGCCAAAATCATCACAATTAAAAGAACCAAAGACATAAACTACTTCAGTCTGTGTGCACTGAATTTATTTAATACACGAGTTTCACAATTTCAGTTGAATTACTGAAATGAACTTTTCCACCTCATTCTAATTTATTGAGATGCACCTGTAATGCATCTCTGCATCTCTGAAGAGTAATGGCTTCTGAAAAATCAGCTTTGCCATCACAGGAATAAATTACATTTAAAAAATATATTAAATTGTATTTTTAAATTGAAATAATATTTCCTAAGTTTGATGGTTATACTGAATTCTTTTTTTGCTGACCACAAACTTCTGAACTGTATTGTTTATATACACATTTAACACATGTTAGCAAGTTGAAATTCTAGTTTCACAAAATTATGTAAAATAATTTCTTCCGAACCTAACACTACAATGTCAGAGGTATTCAAATAGCCTTGATGAAGACATGACACTCATGACCTGTTCTGTTGCATGTTCATCTCCCAAATTTCAGCTCCAACCTCAAGAGTGAGGAGGACGAGGCTCCAATCAAACGCTGTCCTAAATGTAAAGTTTACATTGAGAGAGATGAAGGCTGTGCCCAGATGATGTGTAAGAACTGCAAGCATGCCTTCTGTTGGTACTGCCTGGAGTCATTAGACGTAAGATGTTCTTACAGTATGACCTGTTTAACTATTTTTATTATTATTAATTAAAAAATATCTGTACTAATTATTTTCTGTAAAAGCATAACTTTTATTGGGATGTCTTATTACATGTCTTATTCCCTCAGTTCAGTTATGCTTGGTAAAGCAATAAGTTGAAAGTGCTGCTTCTCCATATAAACTCATATTCACCCTCGTCTCCTCAGGATGACTTTTTACTGATCCACTATGATAAAGGACCCTGCCGGAATAAACTGGGTCATTCCAGAGCCTCCGTCATCTGGCATCGGACACAGGTATGTACCACATGAGCATAACCCTCTAGACTGCAGATCTGAAGTGCTAAAGACAAGCTGGCCTACACAAATCACCTGAAATAACTCTCCATTTTCTAATAGCCATCAGGACACGATTGATTTTTCTATAGTAGGGAGATATTATGTTTATTATTACAAAAATGGCTTACGTCACATTTACTAATGGCTTACTTTACAGTGCAGAGAGACGGGAGCTTTTTTGTTACTTTATTATATTGGGAATAAGAAGAGAGAGGTGGCTGATTCTCAGAAGCACTGTTAGAGGAATGTTAATAAAACCACATTGATATTTTTTGGCTATTCAGTACTATATCAAACTCAAAGGCTATAAATAATATATACATTTTAATAAAATAATACATTTTAGTTTATTTATTTATTTATTATAGAAATTATATATAGCATGTTTGCTTGTTGACAGGTCTTTCAGTTTTTTTAGAACTAGTTTTATAATCTTTTTACTCTTTATCTCTTTTATAAATCCATACAAATAGCATTAGGAAAGACACCAAGATACAATCACAAACCCATTGCTGCCCCCGTGTGGCTGAATGTCATCTGCATGACAGAATACCTGCTGTATAGTACCATATAGTACTTTTTTTTCTTAACAATTTTACTCTTTTCTCCCTGGATCTGTCACCTCTGTGCTCAGGTTGTTGGGATTTTTGCTGGCTTCGGTCTGCTGTTACTAGTGGCCTCCCCTTTCCTTTTGCTGGCCACTCCTTTCGTGCTTTGCTGCAAGTGCAAGTGTAAACGTGGCGACGACGACCCTCTTCCCACCTAGCACCGTTTCAGCTTCAGGAGGTGATTTTCCACACATTTGACAGAGGATCGGCTGCGATCCTGTCTCGTTCTCCTGAGCACACTTTGCAGGTGCATTGGTAAAACACTCATCCGTTCATGAGGCTGCTCTTCTGAATATGTTGACTTGCATTGAAAGGTGTTACGGAGGAGCAGAGAAGCTGATTGGATGAACCATTGGAGTTCAACAGATGTGTAGTGTTTGGAAGCAAATACTTTTGTTCTGTCCTTTTGTTACACATCGTCTTGTATCTTTTCTCAGCATCACTGTTTCTTCACTTTGTGGTATTAAGGTTAACTAAACTATTTTTGATTTGTTTATCCTGACATATAACAAACACTTGACAGGAAAACATTTCTTAGCAGTGCTTTCATAATTTTCTTGTAGCATGTTCACATAACCTCAATATCTCAGCCAGTTTGTTTCAGTTTAATTGCATATGCATGCTGGTGGCCGAGGATGTTTCACTTTTGTACCTCGCACACAGGGGCTCTAATGAGCCTTAGACTACCACTTGCTTTTATATGCTTCCTATACGATCTTTAGTAGGACGATAAAACCTTTTTCTTCCATTTGAATCGTCTCAGATACTGTACACGCACCATAGACGTAGCAGACATGTCACCTGATGCCTTCTCGAAGCTGGTAGGCTTGGGTGTTGCTGAGAGATTTTATTATTATCCTGGTATCAGACAGTTGTACACATATCGATCACTGATTATAACCGAGATTTCACAAACGTATCATTAAAGTAAGTGATGTCATCTACAGATACATTTTGTTAACATAACACACATGTTGGCTTTAGTTTGTGTTTCCAACCCAGAAGGGTCTTATCCTCAACCTGTTGAAGATGCAAATGCAACCTGCTTTACCATGTGCCTGCCAATTTAGGTCAGAGTAATCAGGCCAGTGAGGCTTAACTTCTTACTTTTCAGGTCACTCTAGGAGTTGTGTATTTATTTAATTATATTTTTGGAGTAATACTTTTGGGAACAATTTGCCAAATGTTATGTGTAAGCCCACATGTTCACTGTCTAGCACATTAATAACTGGTTGATGACTAGGGTACACCTAGTTTTTGTTCTTGTTCCTTGTTAAATGAAGTATGCCTTGAATTTTATTTTATTTTATTTTTTGTAATTTTGTTGAAACACTTTTTGTAGCTAACTGTATATAATGTGTATTTACATGTACTGGTTTTCATGTTTAAATATATTATTAGGCTGCAATGCAGTTGTTTGGCTTTTTCTTGTGCTTTAGAACAACTCTTTACTAACTACTAAGAAGAAGACCTTTGGGCTCATACATTTAATAAGTTTTCTCAATAACACACCCCAATTCGGAAGCTTGAAGGGTTAGTTCGCCCAATTTGCAAAATTATGTCATTAATAACTTACCCTCATGTTGTGCCAAACCCGCAAGACCTCCGTTTATCTTTGGAACACAGTTTAAGATATTTTAGATTTAGTCCGAGAGCTCTTAGTCCCTCCATTGAAGCTGTGTGTACGGTATACTGTCTTTGTCCAGAAAGGTAAGAAAAACATCATCAAAGTAGTCCATGTGAATTCAGAGGATCAGTTAGAATTTTTTGAAGCATCGAAAATACATTTTGGTCCAAAAATAAAACTACGACTTTATTCAGCATTGTCTTCTCTTCCATGTCTGTTGTGAGAGAGTTCAAAACAAAGCAGTTTGTCATATCCGGTTCGTGAACGAATCATTCGATGTAACCGGATCTTTTTGAACCAGGTCACCAAATCGAACTGAATCGTTTTAAACGGTTCACGTCTCCAATACGCATTAATCCACAAATGACTTAAGCTGTTAACTTTTTTTAATGTGGCTGACGCTCCCTCTGAGTTCAAAGAAAAAAAACAATATCCCGGAGTAATTCATGTACTCAAACAGTACACTGACTGAACTGCTGTGAAGAGAGAACTGAAGATGAACACCGATCTGAGCCAGATAATGATCTAAATCTAAAATATCTTAAACTGTGTTCCGAAGATAAATGGAGGTCTTACTGGTTTGGAACGACATGAGGGTGAGTTATTAACGACATAATTTAGATTTTTTGGGTGAACTATCCCTTTAAATTCTGGGCTTCCCACACAAAATTATGACTTTTGGTAAAAAATAAATAAATCAAAGTTGAACCAATTTTCTTTCTTGGGCGTATAGTGGTAAAGTCTGCAAAAATATATATTAAAAATAAATTATTTAGTTTTTTTTTTTTAATCCAGTAAACTTTCAGAATGCTAATGTTGACTAAGCTAATTAATACAAATCCATCCAGCCTATATCGAGATCATTCTGCACGTGCACGAGCCTTAGCAGGTTTCACGCGACAAGTCAACGGCCACCATTTTGTTAAGGCATCAGGTAAGTGCCACTAAATATATTTTTAGACCAAATTTATCGACGACATCGTACAATATATTCAATGTTTTTGAGTGGATATTTAGAAGTGTTGTATAAGTAATATATCTGAAGAAAGTGGACATTTAAAAGAATAAAAGAAATCTGAGCAACCAACATGGTGGCTCTAGTAAAGTTTTATCTACAAAATATAAGATTTTTAAAAGAATTTCATAATTCAAGGAATAGTTCCCCAAAATTTTGAATTACCCCGTGATTTACTCACCCATCTCTCTGGCCCATCTCTACTTTGTCTCTCTGGTTAGCAGGTTCCATGAGGACCAATGTTACAACCGTTGAGTGATTCAAGCACATTAACCATTTGCTTTTAAAGCACACATTTATGAAATTCATGTTTTAAAGTTTAAAAGACTTTTATGAAACACATTTATGAAATTCATGTTTTAAAGTTTAAAAGTATTTTGCATTAATTCTAAGTTCTAACATCCTTGTTCTAAATTGAATTTTTGTATCATAAAGGTAAATGTCTTCATTTGACAATTTTCCCCTCGAATGCTGAAACTACTGTTTATAATTGATAGCATGCATGCAGTGTTTCCGTCACATGTAAATATGAGCCGATTGGGTGTCTGTTGCTAAACATCTAAACGTATTGTTTCACACTGCACAAGTATGATGGAACAGGGTTTTATAATAACCCCAGATAAATAAATTAAAAAAAAAGTAGTGCTGCTAACCCCGCCTCTGAATGAAATGTTTCTTTACCCGCCTTCAATAGAGGGGTTTAGAAAGCAGTCTGTTTAAAGGGTTAGTTCACCAAAAAAAAAAAAAAATTAGCCCATGTTTTACTCCCTCAAAGCACCCTAGATGTATGTCTTTCTTTTTTCATACGAATCCAATTGGGGTTATATAAAAAATTGTCCTGTCAATTCCAAGCTGTTAAATGGCTTTGGGCAGGTGTTTTTTTTTTTTTTGTTTGTTTTTTTTTTAACAGTCCAAAAGAAAAAAGTCAAATAAAGTGCATCCATTCATAATAAAATGTTTTCTTTGAAAGAAGAAAGTCATATACACCTAGGATGGCTTGAGCGTGAGTAAAACATGGGCTAATTTAAACTTTTTGGTTGAACTAACCCTTAAAACCTCTCAAATGTCTTCCAATAAATCCATGTGAAGTCTCATAAGAAGTTCCATAGTTTTCTATCCAACCTAAATACTCTATCAAACTTGTCAATGTCCATCTTTTGAAGAGCGTGAGAGGTATCGCTGGGGTTCTGCAGCATCTGGTGGGAAGCCGAAGGGCTGTGGCTGACCGAGCAGAGGGGCTCTCGCGGGGCCAGTGGGCATCTGCCTCGACCCGCTACACTTCACCCTCCAGCATCATAAATTCATGCGCTGCTCCCCCCGCACCATCTGTGTCCACGCTCACCAGCGGTTCGCACACAAGCTCTGGTGACATGCAGGACGGGCAGAGCAGGGGTAGGGCATGGCCGCGCTAGAGCAGACTGTGGAGCACTATGCTGTGCCAACACAAAGAAAAGCAAGAGACAGGAGCACAGCTGTCTTCCTGTCACTACACTCGCTTGGTTGTTAAATTAGAGTTGTGAGCATGTGTCCGGAATGCTCGTTTTTGAGTTTCAAGAAAAAGGCTTGCCATGCATGCTTTTATTTAGTTGCACTGCATGTATTCAGCCACAAGATGGTATGACTGACTGACTTTTTAACTTTATGTGAAGTCAGTATAAAGAGCCACTCACTCCGATTATTGGAGTTTTGCTTTATGTAATAGAGCTGAAACACCCTGTTAGTCCTGGTTTTCTGCATGTGACCCACTGCTTCCATCATCTCTGACCAGACCTCGCTTTCCTCCATCGTGTGCCCCATCCGAACAACTGAGACCCAGCGGCTCGCTGGCAGGTGTTGGTCCTCCTGTCGGCCGCAGCTAAGGGAACTTCACTGGGCCTTTGTGCCCGCTTCAGCCTGGCTCTGCCGTCCCGCTGGCAGATGGCATCAAGCTGCGGGCGCCTCTCCCAACTATAATTACCAGCTTCAGCTACAGATGGAGACAAGCAGGCGCGATGGTCCCTGTATCCTCTGTGGCCTTCACCAACCTCCGCAGTCTGCCCTGAAAAGCCTAAACAGGCCTGCTGCTAGGACAAACCACCACACACTTCACCAACTGCTAAAGTGACTGTGAGCTTCCTGCAGATTAAATACTGTGTAGATGTTCCATCGTTAGTGTAATATCAGATATGCACTATTAGCTTAGTATTATCGTTGTTAAACCAAATTCATGTAAGCTAAGATGTAAGTACCATTTTATCAACTTCTCAATGAGTTTAAGCTGTAGGCATTCGTTCTTTATTGTCCTGTATTGCATCTTACATTGCATTGTAATTAATTTTGACTCTTATTGTTGATGTTGTGGAAAACAATTTCAGATACATAGATAGATATAAATAGATAGAATCCTTTTTTAGTGTAACTCATACTATGTTTCATGGATACAAAAATCCAGTTGAACCATGTTTGTTTAGAAATATTAAAACAGAAATCTGTAATGTTACTGCTTTCTTTTAGGTAGGCTGAACTGATCTATCTGAAACAGTGACATTATAATAAAATTTTATTTTGATTTTGTACTATTGATTTTGAAATTACTTCCATTAAAAATTATTAAAAAGTAGTTTCTGACTGAAATAAAATGTCAATTAGATGAAAAAATGTTTTAGTTAGTTGCCAAGGCATTTGTTTTAAGTTTTTGTTAACTTTTATGTTAAGTTTACTAAAGTTAAATAGAAATGTTAAAAAAGAAAAAAAATTCAAAAGAATGACTGCATAAACAAAAAATAATAATAATTCTAAATATTAATGAAAACTATAATAGTATATTAAAAAGCACAAATAAAAAAGAAAACTGAAAATAAAGTAATTCAAAATATTAATACTATAACAATATATAAATAATATCACTGTCATCAGTGCTGGTGTTTATATTCTTCTTCTCTTCTTTTTCTTGTCTCCGTCAGAAAAAAGGTTTCCATTATCAGGCATCCATTAATGTTAGAGCTACTTTTCCTCCAAACTAAGTACTCCCCCACTCCGTCTACTTCCAGTCACTGTTGAAGGTCACACAGACTTCGACTCCTGGTGCAATGAAAGCACGAGATCTGTCCTTGATGTCCAACTGGCCTTCACTGATCACACTGCAACAACTGCCCAGTCCTGCTACTTCATGCTGTAACACAGCACATGGCATTTCCAGTTTTTCTGCAACCTTATCCCATCTGACTCACTGTTGAGACTTTTATGTCATGACTAGCAGGTTGTTATTCACTTTTCACTGTCTGCATGTGCATTCAATCCCTTAGATGGATACAAAGTGCAAGGCTGCATCCCAATTGTAATACACACAAAAAAAGAAATCCTGTACTTTTGAGTGTATTAAAAGTACAAAGTTGAAAATATGAAGTAAGTATTTTATCATGTCACAAAATGATGTCTTGATACCCAATATTGTCTTTCATATTATCAATCCAAAGGCCAGTTCACAAGTAGAACAATAACTATAATGACAACTACATTATCATTGACACCAACGGAAACTAATGTTTTGTTTATTATCAAAGTGGTTATGCCATCTGCCACTTTAAATGCTCAAACTCTTTAAGTCTGGGGAATTCAGATTTATTCTCAGTGTTTTTATCATTCATCAGCTGAAAAAAAAATGGTCTGAAAGTAATTCCAACAATATTGTTCCTCTATGTTATTGTTATTGATGTTGTGTGGATGTTTCTCTAATCATAAGAGTAAGAACTATTATTAAAGGGATACTTCACCCCAAAATGAAAATTGTGATCATTTATTTGTTTTATGACATTCCAAACCAGGTTTCTTTCATATGTTGAACACAAAAGAAGATATTTCGAAGAACCAAACAGTTGTTGGTCCCCGTTGACTTCCATAGTAAGGGAAAGAAATACTATGGAACTCAATGGACCATTAACGGTTTCATTCTTCAGAATATCTTCTGTATGTTCAACATAAGACAGAAACACATACGGGTTTTTAACAACATGAGAGTGAGTAAATGATGACAACATGTACATTTTTGGTTGAGCTATCCCTTTAAAACCTTATAGTTGTCATTATAGTTATTGATAATGGTGTGAATGGGCATTGCTGAACTGAATGTAGCTGGTCAAACTGTTTTCTGTGACACACTAATTTTAATCTCAGATACAAATCTGGATGAATATATGAATTAAGCACTTTTTTTCTCTCTTGGACCTCACCATGCATTCTGTTTTGGCTAGAATCAGATTCAAGATCTTTTCTTTTTTGTTTTTTTTTTGGCCTACAATGGAGCCAAAGAAATGGAACCAACAGTTATTTACAAGCAATATAGCAGCCATAGACCCCAGCTGGACCACACCAATCATCTAATTCTGGTAAGAGCAGCATTTTTATTTGAAGCACATGAAAAACTATAGAAATAGAAAAACTATTGTGGAACTGTGTACTTTTTGGTTATTTCCGACTGTGGCTACGTACTTTATTTTGAATCTTTTTTATGTTCTTTTACCTGGTAGTCGTGTCGCAAGCTCTCTGAGATGCATCTGCGTGTATGTGAAAGTGTTTTAAAGTGTGCCTAGACTAGCGGGAGTTGGGTTAGTTCTCATACCCAGCTGGCTCTTCTCTGAATCAGACATGGCTCTGCAGTGACAGATGGGTACTCTGGGGAGACTTAGAGAGAAACACGCCTCACATATCAGACACTCTCTGCTCTAGATCCACACTACTCTCAAGATTGCCCTTCAGTCCTTGAGGGAAACCGCTATTCAACATTACTCCATTAACTCATTTAATATATTAAATATGACATTACTAACTGGATAGTTGTATAAGCACTTTGGGGAAATTGCAGGTGGAATGACTTTTATTGGGCTGCTGTATGCGACTGTGCATCTATAAACACCATCCCTCAGCAGTGTTAGTCACGCCAACAATGAAAGAACACTAGTAAACTGAAGTATTTAGTTTTGGTAAGTTACTTTATTAACTTACCAAAAATGCATCCTGTGATGATATGATTGATGGTATTGTTCACCCAGAAATGAAAAATTCTCCCTCATTTCCTGCCAGACCCGTAAGACCTGACTGGTTGACACGGAAGAACAGAATTGTTGAATAAAGTTAAATAAAAATTGTTGAATTATTTAATTCTTTGCGCACAAAAAGTATTTCCGTAGCTTTATAAAATTACGGTTAAACCACTGATGTCACATGGACTATTTTAACAATGTTCTTATTACCTTTATGGGCCTTGAACGTGTCAGTTGCATTACTGTCTATGCAAGGTCAGAAAGCACTTGGATTTCATAAAAATATCTTAATTTGGTTGGTGCCGATAACCTTGTGGGCAGCGTACAGCGTCGTTGCGCTACGGGCTTCTTAAGTACGAATCCTGACTTGAGGAGCTTTCCCAATCCCGTCCCCTATCACTTTCCCACTACGCTTCCTGTCAGTTCTGATGTGTCCTGTCATAATAAAGGCAAAAATAAATATAAAAAAAAAATACAAATATCATCCAAAGATGAGCAAAGGTCTTACGGGTTTGTAACGAAATTGAGGGTAGTCAATGACTATTGGGTGAACTCTCCAATTAATAAGACATAAATAATCATTTAATAAATAATCAGTCTAGTCACAAAATGATGAGAATGCACACTGATGCCTGGACTGATAAAAGTTATTAAGTTGGCTCATCCTATAATGTCACATTTTGAGATCACATTTGTCTGCCACATACGTCATCAAGGCTGTCTCACATGACCTCCGGAGGACACAGCCTTCAAAATGAGACAATCTATACACATTTGTAATATATCAATGATTTTATATATACATATATATATATACATATATATATATACATAGATAGATAGATAGACAGATAGACAGATAGACATCACTCACAATTTGCTTTATGTAACAAATATTTAATTGTGATAGCAAGTATAAAATATAAGTTCTAAGTTATAGAAAATTAAAAATTATAAAAATATAAGTTAAAGAAAATTGAACACAATTGAAAATTGAATTGAAACGTAATCATTTGGGTTTGCGGTTCACAATACAATGTTTCTGCGTTGAATATGTGACATGCCGACATGAGTTTTCCAGGTGAACATGTTATGTGCTAGTCAAGATGTGTGTATCGTGTGAATATACTCTTTTTGTAACAAAACACACAAAAACACAGTCAAGTAAAAAATAAAGAATCCACAAAATTGTATTACAGTAATATATTAAATGTTATTTCAAGAGTTTGCATAGTTATAAATAAAATTTCTAATGTTTGATTTAACTTTGAACTTTCTCTTTAAAAAAAAAAGTCAAAATGTTAATCAAAGTAAAATTTATGAAATGTAATAAATATAAAGAAAAAAACCCTGACTCAGTTTAAAGAATGTTCACATCAAAAGGCAAAAGCTATTACCAAAACAAAAACAGTGAAAAGACTTTGCAACACTGCTCCTGAGGGAGTTTTTCCATCCATCCTATCTGTCACACCAGCCGCTTGGTGAAGCAATAGTGCTGGAACGGCCATGGCTAATAGGGGCTGCAGCAGGTCAGGTCAGTTTGGAGAAGGAAACGGGGGAAGAGAGGTAGAGGTGACCTTCTTACTGTACCATTTTAGCCTGTCCAGGCCGGTGCGGTAGAAGGGATGTGTCCGTGGGGAAAGTCAGACAGATGCTGTTTCTCTCACTCTCTCTCTTTTTTCGCCCTGTGGGTGAGACAGAGTGCAGTCTGGCCTGTGCAGCTGCCACCCGCACCATCAGGAGCCTCTTCTGCCTGCTTCTCCTCAATGACCTACACACTAAACTTCACTTTTGCCGGGACCACACCAGTTCAGGCAAGAACAGCTTTAGGAATGTAACTGGAGCTTTACAAAAAAAGCTTCTTTATTGACAGATCATGCATTGACATCTGTGTGCTTGTGTGGGTGTCAATGATGACTGAACGAATGTATGGGCGAAGGGGGTTGGGAGAAAAAGGCCAAAAGGGAGGGGAGGCTTCATACCAGCTGCTAAACATGACATTTCCTGGCTGGGCCTTCGGTCCCCAGCAGGGGCGACATCTGTGTGCCTGCCTTTCATCCCCCTCTGCTCCTCAGGCAAGATGGCTGAACTACCTGCAACAGGGCACAGGCCCCAGAGGCAGCCAGCACTCTCTACTCCAGCCAGCCAAAGTCTCTCCCAGCTGGGCTCCTGTTGCCTGGGGCCTGAAGCCCAGGCACCCAGCTGCAGTGTCTACCCTTCCCCTGGCCCTGTTTGATCCTCCGCCCGCAGTCTCTCTGTACACACACCAGTCACCTCCAGCCCTCGGAGGAAAGATTATGCTGGTTTCACACCTCTGAGCTGGAATTAGAGGTTTTTGGTATTGAGGTAGCTACATAGCATGCATTCTTCATTGCTAACTAACAGTAATTCTGCTATTTTTCAGTAGCATGGTGGTGGCTCAAATGATTGGTTCCTAATAACAAACTAATTGTTCCAATAATCAGCATTGTAGAGAGACAAAACACTATATCCCTTTGTCGCTGAACAGTTAGTAATCAAATGTTGTTTGAACTCAGAGGGAGCGTCAGCCACATTAAAAAAGTTAACAGCTTAAGTCATTTATCGATTAATGCGTATTGGAGACGCGAACAGTTTAAAATGATTCAGTTCGATTTGGTGAACTGGTTCAAGAAGATCCGGTTACATCGAATGATTCGTTTGTGAACTGGATATCACAAACTGCTTTGTTTTGAACTCTCTCACAACAGACACGTAAGAAAAGACAATGGTGAATAAAGTCGTAGTTTTTGCTATTTTTGGACCAAAATGTATTTTTGATGCTTCAAAAAATTCTAACTGACCCTCTGATGTCACATGGACTACTTTGAAGATGTTTTTCTTACCTTTCTGGACATGGACAGTATACCATTCACACAGCTTCAATGGAGGGACTGAGAGCTCTCGGACTAAATCTAAAATATCTTAAACTGTGTTCCGAAGATAAACAGAGGTCTTACGGGTTTGGAACTACATGAGGGTAAGTTATTAATGGCATAATTTTGCTATTTGGGTGAACTATCCCTTTAATTACAACAGAATGTTCATTTTTGGGTGAACTATCCCTTTAAGTCAGTGCATAAATTGCTGCTTACAGGAAAGTACTGCATATCTTGCCATTTCCAAAGTTCCTGTAACTGTGTACTTTCAAACCCAGTCAGTCTTGGTTTCATGATTTAATGACTTTGGAGAGAATGGTGCAGCCCAGTTATAAATGGTAAAAGATTTTTCATTTTTCACCTCAGTTCATTGATGCTAAGTTGCTCACGGAAAATATTGTCCATGCAGATTTTCCTCACAGATCCCAAAACTCCATTTTAGATTGCAAAACTCCAGGAGCCACAGACTTATCAAAGCCACATGTTGAGTAGAGGACTCTGGTTTGCCACAGTGAACGCCTGGACAGTGTGGTTTTGGACAGTTCTAGTTTCTCATGTTTGCTGCAAGGTTTCTACACAGAGAAAAAAGAAAGGAAATGTGTTCCGGGAAGGATGACAGCCATGATTATGTTACTGTGATGTACGTCATTTTCTAAGCAGGATATACAGAGAATGTAAACATAGAAGCTGAAAGAACATTATTGCCTTTGTTGTGTAAAGCATAGCAAATTAAGAAGTCACCATAATGGTTATGATACTCTTTAGTATATTTAACATAGTGAGCATTTGGAAACTTGAAAAACAACAACACTCTCTTATAACTTTTAAGTGATTCCCAAAATGATTTCAAACTATCAAAGTATGAACTCTGAATCCAGGAAAACAGATTTATTTCTAGTCATTTGCATTTCTACTCATTAGCCAATCCTGTTCTGTCACCATTTTCTGAGAAATATTCAAGCGCATCTGCTTCGAGTTCCTCAGCAACAGCCAAAATCTTTCTCTCTTCCACTTTGTTGACTGAGTAAGTTATCAGCAAATTTCCTAATGGAGGTGATGGGATGTCTTTCCCTTGGGTTAATGATTTCCTTTTCCGTACTAGGCCGTTTATTCATTTTCTTAAGAGAATTTGGTCCCACCCTTCACTAAGAGACAATCAGTCCTCTGTGAAAGCGATGGGGCAGTTTGGCAAGGAATGGATTTCCTCATGTCATCTCTCAAGGAAAAAGTGTGCTTGGCTCAGAATAACAAAATATAACACTGTCACAACGTAAGGCAAACCCACAGCCTGTGAAGAGCAGGCACCTAGCCAAGCACTTTTATGAGAGTGGAGGACATATTTATGCAGTACTTACACTAATGGAAGCACATTTAAGAGGTGGAGGCAGGGAGGGACATTTATGCATTTTGTTTTCTCCTTAAAGTTTCTTCTAAGAAAAGTTTCAAAGAGAACAGAAATTAAGTTTAAATGGGCCAAAATCTTACTTAAAAATGAGAATTCCTCTTGAGATTTAGTAAAAGGCATATAACACCATGTTGTAAAACAAATGTTCCACAACTAATTGCCAATAATCTCTACTTGTAAGTAAATACAACTTGGCCTACAACAATTAAATTCCAAAAAAAAAAAAAAAAATTGCAATTGAATTTACATTAGATACAGGTGCTGGTCATATAATTAGAATATTATCAAAAGTTGATTTATTTCACTAATTCCATTTAAAAAGTGAAACTTGTATATTGTATTCATTCATTACACACAGACTGATATATTTCAAATGTATATTTATTTTAATTTTGATGATTATAACTGCCAACTAAGGAAAATCCCAAATTCAGTGTCTCAGAAAATTTGAATATTGTGACAAGGTTCAATATTGAAAAACAAAACCCATTCAAAAATGTGGGGGGGATACACAAAGAGTGGACTGCAGCTAGAGTCAGTGCTTCAAGAACCGCTACGCACAGACATATGCAAGACATGGGTTTCAGGTGTCGCATATCCCTTTTCTTAATTGACCAGCAAACTTGCCTGACCTTAACCTCATAGAAAATCTATGGGGTATTGTGAAGAGGAAGATGCCATATGCCAGACCTAACAATGCAGAAGAGCTGAAGGCCACTATCAGAGCCACCTGGGCTCTCATAACACCTGAGCAGTGCCACAGACTGATCGACTCCATGCCGTGGTGCATTGCTGCAGTAATTCAGGCAAAAGGAGCCCCAACTAACTATTGAGTGCTGTAGATGCTCATACCTTTCATGCTCATACTTTTCAGTTGGCCAAGATTTCTAAAAATCCTTTCTTTGTATTGGTCTTAAGTAATAATCTAATTTTCTGAGATACTGAATTTGGGATTTTCCTTAGTTGTCAGTTATAGTCATCAAAATTAAAAGAAATATACATTTGAAATATACCAGTCTCTGTGTAATGAATGAATATAATATACAAGTTTCACTTTTTGAATGGAATTAGTGACATAAATAAACTTTTTGATGATATTGCAATTATATGACCAGCACCTGTATATGTACTTTCCAAATTATATTTTAGAAAGTCAGCCTAGTGTGACTGGAACCAAACACAGCAAGACTCTTCTGTGGAATGCAATTGAAAATGAATCTGTTTTTAATATATATAATTCGCTTTTCACCAAAACCCTTCAAAACACTGCACACTATCATCTCGTCTGAGATACTGAAAAAAAATCACTGATACAAATGGATTGTACACTATAACTAATAAGCATTATATACATGATGATTACATTTCCAAAATGTTTCTGTTTCCTCATTTATCAGACACCACCTGAGAAGGGTATCAAACCATGCACCTATAGGCAAAGAAGTTCAAACATTTACCTAGTAAACGTGTTGCTCAACAATAGAAGCTCAATAATAATCCTGGGCGGTTTGCATGTTATCCTCTATCTGCCCTTTCAGCCGGCTTGCCAGCCGCACTCTATCGGCAGATTGCACGCACACATGCAAAATACTATTCTGGGGGTCATCGTTCAGCTGTTCAGCTCTGGGCATATGCAGATATTACACAGAAACACACAGGCTGTGAAATATTCAAATGCTGAGACGGGAGTGTTGTCCGTGGTACAGTGCATTACTGTCTTATTTTGCACAACCAACAGTCACCACAGACCCTGCTCAAAAACAGGTTAGAGAATAACTGTTTGTCTTGCATAAGCTAGACAGACAGCATCTGCTTCATAACATGACAGAAGATTGGCTTATTAAATAAATTTTTCAGAGGGATAGATCCATCCTAAATGGAAATTCTGTCATATTTTCACCCTTATGTGACTCCAAACCTGTAAGAATAGCTTAATCCAAGACCAAAAAACTACTGAAACAATATTGGTTGATGTTTTCCATGTAATGAATGAATCTTCAAGCTTAAAAACTACAAAAAAGCACCATAAAACTATAAATAAAGTAGTACATACAACTTTCTGATTTTTCTGAAATCATGCATTTAGTCAGTAAATTGATCAAATGATTCTGAATCATTCATTTTGTAAACTGGATCACAAATTTGTTTAAAATATCTGGCTCAGCAGCAATATCCATTGACAAATCAGACATCTCTACCGCTCTCATGAACTCACAAGGGAGCTTAAATAATGATTTAAACTGCAATATAACATAATTTATGAATGTGGACTACCTTTATGATGCTTTTTGGTGCTTTTGAATCCTTAATGTAACTTAAAAGCCTTAATCACTATTCAACTGCATGGAAAAGAGCAACCAGTAAAATGCTGCTTATGTGTTTCATAGAAGAAAATCATAGTTTAGAACAGCGTAAGGGTGAGTAAATGATGGCAGAATTATCTTTTTTTTGTGAACTATCCCTTTAACCTGAATCAGAATGAATTCACACACATAGAACACTTTAAAGATAAGTCTTTTCAGACTTGCTTTGACACTGATGGAAATGAGAGGCTGATTCCTGTGGCACACCACAGTGAGCTGTAAACTTTCAGAGATGGATGATAACCAGAATCCCTAAGGGACAGTGAAACATTTTCTACCAAGGGCTCCCAAATCACAATACGCTGGCAGTCAGCAGACAGTGAATCTGAATCCTTTCGATGTTCCCTGGTTGTGTTGTTGCTGTTGTTGTCAGTTTGTTTTGGCACATTTTCTGCAGACTTGCATTCTATAATTTAAGATAATTAGAAAACTGTGCTGATGTTTTGACAAAATTTGAGTTATAATACATTAGTAAATTAATTGTACTAATAACATTTTATATTACATGGATCTATAGAAATAACTTGGAAAGCAGTTCAAGTAAACACACTTGTTAACAAGAAAAGTGATTATTTAGTTGTGGGCACCTTGTAAGTGAAATGTGAAACTAAAGAATTTAACCAGTTTTTGCTTACACTGGGAATGATTCATTGTTCTGGCATTAAAATCCAATAACCCTTATCTATATCTTTCTCTGAACATTGTTTGTTATATAGTTGACATGGATGCCAATGGAAACCCATGTATGTCCTGCTTTTGTAACTTGGAACATGTAGAAGGTGAAGTTTCTCCAAAGCAGTTTTCACTCTTAATTTTTTTTTTTTTTCACTCTAATGGATCAGGGACCGTTAGGTGACCTGACTGCACTTATGCTGGATGAGGTTCATTACTCTGCAATGAAATACAGAGCTGGAGCACCTCTTCTGCTCGGGATGAATCTGCTGATGGCAGCACTTGATGTGCCAGGTATCCGATTAGAAAAGTAAAGTTTCAAAATGCTTATCAGCACAATGCAATTCACTGACACTGCAATGTGTGGTATATGTATGTTTTACATACGTTTAAAAATCCAGATGATTACACCAAATAATCATGAACAATCAAGAATTTACAGTATTCTGTTTGATTGATTGTTGTTGTTTTTTTTTTGTTTGTTTGTCTTTGCACCCGAACCAGCTTCAGTTTTAAGTAAGTGTTTTAGTAATTTTATAATTTTTATTTTTTAATTTATTTTTCTGTATAGCTTTAAATAATTTTTGAGTTTCAGGTTTAGGAATTTTAACTTCACAAGGCAAAACTCCTATATTTGTTTGTTTTTTAATGAATGTTTATATTTTATTCTATTTCAGCTTTATCTAAATTAACATCTAGTTAACAAAAACAACACTGAATTAAAGGCAAACTTATTGAATGATTATTTGTGCAATTCTATTTGGTGACACTGGTCGTGCAGAAAGTACACATTTCTAGCTTTAAAAAATATAACCATGCCTGTGTAGCAACAACTGTGAAACAGTTGAAGGTTCTCTTTCAGAGTACACAGAAAAGGAGGGACTCTTGGAACCGACAGAAGAAACAAAATGTAAGACACTTAACTTTAACAAATCTTGTTAGGAAATAAAAGATTGGTTTTGTGGCTGGGCTTAAAGCCAATGAAAAAATACCCATCATTTACTGAGTTTATCAGATATGGAAATCATTACACCTCATTAAAGGCCACTAAAAGAAGTATTTCTTAAATAGGACTTTATTTAAGGGAAATCTGCAAATGAGGGAAAGTGTTCTCTCGTGAATTAGATCTGGAGGAACGTCTCAGTTACGTATGGTAACCCTCGTTCCCTGAAGGAGTGAATGGAGACATCACGTCAGATGACCGATGAATTGGGATCACTTTAGAAGGAATCCCAATTCATTTGTCATCCAACGTGACATCTCCGTTCCCTCCTTCAGGGAATTCCATAGACGTTCCCTTTCAGTCGGTCACTCTCAACGTCATGTTGAATGACAAACGAATTGGGATTCCTACTAAAGTGCCATAGATGCTGCCCCTTCCAGTGCCCTGTGCGAACCACCTGCACCCCTTTTTGGTGTAGGCCAGGGCTTGCAACAAGAAGTTCCATTCACCATTGTCGAAGCACTACCCACTCAGTGAGACTGGATAACACTGGGAAATCATACCCATTCCACTTGGAACAGGGACGCTGCGGAAGCTCCTTCCCTTACATATGGAACCCAGGCTTCTACCGGTTTTCAAGGATTCAGCAAGTGAAAGCCTGGTGCCGGACGCTCCTATAGAATCTAGCGAACATGTTGGGGGTCACCCAGTCTGCAGCTCTATAAAATATCTGTAAGCGAGCTGCCACAAGCCAGTGTCCAGGAGGATGAATAATTGAGTGAGCTTGTAACCTGTATGGGCAGGGCACACCCTGTGCCTGATAAGCCAGGATGATGGCATCCACAATCCAGCGGGCCATCCTCTGCTTAGAGACTGCATTCCCCTTCTGCCGGCCTCTGTAACAGACAATGAGCTGGTCTGAGGTCCTAAAACTTTGTGTCTGGTCTATGTAGTATCTCAGGGCTTGGATGGGACAGAACAATGCTAGGACTGAGGCTGCCTTCTCTGAGGGCAGCGCTTGCAGGTTCACCACCTGATCCCTAAAGGGAGTAGTAGGAACCTGTAGTGTTTTAAGCACTAGAGACAGGTCATAAGAGGATGTGGAGGGGGACGGGAAGGATTCAACTTCCTGGTACCTTTAAGGTACCTGATGACCAGGTCATGCTTACCCACCGACTTCCCTTCTAAAGGGTTATGGTACGCAGCAATCGCAGCAACCAGGACTTTGAGGGTGGAGGGAGACAGTCTTCGCTTTATCCCATGCTGCAAAAAGGGAAGCACGACCCTGATCAGGCATCTCCGGGGCATCTCTTAAAAAGAACACCACTTGACAAACAGGTTCCACTTCAAGGCGTAAGCATGTCTCATAGACAGTGATCTCGTCGAAGTAATGGTGTCCACTAACTCTTGGGGTAGGTCACTAAGAACCTCCACTTCCTGTCCAGGGACCAAACATGAGGTTTCCAGAGGTCTTATCCTTTCTCAGAGGAATCTGCCAGGGATGGCCTGTTGCGAAGAGCACTAGTTTGGGGAACCAGATTCGAGTGGGCCATTACGACGCCACAAGCAAGACCTGCTCCTCATCCTTCCTGACCCTGTGCACAGCATCTGTGCGAGAAGACTGGACTTTCACTGGGGGAAACACACTGCTAACAACTCTAGGCAACTGATATGCCAAGTGCAGATGGGGGTCCATCTATACCCCCAAAACTGCGTGCCCATTGTACGTGGCCCCGCAGTCGGTGGTGGAGGCATCCGTGTAAACCACTGCATGCCTGGAAACCTGTTCCAGGGGCACTCCTGTCTGGAGAAACGTAAGATCGGACCACAGGTTTGGTAACAAGCCCATGTAACTTTGACCCGTTGTGTGGCTCCGAAGCAAAAAGCTGGTATGCATTGCACCTGCTGCATTTTTATGCTCATTCTGTGACCAACATTTAGTTTACACTTGAAGTAGATTGGTCTATCGAAGCAATATCCCAATTCGTCGGTCATCTGACATGACGTCAAGAGTGACCGACTGAAAGGGAACCTGTTCTTCACCAATTAACACTTAATCGCAATCAGATTGCCTGAGACGGCTGTTCATATCAGGTTTGAACAGGGCCTCAGGTGTCCCAAATGCAGTACCAAAGCCGTACCCTTGGAAATTTGAAGAAGAAAAATGTTAAGTACCCCCCAACTCCTTAGCATTGCAGGAAGGTTCATCCTAACCAGCCATTTCCTCATTTTGTTCGCTTCCCTCCATTCACAGATAATAGCCACACACACACCAAAACGTGCAGTTATTCGACATCCACCGTGCCTGTGCTAACTCTCAGGAATGTGAGAGACAGTCTGTGGATGATAAGCAGACAGCAGACAGGACATTATACAACGTCCAAGGAAGGAAAAGAGAGGACAGAGACTGTTTTCAAGACCCCTGAGCAAACAGAGAAGTGAGAAGGTACGATTTTGTATGTTAAAAAAGGATAATGTCAGTAGTTCACAACATCTATATGGGTTTGAACGCTAAAAAAGAGGATGGCAGAACTTTAAACACCCTGTCTGGGATGGGGACCTCCCTCCTTGTGCTCAGTGGCAGATTAGATTATCTGTCTCAATGCCTTCTGCACACACATTTGCGGATGTCCTTGCCCAGGAAAATGAACACCCCATTCCAGGGTGGAGACCAAATCATCCTGGAAATAAAAACAGATTTGAGATAAGCACTCTGTCCATCTTTAGAGTGAGCTGGACTCTGTTTAAATCTATTATGTAGATGCTAAGATGCATTTATAATCACCTCACCCTAAAGACAGTTAATTAGAAGCAGTGTTATTCAGAGCCCAATATGTCCTTACAGAAATCCAGGATGCCTCAAAATGACCATCTCCAGCGCTTTCTCTGTCCCGACATAATAGTGAGGGTTACACTGAAATCTCAGTTATTGTCTCATGATTCAGTGTCTCCAGTGTCTTTGCAAGGTCTCACCCTCAATACTCACTCCTATAATCCACAACTTTTAAATCAACTTCCAGTTTGTACCCTGGATATATATTTAAAATAAATTGTTTAATTTGTTAGACTTTTAATTCATTATTTTCTGATTCAATGCAAGCTGTTATGAGATGGTCTGCCAAGAGAAGGTTTCAGACACGACTTCTTCTGAGGTGACCTTGTTCCTTGAAATGGAGATGCCAGAGAGCAGAACCTGAAGCTTTGAGCTAAAATTATTAAAGTACATCTAATCCTGATTTAGTATGTAAACATTAGATTTGCTTTAGATCTGTACATTTAGTGAGGTTTTATTCCAGATAATGCATGTGATTGTAAACATAAATAATACTAATAATTGTCTAAATTTTAAATATGAAAGGAAGAAATTTGAATTAAAACTCAACAATATTATAATCTTACTGCACCTATAGCTGTTCATAAATAATAATGGCTTATGCGCCTTTTCAGCCATAAGCAATAAAATTGCATTTTGTAGCTTATATGTGGCACTTAAATGTTTAGTCTGTGTAAGCACAGCACATTGCATTTGATATCATCTGGCAGTGATAATGCAGGAGAAGTGGATTTCAAACAGTGCTATGATTTTTGGAGAGCTATGACAGACGCTCTATGGCATAAGGACAGAGGAACCTCACAGATGGCTTCTAATGGCACTTACTCAGGAAGCGAGAAGCTTCTGCTTTCACCGTCATCGCAAGACCATTAACTAATTATGACAATGGTGAATCACAGGTGCAGAATATGACCTCTTGTCAGTGTAAATCTCTTAAAATGGCATTACACCAAGCAAAAATGGTGAAAAATAATTGAAAACATAATGGCTATAAGCGTTGAAATTCTGCTAACAAAGGTAACTGCTTAGGGATGAAGCCGTTGACTGGAAGAATTTAAGTCTATGATGTGTTTAATATGATGTAATGGTGCAAACTGCCACAAAAATGTTTTAATAAATATGTATACAGCACAATTTAAGTTTGTTTCAAAACATTAGGATATCCACAGAAATCAACTTTGTTTTGTTTTCCATCAGATGAACATCAATCTGGCAACATTTCAACAGCTTTATTGTTTTCTCAGAGACACATTCAGCCTTCCAAGTTGGTGGCTGGACTGTGTGCAATATTAGTTTTTATTGTTTCCAGCTGCCTAAATGATGACTGCATGTCAGAGAGATGCCACGTATCTGGGAGAGTTTGACATTAATTTCATCTCTCCGCAATCATCTCTGCTTAAAAACGTCCAGCAGCCCATACAGCCACTCCTGCCGAGTTTAATACATTTCATTCACACCCAGTTGAAGAGCTCTGGTCCTTCTGGTGTAGAGTGAGTAACACTGCTGCATTTCATTCCTCCTTGTTAATACACATCTTTAGATGTGAAATTTTAAGGCTGGAATGTTGCATATTGTGAGTAGTGCTGGTGTGTGAATTAAGCTTTTTCTTGAGCAGTGTGACAGTGACATCAGAGAACGCTCAAGTATCATGCACACTGCAGAGCACAGACTTCAAAACCACAAGAGTTACAATTCAAGGTTGGTGCCCATCTGTTAGATGACCTCTACTGTAAATGCTGGAGGAGAACAAAGATGTGTCAATGCATGTGTGTGTATGACAGAAAGAAAGTAGAGGCTTGTTATGGTATAAAGAGCAATATAAAGCATGTTCTCATTCCAGGCTCTAATGTCATATGCAGTTGACCCTGTATTGGCATCAGTTGTGAGGACAGCCATAAAGATTAACCTTATCTGCCAGTTCAATTCCACAGAAGCCATCTACATCAAAACCAGCCCTGTCTGACATCCAATGGGAATAAGTAATGCTCAACCATTCACTAATACACAACATGTTTTCTCAGTTTTTAATATGAAATATACAAATTATTATTCCGAATTATTGAATTATAATTCATATTTGAATGTGGGGATATAGGTTCAAAATGAACAAAGTACACAGACTTGAAACTTTTTGTATTTTTGTCCAATTTTCAAATACCTTTTTGCTTTAAATCAAAGATTTTAATTTTGTGATTCACCTAGTATCTGATTGGTTTGGTTCAAAGCTTATAACTTCCAGCTTCCTGTAATTACAATTCTAATTAAACTTCCTGTGGGTGTGGCCAATTCAAATCATATCTAATTAATTGAAAGGGAGCACTCTTTTTTTAATTTTGTCCAACCCTGCTACAGTATGGATTACTGCCAATTTGTTAATTAAAATGATCGATCAGTAATATTGTTGAAACTTCACTTCACCTCGATGAAGGACAAAGTAGGCAGTCTTACAGCATACGGAACTTAAGACTGATGAAACACATAGACTCACAGTGGACGTACTGGTGAGTTGAAGACAGGACAGATAAATTAGGTCAAGCCTTTGTGGTGAGCAGCCAGCAAGAGTGACAGCTCCATTACCCAGAGGTGGGCAGATGCCCGCAGCATGCAGCTGGGGCAGGTGAGGGAAGGGGGGTGATGGCGGGGCAGAGTAAGCAGGTGTTCTCCCTGTGGGCAACGCCCTCCCCATCTTCAACAACCACCAGCAGCCCCCCAACTAGGCACACTCCCCATGACACCCACATATAGGCTCCCCACCTGGACAATCAACCTACCACACTAAGCTGAACACCAGAGGAGGAAAACTTCAAGAACGAGCGCAAGCAAGACCCGTACTGTATGAGGGGTTGTGTTCAAAGACAGTCAAAAGGTATAGCTAAGACCTATGGAAGGGAAACAGTTATGTAGCAATGTGGTTTTGTCATAATGTTTAAGTATTTGTGTAGTCAGAAGTTTCTGGTTTGTTGTTGATGACATGGGTGGGCAAACCCAAAGAGCCTTAGGTGAAACTGGCACACATTTGAAACACTTGCAGAGTTTGTTTGTGCACATCAGTGCTGGAAGTAGATAACTTACTGTCCCTAACTGTAATACATTTTTCTGTAGCATGACAGTAAACCGTTTTTCTAGTAACGACCTACTTTTAGTCGAGTTACTAACACGCTGTTTTTTTTGTCTGAGTGAAGAATCATACGCTCACACCTAAATGGATCCTATCTCTCTCATATGTTCCGCTGAAAAGTCCAGTTCATTCTACTGAATTGGTTTGACCTAAATGGATCTTATCTGTCATATTTTGCATTGTAAAGACAGCCTATTCTTTGTCTTTAGCGAGTCCAAACAAGTCATTTTTTAACAGTCCAATTCGTTTTAGTGAATTAATTTTTTCTCTCTCTCTCATATACATCAAATTCATTCTAGTGAGTCATCTCGTCTTAAACAGATCTTTTCTTACACACATATCATTTAGACACTCCAGTTCATTCTAGTGAACTGGTTCGACCTCAACAGTCTTCTCGCACTCAAAAGGAATGCTGGAAAGTCCAATTCATTATAGTGAGTCAGGTTGTTCGAAACACAGGATCCTATCCTGATAGTGTTGAATCATCCAATTAATTCTAGCGAGTCGGTTCCAAAGCTGTCTTCTCCCCCCACCCCTCTCTCGGTCTCTTATGCAGCATTGAGAAGCCTGATTCATTCTAGTGAATTGGTTCTTCTAGATGGCTCTCTGACATACGGCATTTGATTCATTCGTTATAGAGAACTGCTTCGTTCAGACGAGCAGATTACAAATCGATTAATCGATTCGAGTCCCAGTACTATGTTTATGTAAGTTAGGTTTGTTTTTGTATTTTGGTTTGGTTTGAATAAATTTGCCCGTTTTAAGATTTAAGATACTGTTTTAAGGTACGGTTGATGGATTGTTCATTTGTTTAAAACCACTCTGATGTAATTATAAACTATCATAACATAGTATTTGCATAGTATTTTTTATATAAAAGTTTCCCCCCTAAGTACGTTAAGTGTAGTTGAGCACCATATATATTGATTTGCTGTCATTTGGAGGTCAGCACTAGATCTTGGTATAGAAAGAGCCGGTGGCCACAGTTCAAACCATCATCAGCAATGAAAGCCACAACTACATTAGCTTCCTCTTGCATTCTCTACTAACAGTCAGGTGTGACCTCTTCCTTAAAGCGTGAAAGTATATTTCCACATCAGTCTTTTTGAGCAAAACCTTCCGTCTTTCTTCAAATGACATATGTGTTTTAAGCACATGGATACCTGATGCAGGTCTAAGGTCAATTTAGAGGTAGTATCTAAATCTCTATTTCAGTGATCCTTCTGATTCCCACCTTTGATGCTTTGACACAGTTCTGGGGCTGCAAGGCAGACAGCACCTGTCCTGTGAAGTCATGTCTGAGGAATCTCTCGGACTCAAACTAAAAGAGCATGTAAACGACTGCACCCGAGGGCATGACCATTGACTTGATCTGACGTGATAGATGTAGAAACATGCATCTGCTGCTTCTGGATATCTTTGCTGAAACAATTTTTAGGTAACAAATACATAAAATCCAAATTTTGTAAAATCCAAAATTAAATGTGCATTAATATGTGGTTGACATATAATCAATGGGGGAAAAACTGAAAAACTTTAATTACATTGCGAGGCCTATCTTCCCAAATACTGAACTGGATTTACAAATAATCACAAAAGATTATTTTACACTGTTAATACTGCAGCATTTTGTAGTGGTAACTTATTGGCACTCAACCTCATCCTACAAATACACACACACAAACAGAGGGTACAGAGCCAAAATGTGGGATCATAAGTTGATATGGGAAATGACTGTTTCTCAGAATACACACTGACTGAAAATTGGCATGACTTCAGGAGCACTCTGGGTTGAGAAAACATGTTCTTCTGCTCATATTTCCTTGAAACAGCTGAGAAAAGAACATTATCCTGAAACTCTATTCTTTTTGGCTTGTGTACTTCAGTAATGGGCACAGAGAGAGCCAGAAAGGCTAGCTCTTAGTTCTGTGTGATGCTCCAAGGGATGCCATTCAGTCATGTAAAGTTAGACACATTCCTTTGTGTTTGCACCACTGATAGTCTCAGGAGGAAAAGGTCAAAAAACATTCACCACTGTGTAATTTTAAGATACTAGTACATCATGATGGATCGCAGACTTTTCCTTTGCATAATAAAACCAGTAAACATTTCCCATTCTACCACTACAGAAATATTTTACATTTTTTAACTTTTGCCAGTTAGGTCACTGTGACGTACATAGGAAACATTCTATCACACAAATAACATTTTAAAATGTAGCATGTAACTTTCGTTTTATAAGAATTGAATTTTTATGAGATATTGGAGACCTTATGGACAGTGTTTACAGGTTCAGGCTCAGGTAGGGGTGACCCAGAGACTAGACAACAGCTGATCCTGCTTTATCAGGATTGTGTCCCTAAGCATTGCACTTGACCTGCAAATAGTGTACTGCTGTTACTGTGGATGAAAAAGTGAGTGAATAATGCCAAGCCAGGTAAACAATGCGTATTTGACTTTAGTGCATGAGATGACGATTATCAAGGGGCTTAAAAAAAGACACCGAGTCAAGATGAGGGAAAAGAGGGGGGTTGAAATCTGCTCCTGGCGCAGATGATGAGGTGGAATTCTTACTCAAAGTAACTAATGATTACAAGGCGGCCGAAATTGTCGATTGGGAGTCATGAAGCCACGCCGTCGTTTTCGAAAGTCTCCGTTTTGGTCCGTTTACCCTGACACGCAAACCCGGAGTTTTCAAGAGGCTTATCAGTAACGAAAGTTATGCGTTTTCTGAATCTCTCCGCGAAACAGCTCAACTCATCCATTTCGATTAAAAAGAGTCGACTCAAAAGAACGGTTCGTTCCCGAATCAAACAGCTCCATTCAAAGTGCATAGCTACAGTTGCATAAATTTAGCCAATATGTTAAGACTACGTTTTAAGAATAACTAGTCAGACCAACTTGTTAGTCAAGGTCAATGGGTAATGAGTCTTACTTTTCGGATTTAAATCAGATCAATGTACGTTTTTAATCTGACGTAAAAAGTTACTACTAGAATTTGCAAAACTAGTCTAAATCAGAGTTCCTGTATGGATCGATGTAACAGTATATTATATTATATAAGAAAACAAACATCTGGGGTTAATAAAGTTTTCAATATCACTTGTTTGTTGATGCTGTGAGACGTTACAAATGGAAATCCCTTGCAAAAATCACCCCGTTCCATTATGTATACATGTGATGTTCTACCTCTGTGCACGCAGTTGCTCAGATACTCTTCAGCACGAGGAAAGAGTGCAGAGGATGTGGGAGGTGCTCACGTGCTGCGAATTTGGCCAATGTTGATGCCCCGGTTCACAGAATGACGTCGTCTCATCGACCAATCCGCTTAATTCTTTATGCCTTTTAACAAACCCAGTTGGGTTGCTATATAAACGCATTGACAACAAGCTTCCAGCGCAGATCTGTGGGAGAATCGCATGCCCTGAAATTAACCACAACATCGTTATCCACCATGAAGGCAGTCAGTCCGGTGAGGTCCATAAGGAAACCCGCCTTGTATTTCTCGGAGCATAATCTCGGCAATTTACGGAGCAAAAGCTCCTCGGACGACCCACTCAGTCTCCTGTACAACATGAATGACTGCTACAGCAGGTTGAAGGAGCTCGTGCCGAGTTTACCGCAGAACAAGAGCGTGAGTAAGATGGAGATCTTGCAGCATGTCATAGACTACATTCTGGATCTTCAGATCGCTCTGGAGCAGAACCCGCAACAGCAGATCCTCGGACAGAGCCCTTCAAAAAAGTCTGTCAGATCACTCGGAGCTGATATCAGCATCATCTCCTTCCAGGTAAGTCAAGTTTATAGAACATTTCATACCGACTTATCGTGCTGGTTAGTCAAAGAAATTTATATTAGCGTAGCCTAATGATAAATCGTACATCGCAGTTATAAAATAATTTATTGAAGTGTAAAATGACAGCAGTATGCAGTGTTGTTTCAGCATCAGTAAGAAACAATAAGAAAAGAAAGAAGTGAACAGTATGCAATGCAATCAGCATTAATTTAAAAACGCATAATGTATATAACAACAACTTGAAATGTAACTTGTGCTGGTAGCGAAACTGAAAATCATTGTTTACCTCTGTTAATTAACAGCCCAGTAACCCTCAAAGAGAGATCAACTCAGATGACCTCATAGCCCTGTCTCGTTGAAACGGTAAGTTAGATGCTTTATGAAACGGTATCACGTGAGAAGCTGTAACAAAGTTAAACTTTTGCACGTGGGGCAATTGGGCTGTTTGCCAGCGGTGCAGTGCACCTGCGCATAATTATTATTATGCATTATGTACGGACTTATTAAAGTATTAAAATGTATCTTTGTTTTAATAAGTAATTTAAACATGGTTTAATGATTAATATAGAACACGTTGTTTTATTACAGTTGGAGGAAATGTCATTAAAGTTTAATTATCAAAACACTCTTTTTTCAAAATGCTTTTTGTGGTGCACAGAAGAAAGTCGTACAAGATGAGTGTGACCTTTATGTTAATTTTTTGATTGTTTATTAATAGGTCTAATACCATGTTTTGCTTATAGCTACGTTATTTTAAAGTACTATCAAGTATGTCAGATGCTCGTGTGGACTGTATGGGATTGCCCGGTATTTCGTTAGTGTTCGGTTAAAAGTCCGAAAAAAACGTCCTGTGGCTTCCTCCCTGGCGCCAGTCTGTCCGGATCTCTGTCCTTTTGCCTTCTCTAAACACGACTCTCTCCCTCTCTTTCTCTCACACAATCTTTTGCAGGTGTTTCGGTCGTGGAGCAAAAACAGGGCCTTTTTGTGTTTTTTTTTTTCATGTCATTCGCCTGGACTTCGTCTTGAATGACAAAGGATTTCCCTCGAACGGACATAAAGAGTTAGTTATACACGGACTTTCACGTTCTTTCTTCCAAAGCAAGATTGAAAAAGACTGGAGAGATAAAAGAAAACCGTAATTAAGCAAGAAATCTCACAAAGCAGGATTTTTTTTCACCTTGCTGTTATGTTGTCAAGATGTTGCGCAAAACGAGCGCGCATTTTAACTCCTCTAACGTTAATTAATCCAGTTCGCCAAAAGCTGCGGACTCTGTAAAAATTTACTTTTGTTTTCTTTCTGCTGAAAATGTGATGTTTATAATATTACAGAAATTTTATAATTATAACGTAAATGGCACTTTTATACTGTACATAATTAAATGCTGTGTCCTTGTCAGTTACAAATGTTACAAAAAGTTACAAATGCATTGCTTTTGTTGTATTTTTCATTTTTGCAAATGCATTAATGCATAAAGCTTATTAACTTATTACCGTTCAGGCTGTGAAACTACTTCTTGTATTGTGAAGGATGTAATGTTCAGATTATGAGGGGTTTGGGACAATGGGGTTGGGGGATTTATACCTTTTGTCTTAGCTTCCAATGTTTCATTAACAGCAAAAATTTACAATTACTCAAAAGCACACTAAATAAATGTTTGAAAACAAGAAGTACCCTTTGCGCTTGCGTTTGGTAACCATAGGCTATTCCAGCTCATAACAGTCAGGCTCTATATGGGGTGGTACATATCTTGATTCCCTCCACAAACCATGGTCAGCAAAAACTTCACCCTAAAGATTTAATTGGTCACGTCAATCATAGTGATGGATGTCTACACCAAATGCAACCTTCTAACCAAACCCCTCTTACGAGCCTTAACCAATGAAATTAGCTGGTGGCTGGGATTTTCGCTAAACTAAATACTGTGATTATCAAATCAAAGTAAACCACCAAAAAAGGTGTTTTATTAAAAGTTTTAACCGGAAGTTGCTGCCAACCTTATTTCAGTGTAGTGACTTATTTCCATCTGAAACGGAATGTTGAATAGAGGGCGTGGTTTTATTTTTGCGCTCCTCCTCTGCGGGCGGGAAGGAAGTCGACCGGAAGTTGAAGTCGGCCGCGTGCCGCCATCTTGTAGCAGAACTTCACTTGCGTTAGCATCCCATTGACTCCCATTCATTTTGGCGTCACTTTGACAGCGAATAACTTTACATCTGAGGCGTTTAAAGACTCTATTTGTCCATTTATTTATTTCTAAAGATACACGACAATGTATAAAGGGCTCCATTACCTTCTATGTTACATTATGGCCCCGTAGAAACAGTTTTTGTAAAAATAGGCTAACGATTGTGTCAACCACTTAACTCTCTGTCGCACAGTAGAGAAATTACCGTACAGACAGGAGGAGAAGCTCGCAGGCAATCGGGGAGACGTCAAGAGAGAAGCCCATAGATACAAGCCCTGGCGTTACATTTTAAAATACTATACAAAATAATTAATCAGAATACTTACTCCTGCTCACTCACGCCAAAGAACTCCCCGCTCAAGCTCGCCGTCTCTGCAAGATTAACGATGGCAGTTTGCACGCACAGCTACTAGAAGATTTACATCTCTCAGACAGGTTGCTGACGTCATCAAGCTTAGTTTGAGTCTGCGCAAACGGAAGTGCTAAAAATCGCTAAAAATGGGCTTCACTGGTCTCAATTGAGTTCCAATGGGGTCGCTGTGTCCATTTCTTTTACTGTCTATGCTCCTCTGTCTCCACTTATAGCAACTAACGGTTGGAGGGGCGTGTTTAAGGATATTCTGCCCAAGCCGTCAAACTGACGTCATCAGAAAAGGAATACCATTCCAGAACGGGAGCAAATGATCAGATTTTGATCAACGATTAGCAAAACAAAAAATATTTCAGGGGGTAACTTGCACGGATTAATTGTTCATATCAAGACTACCAATGTGCGCTAATAAAGTACATTTTGATTTCATGGGGACCTTTAAGTAATTCACACACTGAATGGCCACTCTTAAGTGTTTAAGGGTGTGGGATATAATTGTAATCCATGAACTACTGGTGCCACCCATCTGTAATTCACGGTACTAAAATAAGTTTGCTCTTACCAAATTGTTTCGTGGGAACACATTTCTGCACGAGTGTGTAGAGAACAGCAAAAGTTTTTTTTTTTGTTCAGTCATTTTTCTTCCTCAAACAAAGACTCAAGAAAATATGGATACTGTCAGTGCAGGTTTATTTCATTCCACGTTGAAGACAAGCATTACCAAACACGTTTTACTTTTCAGGACAGCTGCCAATAGTACTGTTAACTGCTAAATACTAGCATCACAGGGCATGCAGTTTCTACTGGCTAATTTAGGACTGCAGTCTGACACATGCTTGTCACTGCTTGTATACTACTGTAACTATAGCACAAAGAGAACATGCAGGACAAAGCAATACAACACAAAGCCAGACTGAATGTTCATATTCATACTTTTTAAGGGGTTTACACAAAGTTTGGATGCTTTACCATGACAAGATACTACAGTATTTTCTTTTGGGAAACACTACTGAATGTCCTTCTACAGTTGTGATTCCAAAATGCTTTATAGCCATACATCTGGTGATATTAATATGTAATTAAACTACTAATACTGTATGGAAACACCACATATATGTAAATATAAGATGGTGGATGATGAGTAGATAGACGGAAGTGAATGAAGCCCACAACATTAAACTACACTTAACATTTAGAAATGTCACAATCACTGTTACGTGTATTTAGGCATGCATCACCACAAAACAATAATTAGCTAAGACTGCCGTGGATCCATCTACGTCGCCTACAGGATACTTTCACGCTCTTCTCCGAAGGTGACTGTGTCAGAGGACACTTTGAGGATCTCAGGAGGATCTCCGGGATTAAGCCCCCTCTTCAGATGCACCACACGGACGTTCTCATTTTGAGTGTTGGTGGTGCTGGAACCAGGAGTCATGATGACGTCACTTCCAGTGGTGGTGGAGTTGGAGCTATCTGTGGGTTGGCGAACGTTGTTTCCTTGTTGGGCGTTTGTGTTGTTGTTGAGGGTGGTGTTGCTGGGTGTACGGTTGAGGTTGTAGCTCTTGGAGGAAGGCCAGCTCTCTTCGGGGCTGCTGGCCAGAAGACTGCACTGGTCTTCTGAGCAGATGGACATGCGGACGATAGCTGGGTCTTGGAGGCCACTCAGACTATTCGGAAGCCCTCGCTTTCGAGCTGAGTTCTCCTCATCCAGCTCAATCAGGTTAGCCCTCTCAGACTGCGACAGGTCGGCCTCTTCATCTTGCAAGGAATGGTTTGGAGAGCTTTCGTTGGAGCGGACACCCGAGTCAGAAGAATCCTTCTTATCTGAAAGGTAATCCTTACCTTTTGCCAAAGATCGATCTCCAGCATCTGAGGCTTTAGGCTCAGGTTTCTTTCCATCCTTGAGCAGAGGGGCATTGTCTGACTCTTCAGACTCTTCATCATCACTAGTCAGTTTCTGGTAGCGTAAACCACCTCCAGGCTTCAGCTTCAGATCAGCACCCTGGAAGAGACTCCCCTTCTCTCCAGATGTCTTGCGTCCCAGAAGGGACTTTGATGACCCATGGTCAACCTTCTCATCCTCTTCTGTTATGGGATCTAAAGTGGGCGTGTCTGCCGAAGCGTAGTCGGTATTATCAGTCCCGGACTTGCTGCTCCCTCGTTTTGAAACGGATTTGCGCCCATCTTGGTCACCTCCATCCTTCTTCTTGTCCTCAGAGCTGGAGTGCATAAGTTGGCCAACAAAAGGTGGGACCGGTTTCTCCATTCCTACCTCAATCTGAGCCATGGAGGCGATGTATTCCTGGTAGGCGTTGCGGTATTCAGCCTGCTGCTTGTCTGTTAGCTTGCAAATTTCATTGGAGGACTCTTGAGAGTTGAGGCTGGACATACTAGGTGTACGGTGAGTGGTGGCCTACAGAAGGCAAGAGATGTTGAGATAAATGTCTATTATGGAACGGCTTGGGGAAAAGGGTTCAAGAACCTCCGAAGAAATGCTTACCATCCACGTAGGGTTGGAGTGCCTAGGAGGCTCATCCAAGCCCACGTTACTGAGCTCCTCAAAGCTCAGGCTGAAGTTGTACATTGGTGAGCTGTCCGTGTTACCGACTCCTCCGAGAACGGGTGCACCAGTGTGCCTGCAAGACTCCACATGGCCAACCATGCTGCTGCCCTGCTCGCTAGGAGCCTCCTCATGCAGGATCTGGGTCTCCACATGACGGAGCTCAATCACCTGCACAACACTGACTTCATTACACCAGTATTTAGGGCCAGTGTGAGAGACTTTCTGTACTAACTGTACTAGTATAGTTAACTGGACTATCCCTTGCACTATTGGGTCAATCTTACATTTCTTGATAATGTACATGCTTTACAACTTTTTTTTTTTTACAAAGATTTAGTTAGGAATACTGTTAGGTAAACATATTAAACTGGCTAACACATATTCTTTCCAAGAATAAAATATGACCAAGTAGCAACAAGTGTGTAAAAACATGGTTTAAAAATTACAATATGCCAGACATGCCATTATTATTATTATTTTTTTAGCAAAAGAGTTTATGAACATGTATTATTTCAAGCTATTATTGCATTTTTTATTTATATATTTATATATTTTATAAAACACTTGCTGAAAGAAACTAAATGTTTGTAAACACTTATAACAATTTAAACATATATATTACACATAAATATTAAATTTAATAAATATAATTAATAATTATTAAGCTTTTAAATGACATATTTCATATGTATTCATATAATACATAAAATTAGATTTAAAATGTATAATTTTTGTATGCTGGCAAGTCATAGAAATCTGATAACTCGTTATATTACTGATAGAAAACGACTCACTGTTGTCCTGAAAAGCTGCCAATCTCCAAAATTCATGTTCATCTCTTTCTTCAGCTCATCAATGTTACATTGAGACAGAACCCGGCCATTTATGTTAGCCTGAAAAAAAAAAAAAAAAAAAAAAATAATAATAATAATAATTCACAAAATCAGAACATAGTCCAAAACAGTTTGATATTTTCTTCTTGGTGTACAATTTTTGGTTCATAAATACACACCTTCTTAATGGTGGCTGTATACTGAGAAAGCATGTTCTGGTCGATGCCATCGATAAGTTTGACACGCTCACAGACAACATCTGTGCTCATTGAGCTGAGCAGCATCGATGGAGTGCCTGAGACCACAGAGGCAGAGCCCTGGTACACACAACACACAGAACCATTAGTGCCACTCAATTACATCAGAACAGTGTGTATATGAAAGATCTCTGAAGCCTTCAGACTGCTACCACAAGAGATAGACCATGCAGACTTTCAGAAAACAGTCCAAAGGGGATGCAAAAGGTCTTGAATTAAAATTCAAGGCAGAGAGGGATCAAAAAGAGGTACTGGGGAGGAAAGTAAGCAATGCATTTTGAACATATTGCTGTCAGCAGGATTTCAAAGAAGCTAGTGCAAATCTACAGTGATATGATGGTAAGAAAAAGTTAGGTATACAAATAGTTGCACTCAGTTAGTGCTGCAGGGTCACATCTACCACCACACTTAACATTACGGATTATGTAGCTTTCAAAGAGCTACGTCTAATTATAACAAAACCAAAAATTGTGACCTACACTACATGAACTATAAATACAGACCTCTGTTAAAGGAAAGTCAGAGTGGCACCTGGGTTCTATACTTTTAAAGTTTTCTGACAGAATCCTTTAAAAGTTCAGCATCCAGGCCACGCTGAGTGAGAAGCTGATTATTTCAATGGCTTTTCTGCAAATTGGCATCATTGAAACAACTGCATCACAACTGAAAGGGTATAGATTTCTTTATTTTTTCTTAAGGATTTTTTTTTTAAGAACAGAATCTTGAAAAATCCAGGGGAAAGTGAGAATTCTGGGGAAGGAGAAGGACTTAAGTTTAATGTGACTAAGTAAACAATGCTCCATCTTATCATATCATGTGGGTATGAGTATTAATGCAGTGACCCTTTTTTTTAGTACAGTTAACTGGAATATCTTAATTTTAATCTTATATTAGGCATCTAACCAACTTAAGCACTTGTATTCCTCCTTCCCCACTCGGGAGTAAATTTTTTTGTCCCACAGTGCATGCCGGGGTGTGAGTGTTTGGAGTTCTGGAGACTGTTAGCGTGTGTTTGTGAAGGCGTGTGAGGAAGGAAAGCATCAGCAGAGCAGCAGAACTTAAGCCGAGTCTTGAAGGATTCAGTACCTGCTTCTTTTTGAAAGACGGTACCTTACCCTGCTTGAGGAAAGAGAGGAGAGGAGAGAGACAAAGGAGGTGGAAATTGTGAGGGAACTACATTCATGTTGATGAAAGAAAGATGGAGAGAGTTTAAACAGGAAGCAAATGAGTCTTTCTCTACAGCGTGTGGGAACTGGTGGACTGTGAAAGCCTCCGGTGAACATTAAGGCAGCTGGTGCTTGACGTCACTAGTGCAGTGCCTGTTTGAACACTGGCGTCTTGCTTCTATTCTCACACAAATGAAGCTTAAAATGTACCAAATGTCAAACACTAGGTATAAGGTACAAAACAGAGATGAAAAATGTATTTGAAAAAATCTTAAAAAAAAAAAAAAAATTGTATAAACAAAATGTAACGATAAAGAAAAAAAGCTAAATTAATCCTAAATAAAGCTGTCATTTTTGGGATCTAGCAGTGGGATCAAAATTTGTAATCGATTTGTAATTAGTGAAAAACTCACAAATTAAAGGAAAAAACTATTTTTTTGGACATAGTCAACGCATGAATTTGTGTGATATCAATAAAAGAGTTGTATACAAAATATTTATGCACAATACATATTATTTTTAGCAAATAATATTATTTAATTTAAAATACTTTTGCAATTCTTTTAAAATAAAGAAAAAACTCAAAATACGCACGTGCAAAAATTTCTTTAAAAATCCTTTAAAAATTATTTTAAAAACAATTAAATAGACTGTCAAAAAATATGTATGTTTTATTGTTGGACACAGTCGAGCCTGTCAAGATTTGGAACAGACCAAAGTGGGGATTTTAAAGTGGGGATACAGATATTTGAAGAAGATTAAAATATTGAAAACAAGCCTTTCATGCTAATTTACAATAATTGAACAATTCTACTAATTCTCACAACATAAACAATGAATAAGTAATAGCACACATAAATATAAAGTACAAAGCATAAAGTATATCTGAAGCAACACCATGAAAACAGCAAAAATAAAATGATACTGACATATAAGACAAGAGGGAAGAAGAAACTTTAAATTCATGTTTTTAAAAGGAAACACCTGCAGAGCAAAAATTAAACATTAGCTGTAGAAGAAAAGTATGTCAGCAAGTGAAACCCTAGCAAGAATGTCTAACACTAGCTCTATGCTGTTATCCATAAGCACAAGGTCTGGAAGCTTTTGTTCATGACTAGTACTTACAAGTCCACTGCTATGGTCCTTGGGATAGCTGGTTTTAATGAATGGACGTGGAAGAACATGAGCAGGGAAGAAGCTGCCAGCATACTGCCGCGGCAGCTGGTATAGATGTTGGGGGAAATATGGCTGGGAGACCAAGTTTGGAGGAGAAAAAAAATGTAGGAAATGAAAATATAACAGAAAATCATAAATAAATACATGAAGGAATGTTCAAGTTCAATACAAGGTAAATAAATTATAAATAAAAAAATTAACATTTTTTTTTACGACTTGCCCTTCCATTTTAAGAGTTTTATTGTAGCCATATTTTATTTTATTCTTAAAAAGTTTGGTATTCAACATTACGCCACAAACACCGTCAACTGAGTTTAACTGTATTGAACCTGAAAGATTCCTTTAAATACAAACATGTGAAATAATGAAATAACACTATCTGTCTCTCTCACACACACTCACACATTCTCTCTCTAACAATGCACAAATGCTTAAAAAAATAAATGATTAGGAGGGATACAATATGCACAAACATGTAGCCTCATAAACACCTAATTTTGTAACATTATGGGGCTGAACTTAAGAAAACAAGGCAAACGCAAATTTAAATGAGGCTTAAATGAAGAAAAACAAACACTGAAACACGAGCACAGGGAAATGAATACAAAATTATCTGGGTGGGCATGTGGAAATGTTTAGTACTGAGGCTGGAATACTTTTGAGAGGAGTGTGCTCGTCCAAGGGACTTCCCTCATCTTTTAAATGAGCCGATGTGCCTAGTGGAGCTCCCTGAGGAAAGTTAAGTCTAAAACACAGCGGAGTCATCAATCTACACTTGATACTATTTATCAGTTTTAACTGGATCCATTTCCCCTCAAATGCCCCCCAAAGAGAGATGGAAATAATCTAATGATAGATTGCAACAAGAACACAGTTTCTGATTCATTGTTTAATCTATACAATTTTGCAGATCAAGTGATCTTTTGTGCGTTATCTGTGCGGTGACACTCACCCTGTTGTAGAACGGGTGTTGTGGCCCGGCCATGCCACTGAAATAGGCGCTGTGGGGCTGAGGAGACACTCCCGGCGGGATAAACGGGCCGTTGTAGGAGGCAGTAGGGGAGCAGGCAGAGGACTGCTGGCTGTAGACTGATATTGGACGGCCCTCCTGCAAAGGCAGCGCGGGATAGGTGACACCACCCATGTTCACTTGCTCCCGGGCAGCTCGCACATCTGAGAAAATAGAGATTAAAACTTGGAAAACATGCTTTTCAACAGGGTATGAATAAGGTTAATAGAAATATTATATAGGTTCTATTCGTTTTCTATAAGGTTTGTAATTCACCTTATCAACTTTATGAAAATTTGGCACACACACACACACACACACACGCACATATATATATATATTTATATGTGTGTGTGTGTGTGTGTGTGAATTAAAATTTTCTAAAATTACATTCAAAAAATATTATTTTTTATATACATTTATTAATGTTGCACTTAAAATGTTTTAATAAGTAATAAATATAATTTAGCATAAATTAAGCTGTGAATATGCAATAAACAGTAAACAAAAAAACTATTAAACAATTTTAATTGCAATTTTATTAAATTAAATATAAGCCAGAACGAGTGACAGCATTGCAAAACTAAGCTTTAATTAAGCTGTCAATATGCAACAAACACTGAATTTAAAAAGCATTCAAAGATTATTACAAAATTAATAAATAAATTAAAACAAAACAAACTCCATAAATACAGTTATGCCCTAAAATTCAAGATATTGAGATATGAGTTCATATTTATATAATACGATATCACATGAGCAGTAAGAGCAATATCACACGAGTGCTGTTTGTCCCGAATATCATGAGTTTAAACGTGATTTTATAACAACAGTTCAGTAAATAAGACGTTGATATTGTGTTACATTTTAAACACAATATTATGTTTTTGCCCAAATTTGCAGAGAAAATATTACCTATAAAAGCCACAGCTTCTCAGAGTCCGAGCAACACAGCTGTGGTTTAGCTTCTGAATGAATCCACATTTTGAACAAATCGTGTGAGCCAATGATTCAAAGGCCCACTCATAAAGAGAGCCATTTACCTCATTCCTGAATGAATCAAATTAATCAACAAATGACTCAAAAAGAGTAATAATTATAAAATTAAAAGGAGAGTTCACCCCAAAAAATTTAAATTCTGTCATCATTTACTCATTTCAATCCTTTCTTTTGTGGAACATACAAGGTATTTTGAATACGGAGATGTTTCTCAAATGATCTTCTTTTATGTTCCATAGTTTATGTTAAGCTGTTGTAGCCTAAATATTTATGTGTAATCAATTTTGTTGAATCAAACAAAATATTTATTTCTAAAGATACAATTTGCGATGTCTACTTGATACTTTTTCATTCAACACAAATAGCTTTAAATAATCTTTTGCGGGTATCTATTTGCGATTAATTCGATTAATTAATCGACAGATCGATTTTTCATCAACTGAAAGCCCTTGTTTAAATGTGATTTGTTTTAAAAAAAAAGAAGAGACATTTACCTGCAATAATCTCTCTGAGTTTGGGATCTAAATTAACAGTGCAGGGGAGAAATGTGCGGATGTCTCGAACCGCAAGCACTGGAGCTCGGGAAGAAAGGAAAACCTCAAAGCTACGGATATCACCATCTATCTCCAGCAAAGGCTCCACATCTTTAGTGGTCGGAATGTTCTTGGAGATCCTGTCAGGCAGTACATGAAAGATACAAGTGGAGAAACATGAGACAATCCTAATATTTTAAGGTTTGTAAAAGTTACTTTTGCATGTGTGGAGCGTCCATCACGTCTTTACTAAAACAATGCAGATCTTGTGAGAATGACTGGTTTTAACATACCCTGGCATAAATTACATTGAGCCTTGCCAGATAAAACAAAGTCATGATGGTTTTACTGAAAATGAAAATGATGCTGATATAACTCAGCATTAGCAGCACAAAATCTTCATTTCATTTTGTGTTTCTGGGGCACGGGCTGCTTTAAGAGTGGAAGGAGTGTGCAGACAGCCAGTATCAACACAATACAGCAATATTACTGATGTTCTGGACGCCAAACTTCTTCATAAAATCACAAACTTCATATGTTTCCACTTAAACAGACCTAAGGGTTTTCAGAAATGCTCTATAAACTCCTCAAAATGTCAGAATACACCCATGCAGCGAATGCATTCATTTCTCTCTTTATACTTGTGTACACCGAAAACTACAGTGATGGTATGTCACATGTGTAAAGAAATACACAACATGAGTGCAGTCAGTATATTCTATAATCATTTCATATCTGATGACATATCTATGCAGTGACACAAGTCTTACATGAATAGCATCATCTGACTAATCACCATAGGGAAGCCTATCTAATGATCTGGACCTGCTTTCTTTGGCTTCATCTGACATTTTCTGGCCTCCCATTATTCGTTTCCAGGAAGCCTCCCAAAGGAGACATTTTTCTCTAGGACCCTAAATGGGCTAACGAATAAACTACATGCAAAAAATAAATTTTTTACACAGATTAGCTATGATCTGAATAGTTGATCTCAAGTTTAAAACAACAGTGTGTTTTCCGGCAATCTGATGAGCTACAAAACTACTGTGATAAAGCATGTGGTGAAATTGAAACATCAGGAATTGTGTTAGTTCAAATGCATTTTTCTAGAGATGTACATTATTACATCATAATTACATTATAAAACATAAATAGCATCATGTGGTTATTTTAAAAGCCCCCACCTTTCATAGATGGTTTTCAGAGTTGTCTGATCTGGGATGCCATCTGTCTCTTCTAGGTACAGTATGAGCCAGGATGTGCGATACGGCCACTGCTCAGTCAAGTTGATCCAAGATGCAAGCCGGTCCCAGTTAAAACTTATCTGATTGGCCCTCAGCAAACGGCCTTAACAAGAGGAGCATATTTCATGAGTACTGAATGTTCAGACTTTATGATTTTATTTCTGTAAGTTCGTATTGCATTATAGTGACTACATACACAACTAAAAAAAATTGGGGTTAGTATCAATTTTTTTTTTTTTTTTTTTAAGAAGTCTCACTGAGGCTGCATTTATTTGATCAAAATCACAGCAAAAAAAAAAAAAAAACGAAGAAAGATTAAAAAAAAAAAAAAAAAAACTCAACTGTTTTCTATCAGAATACGTTTTAAAATATTATTTATTCCTGTGATGGAAAAGCTGAGTTACCAGCAGCCATTAGTCCAGGCTTCAGCATCACATGATCCTTCAAAAATCATACTAATATGGTAATTTGGTATAGTTCTTTTTATTATTATCAATCTTACAGCAAGTAACAGTGAGTAAAGCAATGGTAATGTGTATGAATAGAGTATTAGCAATGCAAGCTGGTTTCACGGCTACCACGCTGGCGATGCTAACGGGCTATAAGCTAAATAGTGGTGATAAACTACTGATAACAAGGCGCTCTGATTGTATTTGTTGTAGAATACAATAGAGGATATATTCACACGTTATAGGAATGAAAATGATGATGTATAAAATCGATTTTTAAGATAAAAATAGTCAATAAAAAAATAGAAATGTCTGTACTGCCGTTTGATCAATTTAATATGCCCATTCTGAATAAATAGTATTCATTTCTTTGTAAACTTTCATACAGTATTATACCACTGCAACACTGCTATAATTCAGATGTTTGCAACCTGTCTTACTTTCATAAGGTGACATATTTCTGAGTAAAAAAAATTGGGTCAATTAAGAAAACATCATGTTTCATTTTGATTACAAAATGTGGCCATGATTACCTAGACTAAACCCCTTTGCCAGTAATAAACATTACCTAATAGCTCAAGTTATGTCACTGGAAAAGGAAAGTTGTTTTAGAGTAAGAGCAAGTCACTGCATTTTGATTAAAGATTACACAGAGAATTTTTTTCTTTGAAATAACATCCACTGATAAATCATTTTAGCAACATGTAGATCTTTAAGATCGAATGCTGACCTGTGACTGATACAATGTTCAGGAGTCTCCTCATAGTCTGAGGGCTGATGTCACTGAACCAGTCCTCAGTGACGAGCAGTTTTGTGAGGTCAAAGGACATCTGACGCGTGACTGACCTCTGCATCTGTCGACGGCGATAAGTATCCTGAGGAGAGATCAGCCAGATTGAAAACATGATTATTCTAAATTAATAGCATTAAGGAATACAGGGAAGGAAAATGTCAAGGGAGAAATTTGGAAACATTTTGTGATAAGTTTGTTTGTGGTAAAAAATTACTGTCATTGGATTAGTCAGACAAACTAGTCAGACAAAGCCATGAGACTCGCCAGACAGGACAAACAATTCCATTCATCTTTGGAGTTCAAATCATGATGCTATTGCAAATATTACATATCTATTAATCCTTTTCATAATCACTAATCATTCAAATATAAGTAGCCTTCTGACATGAAGCAGTATATTTATCAGCTTACCCTGCGGTTAAGAGTCGTCTTACTGCCAAACTTGGTCTGGTCACCCAGGCTGTTCTGGGACAACTTTCTGTCCAACTCCTCATGCCAACCAACTGCATAAAAAAAAGAAAAATTTTAAGAAATTTGCTTTGCGAGCATTTTTGTCATGCAGCATTTGATTTACAACAAAGATTCAAAAGCTAATACGAAATGTTGTTCAGAGTAGGGTTAGAGCAATGTGGTTTGGACACTATGTTGGAATAAAACACAAGATATGTTTTGTAACCTACCATACTAATATCCAAAGTCAGTAATTTTTTATTATTATTTAGCAAAAATGCATTAAATTGATCAGAAGCGAAAGTGAAGACATTTCTAATGTAAAAAATTTCCATACTAAATAAATGCAGTTCTTTTTAACTGTACAGTAATCAAATAATTATATTTAAAAAAAAAAAAAAAATATATCATGGTTTTCATAAATAATAAGCAGCACAACTGTGTTCCACTGGGATAATAATAATAAAAAAAATTGAGCACCAAATCAGTATACTGGAATGATTTTCAAAGAAAATTTTCATTTTTTTTTAGACTTTAGGAGTGGCTCAAAATTCAGCTTTGGCATCACAGGAATCAGTTATTTTAAAATATTAAACAATTCTTCTGTTGTAATAATATTTAACAGTATTACTGTTTACTATATTTTTGATCAAATAAAAATGCAGCCTTGGTAAGCAAAAGAGACTTCTTTCAAAAACATAAAAAATTCTTACTGTTCCCAAACATTTGAATGGTGGTACATATCTGAACACAAGCAAAACTACTTCCCATAACAGTCATTTTTTTAAAACAAGACATTGTCATCCCATGTAGATACAAACCGTCAGAGTTCCCAGTGTCTCCATTAGCAGGAGCGGGTGCACACATCTTTTTTGCACAGCTGAGGCCACGGCTGTTGAGAAAGACAGGAAGGTGGACGATGTTGCGCATATAGTCATGGCCGTTGATGTTGGAGTCACGCAGCACGCTGTTAAGATTCTGGTTTATAGCTTTGATGATGATGTGAGGATCACTGGCAAAGACCGAGATGAAAGGACCCTTGGAAAACAGCACTCTCACCTAATGTAATAAGAAATACAATTTGGACAGGTTTTTGATATAGGCCTCAAAAGTAGTGATTTAAACAACAAATAAAAAAATGGTGACATTTAAAGGATTTTATTAAGCTAACACTCACTTCACATTCAATAGATCCTCTGTCAGTACATTTAAAGTCAGTATCCAAGTATTTCTTTAAATGTATGATAAAATTATTATATTTAGGATAGGACAAATTACTATTTCAGGATCTTGATACAATTGAATAAATGGATTAGAGATGCTGTTGGTTATCACTAAAACAACGGGTCTGTTCAGTCTTTCTTAGAGTAGCTGAAAAGCCAGTTCTAGGAGACCACTGTCTTTTCAAATGATTTAATCAGCTTGAAGACATCACTGCACATGACAGCGCAGACTTAAAGGGATAGTTCACCTACAGTGGATGGTCCCCACTCACTTCCATAGCATGAAGAAGAAAAAAGAAAATAAAAAACACTATGCAATCAGTAGGCACTTTCAGGAGGAAGATTTACACAGTTACTAGAACTATTGATGGAAGTTCCCGCCTTCTGGCATGTTCGCACCGCAGGAACTAGGAATATATTTAGTTCTAGGAACTCCATTTGGGGGAACTAAATTAGCTCCTACTTCAGAGTAGGGTTTAACGTAGTTCTATAGGAACTACCAGTGACATACGTGTACGCTGATTGGCCAGACACATATGGAACACTGGTTACCCAGCATTTTTAAAAAGCCGTTTAAAAAAAATTTACTCCACAAACATGGAAACAGTGACAATAATAGCATTTAGCAACCTGTGATATGCAGCTTTGTGTTTTTTTTAGACTTGATGATAACACTGCAAGTTGTCATTGGAGAATTAGCCAGAATTTTGTGCTTTTAATCGCTTAAATTATGTGTTTACATTCCATCTCCTTTATCACAAAAAACACACGACACACATCAAAAACTGCTCTGATCTCGGCATCCTCCATTCACCAGTTGTTTATGTTTGCAAATGCCACGAATAAAGATGTCCCTGTCGGTGCCAGTACGAATGCTCCAGGAAAACGGCCCAAGGGAGAAACTGGTTCTCTAGGAACTACTCTGCTGGCAAATTCCTACAACACAGTGCAAAGGCACCCTAGTGGGGACCAACTGAAGGTGAACTATCCCTTTAAGGTTTTAAGAAATTTCATGGCTGAAGACAATTGTGCAGAAATAGACGGATGATATTTTCAGGCATGATATTTTAGTGTTATTTCAGTATTATTTATTACTATTACAGAAGCTACTAATGTTTTGAATTACCTTTTATTTTTATATTTTCAGTTGACATTATAATTGTAGTTATTTAATGTACCATTTTCATCTTTTTTATTTTTAATCATTTCTATTCAGCCTTCATTTGTTTTTTATTTAAATAATTTTTTTTATCATTTTACTAAATTTAGTACTTCAAAAGATAATTTGCTAGAAATGTTGCTTTGTCAACAAACAGTTTTTTTTCTATCTAATAATGATATTTTATTTTATTGGAGCTTTATTTAAATTAATTACAATTATATTTAGTTATTTTAGTTTGTTAGTTAAACATTGGTGTGCTCACAACTGCTGGTGCTCACCGTGTCAAGCATCTGTAGCACTTTATCCTGTTCACAGGAGTCCAGACCATCAATGATGACAGCTAGACGTGTCTGGTTCTGGGTGAAGCCATCTATAGATTTGGCCATCTTAGCCATAAGCTCCACTTCATTCTTCAAGACCTGTGATAAAAAGTTGACCATCTGTGACTCTCTGTGACTTGTGTGTGACTCTGTGTAGCTCTTTGTAGAAGTTACTCAACGAACCTTCATAAAGCCCTCACTCTTCAGCTTGTGCATCTTGTTGGCGGCACTGTGCAGCCTCTTCCTCTGGGAGTTCAGCACCGAGTCTGTCACCTGCCACCAGGTGCGACAGTTAAGTAACAGCGCCAAACCAACAACACTTGCCATGGAAACCAGCACTGCGTTCACTGTCTGGTTTTGCCCATCCACCTTGAACACCGCCAACAGGGCCATTCCCATAAGCAGGCAGCCCAGGATGAAGAGGAAGATAACAAAGGATGGGATGCAACATGTTTTCTTCCACTTATTTTTACCTGAGGGTAGACACGGTCACAACAATAAATGTAATGTAGCAAATATAGGCTATGTCTACTGACAGTCCCTGAAGAATCAAGAATGGTTAAGTGGCCTTTACCTTGAGTGTCCTCAGTTTTGAAGACTCTGAAAAGTCTGGTGGCCAAAAAGCCAAACTCCCTTTCACAAGCATCCGAGAGAGTAGCGATCATTTCAGCCATGGACGTCTCCCCACCCACACTGGATAGCCTGTTATAGTCTGTGAACAGAAACCTGAGGAAAAAAAAAAAAAAAAAAAAAGATCTCAGTTTTTGCTTACCAAAGAGTGATATTCAAACCAGGGCTAATTTATTTATTTTTTGCTCTCTTCTGCTAAAATATTAAAAACTAGCTACTATGAAAATAAACTGAAAATCAATATACATCAAAAACATAAACATATGTAAACGTACACACATTAATAGTACAATACCATTCAAAATATATATATTTTTTTAATGTTTTTGTTTGGCTGCATTTATTTGATCAGAAATACAGTAAGAAATGTAACATAATGAAATATTATTACAATTTAGAACTACTGTTTTCTATTACAATATATTTAAAAAATGCTCTTCATTCCTGTGATGGCAAAGCTGAATTTTCAGCCACCATTACTCAAGATGCCAATGTCACATGATCCTTCAAAAATCATTCTAATATGCTGATTTGGCGCTCAAGAAATATTTCTTTATTACTCTATATTCTCAATATCAATGACGAAAATCTTTGTGCTGCTTTTATTTTTTTGTGGAAATTGTGATACACTTTTGTCAGGATTCTCTGATGCCAAAAAGTTCAAAAGGACAGTATTTATTTGAAATTAAAATATTTTGTAACATTATGAATGTCTTTGAACTTAATTATTTCTTGCTATATCTAATATAAACTTATTAAGTAATAACAATAATAACAGTAATAGTTGCTTTAATATATTTGTATTTTTATATTAACAAATAATATCACCAATATATAAACTGTAAAACTATAAATCATAGAGTTTTAAAGGGATACTCCACCGTGTTTTCATATTAAACTATGTTTTTCCCTTAACTAAGACGAGTTGATACATACCTCTCTCGTCTCAGTGCGTGCACTCAATCGCTTTGGTGCGCGGTGACACTTTGAAAGCACTTAGCTTAGCCCATTCATTCAATATGGGCCAAGCAGAGAAGCTACCAAACACCTCCACGTTTTCCCTATTTAAATACAGTTACTCGCGTAGTGTAACTCGACCTAGGACGGTAACACAAAACAAAACGTTGCGCTTTCTAAGCGTTTAAAATGGATAACTATATTGTGTAGCGGAATACCATGGCAAGTGCTTGTAAGCACTTCGTCTTGGCGCAGTAATATCTTCACTCGTGAAAAATCCTCTCACCGGCCCCCGCTCCCTCTAGTGAAGATATTACTGTGCCAAGACGAAGTGCTTACAAGCACTTGCCAAGTGCACGCACTGAGACGAGAGAGGTATGTATCAACTCGTCTTAGTTAAGGGAAAAACATAGTTTAATATGAAAAAACGGTGGAGAATCCCTTTAAGTCTAACATTAGAGCTGGGAAAACCTTACAGACAGCGCTGATACTACTGCACTATGCTGCCCTTCACACTTTAGTGTCTTTATGTTGCTTTGACTATTGGCTACTAAGTCAACACCACATCAACGGCCTGGTGCTTTTGAGAATAAAACGACAAATGAGAAAATGACAAGGCCACATCTATCATTAAGGACAGGACCTTATCTTACTGGCTTAATGGTTTACGTAGAGGATAGGTAATCACCTGACAGGTAGTGCACGGGTGGTCTGTTCAGGCAGCTCTGGTGGGTTGACGAACATGAGTTTGAGCAGAAGCTCCAGGTATCCGATGTGTCGAGCCAGACGGGTGCTAATGACCCACGCCCAGTTCCAGCTCTCACCCTCACGCCTGCTCCCAAAGTACACAACCACTGTGTAGAGATGGAGAGTTGCTTATATACATTCACTATACTTTCAAGAGATATAGATTGAGTTTAGCTTGATAACTTCTAACTCAATTATGACCAAAAACTATGGATTTTTATCATGAATACAGCACTTAGTCTGGGACAATAAATAACTGGTCTGTTTTTCTTACCAAAGAATACATAAAGCAGTGCCAGAATGCTGAGAGAGATGGCAATAGCCAGCTTGGGATCCACGGTGAAGCCGAGCACTAGCGCGACAGAGCCGCACAGCAGGAGCGATAATAACACAACCAGCCAGGAAAACTGGAACAAAGGCTCCACCTGCTGACCTGCAAATGTCTTCATCTCATCTGAGAAAGAAATATGAAGATTCATCTACCAATAAATATACACCAGATGCAGCGAATTGAGCTCGATTAAACATTTCAAGCTCAGAAATAGCTAAAAAGCTAGATAGGTACGTGCTGTACATGAGTAAACTGTGCTTTAAAATATCCTTTTCAGGTCACTTTCCTAGTTTAGGCAGAGCGACTCTAGATAATGCTCACCCTCTAGTTTCTTGAGCAGAAAGGACTTGCCGCTGCCCCACTGGGCATACAGACCCACACAGATGGGTGGCTGCATGGTGGGCTCACTCAGGATGTCTGCCAAAGCACTGCTGTACAGGTCATAGCCCAGCATGTCCCCATCTGACTCTGTGGGGGACAGATGTCCTAAAGGGGACAACAAAGAGACGGGCAAAAATACACAGGTCATTCATAACCTACAGAAAATATATAATTTAGTGCAGAAATGCAACAACAACAATACAAAAAAATATGCTTGATTAAAAAAAATTATTATAAAACTATTAAGAGCACGACAAAGTTCACAATGAAGAAACAACATAATCCTAACCTAAAGAAACAATCTAATCTGATCTGTGAACAAATGACTCTTAAGAGCAAGTTTTTTTTAGTGAAGTAAAACAAAAAGAAAATGTGAACACAGTGCAATTTGATTCCTGAAATGACCTGCTCAAAAGAGTCGGTTCTTTTAATAAACAATCCCAAAAGTTGAGTTACTGATTTGAAACCATCTGAAACACTGTCCTGTATAATGTACAGCATTTGCAGAGATAAAACTATTTTCAGATTTAAGAATCGAAATCAGAACTGAATCAAGAGCTTGTGAATCAGAACCTAATTAAGTCAGGAAATCTTTATCAATATCCAGCCCTAATACCGAGTATTCAATAGTTAAACTCAAGATGGAGATCTAGTCTCAGACTTACGGGCTCCAAAAATCTGGGTAAGAATGCTTTTCTGGTGGCTGCAGTCGATGTTATAGGGGGTTTCTCCAGCTTTGTTGGGCCGGTACAGCAGGCGGCCATCTTTAGGGTTACGGAGAAGGAGCTCAGCCAGTCTGCGGCTCCGTCCACGAATGGCGATATGAAGTGGAGTGTCCCCTCTCTGTAGCCAAAGAGAGCAGATATTTAAAGTGCGGTATAGTCTCATCATGTGAATAATGCGCAGGAAACTGTGACTGAAGTTTTACCTTGTCGACTGCAGACACTTTGGCTCCTTTGTCCAGCAGCAGCTCCACTATTTCTATGTTCCTCATCTTGGTGGCTTTGATTAGTGGAGTCTCAGAATCCTACATATACAGACAAATACGGACGCAAGACTCAAGGCTCAAAACAGTGAAACAATCTCTTTGATGCAAGTCTTGCTGTTCTTTACCTTAGTGGTGGTCTCGGTGTCAGGACTGCACTGCAGTATGTCTCTAACCATGGTTGCATTGCCTTTCTCTACAGCCCAGTAGAGAGCAGTCTTATTTTCCTGCAACAAACACATTTCCCATAACTCTTATACACTTACAGTTTAAAGTAGGACTGCACAATTAATAATATTTTAATTGCGATTATGATTTTTGCTTCTCTGTGTATGAGTGTATGAGTTGACGTTCATGATTTGTGCTTACGTGAAAGTGCAATAATTCTGATGAAATTACTATATTTTATAAATAATAGTGTGATTATCAGTTTAACCATTATTAAGAAACCTTAGTTTAAAGTATCTTCACATATCTGATTAACAGGCATATTACCTGGCCTCTAATGTCGATGTCTGCATACTTATGCAGTAGCGCCCTCACAATCTCAACATGCCCACCTCTCACAGCCCCAATCAGCACAGTGTCTCCACTCTACAGGTTAAAAACACAATAAATACATAATATCACCGGTCATTTTTATTCAGTATTTCAGTTTTATGATTTCGGTTTGTTTACAGGATTGTTGCGAGGTTCAACCCACCCTGTCTGGGATGTTGACATATGTTCCGGCATCAAGCAGGTCCTGCACAATCTCAGTGTAGCCCTCTTTAGCTGCGATCATCAGAGCTGTGTTTCCATCCTTATCGGTCATGTTTACATTTGGGTTCCTCTTCAGAAGCTCTTTAACCACCTCTGTATATCCCCCCTTCACAGCCACGATCAATGCTGTCATGGAATTCTGAGTGGTTGAGATGAATGAAATAAGACCGACAGGCCCTCAGGATTCCAATCTAATGCTTCTAAATCAGTGGTTCTCAAACAGGGCCCACTAGGAGGGACCAACATTCAAGGGGACAACAAGATGACTCAAAACTATTTAAAATCAATGTTAAAACAACTAAAATTCAAAAAGTATGTCTTACTTTGGATAAAAGTGTCTGCTTAATGACTAAATGTAAATGTACACATAAAGCTTATTAGAATTATAATGAATAAAAAATGGTAGGTAAAATAAGTTTCAGCGTACACCTTTTTCAGTTAATATGTAAAGTTATTTATATTTGTATCTATTATGGGAATTTGTGTTTGAGTACCGAAATACTTCTTGAGGAAAATTTCAAAAGTGAGATTTCTAGATCAGTAAAAGTAACATGAATTGATCAAATCTTAGGTACAACTCCATTAGTTTTTTTTTTAAGAATATATATTATTCTAGTTATGCCAAGCTCTAGAATATTTTATCGTGTAGGAATCATTGGTAAAAAATACTGATAAATCCTTATCCAGTAAATAACCATCTGGGAAATTGTTGAAGAAACTGGGGGTCTTGAGAACCACTATGCTATATAATGAGCACATACCGCCCCCTCCTGGTCAACATCGGCTCCGTTCTCCAACAGGTGCATCACGCAGTCGTAGTGACCCTTTCTAGCAGCCCAGATCAGTGGGGTGGTGCCGTACTACAAGTATAAAATGACACATTTTAAAGTTAAACAAGTCTTTACCTTTAATATATCTCACAGTAAAATCATTAAAGGAATATTTCTTGCTCATTACAAAATAAGATCAACCAACAGCAACTGTGGCATGCTGTGGATTACCAGAGAACATAATGCTGACTTTGTTTGTAGAAACAGAACTAAAAAAAAACATAAATCGCTCACAATAGAAATTCAACGATAGCTCATTAAATATTCGACCCTTTAAGAACATTATTATTAATTTATTATTCATAATTATTTAATCCCAGTGAGGAGGGATTGTTTTAGCTCACCTTATCAGAGCAGTTGACTTTAGCTCCATGCTCCAGCAAGAGTTTCACAATCTCTGCATGGCCTCTACCGGCAGCCCAGATAATGGGGTAGACGCTGTATTGCTGTGCATGACAAATTTTAGTCACTGATTGCATTTATTAAACTGGCATTATTTGGATTCATTATTGATTTCATATGATTTGTATGTGCTTATACCATATGCAAGTTTTACCTGTCCAGTGGTGTTTGGGTTTGCCCCAGCCTCAAGCAGGACCGTGGCCACCTCAACTCTACCTTTATATGAAGCCCAGGTAAGGGCAGTCCAACCCCCCTGCATGACACAAAGCCACCTCGCTAAGTTTTGATAATTACATAAGCATGTGTTTATTTTCCAAATGTGATTATTGTACAAGGTAACGGACACATATTGCGATTTTCTCACCATGTCTCTGTGCTCAATGTAAGCACTGTTTTCCAGCAGCTCTTTCACCACCTCCACATGCCCCTCCTTAGCTGCAGAGATCAGAGCGGACCAGCAGTCCTATCAGGAAAAAAAAGCACAAAGAAGGGTCACTATGGAAACCACTGAACCACTGGCTAATGTCACCATGGGAACAGTGATGGAGCATGCAGGAGCTGTACTAGAAAGAGAAGCCCTACAGCACAATTATAATGCACAACACACCTTATCCAGCTTTTAAATATAATATGCAAAAATACTGCACAGGAATACAGAAGAGGTTTTACTGGGATTCAAATTTTTGATGAGTAAAATTTTTCAATTTTTGAATAATAATTTATAACAATAATTTTAGAGGGGGAAATAAATTCTCTATGTGCGTGTTGTCCGTATTTTCTTATAACAACATTGTAATAAGCTGCTGATAATAGCCATCCAAAAATGATATCAAGCATCATTGAGAATGTCTGCTCCAATTTTGGTTGGTAAATGTCTTGTGAATACCTGCAGTGATTAAATAGAAACAAGAGCGGCTACCTGCCAGCTCTTTTTGTAAATCTGAAGTGGGTATTTTCTCACCACATCATCCAAGTTGACATCTGCTCCTCTTCTGATGAGCTCTTGAACAATCTCAAGACTGCCCTGCTCTGAGGCCAACATCAGAGGAGTCTGTCCATTCTGCCAAACACACAACAAGAAAGAGAGAGGGTTGATATTTCCAGATTTTATCTGATCATCTTAAATTGCTTTTGACTTTTTTATTTTTTAAATGCAACTTACATCGCTTCGACCATCCACCTCTTTGAACTTGTCAAGGTGGGATTTGACAGCAGCCAGATTCTCTTCTTCCACATAGCTGAAGAGATTCTGGATGGCCAGGGTGGTCATCTTGATGGAGGTTGTGGTGTCCATGATTGCCTCTCTCAGGTCACCCTGAACAGAAATATATGTAGTCATTTTAAAAACCTAGATTAAGAACAGAGATGGTCTGTTCTGATGGTCAGATTAGCAAACTAATCTGAATACTGCAGTAGGCTGTAGGAGGATAAAAAAAGTGAAATACGCAACTGAAATGAAATTCTTTGAGATTAGAGATCTTAAATTGCTGAGTTAGCCTGACGCAGTGACAGGTGATATCAGAGCATTTGCTTCAGTGCAGGCCAAGAATAGCAATGGACTTTAAATGTCAGGAGAAAGGAGGCTGGCACAGATAAGCATAACATAGAGATAACTGTTCATTTTCTCCAAACACCTCCACAGACACACTCTAACAGGTTTCCCTACAGTTAGTTAGTGCAAATATTCAGCTGAAATATCTATCAAAAAGATGATTCGATTTTACCCCATCAATACATTTTATTTATTTTCATGGAAACATCAATGTATTAAAAAAAACAGGCTACAACATACAATAGTAATAAAAAATAACAACCAATATAACAAACATTATATAATATTTTTCATTTGAATAGTTGTCATTTATCATTTAACACTTCATTACATTTTTTTATAAATAATCAAAACAATAGATATATAGATATATATATAGACAGGATGAACAATAGAATGCTCAATAGATAGATAGATAGATAGATAGATAGATAGATAGATAGATAGATAGATAGATAGATAGATAGATAGATAGATAGATAGATAAAATATAAACACTACAACAGGCAACACACTATACCACCCTGTGTGGCAAAAATCCAACCACAAATCAATCCAAATAAATGTTTCTTTTTTATATTTTACAGCATTTGTTACTTATTTAATCATTTAACCTTCAATACAGACTAAAATAATGTCTGTACAGAATGTCCAATACAGACAACATATTCAGACAGAATGGAAAAAAACAGACAGGCACTCAACATACAACTGGACAACAACAAAGAGAATATGGCAGCTCACGCAGGAATCCAAGCAGCTCTTTATGCTCTATCTGTGAAACATGACACTGAAGTTATTCTTATAAACCACTATGTGACACCATGTATCCAACACACTCAGTGTCACACTGTCCTCTGCTTTTGTGTGAATGGCTTTAGATTGCTGGCTGTGACTGCTGTCTGTCTGCTCTGGAATGGCATCATGGATTATTTATGGCGACCAAGAGCGGTTCACGCCTAGAGTCTACAGCAAGATGCTGAGATGACTGACAGCCCTACCATTATAATACTGAGAAGTGCTCTATCTATACTATATGGATATAATTTCTAAAGGCTGGTGAGAAGAAGCACTCTTTATTAAATAAAACAATAAAAAATAACTAAGCATTATATATTATGTTTTGCTATATTTTTACATAAAAAATAAGACAATATAACAAAACAATAAATATAGTAACGTTAAGTGTTGTTCTGTTTGATAGATAGATAGATAGATAGATAGATAGATAGATAGATAGATAGATAGATAGATAGATAGATAGAAATAACTATAAATGTCAAATAAATTGAACATGCGTGACCACAGCACATTATCTTCCCGGTAAAAAAAAAAGTGCTTGTTAATCCTGATATATTTGACTGTCTAACCATTATTGTAATTTGATATTCAAGAATGTATTTCTAGAAATAAACAGGGCGTCAACATGTCTCACTATGAGAGACCAGCCAATTAACGTTAATCGCCATCAAAACAACACTGAACAGATTAACCGTATTTTAGTACATTTACATAACAAACTACATCTTATTCGCTGTGAATGCTCGATTCTGTTGAATTCTACAGCTTGATGCTCTTTACTGTCCTTTAGGGGGCTATGAACTGTCAATCAAACGCTGCATCAACCGACAAACGCGATTTAAACGCTACATCTGCCTTCTGTTACGAGACGTACCTCACAGAAAGGAAACGTTGTAATGCTCTGCTGTCTGAAGGTCCGTTTAGAGAGGCGTATTTCTCTCTAGTTCGTCGGTCTACGGCGCTTCTTTCTTCCTATTCACCATCTTCTTCAGCCATTTTGACGAAGCTGGGCGCAGTGCTCCTGTAAGCTTCTTCCTGGCGAGTCCCTGACAACACACGGCGTGACGTCACGCCTCACTCAGCTCAGCACGTAAATACATGTGATGGGAAGTGAAACTATATTACACAGCAATTGTAGTCATTTTAATTTTAGATATTTCATCCTGTAGTCTTCAGGAACAGTCTTCGGATTTTTCTTCAAGTAGCATACTGTCTTGTATGGAAACTTCGCCCTGTGGCCTTTTTGAAAATAAAATAAAACAAATAAACAGGTTACTTTTCACACTTTCACTTGTTTCAGACTTGATCCAATCGCATGTTACTTCCACAAGATATTAAATTATGTGTTGTGTCTGAAATCATTCTTTGATTGATGTATTGCTATATGTACCATAAATAAATTAGCTTGTTTTGTAATAATTTTAACCCAAAATGATTAAATAGATAATTTAGTTTCACATTATTTGACAAAATTAAAGGTTGTAGTGTGATATTTAACATCTTGTTACATATCAAGCGCTTCCCTTATCTCTCCAAAGTAAAAACATACACAAACGTCTTAAGAAACACCTATTATAATATAATAGAATCTAAAAAATGTTTTTATCTAAATGCAATTCTGGTTCTGTAATGTTTAATTAAATTTAGGAAAGAAAGAAAGAAAGAAAGAAAGAAAGAAAGAAAGAAAGAAAGAAAGAAAGAAAGAAAGAAAGAAAGAAAGAAAAAGAAGGGCTGTTTGGACATAAATGTGCAGGTAGTGGAAGTAAAATGCCTCGAATATGTTAGCACAATCAAGTAACTATTTGTTATGTGTAGTAGAACAAAGTGCACAGTTTATGTTTAGAGTAAAGGGCAGATGTTCATCCAGGATGAGGCATTTGAGAAAACGGAAGGGTAAATTACCAATGTGTTTCAAACATTTCACTACTGAATGTGCAACTGTAACATGCACATTACCTTTACAAAATGGTTTATCAGAACACAAATGGACCACAATGGAGTAATAAAAAGACCTTTTTTAATCACATAAATTCCAAAAAACAAATGTTCCAGACCCAAACAGAGAACATAATGTTTCAAACCAGTCCAGTGGACATTCTCTACAATTTTGTAAATCTTTAACACAAACATCAGCTTCATTTCCAACCCTAAGTAGGTCAAACCTTGAAGCTTACTGAGGCCATACAAAATGTGCATTACTGTGCATACAGGATCACCACCTGCCTGACTCACAAAAGTCAGGCAGTTAACAGTACTATCCATTTTTTTTGCTGGATGTTACTCTTACATTCCACTACTTTCCAAAATTCCACGTTTAGATTGAATTAGTCTAACAAACACTTTTGTTTATGAGAAAAGAATATCTGGTCTTTAGATTGGAATGTATTATGTGTAACTTTCAGCATTTTATGTGAAGACTACATGGACGAGACGCTACAACAGACCATAACAAACATAACATGACAAAGGGCCAAGAGCCCAGTTTTTAATGGCGAAGCCATGGAATTAAATCTTAATTCAGTCTTGGTGACTTCAAAAAACAACTTGTCTTAATTTTTTTGGACATCATCCTTTGATCTTCTTTCCTTTTTTCCAATAACTTCATTATTTTTTCATTTTATTACTTCAGAATTTAAAATTATTACTTAGATTTTAGTTTAGGAATATTTATTTTTACCGCTAACACATTAAAAATCTTTGCTTTCAAATCTAATATTGTCAGCTTTCTGCAAGTGGTATTGGCCTTGTCCCTTGCAAGAAAATCCTATTTACAAGCCCAATACAAGAACACCAGATTAAGACACTAATACTTGCTGTGACAATTTGAATTACAAAGGCATGGTCACATAATTTTAAACAACAGTGTTTTCTTGGCAATAAAACTCCTCTTATACCAGTCAGATTTGATTCCATCATCTCAAATCACTGTCCAATCCCAGTACCACTATACTGAGCCAAGGGATGACTTACTCTATCAGTCCAGCCAGAGGCTGGTTGGTTGGTTTATTGGTGAGCTTTAGTTTATCTGACTCTCTTCATGTGTGGCTGGAGAATAGGTACATATGCCCAGTCTGTGTGTGTACAGAAGATTGGTAAGGTGTTCCAGGACTCATGTGGCTTTTTGTTTCTGGTTGCTGTTGCTGTCTGTGCTCTCCAGACTTGGCTGTACAGCAGGCTGTTGCTCTTTCAGCCGCAGGTGGCGTGGTTTCACAGGCAACGCGATGGCCAGCAGTATACAGCCTATGTGGATGCAGAAGTACCATGACCTACAGAGTGATGGAGACAGTAGAATGACAACTCACGAATGAAGAAAAAAAAAAAGTTATGCATGTTTAGTATTTATTTTTGTTTGTCCAACCCACCTGTAGAACTTGAGAGAGGGACCCACAGAAAGCAGAACGAAGGGAACCACTGTATAACAAATGGCAATCTGTGTAGCTGCCCATGTGATGACATCATACACAAACTTGAGAGCTGGAGACCCCAAGAAGTACGGCCTTACATTGTGTCTCACCTGAAGGAGAATAGAAGACATGACATTAAAAAAGGGATGAATAACAACTAACAACCCTCAGAATTCCAGGCATTGATATTCATGATGTGATATTTTTTTATGGCCAAGCAAATGGCAAGATCACATGAAAGGGACAGGAATATTCCCTATGTGCAGTGCAATTTATGTTTGGTAGAATGTGCTGTCACTCACAGCTCTGGCTGCAAGAGTGATGACGATGCCAGTGAGGAAGGTGAGGTAATAGCCTGGGTAAGCCCCGTGCCACATGGCTGACAGCAGGAAAGTTGCAGCAGTGGGGTTGTAGGGACAACGTTCATAACACACCCTACAAGACAACACACAATAAACAATATACAACAATAATGCTAGTATAAAAACAAAATGAGAAAAGAAATTATTCTTCATCTTTTCATCTAATGCTTACACTCAGAATAAAGGATAGATCACCCAAAAATAAAAATTCTGTCAATAGTCACCCTCGTGTTGTTCCAAAGGGTGAGTAATTAATGACAGAATTGTAATTTTTGGGTGAACTATCCCTTTAATTACAGCTAAAGTGGATAATTGTGAAAAATCACCAGTAGATGGAGCCACCTCACACAGAGATTACTGAGACCTGTGATACTCCTCATTCAGTCAGGTAAAGCAGTGACAGGTACTGTAATTACACTACCATTCAAAAATATATTTTTAAAGCAATTAGTATTTTATTCAGCAAGGAAGCATTAAATTGATCAAACTTTATAATGTTACCAAAAAGATTTCTATAGCAAATAAATGCTGTTCTGAACTCTCTATTCATCAAAGAATCCTGAAAAAAAAATTAGGCACCACAAATGATTTCAACATGACTATAATAAGAAATGTTTCTTGAGAAGAAAATCAGAATATTAGAATGATTACTGAAGGATCATGTGACACTGAAGACTGGACTTTGCCATCACAGGAATAAATTACATTTTTAAACATGTTAAAGTTGAAAATTATTTTAAATGGTAATGATATCTCCCAATGTTACTGTTTTAACAGTAGTTTTGATTAAATAAATGTAGCCTTGGCAAATACAAAAGACTGTTTTCAAAAGCATTAAAAATCTTGCAGACCCCAAACATTTGAACGGTAGTGTACAAAAGCAAAATGTGCTCTTCCTGTTCTTACCTTTTAAGCCAATGTGCTGTTTGAATGTTCCAGTTATCCAGGAATACCTTAAAGCTGGTGGCAAGCTGAAAATATAAGAGATTACTGATTATAACACTTCTGATTCACTCAGAGGGGAATAAAACCAACGTAACAGTGGCTGAACTGACCTCTATATTCATGATCCTGAGGTTGGAAATGAGATCCCATCGAGGCAAACCATTACTGTCGTAGCCATTAAATCCAAATCCTGCTGCGTTATTGATTGCATCAGCTATTTAGAAATACAGCAAGAGTGTCAATGTAATCACATCAGAAATAATAAATGTTATGAAACCCACAATACATCCTGTAGCAACCAGCTTGTTTCTTTCTACCTTTATAGGTGTAAAAGTGTTTGAATGGAGCAAGAATGTAATTTCCAAATTAGGAATTCAGTGAATTATGAAAATGCTTGATGTTTCATATTTCAAAGAAGCCTGTAATAAAATATACAATAAACATTGGTAGAATTTTCTTGTTAGACCATGTCAAAACCTACTACGGTACATGAATTGAATATCTGCAGACAAATATGAGTTTTAGTTCCATCTTTTATCTGAAGAGGGCAGTAAACACAAGCCATTTGGACCTAGGCTGTGTTGTGTAAGATGTTGATCCTAATTCAAATGTGTCACACAACCAGTCTGCACAACAGACGATGGATGATGCATCCTAATGCGCAATTAATCGTGCCCGAGGTACAGCATAAACGATGATGATGGAACGTGAAAGACAAACTACAGCTCGTGCTTGATTGAATTATTCTTTCCAGTATGGTTCAACAGACACATATATAACACATTAGGGGGAGAGAAAGGATGATTTGGAAATAGAAAAACGGACTAATAAAAGAAGTGTCATGCCTGTTTAAAATGGCATGGGGAATAAAACATGATCAATCTACAAAAACTCTTGACTAGCCTGAGATTTTATAAATATACACATATTCATACATTTATCAGGCTAGTATCAAGTCTTTTTCTTCCTCAGATGGATCATGTCTTATTCCCCCTCAGAAAAATAAGTGTATGATGCCCCTGTGAAAAACATGATATCCATCAATGGAACATAAACAAAAAGAAGATGAAACAAACCAATATCTTTCAGTAAAGATCAAAACAGAAAAGGAGAGAGAAATCTAGCCAGATGGGAAGAGAAGGAGAGGCAGAAAGTCCACGCACCAAGAGTCCAAACAAAGTAGTATTTAGGCCGGGTGGTCAGCATGGACAAATACAGGTAGACCACCTGAGCATAGAAGGGCGTGGTGGCAATAAAATCATCATCAACGTTACGCTCCACAGGACAGACTTTGCAGACGGAGAGAAAGACCAGCAGAGAGATCAAGCAGGTGGCCAGTTTCCGGATGACCTCTGTCTGTTGAGAAACAGAAATGCACAAACCTATATGAACGACCTTCGTTCATCTTCGGAAAACAAAAAAAAAATTTTTTTGATGCATTGCGAGAGCAGTTTTTACTGTATTTTTGATAAAACAAATGCATAATATCTTACCTCAAACTTCTAAGGGTAAACATTTAAGCTACTTGTGACATGAATTGGTGTGTAATGTGAAACAACTTAAAACACACATTTGGTGAAGGGTCGTTCAGTCTGCTCTTCCCATTGACTTTTCCTTTGGTCTCAAGGTCTCTGTGGCGATAGGGGGTGCCCTCAATGAAGGCTATGTAATCGTTATAAGAGCAGGTGGGACCAGCCAAAATCCCCATGAAATTACAATTGTAACTGAAGTACTCCAATAAACTGGGCATTCGTCTGAATAAAACACAAATACAGAGGAAAAGTAGATTTTAAAGTTGCATTAGAACAAATGTAACATCACGTCTAGAAAAGAGACTTGAGATAGCAGTTTAAAATATAAAGGGCAATGCAACTAGTTTTTAAGACCACAATTACACACACACACACACACACACACACACACAATCAAAAACTACATTCCTTCATTTAATTTTGTCTTTGTACTGTCAACATTTTAATAGTAACAGTCTTTTTAGTCTACATACCTTATGGCCAACAGTTTTTGACTTTGGTTTAGTTGATCTTCTTTCCTTGCCATTCCTGTAAACACACACAAACAAAAAAAAAAATATCAATACCAACACAATCAATCCATAATAAACATCCCAGATAATCGATATAGATAGTAGATAAAGCTTCAGCCCACATTCAAGGTAAATGCATGGAAATGATGGACCAGTATATTATTCAAAATATCTCCTTTTTTCTTTTTTCCACATAAGAAACGAGTCATCCGGGTTTGGGATCAGTGTTAATTATGACAGACATTTTTGATTTAGTCTTAGTTTTTAACTTGAGACGAAAATGCTTAATAGACTTAACAGACTCACATTTTAGTCATTTGAGTCTTTTATAGTTTTAGTCGACTAAAAAGTCATAGAATTTTTGTCAACTTTTAGTCATTACTTTTAGCCATTATTTCAGTCAATCTACAGTTACCAGCATTTATTTTGGTAGCTATTTTACTACTTTATTTTACTGCTACTGATGTAGTTTTCAAACAAAAAAAATTGTCATTAATTCCTCCCTTTTTAGACCAAATCAATTAAGCTTATGAGAAATTTGAATCAAGGATTGAATTTGTAAAAATTTGAATAAATTATGACAAAAGTGACAGTGACGTGACATACAGCCAAGTATGGTGACCCATACTCAGAATTCGTGCTCTGCATTTAACCCATCCAAAGTGCACACACAAAGAGCAGTGGGCACACACACACACTGTGAGCACACACCCGGGGAAGTGGGCAGCCATTTATGCTGCGGCACCCGGGGAGCAGTTGGGGGTTCGATGCCTTGCTCAAGGGCACCTCAGTCGTACCCAATACGCCACGACTTCCCCAATTTTCATTTTTGGGTGAACTATCCCTTTAACAGAAGTGAAAAGGGAGCAGCTATAAAAATAATAGTTGTTCATATATAATATAGATAATATATATAATTCATAATTTTTGAAAAAGAAGCATAATAAGACAAATACAAAAGATATACAAATTAAACTAATTTTTCAGATATGGTAGGTTTACTTGACATGTACATTTATTTAACATCTTTTGTTGGTTAAAGGGATACTCCACCCCAAAGTGAAAAGTTTATAATTAACCATACCCCCATGTCGTTCCTAACCCGTAAAAGCTCGGAACACAATTTAAAATATTTTGGATGAAAACTGGGAGGCTTTTTACTGTCCCATAGACTGCCAAATAAATTACACTGTCATAGTCCAGAAAAGTATTAAAGACGTCATCAGAATAGTCCATCTGGCATCAGTGGTTCCACCGTAATATTATGAAGTGAGAAGAATACTTTTCGTACAGGAAAAAAACAATTCAACAATTCCTCTCCTCTGTTTCTCTCCACATCAGCCAAAAGGATACGTTTTTTACGAATATTTACGATTTGATTTGAAAGAAAACAGCGCAACCTTGTGGCGCGGCTGACTCAGAAGAGCGTACGCTGCCTGCGTTCAGCTCATAATCTCCAAAATGTGTACAAAAAGTATTCTCGTCGCTTCATAATGTTACAGTTGAACCACTGATGGCAGATGGACTATTCTGACGACGTCTTTCATACTTTTCTGGATTTTGACAGTGTAACCTCCTGGTTTTCATCCAAAATATCTTAAATTGTGTTCCAAAGACGAACTAAGCTTTTACGGGTTAGGAACGACATGTGAATAAGAGATTAATGGCAAAAAAAATTAAATTTTGGGGTGAAGTATCCATTTAACATTAATGACACGAATAGGTACTTAATTAATGCTGTCCCTTTAAGATGACTGAGACGCGGCATAAATTTTGTCATAATATTTATCATCACATATTAGTTTTAGCCCGTCAGTTTTTGTCCTCATCTTTGTTGACGAAATTAACACTGTTTGGGATGATGGAATGATTATGGCAGACTGGCAAGTTTTGGGGTGAACTATTCCTTTAAATACAATTTATTGGGAAATCCTAAAGTCTAACACTCCCTGGCCTCCCTCTGATTTACAGAAGTAATTAGAGAGGGAAGAAATGTGCTGTAAATTGACTTGGCTTCACGTGGACGACTCATGAGTCTCCTCAGCCTCAGTTGTTTGTCTTCCTGCACGATAAGACAAGGCAGGGTGACCCAGGGTAAGTGGCTTGAATAATTTCGTTGTTTTATTGCCACCCTTGTGCATATAACAAGACGAGCCACTTAAAATGTTTTCATTACGGTTTATGCCCAACTCTGTGAGCAGCAGCAGTGCAGAGACAGAGCTTCACCCACAGTAAGCATCAACATGTCCCAGAGCTAGTGAAGGGGTCAGCAAGGACTTCTATAGGGGATTTTGTCCTATTAGTGTCCTAAAGACCATAGGGAATATCAATGACAGGTTATTCAGGACATCAGGCGAGTGAAACCACTTTATAGGCTTACATACAATTTATGTTACAAAACAAGTAATTTTATATCACAGTAACAGAATATAATCACAAAATCTGTACTGGAAATCAATGAAAATTGCTTCATATAACCACATGGTAATGCCCATTTCTAAATATTCTTCATCTCATTTGATTATGTTCTATATTTAGCTTGACTATGAAGACTAAAAGATACAATTATTCATAACAAATGAATAATATGTCCGACATCAGTGCAAAAAAGCATCATGTTATGTAATATAAACTACAAAAAAAAGACTAAAAACCATAAAACTAATATTAAAATAAAATAAAAAAATGGGACTAAAAACTGATAGCTAGTACATTTGTTCAACATTATTGTTACACCTATTTATAACAAATTCTGCTAGCCCTGACTTTGCATTTTTGCATCCCTCACATGGATATATCTACAATGGCATGATGTCTAAATTAAATTACCACTAGACAGCAATAAAACTACACTGCTTTGTTAAAATGAATGTTAAACTTGCAACAAAAATTTTACAAAAATGTTACTGTAAAAAAAAAAAAAAAAAAAAACTAAACCTGTAAATCGTTATATCATCCAGACTTAATCTACCAGTAGACATTCAGTGAGGAGAATACATCTTAAGGGAATCCACTCTGTTTAGTAGAATCTCCATAACAAAGGTTTGCAGGCCAGCAGCTGAACTCAGCAGAGGACAAAGAAATGCATTTGTGATAACGGTAATATTAAGAAGTGCGGTGTGGGGAGCACACATCATAAGGGTAATCTGTCACCCTGTGGAACAATAGAGTGGTGAAGAGAAGGAGGGAGGTTTGTTTTCATTTGCCTTCATTTCATCCCGCTGCCTTCCATTTCTTTAATTAGTTTCTCAGGCCCTTTGGCAGCACATTTGACAATCACAACTGCAGTCGCCTGGAACAGCATCCAGAACTGAATCCCGATGCATCATTCCAGTGTGTATTCTCAACTTTAACCAAACACACACACATTCACTCACCATCATGGATCTCAAAGGCCACACTGGTTATCTTCTGTGTGATGACCATCATCGGCCTGTCAGAGAGAAAAGGAAAAAGAGACATTTTAATAGAAAATAAGGACAACGAAGCTCAGAAACTTCTCACAGAAAGGCGAAGTCTTACCCCGTGAAATCTGCAGAGTACATTCCGTAATCAAAGACGTAAACCCGGGTAATTTGGCAGAAACTTAAATAACCCAGAGCGACTACCAAACAGTATCTGCAATGTGAACCAAACAGCAGGTTTTAGATTGCAAGCCATTTCTGATGCATTAATGTACTTATGACCATTTTTCTTCAGATGTTACACATAAATTGTTGTTTTACAAGTACTTTGATATCATGAGGGCCTGGAGGATGGCATACAGAGAATTTTATGATCCATTAAAACCAAGAAACAAGCACAAACATCATTTTTAAAGTACGCTAACAAAGAGCTCAAAGATGTTTCTAGAAATGAACTTTCAGTGGTGATGAGGGCTTTTGATCTGCAGAGGCTGAACAGCAGACACTGTGTGTGTGTGTGTGTGTGTGTGTGTGTGTGTGTGTGTGTGTGTGTGTGTGTGTGTGTGTTGTGCATTTTGACTAGTTGATTGGAATAGTTTTCTTAAAATGCATTTCAAATTCTGAATAATTTGTAACATATAATTATTTGCGGTATTTATAAGTGCCCACGATAACATTATCGCGCATATTCATTACCGTAATATATCGCATTACCGAATACCAGCACAAGTCTACCTGTCACTATCATAAACCTTCACAAAACTCTTCTGTGTCCTCTGATCATGCTTTATGCCAGGTTACTGGTTTTGTTTGGTAGATTTAGCATTAAGTTAACTAGATATATATAAGCTTAACTGTACATTCCACTGAGTTATGTCTAAGATGGTGAAAAAAAGCATAGTGGAAAAGATGCTAACACAGTGCATAAAAACAATTTTTTATTTTTTTGCTGTGCATGCAAACGTACTGACTGAGAGTTTACACATCTTCTGTTGTGTTCTGTTCACCTCACATGACAACAGAAGGTCATTAGTCCATGCAAGATCCTTTAATATCACAGAAAAAGCAGAAGCTCCCAGTCATTCTCATTATTTCTCATACAACCCGAATTCCGGAAAAGTTGGGACGTTTTTTAAATTTTAATAAAATGAAAACTAAAGGAATTTCAAATCACATGAGGCAATATTTTATTCACAATAGAACATAGATAACGTAGCAAATGTTTAAACTGAGAAATTTTACACTTTTATCCACTTAATTAGCTCATTTAAAATTTAATGCCTGCTACAGGTCTCAAAAAAGTTGGCACGGGGGCAACAAATGGCTAAAAAAGCAAGCAGTTTTGAAAAGATTCAGCTGGGAGAACATCTAGTGATTAATTAAGTTAATTGATATCAGGTCTGTAACATGATTAGCTATAAAAGCTTTGTCTTAGAGAAGCAGAGTCTCTCAGAAGTAAAGATGGGCAGAGGCTCTCCAATCTGTGAAAGACTGCGTAAAAAAATTGTGGAAAACTTTAAAAACAATGTTCCTCAACGTCAAATTGCAAAGGCTTTGCAAATCTCGTCATCTACAGTGCATAACATCATCAAAAGATTCAGAGAAACTGGAGAAATCTCTGTGCGTAAGGGACAAGGCCGGAGACCTTTATTTGATGCCCGTGGTCTTCGGGCTCTCAGACGACACTGCATCACTCATCGGCATGATTGTGTCAATGACATTACTAAATGGGCCCAGGAATACTTTCAGAAACCACTGTCGGTAAACACAATCCGCCATGCCATCAGCACATGCCAACTAAAGCTCTATCATGCAAAAAGGAAGCCATATGTGAACATGGTCCAGAAGCGCCGTCGTGTCCTGTGGGCCAAGGCTCATTTAAAATGGACTATTTCAAAGTGGAATAGTGTTTTATGGTCAGACGAGTCCAAATTTGACATTCTTGTTGGAAATCACGGACGCCGTGTCCTCCGGGCTAAAGAGGAGAGAGACCTTCCAGCATGTTATCAGCGTTCAGTTCAAAAGCCAGCATCTCTGATGGTATGGGGGTGCATAAGTGCATACGATATGGGCAGCTTGCATGTTTTGGAAGGCTCTGTGAATGCTGAAAGGTATATAAAGGTTTTAGAGCAACATATGCTTCCCTCCAAACAACGTCTATTTCAGGGAAGGCCTTGTTTATTTCAGCAGGACAATGCAAAACCACATACTGCAGCTATAACAACAGCATGGCTTCGTCGTAGAAGAGTCCGGGTGCTAACCTGGCCTGCCTGCAGTCCAGATCTTTCACCTATAGAGAACATTTGGCGCATCATTAAACGAAAAATACGTCAAAGACGACCACGAACTCTTCAGCAGCTGGAAATCTATATAAGGCAAGAATGGGACCAAATTCCAACAGCAAAACTCCAGCAACTCATAGCCTCAATGCCCAGACGTCTTCAAACTGTTTTGAAAAGAAAAGGAGATGCTACACCATGGTAAACATGCCCCGTCCCAACTATTTTGAGACCTGTAGCAGAAATCAAAATTGAAATGAGCTCATTTTGTGCATAAAATTGTAAACTTTCTCAGTTTAAACATTTGCTATGTTCTATTGTGAATAAAATATTGGCTCATGTGATTTGAAAGTCTTTTAGTTTTCATTTTATTAAAATTTAAAAAACGTCCAAACTTTTCCAGAATTCGGGTTGTACACACACTCGACACATTCAGCTCAGGTCCCTAGATACTGCAGGTGTGAGAACGAAGACAGACGAGGTGTGTGTGTGTGTGTGTGTGCTTACCTTTCAACAATGTGAGTGTGTTTAGCAGAATGCCAAAAATAGAATGGTCTCAACCACAGTATGTTTCCCAAAATGACACAACCAGTAACGTCAATAGCCTTTCTACACAACCCACCAATAGAAGACAGAAAAAGAAGGAGGAAGAATTGTTTACCCCAACAACTACCCCTGAATCATCCTAAGACAGTAATATCTCCTCATTTGAAACAAAATGTCCCTAAAGGACCATTTGGCAGAAGACTGATATTGAGGCAGTTTTATATTTTCCATCTAGTAAAAAGTTTCTGGCAGCTGGCAGTAGACAGCAGAGGGGAAATAATGGAAGATTTTATTACACCCGTGAGGAGGACAGTGACTGATGGCCAGCGGGTGAAGATAATGATCTCTTTCTCATTATAATTATCTCTGGGTCAGTTTTCAACTCTTTCATCAGAAGAGATGGTCTGTAAGAGAGGGGACGGCTTCTATCAGCATGGACCTCAGTTCACCTTACAAATGAAAAGGGGGCCATAAAGTTTTCACTCACGTCTGGGTTCAACTGAATTCAAAGTAATGTATTGGTGTTCACAACCAGATTTACTCCTCTGTTGTTATGTATTTCCTAGTGAAACAGTAGATTTAGCTTTGAGGCCATTTTTGTAGAGTCAACACAAGAAATGCTGTATTTGTCCAGCTATTTCATGGGCTTTTTCAGTAGTAAATGGAGTCACTTTAATGTTGCCTTTAATGCAACAACAACTTTAAAGCACTTTTGAGTACTTTTCCATGTTGTTATAGTTATGAAATTATGAACTCACTTGTGCATGTGCTCAACTCCAGTCAGAATCATTATTCCATAAGTAATGCCACTCTGGAGCAAGAAATGAAGAGCATACCTGAAGAAGAGAGAGAAAAATGTTGTTTCTATAATACAGCACATTTTTGCTTTCAAATGATACTTACAGTATATAACTACTCATTGAAAAATGAAAGGCAGGACTCTTAACTCTTAATATGGCAGTTGTAGGAACAGATTTCCACCTTGCAGAACAGCCTATAGACTTTCTGATAGAGGTGAAGGCTAGATGTAAATACACATTATCTGGATCAGCATAAAAACAGTTTTTAGTGTAATCTAAGCTAAAGAACCAAGATACCTTTAGCTGCTAGCGCGAATACCTGCTAAAATTGTAAAATTTAAACCCAGACTCAACAAATGAAACTCCGTTTATGTAAAGAAAAGAAACGTATATAGAAGCTTATCTGTAAGACACACTTTAAGAATTTAATAATGGTTTGAAAAGATGATACTAAAGAGCAGCCAGACGTTTATCTATCCTTTATTATCATGAGTGTGGCCTATTGATCTGTTTGTCTTATTAAATGAGATGTTAATGAGTTCCGGATTTTAGTCTCCGCTGACACATCAATACAAGCTTGTGTGAGCTGAGTCAAAACACACACTAATGTTTCTTAAACTATGTTAGTATCGACAATAATATTTTCTGAATATGCAATATTGTGGGGAAAAAAGTGCAGCATTATATAAGTGAAGTGAAGTAAACTGACGTGTGGCCAAGTATGGTCTCCCATACTTGGAATTTGTGCTGTGCATTTACGCCTTCCAAGTGCACATACACAGTAGTGAACACACACACAAACTGTGAACACACACCCAGAGCATTGTATGTGCATAACCTTTAAACCTTCTTTTAAAAAGTGTCACAATCCAAAAATGGGACCCACCACTCAACAAAATTCATTGTAACCATGAAAACTCGCATTTCTGTTTTCCAAATCCTGTTTTAGTTTGAATCAAAAGTTGTAATGTTGTCTCTCATCTCACAGATGACTTGCTGTTGCACTGAGCTGAGAGAGTCAAACAGGTGTATTTACAACTGAAACATACCACATCATTGGATACTTGACAGTGTACAACAAACGTCAGCTTCAGCTCTTTTTATTGTCCTACAAACCGTTTGTTTATTCCGTATCAAATCTCTCTCGTTTCACACACTGCTACATTTTCTATTGATTGGCGTCTGTTGTATCTTTCTGGAATGTCAGACCAGCACAAATCCTGCAGTCCAGCAGCAGGGAGTACAAGCAAAAACTGGTTTCAGTTTCAATGCGGACACACAGAGAGGGATGTGTCAGTATGGACAGCAGGCACATACTCACCAGCCAAAGCAGAAGAGGGCAAAGTAGATGCCCAGCAGTGTGGCCACCACATGCCGCACAAAAGGACTGGTTTTGCTGGGGTGCAGATAGAGCCTGAACCACACGGCTGTGAGCAGGGCACAGAGCTGACATACTACAAAGTTCACCTAAAAACAAAGAAACCAACAAAAAACACAACTGATCATCAACTGAACCATTACGGCCAAAAGGCTGATACTTAAATGAGATGTATAACTTTTCAGATACGTTTGTCACTTCTGAGGCAGAGCTATTTTAATAAACATGTATTTATTTAAATGCATTTTACATGTAAAAATGCTGTAAACAGGCAGCTTTTCACTTCACAAGATGTTAATTTATGGACTGGAGCTGTTTTGATGTTTTTATTAACTCTTATTCTGACGGCACCCATTCACTGCAGAGGATCCATTGGTGAGTAAATGATATAATGCAAAATTTCTCCAATTGTGGGATACCTGGTGAAGAAACAAACTCATCTACATCTTTTATGGCCTGAGAGGGAGTACATTTTCAGCAAGTTTCCATTTTTGGGTGAACTATGCCTTATCATTTTAAAGTAATTAGTTACAAATTTTTATGTCTTACCAAAATCAACTAGAAAATTTCATAAAATGCCCATCCCAAGCACAACACAATAAAGTGAAAAGCATCAAGCATTATTCTGTTGTCATTTGGTTTGCATTTGGTAGCCCCGCCCACACTGAAACCCCATTGGCCCAAATACTGCTACACATATCTGTACATATAATATATTCTGATATTCAGTGTGCATAGAAAAACTACAGTATTTGACACTGGAAACATGTCACTCGCCCCAGGTGTGAAGATTATTATTAAAGACAATGGAATTTAGAAGAAAAAATAAACAAACCACAACTAACAGGGTGAGAGAACAACGATTCAACATTGTTCCAGGAGAACGTCAGAAGGTTGGCAGGACTCAGTGAGGTTTCTGCAGTATTTCAGGGCCCTGCAAGCCTTGTGACCTATTTTAAAGACAATGCCTCGCGTTTTACACTGACATGCTTCTCATGAAAGCCAAAGACATCCACAGCATGAGACTGGGAGTTGTTTCTTGAGTGGAAACTGTGAAGTTTCTACTTCAAATCATCTGAAGACAGATATATATCTTCAACCAAATTCAAACATTTTTACATCTGTAAAGAGCTTTATTCCTATGCTTTATACATATACTCTCATTGTCACTAAAAGAATTGCCTTTAAAAACATTACATTCAAAGCATTATAATAATATTATTAAATATTAAAATATTTAAACATAAAACCCAAAACTAAACTCAATTTTAGATACTTCGAGATTTGTATTAAGTTTAGTTTAGTTTTTTGTTAACTACAAACAAAGACAGAATTCACACACCACACAATAAAATCTATTTTTGCCCTCCGACCTCAACAACATCTGCGTTCAACACCTGTAGAATAGCACTTAATAAATCCACCACAACAAAGACACCACTTGTTTTTGCAATATCCAGTACATCTGTCAAGTGTGATCTGCAGACCAGGCCAAGAGGTTTATGGGAGTTTCTTAGCTGCATGCTTTAACTTGTATGTAGCACTAGCAATGCTGTATGCTCATGAATGCCAAGCACACTGTTTGATGCGGAGACTGAATAATGCTGGTAAGAAATTGAGTTAGTTATAATTATGAAGGCTTACATAATGTCTCAGACACAACATAAAATAATCCTTGACAGATGAAGGATTATCAGTCGGTTTTGACAGGGGCTCGTTTGCCAGCTTCTATAACTTCTTTGCAGACTTCCTGTTGCTCTCTCACTCAGTTTTATCTGTCCATCTGTCACACTTGCAGCAAGCAAATACAAAACACTAAATAAGCCAGTTAGTTATTAATAAGTTATAGGAAATCACACAGTTAAAAGGTCAAAAACAGTCATAAATGTGCCATAAATAAAGAAATGGCCTTGTAATATCGCCACAAAATTAAATAAATTATAAATATTTGACACCAGCACCACGTTCATGGTGGCCCAACCAGCAACATAAAATTCTTGAGCTATAGCCACAGTGTCAAACATTTCAACACAAAGCCACAAGTCACAAAAAAAGCATTTTAGCTGCATTGTGATTAGGGATGCAAAAAGATGGAAAGTTTCCAGTAAATTTTGGAAATATTCCAGAAATTTTGGAAACTTCCCAGAAATGTTGGAAACTCCCCAGGATTATTTGGAATATTCCAGGGATTTTTGTAAAGTTTCTGGAACTGTTCCAACCTAATTGTGATAAAACAAATCATACTACAAATTAATAAACTTATAGTTATGGTGCTTTTCCCCTGCGTGGTACGAGTCGGTAAGGTTCAGTAATGTACGGCACGGCTCGACTCAGTTTGCGCTTCCACTGCAGTTTAGTACCAAACCGAACCGTACTATGCCATAGCATGCAGTGGAAAAGGGCCATTTGTGTCTGCAAAAGAAAGAGCAAATTAATTTTACTTTGCAGTGGCAGACTGCTTTCTGATTCTCAGTCCCCAGTAAACAGAGAGCACATACTGCTTAGATTCAGACTTTCAGAGATTCAGAGAAAAGGTGCCATGAAAGAGAACACCAACTCAATATAATCAATACAGATTATAAAGCATGCTCTCGTAAGTGCTCAATGTTAAGGGCAGTCAAGGAGAGAGAAGAGGAAAGAGGAGCTTGAGCAAACATTTTTGCAGAAGAACGTTAAAAAGGCTCATTCACAAGCTCTGCCTTAAAGGGGTCATTTGATGCGATTTCAAGTTTTCCTTTCTCTTTGGAGTGTTACAAGCTGTTCGTGAATAGATAATATGCTAAAGTTTGCAAAGACTAAAGTCTCAAACCCAAAGAAATATTCTTCATGAAAATTAAAAGACTCATCCACGCCCTCCTAAAATGCTTCGTTTAACCATGACCCCACATATCTACATCACTGTGTGGGAAGATTTGCATAAAACCACCCAAATGTTCACGCAAAGAAAGTAGGCATACTTTGATTCTTGCTGTAGTATTGTTGCTGCCACCGCCGCCATGTTGTGGAGACACTGTGTTTTATTGCGAAAGCGAAAATACTGTCATTTCTCTGATCACAATTGCAGACATGGTTTTATGTTAACGCGGCGCAATGTATTGTTGTTTTTATTTCTCGTCGCACCAGGCCATGGCATCACAATATGGTAAAGGGGGTAACATTTCCATCAAAGCTTTAGGCATTCAGCCAATTACATTGCACTGGATAGCTGGCGAATCAGCGCACACCTCGCTTTTCAGAACGATGAGCTTTGTAAAAATCGAAGAAAGAAAGGCAGGGCATAGGGGAGAAACAATAATGTACAGCATGTGGAAAATAATGTGTTTTTTAAACCGTAAAAAGCATAAACATTTCATTACACCAAATACACAAAATAATGTTCTTGTTTAGCAATGCAGATGCTGGTAAACTTTTGACCTTCTGACACAACAAAATGAGCCCATTTCTGTGTATTTACTACTTTATCATTTTTCAAAAAGGTCTTGATAAGAAGGACTTCTAGTGAAACTATTAAACTTACATTCGGGTGATTTAATATAATCATAAAAGCTAAGTAGTAATTTTCTGTGCTATAACATAAGGGAATTCAAGGAAACTCCTTTGTGATTTCGCATAAGAAGAAGAAATTGTGTGTGTGTGTGTGTGTGTGTGACGAGTGGGGCGGGGCCGAGGGATGTGGGAACACGAGTGAGGCCGGTGGAGTGATTGGGAAATCCGCTACACCTGCGACCCACCACCGGTCTTGAGTCCAACAGAGGAGATGGAAGGATATAAAACTGGAGCGACGACAGTGAAGGACGAGAGAGGACCAGGCCTGGGCTTTTAGTTGTGTTTTGGTTTTTATTTGCGCGCACCAGGGGCTGGTTCGCTGTTTTGTGTTTATTTTGTTATTAAAGTTTCATGTTGATTGTCCGCCGGTTCCCGCCTCCTTCTTGCCGAAGATTACAAAGGTTGTAATTCATTACAGTGGTGCCGAAACCTGGGAGAAGGAGGGACGCGCTGCTGAAGATCCCTCGCCGCTGTGGTGAATCCGCGGTGCCATCGAGCAGGCGAGGAGGGATGCCGCCATGGACGCTCGAGGCGGTGGACTGGAGCGAGTTGCCGGGGACGGGCGAGCTCGCTGCCGACCGCCCACGATATGGAGGGGCGGCTGCTGTCCGTCAGGGAGTGGAGGAGTCGGCGCTGTTCGCCAGAGGGCCGGAGCCTGCTGCCTCCGTGAAGGTATCCGGAGGAGCAGGCAACGGGGGACTCCTGCCGGTTGCCCAAAACCGGAGGAGCCATCGCCGTCCACCGGGCGGCGGAGGAGTGTCGTGCCGTCCGCCGAGGGCCATCCAGTGCCACCGCCAGGCACCGCGGAGGAGATCACCCAGCCGGTGGAGGGCCGAGCAGCAGTGCGTCTGGGAACCAGAATTTTTTTTTTTTCCTCTCTCCCCTCTCTCATCTCTGTCGCTCCTCCTTCCATCTCCGTTTCTCTCGCCTCGTCTGTCCTACCCCCAGGTTCCCGCAGGTCCCCGTGAGCATTCCCCCCCGGAGGGAGGGGGGGGGGGGAGTAGAGCGCAGTCTCGAGGGTACCCCCCGGCCTGCGAGGGGCGATGGGGGTATGTGACGAGTGGGGCGGGGCCAAGGGATGTGGGAACACGAGTGAGGCCGGTGGAGTGTTTGGGAAATCCGCTACACCTGCGACCCACCACCGGTCTTGAGTCCCAGAGAGGAGATGGAAGGATATAAAACTGGAGCGACGACAGTGAAGGACGAGAGAGGACCAGGCCTGGGCTTTTAGTTGTGTTTTGGTTTTTATTTGCGCGCACCAGTCGTCCGTGAGGGGCTGGTGCGCTGTTTTGTGTTTATTTTGTTATTAAAGTTTCATGTTGATTGTCTGCCGGTTCCCGCCTCCTTCTTGCCGAAGATTACAAAGGTTGTAATTCATTACAGTGTGTGTGTATTAACGCTGTCAGTTTAACATGTTAACTTAAATAATTAATTATGAAATATAACACGATTCAAATATTTGAGCACAGTTAACCCACTGGCCCCACTCCCAGACCTGTACGTCATCTTACATTTCATACAGCTGACTATAGACAAATATGATGCAGGGATACAACTCAATTATGCCCAAAAATTCAAGACACTGGGAAAAAATCTAAATAAATGCCCCTGTATGCGTTTTTGTCTCATATTTATATCATATGATAACCGATATCACACCAGTAGAGAGAGCAGTAGTCAATAGGTGCGTTCGACTTCACGCAGCACTGCGCAACCCGATCGCAATCTGACTTGAAGCAGTGCATGCCAGTTAGAAATTTTGCCTGACTTGAGACAGCGCAGGCGCCACATGACTATCACGTGTGGTATCAAAGTACCACGAGAGTGTTTTGAGAGCAGCCGGCTGACTCAGCTGCCGCAGTTTCTCTAGAGCGACTGCAGGAGCGCTGATGACCACACAGCTGCTTCACGATTGGCCAGATTCACCGCTTGACAATGATCACGTGTGTTTCGGGTTAGACAAACCTTTTCAGTTCCAATAATGGCAACAAATCTGTGTTTTTAGAATGGTAAAAGCATTTTTGTATTGTAGTAGCAATGTTGTATTGAGTCACGTTTATCATACAACACTTATAAAAGCATATATACTACCACTTTATTAGTATTCAAATAGTTAATATGATTATTTTGAACTTTATTCTTGAATAGATGGCACTGTATTATATAAAAAGTGTTTATGTTTCTCATGGAAATGTTTCTTAAACGGCTGTGTATATGACAAATATTGCATTTAATTCACTTCATCAGTGATAAAGTATGCTAACACCACGTGAGTGTCACTAACGGTCTCATGTCCCATAACGTATTGTCAAAGTACAGCGGATGCCTAAAGCATATTATCCAATACCCAACTGACATGAGGAACTCAAATAACAGCCTTGAACCTGCTCACCTTCATCAATAACTCAGCACGTCTGCACTGCTCCATGCTGACGTGTTACTGTTCCTATGAAGCAAGCTAGCCAGAAAAGTTGGACCTCTCCTTTATTCCGTCTCTCTCTCTCTCTCTCTCTCTCTCTATCTTCTTTAATTAATGATCCTTAATGTGTCTCATTACATTCCTAGTCTCCTTTATGTCCAGGTTACCTGGTGCCTGATCTCCAGTGTCACCTGAGCAGAGGTCCATCATCTCAGAGCACAGGCTAAAGCTGTCTGCACCCTGTTGGAGATATCTAACTACATCCGAGAATCTGCCAAACCTACAAATTCTGATAAGCAGCAGATGAATCTGATTTCTTTCTGTATGTGTGACTCAGAGGCAGAGGACCGTGCTTGGGCTTGGCTACAAATATCCTGGAGATTCATCAAAGTCAGCTGATGCAGGGAAAGCGAAAGGCCTCTACACTTCATCAGGTGGTGAATGTCACCGCTGAGATACTAAATGTGCCAATTGTCAGAACAAATGAACTTGAGACTGAACAGAGAATGAATAAAAGAACAGGGGATTTCAAAAGTACTTGGCGATTTTAGCAAAAATGTAAAGTTTCAGAGGGAGAGTTTTCTTGACAAAAGAGAAAAACTGGGAAAAATGTGCACTGATAAAGTCTTGAGTGATGTCCTTTTGTAACTATAGGGTCAAAATATATATTTCATGCTGACTCACGAATACGGTTACAAAAAATCAAAAAGCAAAACAAAGCACAACAAATGTTAATGTGTAAAACAACAAACAACAAATACAATTTCTGCACTCGTTATAGTGAACATATAAGCTGTATATGTGGGTTCCACATACATTTAAAAGCACTACATTTAAAAACCTTCACATTTCATATCGTTCAGTAAAAACTGCTACATTCAGATGAGCTTTGCATACTATGGCATATTTATGGTGTTCTATATGTTAAATGGCCTGTATGATGAGCAAAAATAATTATAATAATTATAATAATGGAGAATTATTGCTTCGATTATAGCAATTTAGTTTAAAAGAGACTATCTGATTGGCCTACCAATAAGCAAAAGGGAAAGTATTTGGGAAACCTGTTAAAGAACCATCACTATTTTTGCATTTCCCTTTGGTATCGCTAGAGGCGCAAAGATGACTCACTTTAGCTTGAAGTGCATCAGCTTTTTGTGGCAATCCTTGAGAAGCCTGTCGCTAAGACACGGTCCTCCTGAAAATAAAAGAGGACACTGAGGTGCAGAATGAAAGCTGCCCTCTGCAGTCATCAGTCTTTTGAGTTGTCACTGGACACATGCTTGGCCTGATTGATTTGCTCTCCACTCCGAGCACTTCTATGGAGATCAAAGCAAAGTAACCTTTTTCATATTTCTTGCAGTGAGATGCAACTGAAATCAAATTGTAAATTTTATTCTGCATGGGATATAAAGTGATATAGAGCAGGAATATTTTCCCTCTTAGTACTGTGTTGATCACATTCATCTGGTTTAACTTCAAAACCCAGATTTTCAACATCACTAAGCAACCCAACACACACAAAATTTAAAATGACAAAAGTGAACAAAAATTCCCTTAAAACTAAATAAATAAATACATTTATTAATTGGTTTATTATTGGTTTCTAAACATATCTTGAATGTTTTTAGGTCGACCGACATTGATTTTTGGATGGCTGAAGATGATAAAGCCAATAGAAGATCACATGATAGAGCACTATTTAATTTAAAGTTAGTAAATACCACATGCATAACAATCATGAAATTAAATCAATCTTTATTTTACAGAATATTTACTAAAATAATTAGAGGAAAGTAATTCAAAAGGAATCCATTAAAAACTAAAAAGTGAGCTTGCGAAAAATAAATACGCAAAAAACAGGTAGCAACTTCTTGCTTGATTCTTTAAATCATTGTTTTTTCCATAAGGAAATGAGGAAAAACATAAATAAAGTAAACTTTGTAATCAGTTGCACACTAAGTAATGTTAACTCTAGCCACACTAAGAATCATATTCCAAGTAATTTCATGTATGCAGTGGAAATAACATTAATGTGACGTTCTGTTACACAAAGACAAAAAAAACTAAACTAACTACACTTGGTGTCTTAACTCAGGCAGTCCTGTCAAAATAGAAGTCACATTTCCAACAATTATTGAAAAATTTATGTGCCAATTGTGACAATTAAAAAATGCCAAATATTGGCCGATAATAATGGCATTGGCAATCTATCGTTTGACAAATAGTTTTGATTACTCACTCTTGTCTAAAAATGTGCTTATGCAAGAGATTTTTAATACAACATTATTACTTCTAAATATAATATAACTAGAGCCCGACCGATATATCGGCCGGCCGATATCACTTCAGCCGCTAATGCATTGCTATATTAGATTAGCCACAAAGCTAATACCATGTTTATCAGTGGAAGAGCGCGAACGTTAATAGGAGGTCAAACTATAACGTTAGCATTTAACTTATTCTTATTCTATTGCGGTGTGTTTCCCACATAATGACCGCGTAATTGGGCCTTTCACACAGGACGCGGTATGCACGGCGCTTGCCGCTGGGTTCAGCGTTGCCCTTCAGATACAACGCGATTTGCGCTGCGCTATGGCGTAGGCGGAGTTTTAAAAACGTTTAGCGAGTGCTCTTTCATAGTCTGTTGTTCCTCCTTTCGGTCAGCAGCCAACATCTGTCCCGTTGTAAGAAGCGAGCGATAGCGCTAGTCCTGCTGATGAGAATTAAGAGAGAAGCAAGGAACAAGAGGCTACCGTCAGGTCCAGAGAACAATTTGGTGAATTCAGGCTGGTTACGTTACTCTAACGCTAATATACAACCCGAATTCCAGAAAAGTTGGGACGTTTTTTAAATTTTAATAAAATGAAAACTAAAGGAATTTCAAATCACATGAGCCAATATTTTATTCACAATAGAACATAGATAACGTAGCAAATGTTTAAACTGAGAAATGTTACACTTTTATCCACTTAATTAGCTCATTTAAAATTTAATGCCTGCTACAGGTCTCAAAAAAGTTGGCACGGGGGCAACAAATGGCTAAAAAAGCAAGCAGTTTTGAAAAGATTCAGCTGGGAGAACATCTAGTGAATAATTAAGTTAATTGATATCAGGTCTGTAACATGATTAGCTATAAAAGCTTTGTCTTAGAGAAGCAGAGTCTCTCAGAAGTAAAGATGGGCAGAGGCTCTCCAATCTGTGAAAGACTGCGTAAAAAAATTGTGGAAAACTTTAAAAACAATGTTCCTCAACGTCAAATTGCAAAGGCTTTGCAAATCTCATCATCTACAGTGCATAACATCATCAAAAGATTCAGAGAAACTGGAGAAATCTCTGTGCGTAAGGGACAAGGCCGGAGACCTTTATTGGATGCCCGTGGTCTTCGGGCTCTCAGACGACACTGCATCACTCATCGGCATGATTGTGTCAATGACATTACTAAATGGGCCCAGGAATACTTTCAGAAACCACTGTCGGTAAACACAATCCGCCATCCCATCAGCAGATGCCAACTAAAGCTCTATCATGCAAAAAGGAAGCCATATGTGAACATGGTCCAGAAGCGCCGTCATGTCCTGTGGGCCAAGGCTCATTTAAAATGGACTATTTCAAAGTGGAATAGTGTTTTATGGTCAGACGAGTCCAAATTTGACATTCTTGTTGGAAATCACGGACGCCGTGTCCTCCGGGCTAAAGAGGAGGGAGACCTTCCAGCATGTTATCAGCGTTCAGTTCAAAAGCCAGCATCTCTGATGGTATGGGGGTGCATAAGTGCATACGATATGGGCAGCTTGCATGTTTTGGAAGGCTCTGTGAATGCTGAAAGGTATATAAAGGTTTTAGAGCAACATATGCTTCCCTCCAAACAACGTCTATTTCAGGGAAGGCCTTGTTTATTTCAGCAGGACAATGCAAAACCACATACTGCAGCTATAACAACAGCATGGCTTCGTCGTAGAAGAGTCCGGGTGCTAACCTGGCCTGGCTGCAGTCCAGATCTTTCACCTATAGAGAACATTTGGCGCATTATTAAACGAAAAATACGTCAAAGACGACCACGAACTCTTCAGAAGCTGGAAATCTATATAAGGCAAGAATGGGACCAAATTCCAACAGCAAAACTCCAGCAACTCATAGCCTCAATGCCCAGACGTCTTCAAACTGTTTTGAAAAGAAAAGGAGATGCTACACCATGGTAAACATGCCCCGTCCCAACTATTTTGAGACCTGTAGCAGAAATCAAAATTGAAATGAGCTCATTTTGTGCATAAAATTGTAAACTTTCTCAGTTTAAACATTTGCTATGTTATCTATGTTCTATTGTGAATAAAATATTGACTCATGTGATTTGAAAGTCTTTTAGTTTTCATTTTCTTAAAATTTAAAAAACGTCCCAACTTTTCCGGAATTCGGGTTGTAGCTTCCTTTTTAGCAGGCCCCTTAAATGCTTGCTATTAACTTGTTTGAAGGTGGTTCTTCTCAAAATTGACAGCGGTGTGTTCATGACACTAACGTTAACCATTCAACTTCGAATTGATTCCGTAATCTTCCGGTAATAGTAGGCAAGACGATGTTTTGATTCAGACTGCACAAAGAGAAGAGGAGAAGATATACGGGTCCGTTGTGAATGTGTCTGTGAGAGCAAATATAGTGTAGTTACAGTAACTACAGTAGGTGCGTCAGAAATGATTAAACCAGAGGGGACATGTAAATAAATGTGAGCTGAACAAGCGCTTTTTTTTAACATATTTTTTCAAAGCAGCTTTACAGACATAACAGGAAAATGTTGAAATAATATTGTTAAATATAAGTAGGTAATACCTATTGCTTGACAAATAAAAAAAATATATATATTTCTCATTTTTGCCTATGTAGGAGATCCCAGTTTATTATTATTATAATTCTAATGATGACATGAGTAATGATACATGGTGATATTATTAATACACATGCTTATTCTTTCTCTGTCTCTCTTTCTGCCTACAGATGGCTGAAAAAGGTGAATGCTGTAGCAGCAAAGTGTGGGACTACTTCTGCAAATACTTTAACTTTAGTATTATAATTTATTTACAGTACACACACAGACTGTTAAAACCAGCTTCAACTGGAAGAAAGTAAAAGTGTTAAATGTTTAAAACCAGACTGTTTTTTGATCATTAAAAAAATATATACTTTTGATGTGCAATTGTTTAGTCATTGAGACTGTAATCTAAGTTTTTTTAACATAATCCCTTCTGGAAAATGGTTTATACAGCCCACATACATAGAACAGGCAGATATTTTGCTATTGAATGTTGTGTAAGTGCAGTTTATAGGAAATGGGTCTAATATCCAGATTATTTTTAAAATCAAAATATCAGCTTATAAATCGGCTCTTTTCGAGTTAATATCGGCATCGGCCCCCAAAAATCCATATCGGTCGGGCTCTAAATATAACAGAGCACCTGCATTTTTCTTTCACTGTGGTTTCAAATGTAATTTCATACTCCCATTTTCCTTCCAGTGCCCAGTCACAGATCAAACATCTGAAATCAAACCTTTTTATCAATCCTGCTTCATAGCCATGAGGGTCCATCATAACATTTATGCAAGAAGCATTTATGGTAGGGTGAGCTCTACAACACTTAACCCATTCATCTTCCTAACCAAATGCCTGCCCTTGGCTATGGCATTGGAATTACAAATAAACTAAGCCCTTGATGCTACAGGAAAATCTGGAGGAGATGGACCACTCCAATGAGAGCTTCAAAAGCAATGTGTGATGGTTATTAAGATTGAATGAGCTTTTGTCTTGGGTATTCAAAGGCAAAAGTTGGTTAATTTATCTTAGAAATGGACTGGAGTTGGAGTGGAATGGATATCAGTTATCCTTGCTTGCACTTAGCATCAGTTATAGATCCAATGATCTTATTATTACATTTAGATGGATTCTACAGAGCTCTTCATGCCACAGGATTGGCCACAAAAAACTTTCAAAGAAAGTAATTTCATGCAACAACATTTCACAAAATACTTTGAGATAAAATGTCATTTCTAATAATTTTTTTATCAATTGCAATAATCTTAAAGGACTAAAATATAAAACAATTAGGAGTCATTTTCGGGGTCTTTATGCATTAGGGATGCACAATATTAAAACGAGTATATTGATGTTATGCTAATAAGTGATAACAGATTAAATAATATGCACATAATAAATGTTATCAAAAATAACTTCAAATTTACATTATGAAATAATGGCAAAGATAATCTAAATGCAAAAAAAATGTATAATCAATATCAACTGATATGGATGAATTATTTTAAAAAAGTAATAGTGAATCATAACAGATAAATATTTAATAGCTATTAAAATGTATTATTCCACTTTAAAAAACATGTGTTCTCTTCTGCTGTGTTCCATCTGCTGTTTATGAAGACAAGAATGCATCACATGTACATGCCAGATTATTATTTTTTTAAATGTGTAGTATTTCACAAAAAAAGACCTTTAGAATAATCACTTGTGTTTTTAATTGTCTTAGTTAAAATATTTATAAGGCCAAGCTTTGGCTGCACACTTAATTCTTGGATAGGCCTTGTTTGTTATGTAATCCGCAAAACAGCAATGTGGCAACTTGAGTATTTGTTTTTCCTCCAGCACACGAGTGAATATGCTGCGTTACAGAGTAAACCGCAGTCTCTAAAACACTTTCACGCTAGGATTCATATCCCCTGGAGACCTGCTAAATTAATCTGCATCTTCTGAGAGACTCAAAGAGCGCACTGCTCCACATTACTCAAAGAAAAATGATCAAGCAAATTCCAAATTAAGAGAGCATGATGCCAATTTAAGAACCAAAGAAATGCTTCTCTTTTGTTCATTCTTTATTTTTGTGGTGTTACATGAATAGGCACTTTATAACTTGATTGTACTGTTTTTTTTTGTGTGTGTGTGTGTTTGTCTGTAGTGGTTATTGATAAAGGGCCCAAAATTCAAATGTGAATTAATCACGTGTTTGGAAGCTGTCTGTCCTTTTTTTTTTTTTTTGTGGGGGTTTGGTTTTGTTTTGTTAATGTTAAAAATAAAGACCTCAATTATAAAAATAAAAAAAACAAAGAAATATATGATGACTCTCTGAATAACCTACACATCCAGAATGAGTTTAAGATTAATTTTAGAGTGTGAATTATTGTTTCCTCAACTACATGTAAATATAACACCCAACACCCTCATACATCATCCACCCGGAGTTGCTTCCATGTACAACTGTTGGCGCAAGCTACTGATTATTACATTTTGAATATGGATATTTTTCTTACAAAAACACATCGATTCACTACAAGAGGCCTTTGTTCACCCCCGGAGCCATGTGAGACACATCTTTTACGGATGGGCACTTTTTATTTAACTTCTTTTGGACTGAAGCAATGCAACACCAGCTGACTGACATTAAACAGCTTGAAAGATCAAAGACCATTTTTCAAATAACTCCTACTGGATTCATCTGAAAGAAGAAAGTCATATACACATAGGATGACTTATGAGTGGGTGAGTAATCTTTGAGCTAATTTTCATTTTTGGGTGAACTAACCCTTTAAGTTGTTAGTTGCTATATACGTAGATGCAAATGTAGATAGCAAATTCTCTCAGATCAGCACTTCATATGATTTATTAGTGTAAGCCTTAAACTCAATCAAACCGACAAAGGCTCCACAGATTAGGTACATAAGAGCTGACTAATGAATTTGGAGGCCTGCACAACAATACACATGGGTGTTATTTGCATTAATGAGGCATGGGGTCTTTGTTAAGCAAAGTTCAGTTATTGTGGCATTGTTAGATAAGAAAACCACCTTCCACTGTTCATTCAGCCCAAGAAACCAACACCTCTCACAGTCAAATGGTTAAGCAGAGCATAAAATGTTAACACGCCACTTCTTGATTCACTAAAGGTCTCAGCAATCCATCCGTGTTCACTGAGCACTGAATACACCAGGGATGTACAGATATGGAAATTCTGGCCAATACCAACAATCATTGTCATGGCAGATAATCAAGAATGGTAGACAGATACAAAATTATGTCATCTTGGTTAAAAAAAAAAAAAAAAAAAAAATTAGTTTTAAATGCTATAAATGAATTGATTGCTGAATAAACCAGGGATGCACTAATACGGAAATGTTGGCTGATACCAATACTTATTTTAATGTCATGGAAGATAATCAATAAATGGCAAATACTGTATATAATTTATATTCAATATTTTTGGTAAAAACAAATGATATAATTTAAAATTACACTAAAAATAAAATCAATAGTTTGAAATGCTATAATTGACTGATCACTAAATGCACCATGGATGCACCTATATGGAAATTTTGGCTGATGCCAATAATTATTTTGATGTTATGGCTGATAATCATGCTAGATATTATTGTGTTATTCTATTATATATTATGTTATTTACTCAATATGGTACCTATCTTAAAATATTATGCATGATTATGAAAGTAATTAATATATTGATCAATATGCTGAATTATTCTTAAATACTAGATGTCTTAAAGAGGATTGGATATATAAAGGCCCTCCTATTGGGCAGTACTGGTAGTTTTCCATTGAACTGCACCTGTGAACTGAAGTATGGATTTCCAGAAGTTGACAGATTTGATGAATGCCTCCTGGGATCACCGCCAACCAATAGGAGGCGGCAAAATAAACGTTTTCATAAAATGGTTGATAAGGCCAAGTTCCACCATTAAAGCATGGAAAAGGTGGGTTAGAAATAAATTGTGGCAAATTGGACAGGCATAGCCAATAGTCATATGGAACTCCGTTTCTTGAGTTTTATTTTACGACTTTGAGAAGACCATTGTTTGTTCCACAACAATATATAAAACTATAGACTATTTTGGTTCAAATTAAAAATATAATAATATAATATTATATAATATACAATATAATATTGTATTGGGTGCCATTAGATATAAATCATTTTGTTTGGCTGATTACAAACAAAACAAAAGTTTTATTTTATTTATCAACTTAGACGAGTTGATAGGTACCTCCCCCGTCTCAGAGCGCGCCACTATGCTAGTGTTTAGTTTAGTACCATTCATTCCTTAGAATCCAATCAGGGATGAATTTAGAAGCCCCCAGACACTTCCATGTTTCGCTATTTAAAGACGGTTACATGAGTAGTTATACGAGTAAGTATGGTGACACAAGATAAACACGATTTCCTAAGCGGAAGAGCACTTTGCAGCACTTTGACCTCGACGCAGTAATATCATCACTCCTGAAAACTCCTCATGTTGGTTGTATTGACAGAAGTTAGAAGGAGAGGGGGAGTTTTCACTTTAAACTGAGGGAAGAACATAGTGGAATATGGAAAAACGGTGGCGTTTTCCTTTAACAAAAGATGGGATAGATGCCTCAACTTTTGGTAATACTAACTGGTACCACTAATGAATCACATATTGGCCGATACAGATATGACCATAGCCCCAGAATACACTTTACATATTACAAAAATAAGTAAAGTGTATATTATTAATAATAATAATAAAATGTCAGTTCTGAAACCAATGATCAAAAATTTCTACCGAAGAGATTTTTGCTTTAGGCTTTGATCTTTTGACCCAACCATGCACGGCTGGGAAATGGCATGTTTTTGGTGTGAATCAAAAGCCCTGAAGCTGGTGACCTGCTATGATCTCAGAACATCACTGATAAAATGTGCTGTCATTTGATGAATGCGGCTGTAATGTGTACAAAACAGAAAAGAACAAGACATCCTGTTGTAGAAGGAACGAGGGAAATCGTCTGATCCAAACTAACCACAAACTACACAAGAGACAAAAGGCATTAGAGACTTTCTCTCTATTAGGCCCAAGTGTAACAGGAATCCAGTGTCTGGCAGAGGGCAAGCACTGCTAGCCGTGTACTGCTCACATTACACTCTGTTCTCACTTTAGAGTTATTCTCCATCACCAGGACACCTTAGAAGAGGTAACTTTTCTACGAAACCTACATCTAAAGTGTCTATATATGGAGCATACGCTACCATTCCATAGTTTGTGTCTAGATAATTTTTCAAAAAATTGGTCCTTTTATTCAGTAAAATGCAATCATGGTTTCCACAAAAAAAAATTGCAACAGTGATGATAATAATTCATATTTTTGAGCACCAAATCAGGATATTAGAATGATTTTTTAAGGAACACGTGACACTGAAGAGTAACGGCTGCCAAAAATCAACTTTGACTTCACAGAAATATATATAACATATAGTAAAACAGAAACAGTTATTTGAAACTGTAGTAATACTTCATGATATTGTTGTTTTAGTGTATTTTCAATCAAATTAATAAGCCTTCGTGTGCATAAGATTCTTCTTTAAAAACATTTAAAAATCTCACTGACCCTAAACTTTTGCCTTTTGTTTGGAGTAAAAATGTGTGCACAGACAGCTCCATCTCTTCAAATCTATTTACTTAAATCCTCTCAGTACTAAATCGATATAGAAGCTTACATACATAAATGTAATAAATCACCACTCTTGCCCATTTTGGTGTTTGGTTTCATGGTTTCATAAAACCAGTGTCTAAACAATCCACAAAATCACACTCCCATAATTCTCTGCACCTGACCTTAAGGCCCTGATTGTTGGTTTATTTGGTATCTCATTTAAATATAGCTATACAATACAAGTAAAAGCTATTTACAAATGAATAAATGTAGACTTACAAAAATGGCCCTTTGAGGAGTAAATTCTTGCAATTTAAGCATAATAGATTTTTTCCCATCTATCATGAAAACAAATCCTAGTTCACCAGAAATGTTTTGAAATGATATTTATCAATGCAGAGAAAGTCTTAAACTCAAAGCATCCTGTTAAAATTCCTTTAATATTTCCTGGATGAATATGAGACCATATCATTGACCATGCAATGTGATTTCACTAAATTTGTTTTAGTTTGTCAATGCCTTTTAGAGAAAACAGACTGAAAACAAGGCAATTACCCAGGCTGCCATTCTCTGTGGTACACACAGAGCCATAGCTGTGTCTCCAAATCTAGTGAGCTGCCTATCTAGACAGCATTTCATGGTCATTCCCTAAAAATGGTGTCTACATAGACAGCTTACTAGGCTATGAGCAGCATCCCATATGTGCAATATTTTCCTGTGCAATATATGTGCTAACTTTAAGCAAACAGAAATGATAACCACAAAAAAAAAACACCTTTAAAAATACTCTCTTGGGTAGCACGACATCGTGACTATTCCAAAAAGTGCCTGACACTGTCTAATGTTTTTTTCTCCCCTGTATTGTATGAGCTATGCCTACATTAATCTAGGTTGTACATGAATTAAATTCGCTAATGTCCACCTTTGTAAATCCTCGAGCAGTCAACCATCCATCTCATCACGCAAATGACACATTTCTCGAGCACACCATCAACTCTATCCGACGGAAATATGCGATTGCCCGGGAAGACGTCATGGATTTCGGGAGGAAACATTAAAAATGCAACGTTTTCATCGTCCTTACCAAATATTTTGGTGCACAGCCTTTAAAGGATTTGTAGAAGGACCTGGATGCCAATGAAAGCTTTGATGAGGGTTTTTGTTCCTCCTGTACTTTACTCACTTCACAAAATACAAATAATAGAAATGTACCTGATCTAACGGAAGGTTGGTTATCTCGCTTATTGGCTGTAGTAAGTTGGATCCGGTGCAGGCTGATATCGTCTCAGTAGCCATGTTTCGCTATTGTACTAGTTCTGTGCTGTTCTCTATGACAGTGGCAGCCCAGTTCGCCCTGATTCAATCCCACATACATCCACATCCACCTCTGGCACAAGAGCGTATGTCTGGAGAGACTGTTGCTGCTTGTTGCTGTCCACTGCTGGTAACAAACGGCAGTACAACACCCTACAGTTGTATTTACAAATCCTACTACAGTGAAGGCTTGACTCATGAATATTAATTACGCAACTTGGCGTTCGCTCGATCTGATTGGTTAAAAAAAAGGCAGACGTTGGTAAGGGTGCCAGACTTCACTTTGATGGATTGGGAAGCCCGACTCATTTCCGCGAAACTTTCGAAAACTTCCTTTAAATTAACTTCCTTTTCGTTTTAATGAACGGTTCTGAATGGTTGTTTTGTTTTAATGGACGATTCAGCTGTTCTCTTTATAACTGTATATCCAGGGTGCGATTTGCCGGGGGGGGGTGCGTGGGATTTCACCCTTTCTGGTCAATGTATCCCTGCCTCTGCTTAATTATTTTTATCCCCGGTGGGGAAAAATTTATCCAGCACTTTCAGTAAAATAAAATATTCTGTTGCTTCTAACTCTATTTTACAAGCAAGACATCAGTCACAGCACAACCACTGACTTTATCGTATGTGTATTTGATTTCATTAGTGCAGATTAATGTTTGAGAGCTGATGTAGTCTTAATGGACATTATATATAGTATATATATTATTAAAGGCTATATAGTCATTATAATATTAATTCCGTTGTCTGACAACAGAAACATTAAAATATAGTAATAAAAACAATTTTATTGAGAATTAAATTGCAGTATGTGAGCATAGGGAGGCAATACAATACTACGCAATTACGTCATAAATATGTTAATTAGCGCATGACGTAATCTAGTTCATGTTCTCATGATTTATTTTTATGAATTAAAATGTTTAAAAAAAAAAACCTCTGTTTTTTTCACAAATCGCACCCTGTGTATATCTGTTCAAAAGGTATTGTCAGCTGTTCTCTTTACGCTATCATCTGCTCCCTCATTTCCTGGCGATCTGAAATATATAAAATGTAAAAGTCTATATCAAATATTAATATATCTAACTACGTAAACGATAAAAAAAGACAATTCAGATAATGCAGTGTAGTACTTCTCCATTGCACTAGATGTCAATAGGTGCGCATATTCAATGGAGAAAACATGAAGCAGAGAACCTAATCATTTGATTGGTCAGACGAGATCACGTGACGTCGTGTTTTGCGTTTCCTCTCGTGATGCGTGTAAACATTGCACATGCACGTTGATCTGATTGAATGTAGCAAAATAATCTGGAAGCTTGTTGCGACGATGGTGAAGTGTCTGGTGCAGGGATGCATAAACCACAGTGATCTCAGACCTGAAGAGCAATCGAGCCGTCCGCGCAAGAGGTTTTTCAGATTCCCCAAAGACAAGGCCCGAGTTAAAGTGTGGCTGGCCGCTTTACGGGAGACTGAGCGCGAGATCACAGATCAACATCAGATATGCGAGGATCATTTCCTGAGCCATCACATCACGCCGAACGGAATCACCGTGGACGCCATTCCTGTTATGCCCCCATTAGAGGGACCGGTCTCCGGCTGGAGCTCGTGTGATGAGCTGGAAGAGCACTCGGACCCGGTGGAGGAGGTTGGAAGGGTGCAATGCATATATTCTGACAGCCAACTATATATATATATATATATATATATATATATATATATATATATATATATATATATATATATATATTAGTTGGCTGTCAGGGGGGCGGCGATTCATTTCCAACTGGTTAGGTTTATTTGGAAGTTAAAAGTGTCAAAAGACTACGCAAGCGATCCCAGTTCTGCACATAAACCTTGCTCGACATATTTGTCTATGGTGAGCTGCATCTTTTGTGATTGGCCATAATACCTGCAGACTGCAGCCAATGGAGATCGTGATAGCTGACTGCAGGTTTTGTCATTCATTATAACAAGGTGTAGAGACGATGTAAATTATAGATTCAGTGTGCAGTGTAGAGAGCTTCATTCATTAAAACGTTAAAGCAAAGTTTGTGAGATCGCGATGAACTTAGAATTGTGATAGGTTTTTCAGGATTATAAATGTGAAACTGAATTTATACAACAGTTTTATACATTTTTGATTTTATACATAAGTTAATATTAAGTGACTTACATATTAGGAACACTGTTGTCTGATTTGTCAACTAAAATAATTCCAAAGCAAACACAGCGCTGTTTCGTTCATGAATGAATCCAGTGAATCGAGAGTAACTTGCTTGGTTTACTAAATGAATGAATCGGCTATTTAAAGGAATCGATTGAATAAATGATTCAGTGACTTCATGCCACCTACAGGTGGTTTGTTTAATTTGTAAAATATAAATTGACTCATTTAAATTGTTTAATATTTCTATATTCAAAACTTTATATTTAAAACATTAATTTCATAACATTGTTATTATGAAATGAATTAATGCCACCTTGGTGAGTCTTGTCTGTAATGTAATGCCACATTTGTGCCGTGCAAAGTTAATAAATAAATAAAACTGGCCCCTTTTAGACTTGCACTCTTTATTTACTAACTGCTTGTTTTCTTTAAAAAAAACTAACTAACACTAGACATCTTTTTGTACACTATTTGTTTTCTTTTTATTTAATATACAATTAACAAACGCAAAAAAGTCTTTAAAACTAGCTTGCTCTTTTCTTTTTCTGTTGTTTTCTTTTTATTTATCATATAACAATAATAAAAAAACCTTGCTAAATTTTTTTTATTTTAATTGCTTCCATTGTCCTCATTTGTAAGTCACTTTGGATAAAAGAGTCTGCTAAATGTCAAATGTAAATGAGTCAAATATCTCCTTATAATAGGAAGGTTAATTTCTGTCATTGATCAGGTGTTTCTAATTTTTTTTAGGAGTACAAGTGCTCCTGAAAAGAAATGTAAGCATAGAGTCCTTAAGAATGTAATGATAGCTTTTAAAAAACGAATTGCAAACATTTATGCAAAGTGTAAACTATTAAGTATAATCTACAAATCATGCAAAACTGTACCACTTAATAAGAAGGGCTTAGCTAAACAGGCCAATTAGAGACAATTACTAATCATTCATATTTTTTTTATTAAACTATTCTTTCATTTCACTAATCAGTCTTATTTTATTTTTTTTAACACAAGTGGTTAATGATTCTTACAATATAACGTGCAAATTTAAACACAACCTATCAATGTTTTATATATGATATATATATATAATCATCAGAAAGTCATTCAATATTTTTTACATGTATTGATCAAAGCTCCATAAAACATAATACAGATACAACTACTGTATTTTGGCCATATAATAATGAAGTGGTTTATTACTAATGTATTATTAAATGCTCTGCCTCATATAAATCATGATCATCATAATACACATAAACATATGATCATATTTGGAAACAGTGTGAAAATCATTCTGAATAAAAAAAACAAATCTATTCACATTATGTTGTACATTTGAAAGTGTTTTTATATTAATGGGGAAAAGTAAAAAAAATATATATATATATATATATAGGAGATTTTGCTATGAAATACGTTGGATAACGCTATGCAGTATCAATTGGTATTAACCTTAATTTTGTCTTGAAAGGGTGGGCTTGCTGCAGAGGATGATCTTTATGATGTGGAGTTTGAGGATTTTGAGGAAGATGATGATGAAGACCACAGTCTTCCAGATGATGGCTCACATAACATGAATAGTCAAGTACAAGGACAGTGTCTCAGTGGAAGGTAACACTACATTAAATAACTGCTACGAAAGGAATGAAAGAATATTGATTATTTTTCCCATCCATTATATAATGTCCTTTCTTTTTGTTTAATTAGCGATCCCAACATTATCAATATGAATCAAGCAACAGGGGCATCCACCAGTCAAGGTATGGCATGTTATCAAAAGTTTTCTGATGCTGCACAGAATTTGAATGTTTATTTGACCAATGGTTAAAAAAGCTCTCAATTTTCATTCCAGTTCCGAATCGCTCTGACGTTGCTCTTGGACGGCTGACCAAACGCTTCATGCAGTTGCTTCACTCGGCACCGAATGGAGTACTTGACCTCAATGAGGTTACTCGAAAACTGGGCACAGGAAAGAGGCGGGTGTATGACATCACTAATGTGCTTGCCGGCATCCAGCTAATCAAAAAGACATCCAAAAACAAGATCCAGTGGATGTATGTTTACACTGAATGCTAGTTACACAACAAGATTTGGTAGTTTGTAAACGTACAATTTGTCCAATGAATTAAGGTTTGATTTACAAAGTGATTTTTCTATACATTTTCAAGGAATCCATCAACAAACTTGGGGAAGACGAAAGCTGACCTAGTTCATCTGAAGTCAACGGAGGAGGCCCTTGACGGGCTCATCAAAGACTGCGCCCAACAGCTCTTCGCTCTGACCGACCTCAAAGACAATGCTGAATATCCTCTCATATTTCTATGATAGTGTTTCTAACAAATGTTATAGAAGTCCTTTCAGTTGTTTTGGTCTTAACTGCTGTTGTACCTCAGCTTATGTGACATATGAGGACATCTGTCAGATTGGTGTTTTCAAGGACCAGACTATAATAGCCATCAGGGCCCCTGAAGAGTCCAAGCTAGAGGTGCCCACTCCCACTGAGGTAAAGACTCGGAGCCTTGGGTGTCATTCTAAAATCTAATATTTAAATTAGTGCTGTCAAACGATTAATCGCATTCAAAATAATATATGTGTGTATTGTATATATTTATCATGTGTGTATATATAAATACACACACATGCACGTATATATATTTAAGAGGAATATATCATATAAATTATTTAAATATAAACATATCCATGTAAATGTAAATATTTTCAATATATATACATGGATGTGTGTTTTTATATATAAATAATGAATTTAGTACACAGTACAAACAAAAACGTTTTATTTTGCATGCAATTAATCACGATTAATCGTAAAAGTAAATATTTTGGTGGATTTTGATTTAAAAGGATGACAGTGAAAGGACATTTGCATTTCATTTTGGTTATCTTGCCCACCCCTTATTTGAATAATGATTAAAAGACACTCATCTGATAGCTGGAAGGAATATATGTAATATGAACTTCTATTTACGTTATGTTCTAGGAATCAATCCAGATCCACTTGAAAGGCTACCGGGGGCCCATCCAAATACTCACCTGTGAGCCTGAGGGCCCAAGTGAAGCTATGGATCCAGCTAACACAGAATCTAAACTTGTCAAACCAGCCTGCTTTCTAACACTAGAGGAGAGCCGGATACACACACAACCATTAATATCAGGTTAGCCGTATTCCACACTTGGATGCATTGTGGCCAATAGTGTTCAAAAGTTTGGGGTCAATAAATAAATGCAGCCTTGTTTAAGCAAGAGAGTTTCAAAAACAAAAAAATCTTACTGATCCCAAACATTTAAATGGTATTAGCTTTTAAAGAACAAAAATATCCAGTAAACGAACCAATCTCAGTGCTTGTGGATAGTTACTTAGAAAAGTCCTACATTTGAGACCTGCGTTATGCAATGGACAATGGACGTTATCTACGATTCAACAATGATTCATTTTTAAAGTATAGAAATGTTACAAATATACCCAATATCTCATTGTTGCAAAGGCATCCAGAAAGTTTAAATTTCAACGGCAGGAAGATAGTAGTGCAGCAGAACATTGTTGTGTCGCGTTGTGTTTGGCTTCCTCAAAGTTCAACTCTGTGCTGAGCTTTCACTGTTCACCTTATTCCAGTGGAACGACTACTGTGATCCAGCACCACTGCAGAGGAGAAAGGCTTCCTGCCCCTGTGGACCTCTATAAACAAGATAACTGTTCAGTTGCAGCAGTTGATATTGCATTGGATAGGGCTGCAGAATGATAGACTGAACATGTTTTTTCCCATTTGTTTTTGCAGATGTTTTAAATACTGTAGCAGCTGTGCAAAGCACTGAAGGACCTAAAAGAAGAGCCTTTGCTTCTTTGAGACAAACATCCTATCTTAACAGACTTTGTTGGCCTTTTTGGAGAGACCACTGTGAATATATATACTCTGCTGGGTTAAAGACATCTCATGGAGATTTTTGATTTGTAAATATATGGATGAGTATTTTAAACAGTTTAAAGTATTTTTTGTATAACAGGTTTTTTTTTTCTTCGACCATCTGACTATGCTGTAAATTAATCAAATCTGTGGTGGTCAAAGACAGACCTTGGATCCCGTTTCAGTATGACAAGATGTCCTTGTTTATGGGAGAGTGCTTTGTAAATGTATGCTACGGTTCAAAAGTTCGAGGTCTGAGATTTAATTTATTTATTTTTTGGAAGGAAATTAATACTTTTATTCAGCAAGGACACATTAAATTACTCAAAAGTGACAAAGACATTTACAATGGTGCAAAAATTGTATTTCAAATAAATGCTGTTCTTTTGAACTTTCTGTTCCTCAAAGAATCCTGTGAAAAAAAACTATTGTTTTCATTCAGATATTAAGCGGCGCAGCTGTTTTCAACATTGATAATAATCAGAAATGCACCAATTCAGCATATTAGAATGATTTCTGAAGGATCATGTGACACTGGAAGACTGGAGTAACAACAGTCACAGGAATAAATTACATTTTAAAATATATTAGAGTAGTAATTTTTAATAGAAATAATATTTGACAGTATTGCTGTGTGCAGTCGAGCATAAAAGATTTCTTTAAAAAAAAAAAAAATCTTACCCCAAACTTTTCAACTGTAGTGTAACTATTAAGATATATAACAAAACTGTGAACTGTTGAGCCACTACTTTGATATTCTGTCAGTTATTTTCGTAAAAATATATCTATCTAGTGCTGAAAATAAAACCAGTCTTTTAAATGTACAGAGTTAAAAGGTTTAATGGCTTGTTCGGTAACAGAACTCGAACACTTGTATGCAAGCTACATGTAACTTAACTGCACTTGCAAAATAAGAGTTGCTCTGCAACTGATATAGATTAAAAAAAAAAAAAAAGCTATATAAAGATGAGAGTAAGGATCCAACAATATTACAGTTTATAAAAACGAATGGTCCCCATATAAAGCATAGCGCTCATCACAGTTCATCATTTCTGCATTAAAGTTAGAGGTAATTGCACTTGGAATCGGAATAATTGATAAAGTGAGCCGTTTCCTGAGGTTGTTTGTGAATGTCCCGTACACCACCATCCAGCCACTAGTTAAATAATCAGCATTCTCAGGTTTCTGGCACAAAAAGCCTGTGATCTTGGTAAGACAGGAATGCATGACATCAGTCAGTGATGAAGTGAACAAACGAGACAGGAAAAACGCCCTTCCTGTTTGGCTCCCCGTCAATGTGGCCCACCTGCAGGAGTCATCAGGATCACACATGATTTAGTCAGCTGATGTGCGCATGTACTGTGTTAAAAGTATGACTGCGTACTCACCCACCACTCCTTGTCCTCCTCTCCATCCACTATTATCACCTCTCCTTCAGAGAAGGTCAGTTCATCTGGCTTATCAGCCTGACAGTTATACAGGGCCTTTACTCTCTTAGGTCTCTGTTTCTGAAACAAGTAGAAATGTTTTGGATTTGCCACTGACATCACAATTACGGTTTAAAAACGCACATTTTCATTACTTGTTATTCTGATAAAAAGTACACACAGTCTTTCAAAAAACATCATACCTAATCACACCTACACCAAACTTTAGGTAGTGTACTTTTGAGGGGAAAAATATATATATATTTTAATGGCTGTCACTTACAGGTGGGGCCGTTCTGGGTTTGGGAGCAGGGACAGGAGCTGGTGGAGAGGCAGATGATGGCCCAGAATCTGGAGGAGAAAAAAAAAGTTTGAATAAAAATGACATTTAAGCTTATTTCAACCTAATATATATATATATATATTTGGGATTGAGAGCTGTATTCATCATGTATGTAAGCATCATTAAATTCACCTGTTTTGTCAGTTGGTCTGGGGACAGTGGGTGGAGCTTTATTTACATTAGCATCTTTACTAAAAGGACCAACAGGATTCCTGAGAAATACATAGAACATTGAAGCTGATATAATGTAGCCAATGCTACAAAACCAACACTTGAAATCCCTATAAAAAAATCACAGCATCTGATAATCTGTTACTTGTAATGCAGCTGGGAGGTCACATCTTACCTAGTGGGGGATTTTACTGGTTTGGGTGCAGGGGCTTTTGGCTGTGGGGGTATGGGAGGAGGTGGGGGTTTATATGAAAATGATGTGGGCAACACTGGAGCAGGTGGTACTATGGGTGCTGGTCTAGCTGGAGCGGGTGGTATGACTGGGGGAGCAGAGGGTGCAGATGGAACCGGAGGCACTTGGGGAAGAGCTGCCTTTGGATCTGGAGGCAGTGGTCTCTTGGCCGCAGGAGGAGGTGGTGGAGCAGGGGGGAGCACTATAGGAGAGACAAGACCTGTTATGCTATGCCTACAAGAACAAACTGCTTGATTTTTCGAATATGGTGCTTGGTTTATAACTGTTCCATAGTAGTTTAAATTGGTTGACCTGCCGGTAGAGCTAGTAGAGCATTATGGAACAACAGTGTTGAACAAAACATCTTAACTGCTGTTCAAAAGTTACATTTTTATTCTTGTGAAGAAACTACCACTTTTATTCAGCAAGAATGTACTGAATTGATCCAAAGCGACAGTACAGATATTTGTAATGTTACAAATGATTTCTATTTCAAATAAATGTTAGTTTAAACTTTCTGTTCATCAAAGAATCCTGAACAAATAATGGATCATATTTCCACAAAAATAATAAGTAGCTGTTTTTTACATTGATAATAAACTTTTAGTGATCAAACAAATGCAGTCTTGGTGCAGAGTTTTGTAGACTATGTACAACCCGAATTCCGGAAAAGTTGGGACGTTTTTTAAATGTTAATAAAATGAAAACTAAAGGAATTTCAAATCACATGAGCCAATATTTTATTCACAATAGAACATAGATAACGTAGCAAATGTTTAAACTGAGAAATGTTACACTTTTATCCACTTAATTAGCTCATTTAAAATTTAATGCCTGCTACAGGTCTCAAAAAAGTTGGCACAGGAGCAAAAAATGGCTAAAAAAGCAAGCAGTTTTGAAAAGATTCAGCTGGAAGAACATCTAGTGATTAATTAAGTTAATTGATATCAGGTCTGTAACATGATTAGCTATAAAAGCTTTGTCTTAGAAGCAGAGTCTCTCAGAAGTAAAGATGGGAAGAGGCTCTCCAATCTGTGAAAGACTGCGTAAAAAAATTGTGGAAAACTTTAAAAACAATGTTCCTCAACGTCAAATTGCAAAGGCTTTGCAAATCTCATCATCTACAGTGCATAACATCATCAAAAGATTCAGAGAAACTGGAGAAATCTCTGTGCGTAAGGGACAAGGCCGGAGACCTTTATTGGATGCCCGTGGTCTTCGGGCTCTCAGACGACACTGCATCACTCATCACTCATCGGCATGATTGTGTCAATGACATTACTAAATGGGCCCAGGAATACTTTCAGAAACCACTGTCGGTAAACACAATCCGCCGTGCCATCAGCACATGCCAACTAAAGCTCTATCATGCAAAAAGGAAGCCATATGTGAACATGGTCCAGAAGCGCCGTCGTGTCCTGTGGGCCAAGGCTCATTTAAAATGGACTATTTCAAAGTGGAATAGTGTTTTATGGTCAGACGAGTCCAAATTTGACATTCTTGTTGGAAATCACGGAAGCCATGTCCTCCGGGCTAAAGAGGAGAGAGACCTTCCAGCATGTTATCAGCGTTCAGTTCAAAAGCCAGCATCTCTGATGGTATGGGGGTGCATAAGTGCATACGGTATGGGCAGCTTGCATGTTTTGGAAGGCTCTGTGAATGCTGAAAGGTATATAAAGGTTTTAGAGCAACATATGCTTCCCTCCAAACAACGTCTATTTCAGGGAAGGCCTTGTTTATTTCTGCAGGACAATGCAAAACCACATACTGCAGCTATAACAACAGCATGGCTTCGTCGTAGAAGAGTCCGGGTGCTAACCTGGCCTGCCTGCAGTCCAGATCTTTCACCTATAGAGAACATTTGGCGCATCATTAAACGAAAAATACGTCAAAGACGACCACGAACTCTTCAGAAGCTGGAAATCTATATAAGGCAAGAATGGGACCAAATTCCAACAGCAAAACTCCAGCAACTCATAGCCTCAATGCCCAGACGTCTTCAAACTGTTTTGAAAAGAAAAGGAGATGCTACACCATGGTAAACATGCCCCGTCCCAACTATTTTGAGACCTGTAGCAGAAATCAAAATTGAAATGAGCTCATTTTGTGCATAAAATTGTAAACTTTCTCAGTTTAAATATTTGCTATGTTATCTATGTTCTATTGTGAATAAAATATTGGCTCATGTGATTTGAAAGTCTTTTAGTTTTCATTTTATTAAAATTTAAAAAACGTCCCAACTTTTCCGGAATTCGGGTTGTATATACATAGTTGAAATTGGTGTAAGACTCACCATACACTGAGATGTTTTTGTCTGGACTCTGAGGGTTTGAAGGGTCTGAGCATGATCTCTGTCTCCCGACCATCTCCGCTGGAGGACTCCACCCTGATATCACAAACACACAGAAATGTGTTTATTATGTAGGTTTATGACTTTACTGAATGTACATTTGTAAGCAAGCTATTTAAGAATGAAAGCTTTCAGAATTTACTACCAGAAGGTTCTCAACCATGCCTGAATGCTACTCACCCCTTCCCAAGGTACGAAGTGGTAGAGGAGGAAAACCTGACAACCCTGGTAAACCTAAAGGTGGTGGACTAACATCAAGCACAGTGCCGTAAGTCTCATTGCAGATCATGCTAGGAATAAAAGCCCTCTGCTTGTTATTGACCACATTAGCCACGTCCCGTGCCAGAGCGCTCATGTCGGGCTTCATGGGGCCAGTGCCTGGAATAAAACAGCTAACTGGACGCTCCTCACGCCTGATGGGAATGGGCTGAAACACAAAATCAACGACATAAGGATGAGCCAAAAGGTAATACAGTGCTCAAATTTATCTTTGTCCAAATACATTTAGATCTTTACGTAATAAACTATGTGACATTCACTATGTAGCGAACAGTGAATGAGGTTTGCATAAAGTATATGCATGATTCTTTACAATACCACTTATGTTCTCTCAGTGTTAACTAAGCTAACGAAAAAAATATTTATTTGAATTTTTGGTAACATTATAAATGTCTTCGCTGTTACTTCTGGTCAATTCAATGCATCCTTGCTTAATAAAAGTATTAATTTATTGTGAAAAAAAAAATCTTAAAGAGAGTATAACTGAAATAAATGGCTTCTTTTGTATAAAAAGTATGTTAACCTTGTCTTCCATCTCATCTTCACTCTCGTCCAGGTCATCGTTATGCAGACGCCAGTCATACTCCACATGCACATGGACGTTGAACTTCCCTGTTTGCGCCTGAGTCAGCTGTCGATCACACAGCACAGAAGAATATATTGGAGGGGAATTCGCGTGAACACAATCTCATGAAAAGGCAAATTACTTGCTCTCAAGAAAAGCAAAGAAGAGCAAAAATCAGCACTTCAGGATTTATGTTGGCATTAAACATAACAAATGTACCCACCAGCTCTTCGCATTTTGTGTGTCTGAGACGCTTTGCCAGATCCAGAGGAGACTCTCCTGCATCATTAGCTGGAAGAAAAACAACAAAAAAGTTTTTTACTTTTCTTATTTCATTGACTAGCAATTTTGCTTCATTTATTTAAAAAAATGCAGATCGTCTCATTATTAGTTTTTTGTGTGTGTGTGCATGTATGTAGTTTGAATTGCCAAGAATAGAGCAAATTATATGAACTCTTACTAATGGTGACAGATGCTTTCCCTCGCAGTAGTAGCTTCATACATTCACTATTGTCAGTCAAGCAGCAGTAGTGCAGCGCTGTGCTTCCTTTGGAAGTCTGCTTGTCTAAATTACCACTGCATACACAAACACATACACACACATATGGACATGTAAAATGTCTGAATAATATGCATATAAAATATGAATAAAATCTTATTTTAGCTAAAATACAGAACATCAGTGGAGTACCTGTTCTGTACAATGAAGTCCACAATGTGGAGAGAATTCCGGTCCACCATTCGTACTGCAAGATGTAGCGCTGTCTCACCTGGTTCCTGTCAGTGAAAAGCAAAGATATATATATATATATATAGTACCTTTATATAGTACATTATTAAAAACATTTATTAAATAAAAAAGATACTGATGCAAAACCCACTATATGTATTTTATTCACTAAAATGAACCAACCCATAAGAGTCATTTGTTCAAGAATCGGACTGCACGGGTGGTAATAGAAAAAATAAAACACACAATGACTCCAACCTAAAACTCACATGTTGGTTAGTTTGTTGAATGGTCTCCATCAGGTCCACTCCTTCAGCGTTCACCTGGATCAGAGAGAAGATGTCCCGGGACTTCACTGCATCACACAGTGCATGCAGCCGGGCCGCGTTATCTGCATACTTCTTCTGAGCGAAGCGCTTCTCTGTGTATTTGGCTGTAATGAAGTCTTTTCGTACCTGCCTGAAGGACAATTGCGAGAGAAAACATTGTAATGAAATGTATGATGTGAAGACTAAAAAAAATGAAAGCAAAACTGCAGATCTAAATGTGAGACACATATAATGTATATATAAAAAATTCATTCAAAAATGTTAAAAGATGTCAATGAAACTGATCGCTCACATGTCACTAGAAGGGTTGGGTTTGGGGATCTCTGCTGACAGGTTTGATTCCATGATTTCATTGAATCCTGCATTGCCGACGCTGTTAGCAAGCTGCAGCCCATTTAAAATCATCACAATCAGTATGTTTGCAATTTCTTCTCAGAAATGACCTATTTGTTACAAGAATTTACCAAGAGTTCAGACGTGCCCAAGACATCCAGCGTCAAAGACTGTATTCTGGAGTAGTGGACTCCCATTTCTCGATGGATTCCAGAGCATTCGATGCAAATCAACACACCCAGGTTTGTGGAGAGCCATGTTGGATCTGTAGTTACAACAAATGAGAAGGCAATGAAGTATCATTTGAATGTCATACAGGGTTATCTTTTCTAAGAAAAAACTTTGATCTAAACAATAAAACAAGTTCTGCTGGGATGACTAAGTTCCACACAATGTACAAAGGGAAGTGGAAAGGTAAGATGCAAAACAGGAAGCACAGGGTGTAGATTTCATAAAAAAAAAAAAAAAGAAAGAAAAAACAGTAGAGTGAGCTGAAGCAAGAATCATCACTCTCCTAAAATGTCTAGCTTTTGAAAATAACGCAGAAAACAACAGCAAAAACGATTCAGTAGTTAATTTGAATCAGCCATTATTTACATGTTATTCCTTCCAACTACATTTCATACTCAGGGATCAAACCTTGCAGGATTCAGACTTGCATCATTTCAGTCCCCAGCCCAGATGTTTAACCACTAGGTTTCATTACATCTAGACATGTGCCAGTACTCGGTAATGCGATATATCACGATAATGAATATGCACAATATTGTTATCGTGGGCACTTCTAAATACCGTGAATAATTATATATTCCAAATTATTCAGAAGTTGGAATGCATTTTAAGAATACTTTTCCCATCAACTGGTCAAAATGCACAACACCACTGTATGCTGCTTGAAAGACTGTGTGTGTGCTCTGATGTAAACAAGCACGCGTGATTATATACTTTATATATTTTTCTGTATTTCGTTATTGTATTTAAATGTTCAGTTATTTTTGTTATAAGAAAAAATTTATTTAACCTGTTAATACTGTATTATGACCTAACTAAATGTCGATAACATGATTGAAAAAAAAGCAAGAGCAATTAATCGCAACAGGAAAATTTGATTCCGGCATATCCGTAATTACATCAAGCCTATATTGCTTACTGGAAGCTCCACAGTCACAGCACACGTCATTGCCACTCATCTTCTTCACCTCTCCCACAATAGCCTTGGTCAGCTCCCGCACGATGTTGTTCTCTCCCTCATTCTGATCATCCTTAAAGGCATTGTTCAGAGCCTCCTCTTTACTATTCTGGAGCACAGACACCCATCTGAAATCGACAGATACACATGAAGAGATGAAAAGACAGAAATGATGGACATAATGATTACATTCTCACATGGTATTTATAAAATCATGTCAAATTTGTGAGAGCACACACACACACACACACACTCACATTTGGCACTCAGCTTCGTCCTCTGCCTGAAAGTGATACGTTCTGTCATCTAGAAGATGGAAGAGAACAGTAAGCAATTAAAAATGACCAACCAACCATATGAACCATGACAGACTCTGAGAAGAATACTGGCTCTGAATTTATGAGAGTACTGGACTGTGCTTGTTGTTAAAAGTTTATTACGTGATATAAGATCAAAGCATTTTTTCTCTTCTGGGTTACACTTCACTTGGCAGGTTAAGAGGTTCAGGTTTGCTGGCGGTGCGTTGGCCTGCAAGATAAAAGAGAGAAAGAGCAAGAAAGAAAGAGCAGAAAATATGGGTACATTTAGGAGATTTATTACACATTAACAGCAATACCCAATGAAATGGAGTATATACTTTATACATACATTAATATAAAGAATGATGTGTTATCTAATAAAAGTAATAAATATATTCAATAAACATTTTCATATATATTTAAAAAATTATGCATGTAACAATTATAATTCTATTATATAAACTCTCTGAATTTATTTTACATACAGTAATTTTATTTATTACAATTGTATAATTTTAATAATAAATAGATTTATATATGTACTTTTATTAATACATGAACAAACTATATTACATTATAAAATCCTTATGAAAGTGCCACTAAATGGTATTTTAAGATTACACATTGTTGCCCTCAAACTCTGTAAAAATGGTGGAGCCAACCTTGCAAAACAAAAACATCATTCTGAAAGGAGTTATTCCCCTACCGTTCCATGAGAAATAGTCAATAATCCATTTTTCAAAGTGCACTTCCTTTTCTGCCAAACCTTCCTCAGTCTGTAAGATGGAGAGAAGCCTTCATCATGCAAACTTTTAAAAAGGATGCACTGGAAAATATCACTGAAGTGCCAGACAAACTCACCCTTCGCTGCGTTTGAGGAGCATCCCAGAGCGCTCAGTGCCGTAAGCTTTATTGCCCTGCAGCTGGTGAAGACTATAGCCTGCATTCTGCTTTGACTGGAGGTCCTTTCAACACACAAACAAACAAGACAACAAGACTTACTACTAAATTAAGAAATCGTCCAATCAATCATGGTCTCCAAATATTTTTGGGCTCACCTCCTTACTCTCTGACTGTAGAGCAGATCTGAGAATATCTCTCAGCTGCATTAGCTGTTTTCTCTCTGCATCTTGTGTCTGCTTGTTCTGCAATTCACACACAACAGCAAACATCACGATATAAGAAATGAACTGATCTGTCTAAATGAAGAATATATCTTCAAAAGAGCAGACAGCGATGTCAAAAAACATACTGCAGTTAAGTCTGTGGCGAGTTTTTCCATGAAAGGTTTCAGGCTGTCCACAACTTTTAACCCATCCTGAAAGAAACTGTGTGGAAACAGGAAACCAATTCTTTTAAAAGTCTCATTGAAAAAATGAAATGTATTGTTACTAGTATTATAAACCAACATACTTGCACTGGGCATGAAAGTATTTGATGAGGTTATGGAGCAGGTCAACTCCTTTCTTGACTTTAATTTCATTCACCTTAATGAGATACTAGGAAAAAAGTATGAAACAATCATTTCAGTTGCTTTCTTTTGGTTAGTATTTTCATTAACTATTGTTCAAAATGAAAAAAAAAATCATGTGTGTGGGTGTACTTGTTTTCTTTTGCAACACAATATAGAGCCTGAAAGTTTTGACAATGTGGGGACTGACCTGCGGTCCCCACGAGGGAAAAAAAATATGTTTATCTGAAAGTGTAACAATGCAAACAGGTTTTCTGTAAGGGTTAGGTTTAGGATCAGGATGGGATGGGGATAAAACATATTGTTTGTTCAGGAATTAAAGTAATAGAAGTCTCTGGAAAGTCTCCACAATTCACAGAAACAAATATGTGTCTTATATTACCAAGGCAAGAAGTGTACTAGGCCCATCACTATTTCTCACTTAAAAAATAAAGAAATGCCCTTTCTGATGCTGGTTGTACTGTATGTGAACCACATTCCTTACTTCACACATCTGAAGCTGAAAGAGGCGTCTCTCTTTCTCCATCTCTTCTGCAATCTCTCCTCCGCTGATCTCTGTTCTGATCAGACCATGCTGTTTGGCATGTTCCCGTTTTTCTTTCTCAATCTTGCCGCTTTTAAATAAGTTTAGAGCATTGACATGAAAAGAAAATAACAGCGTATGTACTTAACCATGCACAAACTTTAGGCTTTCATCAATGCCTCATAATGCATAAACACACTATATATATATATATGCCGGTGCTGTTGTTTACTTAAGGTGTGGCCCCACATTATGATAAACTCTTTATCTATGCTACTGGCCCAGGAACTAAAGGGATAATTCACCTTTAAACATCTGAAATGAATAAACCTCCTACTATGTAGTGCAACCTCCCCTTCCCCTGAATTTGTAGATTCAGATAAACTAATCTACAGTTATTACAACCTTTTGTGCATCATTCACTAAGGGCTTCATGAGTGTAAAAGGTTTAAGTTTAATGTTCACTGATAAATCTTTAACTATTACTTTTTTATATATATATTCTGAGATTATTATAAAGAGGTTAATAAGTGCTTACAGTTTGGTTTCGTAATCCTTCCATGCTTTATCAAAAGTCTTTTTCAGATCCTGATGAACAAATAAAAGCACAGTGAACATATGAAGAGACTTAAGGGCAAATATATATATATATAAAAAAAAACACAAACCACCATAATCATTGTATTTGTGAAAATTCATTGTATTAAAAAAAAAAATTTACATCGATTTTTTATTCACATCATATTACAATGATTTTTGAAGGATCATGTGAAGACTGAAATAATTGAAAATTGAGCTTTGCCATTTTAAGAATAGATTACATTTTAAAATATATTAAAATTAAAAAGTTATTTTAAATTGCAATAAAATTTCAAAATATGACTATTTAACTGCATTTTTTATTGACATCAAATGTTTGAAAGGTACATATTTGGTCACACTTTAGTTTAGGGACCAATTCTCACTAATAACTAACTATTAAATATGACTTTTGCCTCAATAAACTGCTAATTTGATGCTTATTAATAGTTAGTAAGGTAGTTGTTAAGTTTAAGTATGTGGTAGGATCAAGGGATCTAAAATATGGTTTTGCAGAATAAAGCATGCTTTATAAGTATACTAATAAAAAAGCAAAAATGCTAGTAATATTCATGCTAATAAGCTACTAGTTAATAGTAAGAATTGGTCCATAAACAAAGTGCTACCACATATTTCATCCAAATATCACTGCATACCCCTTTGACTCCTTTAAGGTCTCCCTTTAGCAGACTGTCTAGTGGGAAAGTGATGATGTTATTCATGTTCTGCAGCTGTGGGCACAAAAGAAGACATTAGAAGTGTCAAAACAAAGTGTATAGTTTGTGTATTAACATACTTCTGTGTGAAAATGCTCTACATGTAACTCAGGCAGTATTTCCTAAAGAGTGCAGTCAGTTGCTTGCGAGCCACAGGCAAGACAAATACAGGCCTGAAATATTAATAGCAGAACGATCTACAACAGATGGATGTCAGAGACTGGCTCACCAAGTTCTTAAAGAGACCAGTGAGCTCCTTAGTGAAACCAGCAAATTTGAGGAAGTAATTGGACATCTCAGGGTCATCTTTGTACACAGTGTTATCCGTAAACCTCTCCAGTGCCTGGATGTACTGCTCCTCATTCTCTACGTGAGCTAAGAAGACATAAAACAGCCTGTCAGTCAATTACTCCTGTCTTATGGACCTTTTCCATTCTTACCAGTTGCAAAAAACATACTTCCTAGTTTATGAGTGGATGTGCTGTAGAAGAGAGCATGGTAACCACACTCCCCAGTGGTGTGCAGTACAGCAAAAGGCCAACAGGCTGTTTAAGATCTGGGTTACTATAAAGAAGAAACAACGTGCTAACAAAGTCTGCTTCCTGCAATAAAGGAAATTCACTAAGAAGGAACTGCCACCAATTTAATCATTGTAAAAATAAATGTATTTAATTTATTCTGTGTATTTATTTAGTGTATTCATTCTGATGTTAATGTTTGTGTAAACCAATAATATTTTAGAATTATTTAGATTATATTTTAGTATTTATTCATATTTTGAAAAAAACTTTAAAATAAAGAAGCTATTATTTATCTTATCTTTTTTTTTTTGTAGTTTAAGTTTTAGTAATTTTTTTGATGGGCTTTGGTCATTTTTATTAGCCCCCACCCCCCAAATTTTTCCAATTATCTTTATTTTATATAATAAAGTTCTACTCAAGCCATCAAACTGACATTATAAAAAGAAAGCCATAACAGAAGGGAAGCCAATTTTCCAGTTTTAAACACACATCTCACTTTTTTTTCTAGATTAATTAGAATGGGTTCTGTAAATATGCTCTATTTTGATTTCATGCAGACTTCAACAATAACATCGCTGCAGTAAACTCTGAAAAACTTTCCTGTGTAATATTACAGTATGTGCACAGAACAGGTAAGATTATTCTAGAACTATGATAATCGCTCACCAGCAACAGATTTAAAGAACAACTACAGATGTGAAAATCTAGCTCTAAAGAGAGAGAGAGAGAGAGAGAGAGAGAGAGAGAGAGAAGTAAGCAGGTTCTTGCTGGAACAGGTATCGGTGATTCTGGTAGGAATGAGAGGAATGTGTGAGGTAGAGCACAAAACCTACTGGCTAGAGTAACAACGACTTGAATCACACTGTATATGAAACCAAAATCTTTGTCAGTGCTATTGTTATATATCATTTGGCACTGTTTGAGTAAATGGGCTTAACAGAGCAATTACACTATTATTTATAGCAACAAAACAAAAAAAGAAACATTACTTTGAAAACCAATTACAGAATAAAAGTGCAAAATTAGCACAAACCTTTTGGTTATTGATCAAAGTGTTAAGTATTTGTAATACTCACTCAGACCAGAGCTGTTTATGGCCTTGACTGACTTTTTTATTTTGTGCAACACACTGCGGTCCAGGTCCAACACCTGCAAAACAACACAAATCTTTTTCTTAAAGGGATTTTTTGTGCTGAACAGACCAGTTCGGAATACACAGAAATACCATAGACTGTATAAAAACAGAGAAATACACAGGATGATAAAAAAGTAAGATAACAAAGTAAAATAGTTTATTTACACAATGAGGAACAAACTGAAGCAATAAGACTTGCATCTTCACTTAACTGCCTTAAAATGCTTTAAAAATGGTTAAAAATGCAGCATATCCTACACTTTCAGAAAAAAAAGGTACAAAAGTTGTCACTGGGGTGGAGGTTACTTTTCAAAAGGTACACCTTGTTGTTACCTTATTTACCTCTTAAAGGTGCATATTGGTACCTTTAAGATATTAGTACCTAAAGTGTATATATTAGTACCGCCTCACTGACAGCTTTTATATTTCTTTTCTGAAAGTGTAATGCATTTACATTTATGCATTTGGCTGACATTTTTATCCAAAGTGACTCACATTGCATTTGAGATGCACATTTTATCAGCTTTCTAGGAATCAAACCCATGACCTTGGCATTGCAAGTGCAGTGCTCTACTGTTTAAGCTACAGGATTGCCGAATGAACACAACCAATATCGTTTTGTGCATAAAGCAGGTCAAACTATAATAACATATGTATAAAGCATTTGTTTTGTACAGCATTGTGTTTGTACTTCCCTCTCACACACGATTGAATTTACATCCAGCCTGTAATTTAGCCACCCATCACTCATGCTGAATCATGCTCTGGGAATTTTGCACAAAAAGAGCCGATTGAAGTAGACAGACTTGTGCCCTTAAATCCATGTTTATGCAGGAGTCATGTCTGGTGCGAGACAAAATCATCTGATGAGGGATAAGCCTGGAGCCTGCCAGCTAACAGCACTCATACATTTCCGGCTGTCACAGTCTGTCTTTAGTCATTGAGTATTGAGAATGTTATGATGAAACATTCATTCCAATTCAAAGGTTTGGGAACAGTAAGATTTTTTTTTTTCCCTAAGAAACTCACATTTTTATTCGGTGAGGATGTACTAAATTGACCAAAAGTGACAAAGGCATTATGTTACAAAAGGTTTCTATTTCAAATAAATTTTGTTCTTTTGAAATTTTTAATTGAATGAAGAATCCTGGAAAAAAATATCAAGGTTTACACAAAAAATAAGCAGCGCAACTCTTTTCAAAAAGAGTTTTAACAGCAAATCATCATATAAGAATGATTTCTGAAGGAGCATGTGACACTGAAGACTGGAGTAATGATACTGAAAATTCAGCTTTACCATCAGTGGAGTATTTTTCCTTGGTATTTTAAATTGAACTACTATTGGTGAGAATAAAACAGAGCATGAAAGAGATTTCTTTCTAAACCATCAAGTAAGCATCTATTTATTGTTAGTAGATTCTCTATATGGAAACATTAATCCTAAAGTTGTGAGAAAATATAGATACTGTCTGCCAACATTTTCCTTACTGAAACATATCAAGCTTTTACTTCAGTAAAAATATACAAAAAAGTCAAAAAAGAGCTTCCACATTTAATTATACTTTAGTATTTTAAAATAAAAAGTGACTTTTTATTAGCTTTAGGAATGGAATGATGTAATTAAGTAACATTCATACAAAAACAAAATTGTAAAGTAATCTGTTTAACCACAGTTTTCTCAGCGTGGAGATGCCTTTTTTACAATGAAGAATCACTGGAGTTAATTTCAAATAATTAAAATTAAAGACGTTTTAATAATTAAGTCTATCATTTTGAAATAAAATCATAAATAAAATGAAATAATCATTGGCTATACAAGTTTATTCAGGACTTTAATTTCATCCACCTGTAAGCTCAGTACAATGGGCAGAAATAGGAAAGACTGTCAAGATGACCTGCAAGAAAAATAAAGATGTAGTTTTTAAAAGTACGCTACTTCAAGCACTTTACACCCATATTTACATCGCTAGCCTGTTCAAATGCTACTCTTTGTAGAAATTGGCCTTGTATGAAATAACGTCTCAGTTATGTATGGTAACCCTCGTTCCCTGAAGGAGTGAACGGAGACATCACGTCCGTGATCGATGAATTGGGATATCAATTCGATAGACCAATCTACTTCGAGTGTAAACTAAATGAGCCAATGCACATTGGCATACAATTATTGCATCCAGCTGCCGCTGATTACAGCACGAGTATAAAAATGCAACAGGTGCAATGCATACCAGGTTTTCGCTGAGGAGCTGAGCCGGTGACCTGGCAGCCCAGCGGTGGTACAGCAACCTTGGCGATAGGGTGTGACGTCTCCGTTCCCTCCTTCAGGGAACGAGGGTTACCATACGTGACCAAGATGTTCCCTTTCAGTTGGTCACACGTGACATCACGTCAGTGACCGATGAATTGGGATCCCTACCAATGCGCCATGCGTGCTGCCCCTTCCAGTGCTCTGTGCGAGCCGCCTGTGCACCTATTTGGTGTAGGCCGGGGCTTGGAACAAGTAGTTCCACTCACCATTGTCGAAGCACTACCACACTGAGTGAGATTGGATAACACTGGGAAAACGTACCCGAAACGCACTGGTAAAATGGCATCCTTATTAGAGATCGACCGATATGGGTTTTTCTATAGCCGATGCCGATGTTTAGAGTTCAGGGTCAGCCGATGGGCGATATGTGCTGCCGATTTTTAGGGCCGATATCTTGAAGTTTTCCCCTTCATTTGCATGCTAAAATGTCACACTAATAATAAGTGGATGCACAACATTTCTAAACTTATCATCATTTATTGAGCACAGACAGAAGTCAATCAGAAAGACAATCATTTACAAAAAAGTTTTAGAGCATTTATCAAGCAGAATTTTTCAAGTTTGTTGGTACATAAATGTAAACTTAAATATACATTTAAATAAAATAAATAAAATGTTATAAAAAAAAAAAATTTAAACTGAAAAATAAAAAAAATAAAATATATTAAAAAATAATAAAAATAGTGCTGCAAACACACTAGCAACCAGGTAGTGTTGGCTTGGGGTCCTTCACATGCGCAGCATCACTTTCCACTGCAACAACAACACAGGGCTGCCCGCCAACGTGCCTGACTTTAAATCGGCGCTACTAAACACGGATATCGGCCGATGCCGATATATTAAAAAATGACAAATATCGGCCCAATATATCGGCCGAGCGATATATCGGTCGACCTCTAATCCTTATAAGGATGTTCCATCGTCTATACAAAGACGCAGCAGTTTATTGCTCTTTTAGAGAAATTGCTCTTTTAGGGAAATGCTCTTTTATGTGCTGAGGCACACAGGAGAAATGCCACGTGCAGGGGGTAGTGCAACCTGAAATGTGCAACCCACTCGACACAGCAATGACCACCACTGAAGCAACGTACCACCAACACCAAAAGCTTCCAATAGCGCATTGAACTCATAGCTCACTGAAGACACTTGGATGGAGCAGAACAATGTTGTCACTCGGCTCCTTAGTGAAAAGCTGGTATGCATTGCACCTGCTGCCTTATTATATCTACACACTGTGATCAGCGGCAGCTGGATGCAATAATTGCATGCCAATGGCTCGTTTAGTTTACACTCTAAGTAGATTGGTCTATCGAATCGATACCCCTATTCGTCGGTCATCGACATGACGTCGAGAGTGACCGACTGAAAGGGAACTGTACAGTCTGAGCTCACTGGTTCACAAAAATGATCCAAAAAAAATTTCAACAGAAAAACCGAACAGGGAACGCAGCAAAAACAGTGAGCAGACATGTGAGTGCAAGAAGAAGATTAGGTGGGACAAGCTGGGACAAGAAGTGGGACAGCCGTCCCGCCTTAGCCTTAAGGAATGGGAAGATGAAGGGAAAGAAAGAGAGAACAGAAAGGACGAGAAAGAGATGAGAGATATTAACTGCACTGGGGTTTCCATCAAAGGCAAGTCTCAGCAGGACACCACGCACAGGGATGGAAGAACCGGAAACGACAGCAAAGAGTATACTATCTGTGGTTGTGTGTAGCCCTCATGCTACTGAAAGACCATATCCAAATATTTAAGAGGTTTAACAAAATCAACCACATTATCTGACATCACTTTATAGATAAGCAAACTTATGCATAAAGAAACGTGCATAAGATCCAGCTCCAGTCTTTACATAAACCATGAACATCTTTTGTTTAACTCAGCTACTTCCTCCATTGAGGCTAAATGCAAATGGGGTAGTGCCAAAGGGCAACTCATAAAGAGTGTTTCCCTCTGTGTATCCCAGTCACACGAAAACGCCAGTTACTCTAAGAGCCTGAGGCAGTGGATATTACTCATGCCTGCTTTCCAAAAAATCACCTTGTCCTTGACACACCATAGGTTGTAGTTCTTGTAGTTCAGTTCTCTTGGTTCTTTAAGTCAAGGCCAAAAAAGTAAATGATAAATTTAGTCCTGTTATGCTAAGCATTCATTATCATTTTTAACATTAAACCTTCTATGACATATGTTTTGCAAACTTACTTAACATCTGAAAAAATGCTGGATGCTGGTATAAATGTGTTCATTGCAAATGTGTACATATAGTGCTATTTTACCAAATTATAAATCAGAGCTTACAAAATATCTCAGATCTGCTTGTTCTGATGCCAGGACTGAACCATACTGGGCATCAAATCTTCTATAATGAGGAAAAAACAGGTATTTTGTCGCACCTTCTGACACCACATCCCTTTTTTTGGTTCGTTTGGCCCGCTCCAAGGTTCGGATGGCAGCGTTCACACCTACTTAAATGGACCTCACTAACAGTGCAGTTACAGAAATCATTTTTATCAAACTAAACCTGCCAAGTGGGAACACATCCTATGAAGTGTTTGGGCTACTCCTTTGTCATCATTCAGAAATGACTGATACTCTTCCTGTTCATCAGAAGTCAACATTTTTATTTCAAGTTAGAGTCAAAGTATAAAAGACGTAATAGAGGAAGAGCTGCAGAGCTTCTTCTGATTAATAGCACAGAATACAGGGTCATTCTTAGACATGAGTAAAGTTCAGCTAGATCTGCTATTCTGATGGTGAAACAGGGTGACAGAGTACACAACTGTTTGCACAAACAAAGCACTTATATTTCCATTGAAGAAGTTACTGCAATTTTGAAACTAACGCAAACCTTTAGAAGAACTATAGAGCATTAATAGTTATTCCTATTCTATTGCGGATCCTATCAGATTACACAATGTTTTGTTAAGAACCTTTCTACCTGATCTAACAATTAAAATTACATTAATATTTGTGTAAGCCAGTTACATAGTTGTTGCTACAAAAAACATTAGGCTATCTGAAACAATATTTTTACAGTACAAGTTTCTAGTTACTAACTTTTACTAGAAAATATACACAAAGATTTCTAGAAAAAATGTTTGATTGCTCACCATTGGTTTGTGTATCTCTTGTATTCTGTAATCAAATAATTTTGTCAGACAAACTCAATTTTAAAAGATAGACTGAACCATTGAATGATGATAATGTTGACACTACATTAAAATGTAATTTAAGCCTATATTTAAGCCATTTAGCTTAAGCAACTTAAACAAAAATAACTTACAATGTCAAGTTAGGAAAGGAAGGTCTAGCTAAAAGGCTGCTGAGCATGCTCAGTTTGATCTCTGATGATGCACTTGAATTTAAGTTTTTTTTTCAAAGCAAGGGGACTTATGATAACAAATATTTGTTATTCATAATTAATATAAGTTTTAACTCCATAAACTTTACACTTTATAACATTTCGATTATATTTTGTTCTAAATGTTAAGTTATGTTTCAATTAGTTTTCTCTACTGTTTCGTTTCCTCCATTTCAGTCAGTATGTGTTGGTGTGTAAGTAACTCTGTATAACCTTCTAAGTTTGCTCAACAAACTGATACAAGTTCTACGTCACACGTACTGTATGCAAAGTTAATAATCAGCTTAACTTAAAATGCTTAATGAACTTAGATCCAAAAGCAGAAAAATATTTTTAATACAACTTGTGTTTTTGACTTTACTGACTTTTACAGTATATTGTGGCAGTACCACTGTAAAATAAAAGTAAAATGTAGCACAAGCACAGCCACAGTATGTCACCAATGCCATTACACTTTTTGATACTTTCTGTTAGTGAGGTCCTTGTGAATAGTTTTAAATGTTTATCATTGTAGCATTATAATATCTTCCACCATCTTTTAATGTTTGTCTTATTTCTGTAATCGCCTAACGCCTATCTGTATTTGTTAGTAACAGCTCTGTTACCTCAGGCACAGGCCTGTAAATTAGTCCATAAAATCTGCTGGATGGATTTATTAATAACAGATTACTGTTAATGGTAAATGTATGTAATATCAGGTTCATTTTGTGATTTTGAGACTTATAAATGACTAGAAGTCCTAACAAGTTAAGAGTAGCCTCAACATATCAGCGATAAGAAGTTACATGAACCAGTGCGTGAGAAACATGGGCGAGGTCCACTTCCAACACGGTATACATTGAGCTTTGGTGCCACAAGAAGGAAGTCATTTTCCATGCTCCTTTTGCAAAATAAACTTTTATTTTTTGATTTACTGAAGCAATGTTGTGAAGTTAGCACACATTCTGTAATACAATTGTACTGTTACAGGCACAACTGCGCACTTCGCACTAGTCTGTAAATCGTGTTATACTGTTTATTCGTGTTATTGACATTGTAAAGATGTTTTACCTCTTCCAAAGCTCCAACTGTATTCCTGCAGTGAGCCATGCGCGTGCAGAACACTGACGTCGTTGGTGCTTTATAGTCCTCATTGGTAATGTCCATAAACTCCGGTACTGTCAGTTGATCAGGCATGATTATTCCCTTTAAATTAAGACTAAAAACTAGACGAGAAAAATAAAAATGTGTTAAATGTTGTACTTTAATAAACGTCCGCCACAAAACCCGTTTCAAACTCAGTTCGCGTCAGTCATTCCTTAAAGTATTTAGTTTAAAAGGTTCCGTACGGAGTCCAAACAGATCAAAAAGAAAAAGAGGCAATGCGAAGTAAATTCGTCTTTGCACTGGGGAGTTGAACAGCTCCATCACACGCGCAACTGACCAGATCAACACTTCTGGATTCCACCCATTCGTACCTGTACAGTAGAATTTCACCGTACATGTAATTGATTTGTTGGCGGAATCTTGTCGCCCGTCAATCATATCCAGTCCGCCAATGAGAGAGAACTCCTGATCTGGCTGTCCAATCACAGTTTAAGGACGTAACCTAACACTGAAAACCTGAAATAATGTTAGACAAAGTTTGTCAACAATACGTTTTTAACTTAGCACACATTTTTCCACACGGTATTTTAACATGGTGTTGACTTTAGTACACTGTGGCAATATAGTTAATTATTTGGCAACAACATTCGTCTTAATTCATTCGTAAGTTTTTTTTTATATATTTTTATATATGTATTTATTTATTGCTGTCCTAACTGAGCTTGTGTACTTTGCCTCAAAGCTTTTCAATATAATTTAATAACCTATTGAACTCTCAAGCTTTAGTAAACCCTTTTCATTTTCTTTATATTCACGTCGAACTTTTATTTTGACTCAGGACCACACCGGAAGTACTTGTCTCAAGTCCACGGCGTGTGGTTTTCAGTGCTCATGATCGTTGTCGATTATTATTAGAAATATCGATGGATATTGAATAAGTAATTCTTAGTTAAGTGTAAAATACACCACAAACATGGCTACAAAACGTAAAGCGGATGTGCCAGTGCCTGCAGAAGAGAGTGATCAACTCCTCATAAGACCGCTGTGAGTTCAGTTCATTCATATTCATGTTCAGTACTAGTTCTATTCCGCGCCAAATGTTTTGCTGACTTACTGTTTGACTTGCAGTTTTTCAAGTAATAAATACAGTCTCTAACAGGACCAAAGTGTTATTAAATAAGTTTTGCACCCGTGTTAATCTTTCTCCGAGTAACGTTACTGCAACTAGTATGTCTTCTTCACTGTGATGTTTGTAACAGAGGAGCTGGTCAAGAGGTGGGCAGGTCCTGTATCATCCTGGAGTTTAAGGGACGTAAAATCATGGTAAGCAATAATTTGTGTTCTATCCTACTTCTTATGGATTTGACAGATGTATTTTTGACATGTAATGTCTTTGCAGCTGGATTGTGGCATCCACCCTGGATTGGAGGGCATGGATGCATTGCCTTACATTGATTTGATCGACCCAGCTGAGATTGACCTGCTCCTCATCAGCCAGTGAGCCCTTTTTTCTAAATGAAAGCTCTCATTGATATTTTTACTATCTGCTGACTTCCTCTTTTTCTTTGCCAGTTTTCACTTGGATCACTGTGGAGCCTTGCCATGGTTTTTACAAAAGACAAGTTTCAAAGGGAGGACTTTTATGACCCATGCCACCAAAGCCATTTACCGCTGGTTGCTTTCAGACTATGTGAAAGTCAGGTATACCAAAGTGCTTCTTTCAATAAAACAGCTCTAAGAGGTTTAACCAGCTCTAATATATTGTATGATTTCCTTGATTCTGAAGCAACATCTCAGCGGATGATATGCTGTACACCGAGACTGATCTAGAAGAAAGCATGGACAAGATTGAGACCATCAACTTCCATGAAGTGAAAGAGGTGGCCGGCATTAAGTTCTGGTGCTACCACGCAGGTCATGTTTTGGGAGCAGCCATGTTCATGATTGAGATTGCAGGAGTGAAGGTAAGTGTAGTTATTTCTTTCAGATCTTTATAGTAACACTCAAGCTCAGTTTGTGCTAATGGTCATTGTCTTCAGCTACTGTACACAGGAGATTTCTCACGTCAAGAAGACCGACATCTCATGGCAGCTGAGATTCCCAGTGTCAAACCAGACATTCTTATCACAGTATGTACTAGATTTTATGCTGGCGACATGATTTCATTTTTTTACTTGTTAGTTACATTTTATTTACAAAAGAAATGCATTACAACCTGTTTTACACCTTTTCTGTCACCTTTAGGAGTCTACATATGGCACACACATCCATGAGAAGAGAGAGGAGAGAGAGGCTCGTTTCTGTAACACGGTTCATGACATAGTGAACCGTGAGGGCCGCTGTCTCATCCCCGTGTTTGCTTTGGGTCGAGCCCAGGAGCTGCTGCTCATTCTAGGTAATGTCCAGCAGTTCAGACTCTCAGCTTCATCTTCAACAGTGCCTCACTGAACTTCTGCATGTCCTCTGTTTCAGATGAATACTGGCAGAATCACCCTGAACTCCATGACATTCCCATCTACTATGCCTCATCCCTGGCAAAGAAGTGCATGGCGGTGTACCAGACCTACGTGAACGCCATGAACGACAAGATCCGCAAGGCCATCAACATCAACAACCCGTTTGTCTTCAAGCATATCAGCAATCTTAAGGTTGGCATCTTCACAATATATGAATAGATCAGACAGAGCTTAGATTTTAGTTTGGTTTAGTAATTTTGTTAATTGCTAGTTTTTGTTTTAGAAAAAAAATTCTATTTTGATTTCTTTTTTTATTTCAATTTTTGTGTTTCAACTTATTTCAGTAAGTTGCCAAGAAAGAGGTATTTATCTAATATTTGTATTTACTTTAGATTTTGAATATTGAGTCTTTCATTTTAGTTTTTTGTGTTGATTTTAATCTTGTTAAACATTTTGTTATAAATAATTTGCTTATTTGTTGTTTCTATATATTTTACTTTTTTTTTGTCAGGTGTTTTCTTTTTTTACACTTTTTGTAGTACTTCCGTATTTTTTCTTTTAGTTGGCAAGGAAATTTTTTTATCATTTTCATATACGTTTTTTAAATTTAATCTGTATGTTTTTTTTATTTCAGCTTTAATTCAATTACCAACAAATAATTGTAAAAGTTTTAGTTAACAATAACAACACTGGTTCAATAGGAAATACAAGTTTCATAATCCAAAATTTGATCTAATTTGTCTTGTCCTCCAGAGTATGGACCATTTCGATGATATTGGCCCTAGTGTGGTGATGGCGTCTCCAGGTATGATGCAGAGCGGTCTTTCCAGAGAGCTTTTTGAGAGCTGGTGCACCGACAAGAGGAACGGTGTCATCATAGCGGGTTATTGTGTGGAAGGAACGCTCGCCAAGGTGAAGCTCCTCAAACTTCAGCAGCAAAATCACCACAGATCAGCGTCGGCTTTCTTATGACCTCCCCCTGCTTTCTGTGCAGCATATCATGTCTGAGCCAGAGGAGATCACCACCATGTCAGGACAGAAGCTTCCTCTGAAGATGTCCGTGGACTATATCTCCTTCTCTGCTCATACAGACTACCAGCAGACCAGCGAGTTCATCCGAGCTCTGAAACCTCCTCATGTGGTACGTGATAATGTCATAAGGGCAGCAGGCCATCAGGTTCTAGATCAGGTGTCATGTCATTGCTTGTTATTTTCAGATCCTGGTCCATGGAGAGCAGAATGAGATGGCTCGACTGAAAGCTGCTCTGATAAGAGAGTATGAGGACAATGATGAGGTTCACATCGAGGTGCACAACCCTCGTAATACTGAGGCGGTCACACTGAACTTCAGAGGAGAGAAACTGGCTAAGGTGAGAGCACAGCTGTCATTCCTCCACGTCTCTTTAGCTTTCCCTAGTTTTCTCTAATATGCCCACAGTTAGATGTCAAAATAATAATCACAAACTTCAGCTCTTCTGCCAAGTAAAATGATTAGGTTCATCCAGACTATGACTAAAAAAAGTTTATTTTTTATTTTTATTTAATAAATCCTTCGTGAGATCTTAAACTTGCAAAAGATTTGTTTGTATGGAACTCACTAGTGTTTGAATCAGAACAACAAAATAGTTTTTGTTTGTTTGTTTCTATCTTTATTTTGTTGTGGTAATTTTGAATAAATCAGTTACTGATGTTCTTGTTTAACTCAGTGAATCATGACATCAGTCTAGTTACTAATAATAATTAATAACAATAATAATGAGTAATATTGATATTATAAACTGATATAAACTCTTGCTGTAGAAATTGTAATAATGATAGGCTGTTGCAATAAAAACATTCAAATTAGTAGACAAAAAAAAAAAATCACATTCCAAACACTGCATAGTAAAGACCTTTTATGAGCCTTTAATTTCATTGATGAATACTTTTTGTCCTTTCTAATTTCTTTCCTTTTCTTTGACCTTTTAAGGTGATGGGCTCTCTTGCGGATAAGAAGTGTGTGCAGGGTCAGCGGGTCTCTGGCATCCTGGTGAAAAAGAACTTCAGTTATCACATCCTCGCCCCCTCTGACCTCTCCAGTGAGTTGGTGTTTGTTTGGGATCGCTTCAGGTGCTTGAGTGTGTGCTTCTCACACCTGCTCTTTTTTTCCTAATGATGCAGATTACACTGATCTGGCCATGAGCACAGTGAAACAGACTCAAGCTATTCCCTTCACCGGCCCCTTTCCCTTGCTTTTGAGTCAGCTACGGCACCTGACAGGTGTGTATACCTGCATGTGTGTGTGTGTGTGTGTGTGTGTGTGTGTGTGTGTGTGTGTATTATGTGTTTATATGTGGAGCTCATTGTGTGTGTGTGTTATAGGTGATGTGGAGGAGATTGAGATCTCAGAGAGGAGCACGCTAAGAGTCTTTAACAGCATCACAGTGGTTCATGATCAAAACATGGTCTTGTTGGAGGTGAGGCGGCACTCCGGTCCTTCACATACCAGTCTAACTATGGCATCTGAAGTGACTTGGGTTTGATTGTGTGTGTGTTTCTGTTGTGTTCTTCCTCCAGTGGTTCGCCAATCCTCTGAATGACATGTACGCTGATGCCGTCACCACAGTAGTGCTGGAGGTGCAGTCCAACCCCAAAGCTCAGAAAGGTGAAGGCTTTCATCACTTACTATGAGTGATTATCATGCTTCCTTCCTTTTTACCTTATGCTTCCCTTTTGCAGTCTTTCTTCCTTTCTTTTTATTTTCTATTTTCTTTTTCTTGCCTTTGTTTTTGCTGGCTTCCTTTAATCTTTTCCTTTTTTTTAGGACTGCTTTATCTTGCATCCTTCATTTCTTCTGTTGTTGTTCTTTCTCTTTCTCCTTTCCTTTTTATCTTTCTTTCACATTTCTTTCTGGCTTCATTTGAAGTTTTCCATCTTTTTGTCCTCCTGTATTTCCCATTTTTAATCTTTATTTCTTGCCCCCATTATTCCTTCTGCACATTCGTCCTTTTTTAATACTCTTTATCTTGCTTCATACCTTTGTTCTTTCTGTTCTTTTCTCCTCTTTCTCACTTTCCTTTGTTTTTCATCTTTATTTCCTTGCTGTTTCTTTGTGCTCTTCCTTCCCTCTCCCTTATTTCATTTTTTTGTTTAGTTCATTTTTCACATTTTTTGTTCTATTATACACTTTTTCGTCATTCTTCATCTTTTTCTCTTCTCATGTTCTCATGTGATTTCTATTATCATCCAATACTTCCCACTTTATTTTAACTTCTTCCCTTTTTGCTTACTTTCTTACTTTTCATATATTACCCTTCATTACATGCTCTTTTTTTCATCTCCTGTTCTCACTTTATTTTGCTTGCTTCCTTTCTCTTCCCTCTTTCTATCCTTCCTTGTTTCTTAATCTTCCTTTTTCCTTTCTCGTGGTGTAAAAATGATTAATAACTAGTCATATTTACACCAACATTTTTGTTTTCCTCTTTATTTTCTCAACACAGTTGTTCAGCCCCAAGAAAAGAAGGTGGATATGAATGTTTTCCAGAATAGATTACTGAAGATGTTCCAGTAAGTTCATCCCCACAGCACTCTCCTTACTGTCAATGATATTTACGATGAACTAAATTCTTCTTCTGCCCCAATCTGCAGAGACATGTTTGGAGAAGAGTGTGTCGACTTTAAAGACCAGAACTGTCTTGCTGTAAGTGTCGATGGGAAAACTGCCTTCATAAACCTGGAAACCCGAGTAAGTATTATACTGCGTGAAGCATACACACAAAAGGTTTATAAGAAGAGAAGTCTTCTAATTCTTGTGTCTTTATGTTTGTGTTCAGACCGTGGAGTACGAGGACGACGGTTCTGAAGATGATTCTCTCAGAGAAATGGTGGAGCTCGCTGTACAGAGGCTGTATGAAGCCATGAACCCTGTCATGTGAGATGGGCTCCTAATTTCCTTCAAGAACTTTTGTAATCAGGGTCCATCTAATTTGAACTACTTCAACCAGACTGAAGACACCAGATACTGGACTGGCCAAAGCACTTCGAAGCATTGATTTTTACATTACAAACAAATGTAAAACAGTTAAAGCTAGATGTTGATAACGTGTGCAGCCAGGACTCAGTTCTTTTTTATTTCTGCTACATAGAATATTAAGTCATCTTTTTTCTTTTTTACATTTTTGTTATAGAAAAGGAGCTGTTATTTAAGATCCAATGTACTGATTTAATAAAAGAGGTCTTTGATTCAAGTTGAGCTTAAATTTCAATACGACTCGCATTAAAGCTGACACTTTATTTAAAAATGAAAGCTTGCAAAATAAACCAAGTTATACAAACATTTATCACACTCATACAAAAAAGCGTCTTAATATTCAATACTTTCTCTCTTGTCCCATCACAACAGTGTGAGGAACCATGCAGTCAGAGTATTCATAGGCACATTTCTTAACATCAAAAAAGATTTAACAGGGTTTGACATCAGAGAATAAAAACGAAGTACATTTTCATAGCTGGGTCACGTAATAATATCTAGTACTTGCTAGAATGCTTTTAAGAATCAACATTCCCAATTCAATTTCTGAATAAGATTCAGAAGAAAGGTGACTGTTCAGCCACCTATAAATAACATTGTCATATTCCCTTTTTGAGTTTTCCTGTAATTATATTGCAAAACACATGGAGTAAAATATGATTTCAGAATACAAATAAAAAACCTGAATACAAGGCACTTTGGATACTGATCTCAGAGCAGTGTTCATCAGTACATTCTTATGGGAGCAGCTGCAAGATACATATTCTTGCATACGTTCATGAACATTGTGTTGCAGAAAAAGTTTCAAAAGCCTTATTGTCCGACTTTGGTGTTTCGTATTAAGCCAATGAGCCAAACACTTCTCATTTACCAAACATGTATAACATCTGCTGGTATAAATGTTTAAATATTATGTATACTAATACACATTGTTAAAAGAACAGTACAAATTCACAGACAATATCTGAAAATATCAATTGCACCTAAAATATCAGATTGTCTCTTGCAAACAATAAAAAGCAAAAACACAAGGTTGTGTTCCATAGAGATTACAAAACAATTTGCTGGTGAGTGTCAGAGCACACACACATGAAAAAACATCTACTAAAATATAACAGGTATTTTTATGATATAACAGTTTCCAAGATCTGCACAATCTTCCAAACAAAAAAAGACCTGTAAACATCTTAGCATTGGGCAGTTCAACTTTAACAATGACGCTGGTCATGTTTAGATAACGCTGATGAGATCTGGTGTGTGTGTAATTATGTGTGCAGTATACTGCATAATCCTAACAGGAGTAACAACATTCAATCCATATATAATGCCTAATAACTGAAGGATTTGTGCCTTCTGTTTCTTTATCAAATCCAGGGCTCTTAAAGGGATAGTTCACCCAAAACTGAAAACTGTCCTCATTTACTCACCCTCATGTCATTCCAAAACTTATGACATCCTTTTTTTCAGCATCTTAAAAGTAGCAGGAAAAGTGATTGACCCAACATGTGCTATGGTGTTTAAAAGCTATGTTACTGCTTTGTGGAGGAACAGACCAAAATTGAAGTCATTTGTCATTGATAATCTTCAATGATGGAATAGCAAATCATTTTTATTTTGTATTGACTGAAAAAGTAGGATGGGGACTTGGTTCTATCCATCGGTTGTTGAATGGAAAGAGGCAGATCTGAATGCAAGCTTGTAATCGATTATACGCCACAGAAGATGGACAACTTTGAAATAAATGAGGGTGAATAAATCCTAAAATTTTTAAGTAAACTATCTCTTTAAAAACATACTGCATTCTGGTTATTTTCAATGCTGGAGCTGTAAGCACTCATTGTAGTTCAATGCTTATGCAATATTCATTCTGCACAGCTACACTCCTATTCCCTTTTAAATCATTCAAGGTCCAATTTTTTTTTCCATTAATTGACTTTTTTTCCCCATTTTATACAATTACAATCTTAGCATTCAGTCTCCTTGCTGTTACTCCGTGCATGTCTATTTACCCTGAAGGACATGGCGTTCTCTCTGTTCTCCGTCAGATCATCAAAGGAACGTGACACCGAGCCAGAGGTAGGGAAGTCCTGTCCCAGGGCTTGTTCATCCAGGTGGGAATCATAGCTGGGATCTTCTTGGATGGTGGCCATGTGTTGGGGCTCAATTGTAGGGAGAGGACACGGGGTTGGGGTTAAAGCTGGAGCCACCTGAGAGATGGAGACAGGTGGTGTGCTGGTCTGCAGAGGTCCAGACGCCTGGAAGCGTGGCACTGCAGAGGAGCCTGAGGATGTGGGTGCTTTGAAGATCCGCACTGAAGCTGATTCTAGACTGCTCAGCAGCTCGGCATTCTGGGATAGCACAGTCAATTGTTACACTTCATATTACGTTAAAGAAAATAAGCTTTCTGATTAGTACTCACACTGGGGTAGAGGAGCGACTTTGTGTTCAATTCATACTGCTGGTCAAGTTTCTTATCCTGAAAACAAAGAGTCACAAAAACATTGTGTAAACAACAATGGGATGGGGCCTGTAATTATTGCAACTTCAAACATGTTTTGCATTTAAAGGCATCTCCGAAAACTCTATCATTAATTACTCTCCCTTAGATTGTTGCAAACCCATAAGACCTTTGTTCATTTTCGGAACACAAAGTATGATTTTTGATGAAATCTGAGAGCTTGCTGTCTATGCAGGGTCAGAAAGCTTTTGGATTTAATCTAAAATATCTTTATTTGTGTTCGAGATGTGTGTAAGATGAACGAAGGTCTTATGGGTTTGGAACGACATGAGTGCGAGTAATTAATGACACAATTTTCATTATTGTGAGAACTATCCTTTTAATATCCCTTAATATAAGCGAATGAAATTGTCTGTGCTTTTTTGCTTTAAAAAAAAATGTACACATTTGAAATCAGCCAAATTTTGCACTGAAGCAAGTGAAATTCGTATCATCAGATGGGTTGCATCCTTTAAGAATGTTATACGTATTTAATTTAAGCATGATTTACTTAATTTATTCATTTTGCTCTTGGTTTAAACAGACATTTTGCCTGTGATTTATTTCACCTTTTGTTAGGCTCTTGGTGCAAAAAATATATTTAATATGTGAATCATTTATTTTCTTGTTTTGTCTTGGTGTAAACAGACATTTCGTTTGTGATTAATTTAACAATTGTTTTGCTCTTGATGTGAAAAGAAGTTTAAAAAAAATTATAATAATCTGTGATTTCTTCAATTTTTAGTTTTAGTCTTGGAGGAAGCAGACTATTCTTCGGAACGATTGCAAATTTTCATTTACACTCTTGGTGTAAATAGATCTTTTGTCTGCAATTTATTTCATTTCTTTGTTTAAGTATTGGCATAAATAGTCCTTTATACTATAATACGACTCAAGCTCAGTATATTAAAGTATCATACATTTCCTCAGAGCTAAGTAGCTATTAGATGTTAGTGGAAATGACTCACCACACAATGGACCAGAATGCTGAGAGGGATCCAGAAAAGTAGTGAGAAGACCACCACTGAGCCAACAATGTTATCAGCCAGGAACTTACCTGAGAACACACACACAGGTTACATTCCTTATTTGGATTTCAAGTGAGATAAAATCACTGTGTTCACAGATAACTTACCAAAAGTATTGATGTCCAACTTCTCAATGAAATCCCACAACCTCTCAATAACATCCTGGACCTGTTTCATGCATTTGCCCTGGAAAAAAAGGAAATTTTTAAATAACTGAATGCAAACCATTTCTAAATAATCTGTAAGTAAAACCAGTTTTTAAATGTTTTTCCATAACTGTAACTGTACATTGGCACTCACCGCTCCATCACAAAAGCCCACAGTGCAGGGTTTGCCTTTCCGCAGATAGAGGTGGCTGCCCTTGTCATTGACATAAGGAGTACATACAGCGTTCTTATCCCTACAGCACACCTTACAAGAGTTGTTTGTCTCTGAAAAATGAGATGCAGGAAAAGTAAAAAAGTTCATGTTTGTTCAAGACAGACTTTAATAACTGTAACCACCATCTAGCAACAGTATAAGCATTATCAGCAGGTCAGTTTACCATTGCAAGCACATGACTGCAGGTTCACCACAGCTTCACAGAACGGGATGCACTCTCCCTTCAGACACCGACCGTTGTCAACACAGATGATCTCATTGGGGAGGTTCTCTGGAGGAGGGCACTCACTGCTGCGTCCTGTAAGAAGCACAGAAGAAAAGACTTTCAAACAAATGCGGTTATGGAATTTTGCCTGTTTTTTAGCAGATGGTTTTGCATTGCAACACTGTTTTCATTACATTTATGAACATTTTCTTCCCAAATTCTCATTACCATAATGCACCTGGATACTCTACATTCAAAATCATTGATATTTCCCATTTACCATAGTGATTCTCATTAGTGTAGTGATTCTATATTGTCATAAAATATCAATAAATGAAACGGAGTACAACGATTACCACCATGATTAAAAAAATATTTCATAATTTAAATATAATACAGCATCATTTCTTTGCATTTCATTAATGAGAATATAATTTTTTAAAATCTTGTAAATCTATAAAAAAAAAGGTACCATAAAAAACAAATATTATATATATAAAAAAGGCTTTGAAAATATTGTAATAATCTCACAATGTAAGATATTTTAGTAGTACCAAATAATTATTTACAAAAAAAAATTATAATCTTATCTTTTGATACAGGGTTTAAATATGACCTAGCCATATTACTGACAAGTTTTATGAAATGTTAACTAAACCTATGATAAACTGCTATGCGGTAATAGAAATAAAGCTAAAATTAAATCAAATACAAATATAAGATGAGAATTGAACAAAGCATAGACATGTAAGCGTGTTCTTCAACTTGTGAAAATGAGAAAAAGTTATTGTACAAAAAGAAATCTATGTTGTCTTGGCTGAAATAAATTTAAGATACGGTAAGTACAGAAATGACTAAAAGTAAAACTGAAATAAAATAAAGGCATATACTAATATAAAAATGGCAAAAACTAAATTAACAATGCAAACTAAAATGACATTGAAACTACTATCATAGTATATAAAAAATACTAAAACTCAATCTGAATTCTTAAACATGTAAATCAGATATACTGTATAAAGAAGCCCATTCAATAATCTAAACTCTGAGTTTGTGAGTTTTTGCTTCACCTGTACAGTAAGAGCTTCCCTTGCAAGTGGCATTCATTGGCTCCTGACACACCTTTCCCTGCTTCTCAAACATGCAGTCTTTGCAGCACGCGCTGTTCCTGTCACTGGTGTCAAGAAAAAAAATGCAGAAGTTACAGGGAGAAAAAATCCATGAAGCCTAGAAATTCAAATTAATAATTCACCATTTAGGGAAGATTTAATAATAACAATGTAAGGGTGAGTAAATGATCACAGAATTATATTTTTTGGGTTAACTCTTGCTTTAATTAAGCACATCTGTGCATTGTTTTCATGAGGCCACATGGAGGAGCTGTACCTGCACTGCACATTGGGCCGCAGTTTGCAGTTTGACGTGCAGCAGCGGTCACTGTTGAGGTGAAGCAGTCCAGGGTCACAGTCCTCGCCTTCCTCCACACGTGAGTTTCCACACACATTGCTGTTCCTCTCCCTGAAGCAGGTGGAGGCCTTGGCCCTCAGACTCTTTGCTATGGATTGCTTACTGCAGTTTGAAAAAAACTATAGGAAAGCACAAAAACAAAACGCTTACAAAAAATCATGTGGCATTCTGAACAATGACACCAAGCTGAAGAAGGACATACTTTATTGTTAGAGTGGTCCCCGCTCACTGCAATGGGGTACATTACGTATTTGCCCCCCTGGTCCTCTCTGGGTGCACAGTATGACCCATCATCTAGGTCATGAACAGCGCCAAAATTGTGGCCTAGCTCGTGAGTAGTAACCAAGTCTGCTTCCTGTTGGTATATGGTCAGAAAATCAGTTTAACAAATAACTACATCAGGTACATTTGTTTGGATTTCACTTGCCTTGGTAAGAATGGTTTTGCCGTAATTTTTGGTGCTGGTTAGTCCAGTGTTGAGGTATATAGCACGGTTGTTGTTTCCTGAAGGTAGACACTCTAAAGAAAGACAAACAACAAAATGTCTAAGTATGGTGAAAATGTCATTTATTCATTCATAATATGGTATTGGCACTCACTCTCAGAGCAAAGACCGCCAGGAAAGCCTGGTCTGGAAGGAGCCACGTAAGCCAAGCCAAGTGTGCCTTCATCAAAATCCTGATAGGTGAAGAGATGAGCCAAGCACACTTTGGATGCATTGTCTGCGATGTCAGTGCTAAATTGCTGCAGGAGGAAGACAAAAAGACATTTTTTACTACATTTATAGCACAGCTGTTCAATATTGACCTTAATATGAAGGGCATGTAGCAACCCTAAATTCACACTTTTATGAATTGGTTTTCTATCTCCAAGCAAAATAAGGTATATAAGGACTACAATGTTCCTTTTTTTATAGAAATGAATTATTTTATTCAGCAAGGATGCATTAAATAAGTAATAAGAAATGACAGTACAAACATTAATAATGTTACAAAAGATTTCTATTCTATTATAGTATTTTGAGCACCAGATCAACATATTAGAATGATTTCTGAAGGATCATGTGACTCTGCAAATAGTGTAATGGCTGCTGAAAATTCAAAACTAATTTAAAACGATTGAATCTGTTATAATATTTTACAATATTACTGTTTTTATTTCATCTTTTTTTCATAAAGTAAATGCAGTAACTGACAAACAATACAGGAAATCCTAATACTTTTGAACAGTAATGTATCTATTAAAATGCATTCGCATTTGAGGTATGACTATGAATAATTTATGATGTAGAACAAAATGTGAAGGTATCTTTAATTCATTTTAACCACAGACTTATTTTAATCAAAAATCCCACACAAATCAGTTAAAAAGGTGTAATTCACCGCAATGGGTTTTTTATGTCTACAAATTGAACTGCTCTAATAATCCTTCCATTCTTTCTCTTTGCTGGTTCTCTGCCGAGCAGGACACGAGAAGAGATGGATAGTGAAACACAGTACACAAGTGTTTAATAATATTCCTCCCTTTTAAGTAGAAACACATCTCATAGTTTCAAATGAGTACAGAACGGAATACAGAGAAGATGCGCTCATTAATTCAGTCATTAATAGCTCGCTCACCTCCAGGAGCTTCTTGACATCCCAGACATTTTTGTTCTTCACAGGAGTCCCTCTCATGTTGAAGTGGGCACCTCCTGGCTCTACAGGTGTGGGTGTCCTGTTAATTATGATCTGAAAGAGACAAATTCATGTTACTGGCTCCAAAATAGCATTTCAGTGGAGCTTTTTACCACGTTTTCCATAAAGAAGCAAGCTTACCTGCTGAATCTGAACTCCATAACCTTTATACTCCTCATCCCAAGATGTATTACGGTAAATGTCATCCACACGATCAATCAGCTCAATCTAAACATATCCAAAGCAAATTTGTAAGACATCAGCTGAAAATTTTATACAGCCCTCTCAGGTGACAGATTTCAAATGGATATGAAAGTTGGTTCTCAACCGGGGGGCGTGGCCCACTAGGAGGCCTCAGCAAACTTTTAAGAGGGACGCAATATTTAAAATGATTTTGCTGGTTACACTACCATTTAAAAGTCTGGGGTCTGAAATGTTTAATGTTTTTAAAAGAAGTCTCTAATAAACTTACCTAGGCTGCATTTATTCAATAAATTAATAAATAAAAACAGTAATATCTTGAAATATTACAAATTAAAATAACTTTTCTATTTTAATACATTTAATAATGTTATTTATAACTGTGATGTTAAAGCTGACTTTTAGCAGTCATAACTTCAGTCACATGATCATTCAGAAATCATTATTCATTATTATCAATCATTATTATCAATGTTGAAAACAGCTGCTTAATATTTTTGTGGATTCTTTGTTTCCAGGATTCTTTGATGAATTTAAAGTTCATTTGAAATAGAAATTCACTTTTTACCAATTTAATGCATCATTGCTGAATAAAAATATGAATTTCTTTAAAAAAAATCTAACATAAAATTTTGAACAGTAATGTATATCAAGCTTTAAAATATTTAATCAGGTCACAATTGCTATTTGTAGAGACAAAACATTATTGTAAATCACTAACGGCTGAAAAATGTCAATTGATGTAAAAGTGTGAACACTGAAGAACATTCAGTTATTGGAAAATCATGGAATTTTATCATTTGAATTGTCTATAGTGATTTAAATATACTGACAATCCTAGTTTCTATAAATAAAATTTGAAAATGAGCAGTATTGACATTACAGCAGAGAGGGGCCTTCAAATAATGTCTTTGACAATGGGGTCAAAAAGGTGAGATGCTCCTCACTGCAGAACACAAGATCCAGGGGGCGTGGTTGGATCCAGATCCAACTCCTCCCACCTTACATATGCAAACTTAAACCTACCCAGATCTCCACCCCTAAACCTACCCATCTCCCAGAGCTTCACCCCTAAACCTACCAATCTCCACCCCCTAGATGTGGATCCAGCCACGCCCCCTGGATCTTGTGTTCTGCAGTGAGGGGCTACTGGAAAAGGACAAATAAACTGAATATTTTTAACACTCAATTTATGCAGAAACTTTTTTGTTTGTGTCAGGAATAAAGCCCATTGACAATATGGAAACTGAAGGCTTTTTTTACCAGGTAGTTGAGGGTGGTGCTCTCCTCCCTACGGCCCATGTGTCTGAAGAAGCGATAGTCGGCTACAAGCAGCAGAGGGCAGGTGTTCTTACTGTGGTCCAACGCCTGCCTTCTCTCTCTTAAATGCTCTGTGAAAGATACGCAGATGAGAGAAAAAGAAAGTGAAAATAGACAAAAGGTGAGAAGACGAGAAACTTTACACATGGGTAACAAAGCAACTATATAAAGTGGCGTCTCACAGTACAGACCGGCTTCTCACATTACACTGTCTAGATTCGGCTCTGATGAGCTGAAGTGTTAGGTCACCTGATGTATAATCAACTCAATGACTTACTATCCTCCTCCTCTTCATCTTCATCTAGTGGGCTGGCTGCTCGCACACGTTCTGGAAGCATCTCTCTGGCATCTGCACTGATGTAGCCACACACTTTCGGAGCCTCCAGCCGACTCACGTTCCTGATGTCCTCTGAGCGATATACGAGCAGCCGATTGTCACGAGGGTTTTCGATAAACCTCCACAGTGGCTGAATGGGTTATAAATCAATGTATTGTCTTTGTTGAGAGGCATAAACGAAATCAGATTTATGACGTTTTAATACCTCAATGTTGTATTCTGCTTCATCAATAAGAATATGAGCAGTAAAGGCATTGTCACCAATATGTGCTTGTACTCTGGAATTCTCCTCTCCTAGAAATCAAGGGGAAAACAATCAAGTTTGCTAGATTTTAAACACTTAAAAGTACTATAGATGTTAAGACACAGAGTTACAGTTACCAATGACATGGCCTGTGAAGAAGTTTTCTCTCTGGACCTCGTACATCTTTTGAGCGCCGTTCTCTCCTACCACCACGGCCTTAAAGTCATGAGTGAAGAGCTCTGTGTTGGTTGTCAGGTACAATCTGAAATGCCTGTGAAATATTTAGGAGAGTGTATCAAATGATTGAACACTAATCTTGGCAGTGACTGTGTGTCAGGGTACATGAGTATACACCTCTGTAATGCAGTGAAACCGAGAAGTCTTTCAGCGTGCGTTTGCGACTGGACGTCTCTCTTACGAACCGAATGCTGTTGAAGACTGGACAGCTGAAGAACATCAAAGTCCGACAGCAATGAGCTGAGCTGATCTGCAATAGTCACAGCGGACAACTTTATACATGTCACAAAATGAGCAAAAGAAATTTTTTTAAGTGAAATTAGAAGTTTTAAGAGCAGTAAGGAGGACTTGTGACATCTGTCTCTTTTCTCCCTCCATTATTGCTCAGAAAGAGTTTTCTCAACTATGGCCACAGAATAGAAAAGGTAATTGCACCTTTTATTCTCACAATTATGACTTTATTTCTAGCAATTGCAAGTTTATATCTGACAATCAAGACCTTCTCAGAATTGCGAGTTCATAATACAATAATTTTATTTTTCACAATTGTGAGTTCATATCCATCTTGCTATTGATTTTTCTTAAAATTGCATATTTATATCACACAATTATAAAATGTTTCTCTGAATTCTCTGAAAGTTTTCATAATGCATAATCATGAATTTTCAAAATGTAATTTCCCAAAAACATAATTGTGGCCAGTGACCACTAGCCACAGTGGCTGGTGAGGTTAAGGTCAAGTCCTGTTAATACTGTTGTTTATAGTTTATAATATTGTTTATAATACCATTAATTATATACGTATAACTAAAAGTGTGATATTTTGGTGAAAAATCGGATTGCCATAGTATAGTAGGAAAAACGCTGCAGGAACAAAAAATAAAAAAGCTCTTGCAGTTTAGTTTCTTCATAAACTGTTTTGAGCAAAATCATTAAATTCGAAAACAAAACAAAAACGAAAAAACATGAAGATCTGAGATTTAAAAGACAGTAAGGGATTTTTTAAACGCACTTTTGGTTATTTTGGCGTCAACAAAACAACACAGTCTTTCAAATTAAATGTATCCATGATGTTTTCAAAGTATTCCCATTCACAATAACTCACCGTACTCGTCGTCTCGGACATCCCTAATGGGTCTTCTTGAACATTCCGTCAAGAAAAAAGACACCAGAAAGAAAACGATGCGTTTCATGGCGAGTACTTTAATGTCCAATTCAGTACTTCACACAGCAGCAGCATTTAATCCAGTGGTTTACCAGTCTGCTCAAGATCAACATCTGGACATGGCCAAACAAATGTACACGCTCACATCTGGCTGGATAAAACAAACCCACAAAGTATCAACTGAGTATCAAAGAAGAACCAAAAACGCTCACTTCAAGACGCTCTCATCCATTTCGCTTGATGTTATAAAGAAAAATGATTTACTCGAACCCAAATCATGCTAACATCGAAGTGTAGTGAGATACCCGGAAGTACTTAATGTGGGATGGATGGGTAAGATTCACCGCACGCCAGGAAATCACTATAAACTTTTATCTAGAGAACGGGTTTAATGCGTTTTCAAAAAACTGATTTAAATTCACGAGTGACAGTACATGGGGTATGTCAAATGGCTATTAGTCATTGTATCCGCGTTGAGTTACGCAAAAGGATAAACACTCTGGCTGTGGTTCAAAATCTAGTAAGCTGCCTGTATAGACAGCATTTGCTGTGCGTCACATTTTCTACAGTCTGTGGTCACAAGCGTGTGATCGTGTGTAAAGGTAGAGAGCACTTGGTTTTGAGAACAGCCTCGGTCTCGTCCAGACTCTATTTTTAAATTCTTACCTCAAACCCCATGAAACTTCAGAGCAGCGTCTAGGCTCACTTAAGAGGAGAGTATACAAGCAGCCGTAAATCTTTTATTTAAGGAGATAATATCAAATTTTATTATAAGTGCTAATTATTTTCAAAGAACTATTAACCATCTGTAATAATGGTGTCTAGAAGAAAACAAACACCCGAATTGTGGTGTAATGTTTGTATTTCTCTGTCATTATATCTGGTTTTATTTAAAGAAATAAAAAGTTTATGGCTTTTAATCCACGTCTATTAGTTGTTAGGTGGCCAGTATGATAGTGTAGCCTACTCGTAGACGCTGACAATATTATTCAGTTTTTATTTTCCGCAAAATTGACCAAAATACTGATGACTCATCCTGCACTCAATCATTTTAACCAATCACTTGCTTTCTAGAATAACACCATTTGAGTTTGTAGGTTACACTTCTGTAAAGTGTGACAAAAATGCTACTGGCCCCCCAAAAAATAAGGGAACTAAATGTCCTATTTAAATGGGAAATACGGCAATAAAAACCCAGTCAAATGTATCACATTAACTCACAAAAAATTCACCAGGACAGGCCGAAAGCAAACAATGAAACATTTCAAAACAAAGCTGCATGGTTTATAAAATGGTCATTTTAATTCAGGTTGATAGCTGTTATGTAGGGCTTGTACATTTTCACAAGGCTTTAGGGGGACAACAGTCAATGATTAGCAAAAACACAAGTGGTCCAAATTACTATTGACATCAATTGACAAATCAAACATCCTCTCAGCATGTGCATAAACCTGCAATGAAAAGTACTAAACCAACTGTGGAACAAGTATGCAGTATTGGTTCCCATTCCAGTGCATATTGAAAAATGGGCATGCATGATATTTTTTCATCTTTTCTTTTCATTTTTATAATCATCACAAGCCATCGCAAGGTAACACATTATAGTGAAAACCATAACCAGGCAGGAGCGTTTCGTGACCTTGATGAAGAAATGATGCAAATTGTCTATAAAAAGTGCATACTTGGCTGAGCAAAGCTAGCTGACTTGGTACATCAGACAACAGCCTTCCTGCTATCAATACTAAAGCACAGGCCCATTTTAAGCCAACACTACGACAGTCAACAAGACATTTATCTCATTCAGGTGTACGTTGATCTCCCTAGAGGGACACATAATGGAAGGTGATAGCAGGACAGGAACTAGCCATGCTTGAGGCAAAACGCTTTGCATTTTGTGACCGAGGCTTCCAATGTTTCAGTTTACCAGAATATACACATTAGTCGCTTTGTCAAAATTAAAAGGACAATTGATTTTATGTGAAGCTAATACTTTTCTACAGCAGACACTGCACAAATAGAAGGCCAAAGGACAAAAACATGACACAGGAGTGGAAATGTTACTTTAACTTAATATATACTTTCATTACAACCACAAGCCAGGTGGTGGGAAACAGAGAAAGTAAAAAAAAAACAAAAAAACAGACTGATTGAAATTCCCACACTCACAGCTCAAATGATCATGGGCTTACATGGCTAGAGTAATCATAAGTGAAGCAATAAGGAATGAAAAAGTGTAAAAAGTTGTCCTTTTCCAGGATTCTTTCTCTTTCATTTGTGGACTGATGTGGGTGTTTAGTTCTCTCCTCCGTCTCCTCCTTCACCCTCATCTGCAGCGTTGTCAGAGGTCCATAACTAATAATGAAAATAAAATAAAACAGGACAAAAAGCTGTGCTTGAATACGGAACACTTATATTTTGAATACTCAGTAAAAATGAATGTAATATAACTTATCAAAAACACATTCCATAGTCTCAGAGATGATTGTTTTTGGTTTTGGAGTCCTTTGTAACTCACTGTGAGGTTGTCTCTAAGCAGCTGCATGATAAGAGTGCTGTCTTTGTACGAGTCTTCATTCAGTGTATCCAGCTCTGCAATGGCTTCATCAAAGGCCTGCAAGCACAAGGCCACAAGAAGTTGAAGTATGTGAAGAACAGCATACCAGAGGCTTGACTTTTGTGAACCACGTGTCTGATGAAATTCAACGCTTGATGAAAAGCTAAAAATCCAGAAGGACAAGTAGGTAAAATTTCCATAGGAATTTCACTGTGTCGAGCTAAAGGTCTAATTTAAGTGAGTATTTTTCACTGCAACCAACACCTAAAAGAATGAAAAATAATTAGCCCCAACCCTATCTGCTTTTGTTTCGAGTAAAATCCCTGCTCAACAGCTTCTTACAGGTAGTCCCTTCTCAAAATAATTACTGGTCAAGCTGAAAGCTGATGCTTTTTTCAAAATCATAGACTTTAATTTAAAAAGAAAATTCTGTCAATTACTCACCCTCATATCTTTCAAATCTCTTTGAAACAAGATATTTTAATGAAACCTGAGAGGTTCCTGTTCCTCTAAAAGTTACAATCACTTCATAAAATTAACAGATTTAATTTAGGCTTTTGTGTTCTGTGCTCTATACAGTGCAGTATTGGAACATTAAAGACAAATTGCTCTGTTTGCTGTGGAGTCATATGTGGATATTTGCAAATATGATTAAAAGAGGAATACGAGACAAAACTACAGAATGTCACATTTTATTATGAGCCGTTTCAACAGATACATGTTTTACCAAATAAAAAAGGACAGCACTTTTAGAGTTCACCCCACTATTTGATGTGAGCATAAATATTGGGACATCTGAACTTCAGGCAGATGTAAAAGATTAAAAGTTATTATTTGTGTGCAATCACAGCAGTGAGTCTGCTACCCTTAGATATCACTAGACTCTTGGTCTTATCATTTGAAATGCTTTTCCTAGCCTTTAAGGCAGCCAATTCCAACTGCCTGTTCCAGAGACAGCCATGCATGCCCATGCCATGACACCGCCTCCATCATGCTTTACAGATGAGGTCATATGCTAGGGAACATTTGCAGTTCCCTTTTTCTCCACACTTTTGCTTTCCCATCACTTAGTCTTCGATAAAAAGGTTAATCATCATCTCGTCTGTCCATAAAAATCTGTTCCAAAACTACAAGCTTTTGCTAACTCTAATCATGCTCAGATACATAATATGTAGCTCTAATTGACTTCCTCTTTTCTGTTAGCATCCTAATTGCTTGCTTTTCTCTCTCTCTCTCTCTCTCTCTCTCTCTCTCTCTCTCTCTCTCTCTCTCTCTCTCAGAGTCAGCTCCCTCGTCTCCATCCTGGTTTGTGTGTGCAATCATCGATTGGAAGACACAGAATACAGAAGCAATAGATATAACCGATACGACACATTCCCTGCTTTTAATATCTGTAGAATTAATGCAGCAGGACACAGCTCATCACTCAGAAAGATCTATGAGGCAACTGTTCTAATACTTCTGCTCACGTCAGATAGTGGGATGAACTCTACAAGCGCTGATATTCTTAGAGTGTAAAACATTTATGTGTTGAAACACCCAAGAATAAAATACAGCAAACAAAGCAATTGATGGTAATTTTTGCATTGACCGGGTGTTAACCACATTTTCTACTGATTGAGAGAGGAAATACTGCAGTTGATTGACAAACTAATTTTAACTGAAGATATTGTTTGTCATTTAGTTTTCTTATATAAAAAAAAAATTATAATACCAGTGATAAGACAGCAGCACTACTCTGAATTCTACTGCTAATAATGCACTAAGGATTAATGAGCTGCTGAATTCATGAATATTAATCACATTGTGTGAGAAAACAAAATGGACGATATTAAGGGAGCGCCAGCCAATGAGATTGGAGTTTGCACATTAGGACGTTCCATTTAGACTGGGAGCGGTTAAATGATTGTAAAGAAACCAAACAATAGAGGATTCTTTTGGCAAAAAAATGACTTGCGACAAGCTGCGAATCAGACCACACCCCTTGATCAGTCAGGGGTGCAAATCAGGCTTAAAATCGGCTTTAAAATCCTCTAGTGTCATTATGAACTGGTATACCGCCCAGCACCAAGACTAACCAAAAAAAAAAACTTATGGGTATGGAATGAAATGATTTTCTTTTTGGGTCGATCCTTATCCCTTTAAGGCATGAGACACACAGTGTCAAAAATGTGTACAGTCGTGGCCAAAAGTTTTTAGAATTACATAAATATTAGTTTTCAAAAAGTTTGCTGCTAAACTGCTTTTAGATCTTTGTTTCAGTTGTTTCTGTGATGTACTGAAATATAATTACGAGCACTTCATATGTTTAAAAGGCTTTTATCGACAATTACATGAGATTTATGCAAAGAGTCAGTATTTGCAGTGTTGGCTAGGGCTGGGACAACGCGTCGAGGTCATCGATGACGTTGACGCAAAAAATACGTTGACGCAAAATGTGCGCATCGATTCGTCGACCTGTTTTTATTTCTCTAAAAAACGTTTGCAAAACGTTTACTTTATGTGCGCTGAATATACGTGATGGCCGGATCAACATTCTGTCCAACGTTATATAACCAATCCAGGGGTTTTTCTGCATTGATCTTTTTTTTTGGTGGCAGTCAAAGCCTTATTTGATCGGTGAGTGACAGTGACAGGGCGCGTACGAGAGAGAGCCCCGGCTGCGCGCGCACTCACAGTCTTCAAACAACACGAGCGCTTCTTGCTCTCTCCCTCCCTTGTGCATATTAATCAAAATCATTAGACACGATAGAAAAAGGACGGAACATCAAAGTTTCACGTGGAGCATGACAGGCTGCTGGCTCCCACTGTTAATTTTTTTTTTTTTTTTTTTGTAAAAGCACTCTCTGTATTAGCTTAAAGCCCTCAAGTTTACATTTACATACTGTATTCTTTCAATTGCTCTAAACAAGTATTTTGGGTGACCTTTTTTATTGAATACTAGACATCAAGTTGTTGTTATTTTCATCTGAAAGAAGAACTTTTTTCAGTAAGCTAGGCCCTATGTGTTCAGTAAGCTTGTTTCAGTAAGCTATGTGTTTTCAAGGTTTTATTGAATGCTATCTCTATATCTCTATATCTCAAGTGTAAAGTAATGCATTCTTAGTCAGTCTTTTATTTTGTAATTTTAAGAGCAATAAACATATTGCAATGTTAAGGAATTGATGCTTTTTTCATTCAGATATGTAAATCAACATGTATAAATTGTTAGTAGTCAATTAATGGGGAGATAATCGAAATCAAATCGGTCTGAAAAATTAATCGTTAGATTAATCGATGCATCGAAAAAATAATCGCTAGATTAATCGTTTAAAAAATAATCGTTTATCCCAGCCCTAGTGTTGGCCCTTCTTTTTCAGGACCTCTGCAATTCGACTGGGCATGCTCTCAATCAACTTCAGAAGATCAATCTGTCCCTGATGTTTTTTTTGGAGAGAAGTGGCTTCTTTGCTGCCCTTCTTGACACCAGGCCATCTTCCAAAAGTCTTGGCCTCACTGTGCGTGCAGATGTGCTCACACCTGCCTGCTGTCATTCCTGAGCAAGCTCTGCACTCTGATCCCACAGCTGAATCCTCTTTAGGAGACGATCCTGGCGCTTGCTGGACTTTCTTGTACGCCCTGAAGCCTTCTTTTCAAGAATTGAACCTCTTTCCTTGAAGTTCTTGATGATCCTATAAATTGTTGATTTAGGTGCAATCTTAGTAGCCACAATATCCTTGCCTGTGAAGCCATTTTTATGCAACACAATGATGGCTGCACGCGTTTCTTTGCAGGTCACCATGGTTAACAATGGAAGAACAATGATTTCAAGCATCACCCTCCTTTTAACATGTCAAGTCTGCCATTCTAACCCAATCAGCCTGACATAATGATCTCCAGCCTTGTGCTCGTCAACATTCTCACCTGAGTTAACAAGATGATTACTGAAATGATCTCAGCAGGTCCTTTAATGACAGCAATGAAATGCAGTGGAAAGGTTTTTCCACTGTGTGAACGGACAGTATACCGTTCACACAGCTTCAATGGAGGGACTGAGAGCTCTCGGACTAAATCTAAAATATCTTAAACTGTGTTCCGAAGATAAACGGAAGTTTTACGGGTTTGAAACAACACCAGGGTAAGTTATTTATTACATAAATTTGCTATCTGGGTGAACTAACCCTTTAATTTTCATGGCAAAGAAGGACTATGCAATTCATCTGATCACTCTTCATAACATTCTGGAGTATATGCAAATTGCTATTATAAAAATTAAGCAGCAACTTTTCCAATTTCCAATATTTATGTAATTCTCAAAACTTTTGGCCACGACTGTACAGCAATTCAACTAATAAGTTAGGTAAATAGCAACAGTGTGTTGTTGTCATCTAAAGACCTACTTGTTTGGCCAGAGCACAGGCCTGCTCAGGAGAGTTGAGGATCTCATAGTAGAAAACAGAGAAGTTGAGAGCCAGTCCGAGACGGATGGGGTGTGTGGGCTGCATTTCCTTCTTACTGATGTCAAAAGCATCTTGGTAGGCGCCTTGAGAGTTGGTTATCGTGTCTGTAGTGTCGCAAAAAAAAAGAAAATATGAAGAATTATATGACACAATATTAGTGATTGGTAAAATATCTTCCAGCAATGAGTCAGTGTTTTTTTGTCTCAAAAACAAAACTCTAGAAATGTGGACCTCTTAATCCTTTTACTGGACTCCAAAGTCCCCTTTGTCCAAGATAATATTCAAAAATATTACATGCTGTTGGCGTGAACTGTACTCATGATGGAGTGGTGGTGCACTCTTGGAGCAAGTATAAACCCCACTCAGAATTAAAAAAAAAAAACCACTCCTCACTCCAGCCAAAATCACATCGCTCCGCTCACATACTATGATTGTGAGTAACTGTTGATGTCATGACATATCTATGTCAGAACCAGTTTCAGCCCGTGGGCCGCCTGTTGCCGACCACTTGTATAACTGTTCCTGTGTCTCAGTGGTAGAGCATTGCGTTAGCAGTGCAAAAGGTTCCGGGTTTAATTCCCAGGGAACACACTCAAAAAAAAAAAAAAAATGTATAGCCTTAATGCATTGTAAGTTGCTTTGGATCAAAGCATATGCTAATTGCATAAATATAAATATAATATACATGAAAATACATAAGCATTGTCCATCACAGAATGCCTTAACACAATATCTAAAAGCATTACAAGCACTCATTTTAAATCTGAGAACGTATACCCGTATGGTTTTTTTCTAAAGGTTGAGATGGTAATGTTCTGCATGCCAGAAGTGTAATAAAGGCCCCAGAAGACTATCTTTCAGAAGGACAAGCAGCTGACTCAAGGAGGGTGCAGAAAACACTCCTGGGCACCTAAAAAGTTGGCACAGAATCCAGACTTATTCATCCTGAATTTGAAGTCCAGAGACCTAATTTGGCCTAAAGCAAAGCACAAGATGTAGCAAAAACGATGTCTCCCAAATAGACCAAATTTAAGTAATTCACATCTGAAATGGAAATATTTGTGCTAAAACATGAGAAACAACATGCACATATAGCTCTTTTATTCATAGCAGAAATAACACTTACCCTTCTTGTCATCTCCTGAGGCGACCTCTGCAAGATATCTGTAGTAGTCTCCCTTCATCTTTAAATAGAAGACTTTGCTCTCAGCATTTGTTGAGTTCTTGATCAAATATTTGCCCAGCAGTCCCTAAGGGTGGAGAAAGAGGGGAAGGGGTAAGGATAGACAGATAAAGAGAGCTTGTTTATCTACCTTATAACTGCTACAACAGAAGCAATTAATTAAGGTGGAAACAGCTTCAGTATTATGGCATTATAAACATGAAATATTAACTTAAAAAGCACAAAGTTTCTCACATTTTATACTAAAAACCCAAATTCTCCTCCACGGCATTTTGAGGCTACTACACGGTCTGATATTCAGCATCTTCCACGGTTTACCACATTCTGGGCGTTGGTGATTCAGTAGGGCTGTTAGACAAACCATGCAAACACAAAAACACACAACTGAAAAGCACAAACGGTGCAGACTTCCTGTGTGACAGCCCAGCCCTTTCAATGCTCAGTCTGTCATTTTAGATCTGCTGTGCCAACTGTGTACATTCACCCAGTGTCAAAGAAAAAAAAATACAAGCAAAAGAGCAAAAATGAAGGAGGAAACTAAAATAAGAAATAAAAGAGGAGAACTGACCAAGACATAAAAAATTACATCAGCGCATTTAATCTAAAAAGGGCAGTCATGATACTCTGGCCCCACATGACCCTGCGATCGCACAGTCTGAGCAGCAGCCACATCACATGTGCTTCCTAATGCCCGATTTAACAGCACATCTGAGCACTGCAACACACACCCCTCATGACAACACAGACAAGGATATGTGTCAGAACATAAAAGCCACTGCCAGCATTGAGGCAATAAAAATGAAACATTACAATGTTTATATTGAGGAAACCAGAACGCTTTCTGGATTTCTTCCGGGCTTTTACAAAGCATAAAGCATGTTAAGAATGTGATCTGAAGAGTAACTGAACACTGATGAAATAAAGGTCACTTTGGGTTAGGGTATTAACGATCTGCAAGTTATACGGGACTTAGGAAACTTGGCAGTAGGGCTGCAACTAACTATTATTTTGATAATCGATTAATCTGTCGATTATTTTTACGATTAATCGATTAATCGGTTTATGTCCTTATATTTTAGTTTTACCCATTTTTTCCCCAAGTAAATGATTAATAAAGGGTCTTTATCATTCAGCATAGATTTTTAAGAGATTTTAACCATTTTGCATTGTCATATCCTCATCAAAAATATACCTGGAGTTTTGTTTTATTATGTGTTAGTAATCCTTTGTCGAACTCTTCTGCAATCAAAACACTGACCCATAGCAAATTTCACAAGGAGATTTCAAATAATGTTTTCACCATGGCAGTCCTTAGAGCTCCTAAAGTAGTTTAACATCCCGAACAAAGCTTATTAAGGAATCTTTCAGAACATATTTTCATGAAGAAGAAGGATAAAACAGAAAACAATTGCAGTACATTGCATTTTATTATTTACTGGGAAACAGCTTTATAGCTTTTGCTGTGAAATTGTAAACAATCCTTCGAAAAAAGTGCCAATGGCATGAAACCTGAATGGAACTCACATTTTAAAGTAAAATCCATCAGAAAAAAAAATTGGACACACAAAAAAACTGCTGTGTGAAAAAGAGCAGTGAATACTTAGAAAAAAAGTGCATTTCAAATATATTTAAACATTTACCTCTCTCATTCAGTCATAATTAGGCTGCAAGACTGAATTATGAACTGGTAAACGACAAACTGATCACAGAACATGTTTGTAAATCTTTAAATGTTAACTGTTAAAGAGCAAAGTTATTAGCTTTTACAACTAAACATTTGCAAACAACATTGTACTGGAGAATCTGCACAAATAAAAGTCTTAGGGGCCGTTCACATAATCGCGCTTAAAAACGCGTGGAAAACGCTAGACGCGCCGCTTTCTCCTTCTTTCCAAAGCGATCGGGCTCTTGCGCCCCTGAGGCGTCTGCCTTTGCTAAGCAACCATGACGTGCTCTCTTCTTGAAAACGCGGAAATTTCAGCAAAGGATAAATGGATTTGTAGCTCTAAAAATCGCACCCACGGTGCGCTTGCGGCTCTCTGAAAAGTTGAGATGTTTTTAACTCGATGCGGTGCAGACGCTTCCATTATGAGCGCGCATACCTACATTGGAAATAACGAACTTGAGCGCGCAAAAGACGCGATACGTGAACGGCCCCTTAAACAGTTCAGTAGTGCAGAGTTTACAGGCTACTCGTCTTTTTTGAATGCTTAAAGTAAAATACTCCCACATCCCGCTGAATGCTGCAGAGACGCTGTTAGGGAAGCACGTGACATAAAACGAAGCCAGCTATTGGCTATTCGCTACTTCTCCTGCTGTACTGGCTGAGTAAAACCTCCGGTGGCTCATTACTGCCACACTTTGGTCCCCGCAGATTTGAAATATGCACGAAATGAGCCGCTTACGGCAAATAAAAGTTATTTAGCAACTAATCGATGACTAAATTAGTTGACAACTATTTTAATAATCGATTTTAATCGATTAAATCGATTAGTTGTTTCAGCTCTACTTGGCGATTAGTTGTTTCAGCTCTACTTCAGCTCTACTCGACCGACTTCAGACCTGAGGCAGGTCTGCACCAACTAAAGTTGAAATGCTAAATATCAGAAAAGCAAGCATGACATTTAACCCAACTTTACAAATGAATAAGTTTCACAGATAATCAGCACCGCTCTAATGTCTATGAAGCCATGGATGACTTTCCTCTGTGCCATCCAATAATCAAGTACCACCTCATGAAAAGGAACTGGAACAGGATTTGATAATGAGAGCAGAACATTTATGCAATGATCACATTTTAGCCCAACTGAGGAAAGAAAAGAGACTGAGTACCCTGCAATGTGTAGTCTGAGAGGTTTTGATATATCTTTATGAGCAATCTCTGGAAGTCTAATGGTAAAACTAGCTTTAAATCTGCACATGAATGTACAAAGTTGAATAACAGCAAACAATGTACATAAATTGAACAAGTAAGTAGTCATTTCCTGAGGTTAAGAGCTTTCAATGTCAAAATGGTGAAAGGTCATGTTTTTGTTATTTTTAGGGCTTGAACCAACAAAATTAAGCCTTTTAGCAACTACCCCATAAAACACACTAAAAGAGAAAACAGTCCCTCTGTTCTCAATATCTTTTTCAAGACAATTTATTTTAGCATTATTTGTATAAGCTTTATTTCAGTAAAGGTCAGCCTTTGACCTTCCTGTCTTCACAGTTCACACACTCTCCTTTCTTTGTCTGACAGGAAACCAGCTCTTTAAATGCCCTCCCTCCCCGTATCAGTAGCTGACATGATGATGTCCATTTCCTGCCACCTTGGGCAACATTATATGTACTAGGGCTGTAGCTATCCAATATTTTAGTAATCGAGTATTCTACCAAAATTTCCATCGATTAATCGAGTAATCGGATAAAATGTGTTTTTGCTTAAAGTGCAATATTAATTATGCAAGAGAAAATAAGACTCCAGGGTCTCTTAAAATAAACAACTAAGTGTCCTTTTTTAGAAAAAAAATATTTTTATTTTTTAAATGCATAGAATGCAATGCATACAACAAAAATAAATATTTAATTATTATCCATTGTTTCTCTGTCTGTACTTGTACCTGTACTGTGAACAATGACAAAGTTGACAGATGAATTAAGTGCATTTAAGTGCCATTTAGTTGTTTTAAATAAAGCATTTTCTGAGATGCACATTAAACACATAAAACATTAATTTAATGTATCTTTTAATTATTGAAAATTAATCAAACGTAACTTTCTGGTAAACAAAGGGGATTAACTATTAAAAATAAAACATGGAAGAAATGTTGTGGGATTAAACCTAACAAAAAAAAAGAATGTTTGATTTTTTTTTAGTAGTAGGCTATGTACATTCTGCTGAACAATAGTCTTTAACCGGACTTTTATTTTGACGGGTTGATGTACCTTTACAGTTATGTGTATGTGATGTGACGCTAGTTTTACTTAAATCAAACGGTCAAAGCTCATGAAGTGACTGTCAGTGCAGTTCTGGAGATGTTGTTCATGTGTTCACGTCTTATTTAGTGAGAGGATAGAAGCTGTAATCACCGGAGCGTCACGCATGCTTCAGTGTGTGTGATTAAAGGAAGACGCGCTTCTGCTCCATTCATTAACACAGAAACGCAGAACATGCAGGATTCATATTTAAATAGACTCTCCCTGCTTAATATTTACATATATTAGTCCATATCGTGATTTGATGTGCAATGACCTATTTTTTATTAATTCATTCAAAATTTGGCAAATTCCGTGCAATTCCGTGTTAAACTGTAAATTCCGTTTTTATGACTGGATTCCGCGATTCCCTCCGCGTTTTCTGCATCGCGGAAATCATAGGGCCCTAGTTGTGGCATGCCAGCTCTATCTTGCAATGGAGACACACCACGACGTTCTCTTTACGTTTGCCCACGACCTAAAAATCAAAACACTGTAAAAGAAATGGACACAGCGACCCCATTGGAACTCAATTGAGACAAGTGAAGCCCATTTTTAGCAATTTTTAGCACTTCCGTTTCTGACGCGCAGACTCAAACTAAGCTTGATGACGTCAGCAACCTGTCTGACAGATGTAAATCTTCTAAGTGGCTGTGCGTGCAAACTGCCATCGTTAATCTTGCAGAGATGGCGAGCTTGAGCGGGGAGTTCTTTGGCGTGAGTGAGCAGGAGTAAGTATTCTGATTAATTATTTTGTATAGTATTTAAAAATGTAACGCTAGTACGCTATATTAAGTTAATTGCCTGCGAGCTTCTCCTCCTGTCTGTACGGTAATTTCTCTACTGTGCGACAGAGAGTCGAGTGGTTATGACGCAATCATTAGCCTTTTTTTACAAAAACTGTTTCTACGGGGCCATAATGTAACATAGAAGGTAATGGAGCCCTTTATACATTGTCGTGTATCTTTAGAAATAAATAATGGACAAATGGAGTCTTTAAACGCCTCAGATGTAAAGTTATTCGCTGTCAAAGTGACGCCAAGATAAATGCAAAGTCAATGGGATGCTAACGCTAGTGAAGTTCTGCTACAAGATGGCAGCTCGCGGCCGACTTCAACTTCCGGTCGATTTCCTTGCCGCCTGCTTGCAGTATGCGACTTCGGGGGCAGCGCTTGTGTCTCCTTCCGCTTGTGGGTGACGTAAACGCGTTGTGTCACATTGAAAAAATCATTGCGAAAGAACCTGATGTGAGATTTAAAAAAAAAATTAAAAGAGGCTTCGAGGCAGAGGAATTTGCCTCGATCATTTTTTGTAATCGAGTTACTCGAGGAATCGTTTCAGCCCTAATATGTACCCTTATGCTTGCACACAGTCACTCCCCGTTCCAGGATGGGCCCCATAATTAAAGATAGCCCTCCATGCAGATGGATTAGCTTGCCACAATCCTGAAACAAACTGCACTATTAAAAAAAAAAAACAACCATCAACCATGAGACAATGCATCACTACGGAATCAGTTTAAACGGCTGGTTTACCCACATGGAAAAAACCTATATAAACATATATGTTTCAATATAGGTTTTGATATAGCTTTTTAATATATGTGACCTATATAAAATTGGCTGTTTTCCTATATTATATGTACATATATGCACGCATATATATGTACACATATGAACATATATATGAACATATATGCACAATTATTTACACATATGTACACATATATATGTCCATACATATACCTATATAGGTACATATATGCACGTATATATGCACCTATATGTTTACCTATAATAGTAAAATTAAAATCTATAGCTGCTAGGCAACATAAATAAAAGTCCAAAATGTAGAAATGTACATTATTTATTTACTCAAGATCAATCAAATAGTACAAAACAAAAAATATAGTACAAGAACAAAAATAAGACAAAAAACCTGCTAGGCAACATAAATAAAAGTCCAAAATATAGAAATGTACATTATGTATTTACAAGAACAATCAAATAGTACAAGAACAAAAATTAGACAAAAAAACTGAACAGAAATTTTTTTTATCTTTATTATTCTTTGAAGGTCTGTCATAACGCGCCTCATCATCATCCTCCTCCTCCTCCTCCTCCCTGCACTATCCAATGACATTTGATAGGGTGTCCGAGATTTTTATTTTTTCCTTTTTTTAACACGGATTAATAAATGTATTGTTCCATGTTCGCTTGTGTACCACACGCAAGGTTTATCAGCAAATCCATGTCTTTTTCTCCGGTTTAAGTGTATCTCTGTGACAGAATTACAGCGCCACATGCTGGTCTGGCATGTATACTACATCGGTTTCGTGTGGACGCGGATATTTCTTGAGACGAGGGAAAAAAAGATCGGGGGTCCATCTCCGTGTGGACGGGGCCGAAGAAGTAACGGGTACTTACGGTTATGGATAGAAATGTAGCGGAGTAAAGAGTACAATATTTGCCTCTCAAATGTACTTGAGTAAAGTCATGAGTACTCCCCAAAAATGATACTCGAGTAAAGTAAAGATCCCTCAAAATTGTACTTAAGTACTGTACTCAAGTAAATGTACTCCGTTACTGTCCGGCTCTGTATATCATGTTAATATATTGCCATATTTAAATTCCATAACATGCCAATTACATGTGATACCAATTTCCCATGTTCGCACATACATAAGTTCTTGCATAATTTTTTTCGTTAATTCTTAGTTTTTGTGCATATGTGCATATAAGCAGCATATATGTGCATATACACTGCATATAGGTTTCATATATGCACATATATCCACATATAGGTTCTTTCCATGTGGGAAAGTAGCTGAGATAACTTGTTCTAATCACAAATATTTTCTATCTTCAAAATGTGACAACCTTAAAAGCTCCTTTAGTAGACCTGTGAGAGAAAGATACAGGTAAGCTGGAGGTCCACCAGAGAGCTCAGCTGATCAGCGAAACCCTTCATGACAGTGAAAGCTGCTGAATTATTAGCTCCTTTCAAACTGACAAACCTTTATAATATGCAGCCCAGCTTGAGTTTAAGTTAAAAAAAAAAAAAAGTTACAGATTGCACTACAAAATAATACTTATCTGCCACTATGATGGACAGGGTTGTACATTTTCCATGTTGCCCTACCTTCATCTGTCAGCAAATTAGTGTAAGGCTCAGCTTAGTCACCAAATGCTCGGATGCAATTTTATTACTTTTTTTGGTTCTGCTCTCACAATATGAAAGACAATAAACACTGAGCTCTTGTGATTTGTTCAACTGATATAATGAACATTAATCCAGGAATTATTTTACTGGAATAACTCTTGAAATATCTCTAATTTCTCTCTCAAAGTCCTTATGTATCTTCTACTCCTATATCTCTAAAGTATCCCAATGCCACTATTTCAGATTTTTTCTTTTATTTGTGTGTTTTTGATTTTACTTTATTTGAAGTTAATTTCAAATAATGTTTTGTTTAGAGTTATCTTTTATCTATCAAAATGACAAAGCATTTAAAAGAATGCTTTGCAACGAGAAAAAAAGAAAAATTATTTCAGAAAAAAAGAATTTTTTTTGTGTTCCTTAAAACCAAAGGTTTGATAAGCGTGCCAAACAGATGACTGGGCTAGCAGGGGAGTGACAGTGGGAATCCAATAGTGAAGACACAGAACCTCCCTGTCACTGCATGTGGGAGGAGAGAGAGAGAAAGATGCTGTACTTCTGCCTGCAATACATATTGATTGTGAGAAGCTGAAGGCTTGGTTGCTGTTCTCTGCACCACTGCTTGGAGAAATCAATCCACTAATAGCTCCACAAGAACCTCTTACAACAAGAGCACTGGGATGAGATGCCAAGCTATACACTAGATCACTGTATGTGGCCGTTTTTCCCAACCAAGTGCCATGACTCTTTATGGCACTCATTTTGAGATAAATACAGTTATTATTGATACAATGAGGTTGTGGGAACACAACCACTGGGTTCAATGTACTGCCAGTGATGACACTGGCACACTGCTAATGGTGACAAATCCCTGCTGGTGCTCACAACCACCTCCTCATCATCCCTAAACCTTAAAGGCTCCATTTGCATATGCATATATAATCCACCATGTGTACTACTGATGCACAGCGGTCAGACAGGACTTTCAGTAAAGAAACAAAATATAAATTAGAAGTATATAATCAGTACTGAGCATGGTCAGTATAAAACAGCACTGAGTATGGCTAGTATATTGGCACTGTAGACTATAGATGGTACCGCAAAAGTACAGAGCAAAGCCAGTACAGATTTTTGCCATCTTAGAGCATGTACAAATTCAGTATTGAGTATCACTGAATATATATAGCCAATAGAGTAACGCGAGTACATATAGCTAGTATAGGCTACCGGAGTACGACTACAGCTAGAAAACAATACACAAATAACTATAATGATTTTAGCATCCACAACAAGAGATTTTAAACTTTGTTTATAAAACGTGCACACTGCAGTTATGTTTCTGCCACTTTAAATGCTTGAGCACTTTAAAGTCTGGTGGATTCTGATTGGTTCTCAAGGTTCAGCTGTATTTAAAAAAATAATAATAAATTCAGTTGTGGCATGGACTTCCCTAGTGTCATAAAATTTAAAGTGAATATCATTACAATTATCATCTTAGCTGTGAACTGGCCAGAGGTGTTCTTGCAAAGCTGAAATAAAAAACAACCCAACATAAATAAATAATTTAGATGAAAAATGCTAACATTTAATAAATGTAAAAAAGAAGTATATTTTAAAACAAATGATAGAATTATAACTGAAATAAAAATAAAGTTATATCGATTTTAACAAAAGCACAAATTATACCTAAATGAAAATGAAAGTGAAAACTTAAAATATAGAATTAAAAAGAAATCAAAATATAAAATATAAAAAACACACTACAACATCATATGAATACAAAAACACTGAAACTGGATTTAAGTGTGTAACAGAGTGTACAAATTTAGTATAGTTAGAATTTAGTCAGCATAGAGTGTATGCAGTATAGTATATACATCCACATCAGCAATTATAGAGGCAGTATTGATTGACCCAGTACAGAAATCTAGTCAATACAGAGTCAGTGTTGGGTATAGTTCGTATACACCCACTACAGTATAGCAAGTGATGCTCCAGTAGAGAATCAGTAGTTAATACATAGTCAGAATAGAGTATATGCTGTAGTATACAGTAGAGCCTTACCAAAACCTCGTTGCAAATATCGCGTAATTCCCCCTCCACCTTCTCCCTGTACTCCTTCACCATCTGAAGCTTCTTGTCGTTGCCCTCGGTTTTCTGTTCAATACTCGAGATAACCCTCCAGGCCGACCTCCGGGCCCCGACCACGTTCTTGTAGGCGACGGAGAGCAGGTTCCTCTCCTCGTTGGTGAGCTCGGCTCCCTGCTCCGTCACCTGCTTCATACACGAGGCCATGTCATCATAGCGCTCCGCCTGCTCCGCCAGCTTGGCTTTCTGAATCAGCTCCGTCTTATCCATGATTCAATAGCTTAAACTCCGGGAAATGGTGAATCCGGCAAAGAGGGGAGGAGAAAAACAGTGTGTAAAGGGGGAATAGAAGAAGCTGGCTACCCGAAGCGGTGAGGGTGAAGCGACCCAGGAGCACCTGAGGAGAAAAAAACCCTCAGATATCAATGAAGCAAGTATGTGAGAAATAAGAGAGTTTTAATTAATTCATATTCTTGTTCAGAGCGGACACAGCAGAGCGTTCAGATTTAAAGAAATATGTTTTTGCATATTTTCCCGAATTTCAGCTTGTCAAAGAAGTGTTATGTTACACAATACGTATTTTAAGATGTGCGTTTAAATCACGTGAATCGGTTTAGAGGCACACATACGTTAATCGCTACTGTCCTATTAACCTTATTTAAAAAAATCACAAAATAAATAGCATGGAGATTTTGAGATCAAATATGAACCCTTAAATTTCTCCTCCTTGAGTTCCTCAGGCTTGTCTAATTTAATACTGTCAATAAACCAGCCAACGGATAACCCGCACGGTTCCTAACGTTAACTGACCACGACGAGTGCCTCGATTCCCTGTCACTTCCAGCAAAGCTCTCCGTGAGTCATGTAACGTTAGATACGTTTTAAATACAGTAAATAAATGGCGAATTATTGCATAGTTTTGAATAAAGCGTAGTTCACCTGATAGCGCGTGCAGTTGATTTGGTTAGCTTCTGACAGCTAACTACTGCACTCCTGGCTTTTACATTTTACGAAGTAACGCGTGGCAGCGAACGCTACGATCAGAAATTATCATACTCATTATATAACTTAAGTAAGGAACCATATAACGTTACAACGGGGAAGAAGAAGTAAGAAAAATGTCCCACCTTGAAGAGCGGTACCAATCAGCTACTCCGCAAAAGCTATATCCGCTTTGGGTTGGAGGGAGAAAAAGATTCGCCTTCACCTCAGCCGAGCCGAACTGAAAGGTAGGCGTGGCTTTTAGAACACAAGTCCAATCATGTCTTGGATGTGCCTCGCTTTCTAACGTCAGTCAAGCTAAATTGACCAATAATCAATAAGATATTTAATCAAAGGCGGGGTTAGAAGAGGACCACTCTGAGACCATGGAGTTTACGCCAATTGCAAGTGAGAGGACGTCATCATTATCACGATGGTTACAGCGCCTCTTGTTTCTTGTGCACTCAGCCGGCGTGGATGGACTGTTCAATACTCGAGATAACCCTCGAGTATTGAATAGACTTTTAAACATGGAAAAATTGATTATGTGCTAAAGTTAGATATAAGTTGTGCAACATATAAATACTTTACATTTTTACAGATCAACTTTCACTGGATCTTCCAACCAGCTCATATTTCACTGAATCACAGGAATATAAAGTGATAGAGGAGCTAATAGGCCAGTTTTAAATCTTACACCACATTACAGTGCTGTCTTTCAAAATCTTCCAGTTTATACTTCCACTTACTCCACTTTATATCCTTCTATCAGGCTTAAAAATGATATGGGGATTTTACAGTGATAGAGTGCAGTACTATGCTGAGCCTCCTTCTCAGCACACATCCAGCCTACTTGACTTATCTAACACTCACATGGAGCCTGAGAGCCGTGGAGAATGTGTGAGAGTCTGCATATGATGAGTGCTGGGCATTTATGTGAAGTTTCTGAACTGCTGCTTCCTCTCTGGCCTCAGGGCTGCAAACGTTTATAAGGAGCGGAAGAGAAAGAGAGGAGAGGGAGAGTGTTCCCTGATTAGAAAAGCCTAAGATAAGAAAGATGTTTCCAGTGAGGTTGGTATATGGGATTACAAGTACCATTTAAAATCATATATGATAATTAATAAGTTTTTTTATATTTATGGGGCAACATAAAAGGAAATAAACAATATTTTTTTAATTAAAAATCCTGTAAATATAAAGGCAACCAGAGGAGCACTGTTCTAATATAGTGTAGATATAAGGGGCAAAAGTGATACAGAATTCTATTTTACTGATTTATTTCTTGATGTACAAAAATTATTATTATTATTATTATTTGGATAACTTTAAAATACTTTAGCAAATGAAGCACCAAAAATGTCTCATTTAGTAAAAGCATATCTTTTCAGACTGGACATTTATTCCTTTGACTAACTTTTCTCTTTTTTGACAGCCACTGAGAAACAATTGATCACGAAATAGTATTATTTATTACCGGCAACAAAACCATAATATATAATTCTTCTATGATTTATCTATATCTTGCATCCCTCCCTGTTGTAGCTTATACTATTCTGCACAATGTTTGAAACTTTGTATTGATAGCACTTGCTCTTGCCTCCTAAGAGGAATCACTTGTTGTAATTCTTATTAGAAGTTGCTTTGGAAAAAAAAAAAAAAATTCTGTAAATGAATAAATGTAATAATATATATTTTTTTCTTTATATATATCTAACTATATCAACGTTTAGACAAAGTGTAGATAAATGCAGTAGGTGTTTAAGTGTCCTCATGAGCTATATAAACCTGTAACATTTAAAAAAGATTAAATATTAGATCAAGTTTTACAAATCAGTATGTTGTTATTGTCAGTCTTTTGGATCAGGAAAATTAGGAAATGCATAGTGAGATACACATCATACTGTATGTAGTGCATTTCATAGTGAGCGCAGAGCAAGATAAACCCTTCTAGTGAAATGCATATTGCATCGCTCACCCCCTCTCTTTTCCCATCTCTCCTCCATCTCCTCTCAGCCCGTCTGCTGTCATGCGCTCGCATTTAAACTGAATCAGTCAGGCTGTCGGCTCACACTTTCTGCACAGGCGAGCACTATTACGTAATGTTTTTTTTTTTTTCCAGTGAATAAAAAGGAAAAATGTCAAGGGCGTTGTCTCATCTCCTGAAAACCTGCCTGGAAACAAAGCTTGCTCAGACCTGTTATCACGGCCACATACAATAGTTTCTAATTACATTTCCTCTCAAACCTTATCATAGTCCAGTGTTCCATTATCCAAAAACAGAAAAACAAGCATGAGAAAGATTGTTCTGGGAGTGACCTGAGCAGAAATAAACTCGGTGGGGTATTTCATAGGTGACTGTCTCAAATGTGCCTGAGCATGACTGTCTTCGGTGAACCGGTGATCCAACACAGATGAATCAGATTCTTTGATGGAATCACATCTCTGAGTCTGAGGTCTATTATCTTGTCATCCCTCTTCTTCTCCACTTTATCAAGACAGCAGCTGAAATCTGCTTGCTCCTGTCCTCGATATTCAACAAGAACAGTCATGTTTAACATTTTGTTTATAATTATTATAATAACATTCCATATAATGGATCCTTCAGCAAATGAAAATTTTTCAATTTGACTTAGCAATTTGATAAACAAATTTTGGAAGTGGCATGTGCTGATGAAAAAAACTTTGGCAATAATTTTCACCGCTGGCACCATCTCAGTTTATTTAATCTCTCACTTTTCTTATATTGGCTGCATCCGAGCAGGCTGAAAACTGAAGAGCAATGGCTCTTTAAACACAATTTAAAGAGTTTCTGATATTATTGAAGAGAATGGCTTAGCCCCATTAAAATTTCTGGGGTCTTCCAAGAGCAGGAGGCAGATGGAAACATTATGTGCCACATCATCTCTGAGGCGCTTCTGTGTATATCGCCCTCATTTCTGGCTCTGTCAATATGCTGCTGGCCGTCAGGGTTCATTTGTCATTTTACAGAAGCTGTTAAAGTATTTAACACTGATGCTAAATATGGCTGCTGTGAATGTTTCTTGAGCAGAATCTCCCATCTGTGCATGTGTGGGGTTCTGTAAATCCCCAGAAAAATATGACCTGTCAAAAAAGTAAGAATGCAGTGCATGCAGTGTTGGGGAAGCTACACACTTAAAATTAAAGGTTCTTTATTGTCATGGTTGGCATCTATGGTCCCATGAAGAACCTTGGTATGTTTTAATGCACAAAAGGTTCTTTAGAGTGGAAAAAAAATGTTAGATGAAATGTTCTACTCACTAAGAAAAATTGGTTCCCTTTCGAGAGTACTCTCGTACTGCGTAAGCTAGCTTACGCTATGGGAAAAGGTCCCCTTTTCTCGAGAATATGAAGCCAAAAATTATCCTTAATTTTTAAATAATGTAAAACGCAGTGCTGCAGCACAGCAGACCCAAGCGAAGCGGCTCGCGCGCTTATTGGCTGTGCTGCGGCAACTGCAGCAACCTATGGTGAGGCGGCGGAGAGTAACGAAACAATGGGGGCGCTTCGCGCCCATTGGACGTCAGAGCGCGCCAAAATAGGCGTGGCTGGAACTATATAAGCCACCGCTTCACCATAGGGATCAGATTTCATCTCCTTCAGCGATCTCACCTGCACTTCGCTGTCTTCTCCGGAGAAGCCTCTACACGCCGTCGAAAAGCCTCTCAGCGGGATAGCACTGCAACGCAGATCTGAGGACGCCGGCTCGTGCTTCATCTCGACGCCGCCTTCAGCACTCGCTTCCTGCTGCGCCATCCGGCGTGACTATATCCTTTTCAAAGCTAGTGTGTTTGCCGCTGCATCACACTTTTTTCCTCCAGAATTCGAGGCGTTGTTTCAAATGCCTCGGGCCTGCGCTTCCTGCCGAGGCCCTCTGCCCAGCGAGGACCGCCACATCATCTGTGTCTCCTGCCTGGGCCGCGAGCATGCTGAGAGCGCACTCTTCAAGGGCGGCTGCCCTGAGTGCGACGACATGGCTATATCGACCCTGCGGGCTCGATTAGCTCAAACCAGCCACGATGCTCCACCCGCTCCGCCTCTTCTCTCTCAAGTGCCGCGTAAGAAACGCCGCGATCAGAGAATGCCTGAGCATACTGCTACACGCGAGCTCACGCCGGAACACTCCCCGCGTGCCTCGCCCGCTCTCTCTCCTTCGCCTGTCCTCTTCGTGGACGAGCAGCGCCAGTCCCTGCTCACCAGCGCCCCCTTCTCCTTCGGAGCACCTGAGGCGGAAGAGGACAGACACGACAGCCTTTCTCTCGCCGCGTCCAGTAGTGAGGAATGGTCGGGCTCCATTGCGGACCCCCCCCCCCCTCTACAGCACCCAGCTGCACCGGACAACGCGCCGATATCGACGCGGAGCTTACTCGCGTGCTTACAAGGGCTGTCAGCGACCTTCAGCTCGACTGGTCTCCTCCAGACGAGCCCGCTAAAAGCAGGCTGGATGAATGGTTCCTGCAGGGGCGCCCTTCGGCCCCTCCGCAAAGAAACGCCCCCTTCTTCCCGGAAGTTCACAATGAACTCACGAAGTCGTGGAAAGCCCCATTCTCCGCACGCTTGAAGACTTCTGTCTCGTCAGCGCTCTCCTCTGTCGACGGCGCCCGAGACCACGGTTACGAGAGCCTCCCCCCTCTCGAGGAGGCTATTGCTGCACACCTCTGCCCGCCCTCAGCCGCTGGATGGCGGTCGAAGCCTGTGCATCCATCCAAGCCGTGCCGCACCACCTCAGCTCTCGCTGGCCGAGCTTACACCTCCGCTGGTCAAGCTGCTTCGGCTCTACACACCATGGCTGTGCTGCAGGTTTTTCAGGCCAGACTTCTCCGTAACCTGGACGAGTCTGCCCCAGATACCTATGACTTTAAAGATCTCCGCAGCGCTACTGATCTAGCCCTGCGTGCGACAAAGACCACAGCACAAGCGATCGGCCGAAGCATGGCAAGCCTCGCTGTTTTAGAGCGACACCTCTGGCTCACGCTCACGGAGATGAAAGACGCCGACAAATCCGCCTTTCTCGACTCTCCTATCTCGCCTTCCGGCCTCTTTGGCCAGTCGGTTAAGGGTTTCGCTGAACGCTTCACTGAGGCTCAGAAAACGTCACAGGCAATGAGACACTTCCTGCCGAAACGCTCTAGCTCTGCTGCGGGACGCCGTAGAAATGCGCCGCCCCCTCAGACCTCGAAGCCATCGCAGCCAGACTTACAGTCTCGCCCAGCGACCAAAACCCAGCACCGCTCTCGCTCTACGAGCCGCAAACCGCCAGAGAGACGGGGACCTCGGCCCAGGATTGTGCTGAACCCCGAGCCTCCGAAGCCCTCCTGACCTTCGGGCTGAAAAGACCGTGGTTAAGTCCCGCTGCGGCCGGACCACCACACAAGAAACCTCACATGCTTCCTCCAATCCCCTCACTAAAGGCGGTTGGAGATGTCTATACTGCAGTAAACGAGCCTGTTACAATGCACGCACGCCTGCACACAAACGCCGTTTTCACGGCGACCTCAATAAAGCACAAAAAGAGCTTTTTCTATGTAGGCAGTGTGCCCACTACACAGTACGCACCCCTACATGTATACACACTCCCCCAAGTGTCACAAAGACTCACTCGGGTCTCCTTTCATGCCCACCTTCCCGCTCGCGCCGGAGGTGCTCTAAATGTAGCGCGCGTGCCCACTTCTCAGTGCGCAACCCTACAGATAAGCGCTGTCACCACAGTGTCACAAGCACAGCATACTCGAGCTACTGGTCCCCTCATAACAGGCGGCCAGTGCCCGAAGCACATTCAACCCATAGCCGCACGAGCCGCTGCATGGCAGGCCATCCCCGGCATATCAAATTGGGTTTTGAATATAATAAAACGAGGTTACTCGCTCCAGTTCGCTCGCAGACCGCCGCGCTTTCGCGCCGTGGTCGAAACGAAAGTGAAAAGCGAAATGACACACGTCCTTCGCGCCGAACTGATAAACCTTCTTGCAAAAGGGGCGATAGAAACTGTCCCCCCTGCGCAGCGCGAGTCAGGCTTTTACGGCCGCTACTTCCTCGTACCAAAAAAGGATGGCGGTCTCAGACCCATCCTAGATCTCAGACGTTTGAACAAAGCGCTTATGACGCGATCGTTCAAAATGTTAACTACCAAACAAATACTCGCGCAAATTCGCCCGAGGGATTGGTTTTTCTCAGTGGATCTGAAAGACGCTTACTTTCACATTCAAATAGCACCCCATCACAGGCCATTCTTGAGATTCGCCTTCGAGGGGCAGACTTATCAGTACATGGTTCTTCCATTCGGCCTCTCCGTAGTGCCCCGTACGTTTACACGGTGCATGGATGCCGCTCTCGCACCCCTGAGAATGCGGGGAGTGCGAGTATTGAACTACCTCGACGACTGGCTAGTTTTAGCCCATTCCGAGGAACTACTGACGACACACAGATCCTGGATCCTCAGCCATTTAGAATGCCTGGGTCTCACGATCAACACTGTCAAGAGCGCTCTGTCTCCCAGCCAGAGGATTTCCTTTTTGGGGATAGACATAGACTCTGTGACATGTACAGCGCGTCTGACGTCACAGCGCGCTCTCACTATTCAGCATTTAGCCGTATCGTTCAAAGCCGGGTCTCTTTACCCGCTCAAACGATTTCAGGAAATGCTAGGTCTGATGGCATCAGCCTCTGCGGTTCTCAAACTGGGCCTGCTGCGCATGCGCCCACTACAGCGCTGGCTGAGAGACCGTGTTCCAGCGTGCGCCTGGATTTCCGGCCGCGCGCGCATCAGGGTGACCCACGGCTGCATCACAGCTCTGGCCCCTTGGAAAATAGCCAACTGGTATCAGTTAGGCGCAAGCACGGGCGCTGTCTCGAAATGGAAAGTAGTCTCGACAGATGCATCCAACCTCGGTTGGGGCGCCCTGTACGAGGGCAGGTCTGCCTCCGGCCTCTGGTCGAGCCCGGAGCGACTGTTACACATAAACTGTCTGGAGATGATAGCGGTCGAACTATCCCTGAAAGCTTTCCTCCCATTTTTAAAGGGCCACCACGTTCTGGTCAGATCAGACAGCATGTCAGTGGTGGCCTACATAAATCGCCAGGGTGGTGTCAGGTCAGAAACCTTGCACACCATGACCGAGCGTCTTCTGACATGGGCACATTACAATCTGCGCTCGCTAAAGGCAGCACATGTACCTGGCATCCTGAACCGGGGCCCGGACATGCTTTCCAGGGCGAATGTTCCCCCTGGGGAGTGGTCTCTTCACCCACAGACGGTTCAGTTGATGTGGAGCATCTTCGGCAGGGCAGAGGTCGACCTCTTCGCCTCAGAAGACAACGCTCATTGCCCAATATATTTTTCAAAGAGCAGGGACGCGCTGGCCCTCGATTGGCCCAGACGCCCGCTTTATGCCTTCCCACCGGTCGCGATGCTACCGCAGGTCATCGATCGGGTCAGGAAGAGCAGATGTGCTATGCTGCTAGTAGCCCCACTCTGGACGACCCAACCTTGGTTCTCCGAGCTGATGCAGCTGTCCAGTACAGCCCCATGGCCAATACCGCTGCGGAAAGATCTCCTCACGCAGCTGAAGGGCGCGCTCTGGCATCCCCACCCCGAACTTTGGGCCCTTCATGTATGGCCCCTCAACGGGTACCCGGGAACCTCCCTGAGGGAGTGTTAAAGACTATTATGGAAGCCAGAGCGCCCTCAACCAGGCGCCTATACGCGCAGAAATGGTCAGTGTTCTCCACCTGGTGCGGGACACGGAACCTAGACCCTCACTTATGTGACGTGACGGAGATACTCTCCTTCCTACAGGAGCGTTTAGATGCGGGCAGATCCCCGTCTACGCTCAAAGTGTATGTGGCAGCCATTGCAGCTTCTCATGCTCCGGTGGCCGGCCTATCACTGGGAAAAAACGAACTGGTCATTCGTTTCCTTAAGGGAGCTCGTCGGATGAACCCTCCCCGACCCCCTTCAATCCCTTCCTGGGACCTGTCTACGGTCCTAGAGGCCTTAAAGGGCCCCCCTTTTGAACCGCTTCAGTCTGTCGATATGAAGCTTCTTTCGTTCAAAACCGCTTTTCTACTGGCTCTGGCCTCAGTCAAGCGAGTGGGGGATTTACATGCGCTATCTGTAATCGCTGACTGTCTCGAGTTTGGGCCTAATGACTCCAGAGTCATTCTCAGACCAAGACACGGCTATGTCCCCAAGGTGCTCTCAACACCGTTCAGAGCGCAGGTCATCTCGCTGTCAGCCCTTTCCTCGCAAAGCGACGAAAGCAACGCGAGCTTCATCTGCCCCGTCAGGGCTCTTAAAACCTATATTGCGCGCTCCGCCTTATTCAGGAGGTCGGACCAGCTCTTCATATGCTTTGGTGGGCGCACCCGAGGTCTCGCCACCACGAAGCAAAGCCTATCGCGATGGATAGTAGACACTATCTCGCTGGCTTACAAATCTAAGGGCCTTCACTGCCCGTTCGGCATCAGAGCCCATTCCACCCGAGGTATGGCCTCGTCATGGGCGTGGTCCTGCGGGATACCACTGGATGATATCTGTGCGGCGGCAGGCTGGGCCTCTCCGTCCACATTTATTAGATTCTATAATCTGCAAGTCCCTGCCCTGCAGGCCAGGGTACTTTCTATATAGACGTGCTAAGCCTTATCACGTCCCCCTTTTTTCGTTCCCTATATAAAGCTCACTAAGGTTGGCTGTTGGGACTGGGATTTCTCCTGCTATAAAGCCCCGAGCTCTCGTCTCGGGCTGTGACAGGTCGAAGTTCCCGAGCACGCACGGCGTTTTACATTGTGTTCCCATAGCGTAAGCTAGCTTACCCAGTACGAGAGTACTCTCGAAAGGGAACGTACTCGGTTACTAACGTAACCTCGGTTCCCTGAGATGAGGGAACAAGTACTGCGTAACCTGCCGTGCTATGTGCTCGGACCGGGTGATCGCTTCAGTCGATTTAAAACCTGATCCCTATGGTGAAGCGGTGGCTTATATAGTTCCAGCCACGCCTATTTTGGCGCGCTCTGACGTCCATTGGTTCGTTACTCTCCGCCGCCTCACCATAGGTTGCTGCAGTTGCCGCAGCACAGCCAATAAGCGCGCGAGCCGCTTCGCTTGGGTCTGCTGTGCTGCAGCACTGCGTTTTACATTATTTAAAAATTAAGGATAATTTTTGGCTTCATATTCTCGAGAAAAGGGGACCTTTCCCCATAGCGTAAGCTAGCTTACGCAGTACTCGTTCCCTCATCTCAGGGAACCGAGGTTACGTTAGTAACCGAGTACGTTCTTTTAGGAACTGCTCACTGAAAGGCTCTTTGGAACCAAAAATGGTTATTCTATAGCTTCGATGCAAAACTATTTTTGGTGTACTTTGAAACTGCAGCTTGACAAGTTACAATACATTTTGTAGTAGTTATATTCAAGCTACTGATTTGAAAAAGTAGTTAGCAACACTACAAGCTACAAACAAAAAATAACTTTCTAATTATATAATTGTTTATATAATTTAATTTAATATATGTTTATACAAACATTTTTACCATATTTTCCACGTTTATACCCTATTTTTTGCTAGCACTATAGCAATAAAGGATTTTTTTTATGAGTATATAATTTAAGTCACGAATTGTCTCAGTGAACTAATTAGTTGAAATGAATTACAATTCATATGAAAGAGATATTAACATTTAGAAAGAACCAAATTATTACCCCATCTCAGACATTAAAAACATGAAAGGAAAAATACACCACTGAATAATTTAGTTAGCATATCACTATTTTCACTTAGTTTTGCTTGAATTTGCTGTAAATCTCAAATCATAAGGGAACTGTTACAGCAATCCCCCAAAAAATGGATCAGTGTTAAAGTCACCACATTTCTGGGAGTAGGGGTGTTCTATAGTTTAAAGAGAAAATGACTGCCTGTGGTGCTTCTGTCTAATGCTTTTGTTGCCTACACTGTGTTATATAAGTAGAATCTTTGATCACAAGCGTAATGTATAACACTTGCAGACAAATGCTTTATCACATCCTGTATCCTGTCATTTGAGCCAGAAGCCAAATGCAAGGCTTACTTTGCTGTGGTTTCTATCACATGCAATACAAGCACAAACACATACACAAAAGAACATTCTCAGTCATTTTCTTATTCCTTCTTTTTTTACATCCCCGACACACATAGTTTAACATTCCTTTGGTTTGTTCTCAGGCACACAAGCATGAATTTGCAGCATTTCCATTCAGCGCAGTAAGGGCTTAGCTCTCCAGACCCTGATAGCACATGGAGCTCCGGTTTGGCAGAATACCAGTGGGCTGCTCTGTCCTAGAGAGAGTGAAAGGGAGAGCCCACATATGGAGTCCGTAGACCACTCAGCCTCAAAGCGTGCCTCAGCTCTCAGGGTGATGAAATATTCATTGAGCGTGCTCAAACACAGTGAACGCTTCCTCCATTTTTAAAGTGGCACAGAAGTGGGACTTCTCATCATATTGGCCATAATTCAATCAAGTTATCATGTGGTGATCGTCAAATGCACACGCACACACACACACACACACACACACACACACACACACACACACAGGAGTCTGGCTGGGGAACAGCCCTCTACGATGAACTCTAGGGTATTTTAACTTCCCTTAACAGGGGCCACTATAGTTCTGTCAACACTACCTCTACTAATCAATTTATATTGCATACCTTTGTAACTTCAGCAGATAGCTGAGATCAGCTTATATTTTTCTTACAGCACACATTTAATAAATGCAGAGTGCTGTGCAAACCACTTTTTGTTGGCATCAGTCTTTCATTTTGCATATATGTTTTATTGTAAATGCATCAATTTAATCATTGTAGCTAATGAAACTGGTACAAAATGCACAGCATTTAATTAATCACTAGATGTCAGGAATAAGTTTTTGTTTTGTTATAGTGTAGGCCTAAATCAGGTTAGACACCATACTGAATTTAACATGGATGAAAACTACAGTAGCTGTGAGGGATAGACTTCCGAAGGCACAAACTGTATAAAGGTCCTGAATCAAGTTTTTGCAAGTCACTTTTTAAAGAGTGTTTGTCTACTGAAACACATTATCAACTGAACAATCCCTCATAGCCTCATTTTCATTCCTGTCAAACATCCTGCATGTTAGATGTTGCTACCCTGACTAAGATCTGAAGAGTTCTGTTTTGAGTTGTACAGTTTTGCACTCATGTGTTATACTAGTGTTAATTATTTGATTTGACCCTGTTGTTTAAAGCCCTAAATTCAGTTCCTTGTTCATTATTTATTGTCTATGTTTGCAAGTTGTTCTGTTCTCTTATCTAACAGTCATGTGATATGTTGTTATTTTATGATCTTTATCCTTTTTTGCAACCAAAAACTGCATTATGAAATAAAACTCACAACTATTAGGCCTGTTATACTGTGCGTCACCCATGCAAGATATTTGACTGAAATAAACACAGTGTTTTTATTATGTTTAACCCAGTTTGTATGCTGTTATTTGTGGGTTTAATGTGTGCAGGTTAAAAGTTGCAAAAGTTGCAATGTAGCTATCATGATTACATGCTTATCTTATTCAAACCTTTTTGTATGCAAATCTCCTTGAGCAGCTTGCATTTCATTGTCCATAAATACTTTGAGGACTTTTTTGGCTCCTTCAGAAGAGTCTGAAGAGTTGACTATCAATAATTCATGTTGTCTTATCTCAACTTTACAAACATGTTCAAGATCTCTACTGTGTTGCTGCTTCCACCCACATTACCTCATTATCCGGTGAAAGTCTGAATAAAGCATAAACATTAAATATGTGTTTTGAGATACTGCTGCAGCATTCTAGTTCACACAGATGTTTGCAATCTATATGAAAGCATCACTCTTCTGCTTAACTTTAACATATACTGTATATGAAAAATGGACTACCGTAGAAGCTTAAAGTAGAAAACAAAACAGGACACTTAAAGAAGCTTAACCTTGAGTGAGCGGGTGAGAGATGGTGGAAGGACAGTGCCTGGAGCAAAGAGTGAGACATGCAGCCTCAGTCTGGTCATGAGATTTCATCACTCTAAAAATACATCCTCTAAAAAAGCCCAAAGAGCTTTTCTGTGCTGTCAGTATGTGTGTGTGTGTGTGTGTGTGTGTGTGCTGAATAATGAAGTGTGAGAGCTGGCAGAGCATACACAGGGTACAGATTCTCCTCAGGACAAACCACGGTTTTGCCACAACATTTGTTCTCTGCCCCTTTTTTGGAAAGAGGGAGTTATACTGGGCTCTCCTGTAGTTTGCTGTGCTTTCCATTAAAGGGATGCTCCACCCAAAAAATAAAAATTCTCTCATCATTTACTCATGCTGTCCCAAATGTATGACTTTCTTCAGATAAACACAAACTGTGAGTCCACCCAAAACGTGATGCTTCAAAAACCACACAAGGTGAACATGATGGTATACAACCTCAGTGAATGAATCAATGAAACTGCTCATTATGTTCCTGTGGCTCAGTGGTAGAGCATTACATTAGCAGTGCAAAAGGCCATGGGTTTGATTCCTAGGGAAAACACATACTGGTAAAATAATATTGTATAGCCTGAATGCATTGTAAGTTGCTTTGGATAAAAGTGTCTGCTAAATGCATAAATGTAATTACAGTTGGTCTGAAATAATGGTTTATAGTTTCTTTATTTGCATTAAGTCATATACAACTGAGTTGACATGAAGAGAGGAGAGAATGAGACTATCACTGTAATTCTCCAGCTTCACTTTATAACAAGAATTTCATGTTCATGTTATAAAGAATCACATTTTTGTGATAAAAGTCCTTGATGCTTGAAACACTGCCAATGTCAGATCCCAAAACTTCTAAAAAGGCAATTTATTGACACCAAGCTGCACAAATGACTCTTTTACTGAATATCTTTCTGCACGGCTGCTAATATTAATTTTATACAACAGTTTAATAAACATGCATTAAGTTAAATAATTGACCATTGTCAATTTTGACAGATTTTACTTTATTTCGCCAGCAATTTTCTTTTCTTCCAAATAACGCAGAACAGTTATGTCTCCCAGAAATATAGTGTTTTGTTTTTGCATTTTTTTTTAAAAACTCAGGTGAGTCAATGATTCAATGGCCCATTCATTAACACAGTGGTCACTTGCATTGTTCATGAATGAATCTGATTTAAATGAGAGGAGTTTCATTTTTATGTGGAGTATTCCTTTCAATGTCCAGCGGTCTTCACTTGCACAAATGTATGCATTGTAAAGAAATGTGTGGAATTGTAAAATTTAACATAAACACAATGTTAATGTTATGAAGAATCAAATGTATGAATGATTGATGTATGAAATACTGTAATGGATAAAAATATTTGGTACATTTCTGCTGAAGAATTGTCACATGATATTTAAACGTCCTTTAAAAAGCACTATGTCTGACCAGCTCTTTAATCACACACACTCACTTTCACACATGTAAACTCAATCATTCTGTGTGTGCATAATTCATGTGTGTGGGCAGATGTCACAGCATTCTGACAAGAGAATTTTAATGAATTCTAGTGACTAAAAGCCACATAACTTCAAATTAACACTGATGACAAATAAGATGGTGATCCTTTGTTCTGACCCTCACCCACTGATGCCATTATTCTATGATGAGTATCAGCTACATGCCAGCAGAGTAATCATGAAACAATAGTGCTTTTTTTCTAGCTAATGCATCTTACATTTTATGTGGCAAACAAATAATGCAGTTTGGAGACACATATCTCTATGGAAACAGAAATATGATTTTGTGGTGTATAGGCTTACTATTTGTCTGTTTTCCTGAGGTCATCAAACTGAAGTGCAGGTTAATGTTTGGCTTGATAATCTCTGTGATGTGTGAAAGTCCTATTCAAGTAAATGGGTCAATATAGCCACGGCAGCAATTAGAGTCCTCTGAGAAGAAGAAAGGTAATGCACTGCAGTAACTGAATGCCTACAGATGAAACATCTCTCTTCCTAATATCAGGAATAATCAGGGAATGTCAAAAACATGTAGGTTTTACTAATGTTAAACTAACATTAAACAACTAAACAATTTTAGAAGAAAGAAGGAAAAGTCTGCCTTGCTTTCAGCTGGACTACATAGTCCTATAATGTGAGTGGGTAAAAAAGTATAAAAGATGTGTGGTTTTTAGGAAACAAAATGATGCTAACAACACAGTCCATCTGTAAATGTTAGTAATGCTGCAAAGCTGGTCCTTGCAACCCTCACAGAGTTGTGTGAGAAAGGATGGAGCCAGACTCCCACAACATATCAATGAGCCACACAACAGGTGGTCTGCTGCTCATCGGGACAGGAATTGGTTGTAAAACAAATGCTCCTACACACACCCCACTCTCTTTCTTTCTCTCTCTTCTACTGACTGTTCTGAACTGTGACATGAAATGCAGCAGAAAACAAAAAATATAAGTCATTTGTGTTTTAAAGAGTCCTCCACAAAAAAAATGTATACACACACACGCATATTTCACAATATTCCTGTTTTATTGTATTTTTAAAATCAAATACATGCAGCTTTGGTAAGCATAAAAGACTTTAAAGAACCTAAAAAAAGATGGTTTTTCCTCTCATACTGTGTAGTTACATCATCCCAGCAGGAGCTAACAGGAACATACAAATCAGTTAAACCATGTCACCCTGAATGCGTCCAAATTAGACAAAACTTAGGGAAAAAAAACACTGTGCTGCTTTGTCATTGTTTGCACATCCCATGTGAACAGGAAATGTAATATCTCTTATCTACTCAGTTAGAGATACCGATAACAGTATGCAATTAGATAAATGAAGCAATGCTTTATGAATGAGGCATGAAATTACCCTCCCTAAGGGATGAATTAGTAAAACCTGGCAGCCAGTTTCCACCATAATAGCTACTTCGAAGTTGCTGTGGACTAGGCTTCATTAGGCATGACATGATCAGGGATGCTTTAATGCAATGTTTTTTGCACAAACAAACTTAGCACTGGAAACCATGTGTTGTTCTGCCACTAACAAACTTCTGTAGGGCAATAGTGTTCCCTTTTGAATGTTTGTGCCATATAAGATGTGTTATTATTAAGCTATAAACATAACTTGCTCAGCAAGATTCTCCTTAGGTTTTCTTTGTCATGAACCAATGCACTGTTATGGCAATTCATAACTATTTTACATGTTGATGTATTGGTGGTAGCTAAATTGTATGAATTTGTACGTTCTCATTAATACATTTTTGTTCAACCCTACTGCTGGTTATATTTAGGGGTGAATCTTCTTGCTGATTATTCCTGAAAAAAAGTTTATGTTTTCATACTTAATCATATAAAAATGATCACAATCACTTTTTTTCTCACAAGATCAGGCTAGAAAAACAGACTTCCACTATATCCACTATATCCACTATATCATCACTTGAGGCAGTGTTGAGAATGCAACATGTACTTGCACTCCATTATGACAGTCTGCCAAGTCCGCGGTTTTCCCGTGGAATTGGTCTACTTTAACACTGTTGCCGCAGGTTAAAGCGACCCCTTTAACGTGATATTTAGATCCTAATATGCAAATTTCACCAGGGGAACCCCTCCAAAAAAAATTTTATTTTATCCCACAGAATGCAATTTTATCGGGGGCCCCCTTGAAACGCGATTGGGCTAGTTTTGAGTAGCAATTGGGAGGGTTTTGTTGTGAAACACTGGCATCCCTGCAGTCTGATACATTTCTGAACACAAGAGCAGACAAAATTGAGTTTGTGTTTCTAAAAGTATCTGCAATCACGCACTTGAATAGAGTAAGCCTTTGTTTTGTGTTTAAATCTCCATGTGTGCCACTCCACCAAAACCAAAGAGGCTTTTACTATGCACTACCCACACAAATCTTTTGTTCTTTACTATCTTCAAAAGATATTAAGCATGTTCAAATTAGGTGTTTTATAAAAGGCTATGCAATAACTGTAAAAGGAGCATTGGAATGTGGGAGACGTGCCATACGATGAATCTATTCTTAGTTCGCTGCAAGGAGGTAGTTACCATAGATTCCCTCTTTCTCTGTGCCTCTTTTTCTCTCACACGTACACATGCCATCTCTCACAGAGTCCAGCGTTTGTTGCTATGGAGACAGCCCCGTTATCCTACGCTTGGAATTGTATTCTGAACGACCCTTTAGCAGGTGGGGGATCCGAGGAGATCAGATCTGCTGATGGGTATGTAACCAATCACAAGATCATACCTCACAGGGCCACCCTGCATATTTGTACCTTTAATGTAAAAATGCTTTACTGTTCGGTTTCAAACACAGTCTGTATTAATAATATGACATGGCCTCTCATGATGCATTGCTTAATAAAAAAAAGTAATGTGACTGCCACAGTGCAATACTGTTCCAATAATAGTAAGAAGAAAGTACTCTCAGAAAAAAGGTACAAAAGCTGTCACTGTGTCTTTTAGATATATGTACACTTTAGGTACTAATATGTACCTTTATGGGATGAATATGGACTTTTTAGGTACAAATGTGTACCTTCTGAAGAGGTACCTCCCCAGTGACAACTTTTGCACCTTGTTTTCTGTAAGTGTAATAGGCCACGCTCTGTACATCTCTGTTTTGACTCTTTTCCAATGTTGCAGTGCAAATTTTCAAAACCAGTTAAAACAAACACATTCACATTTGATACAGGCCTAGACTACACCCAATCATGTTTCAGACTCTCATTCGCTGTGCATTTAAATATTGACCTTACTCAGATTAAAAGCCATATTGAATTTGACACGGATGAAAACAAGGCTGTGAGTAATAGACTTGCAGGATTTACAATGGCGCACACTGTATAAAGGTCCTACATCATGCAATTTTTACAACTCACTACTTTCAAATTTGTTTTATTGAGTTTTTGTCCACTGATTTCTTTTCTTCAGCTGAGCAGTTGTTAACAACAGTATAATCCTTGAACACACAGTACTTCTATCCTTCATCCTTTTATCTCTCATTTTCTTTCCTGTCAAAATATGGTGCTCTGACTGAATGTCTATAGGCTGCACTTCATCTATTTTTTTTTATTTGACTTAATTGATACTCAAACATTATTATAGAGTCATTATAAGCTATTCTGTTTCTATTAAAATGTTTTAGCAAATTTGCTTCTTAGGCTTCCAGGAATGTTACTTTTGCATGGTGTCAGTTGGTTTTAAATGTTATTGTAAATTTAGATTAATTTTCAGTGCAAGTTTATTGATGAATGACCCCAGAAATAGAAAGTGAATCACTCTCCTCAAAAGCTGAAGGAGTCAGCTGGATTTCAAAAGTCATCCCAGGATACTGGGAAATGCCTCATTCCTTTCTGCTGACCGTAGTATATCCTAAAGGGGCTGGCAGAGTAATGCCAGTCAATAACTGATCATGCTCTGAAGAACATATTGCTGTTGTGGGGAAGTAGGAAAGTCTTTTGTCTGCCGAGAAGCAAGAATAAATAACCGTCTGGATGGCTTTATGCATGGAAACCTGGAAAATCTGAGCAGCTCTTTGATCAATTAGATCTAGGAAGCATGCTGAGCTTTAGTGTTCCAGAGATATTGTGTAAGCTAATGTATGGGTCAGTCATACTGATTTCTGCTGTCCTCTAAACATATGCCTGTCTAGAGTATTTCTGAAAGAAGGGGAAATATGTGCAGCTTTTATTACCATAGTGATGGCGGACTAAGTAAACAACGGGTCAGCTTCAGGGGCGCCCCCAAGGGGTATAAAGCCACCCCTGCGGCCACCCCTAGGATTATTTGCAGTGGGTCCTATTAATTTAAATGCAGAATGTAAATTCACAATAGTTTAAGAAGTGGAAAAAAAAGTGCAGCACCTGCTGCAGCCACAGTTTTGCGTCTCTGAGCAACATTAAAGTGTTTCGTTCCTGAATGAATCAACCGTTTAAATGATTCGGTTCAATCGCAATGAGTCACTTATTAACAGTGACTCGCTGCCACCTATTGGCGGTTTTAATTTCACATTTAATGGAACCTTTTCATTTTTTAAATAATTTCAAACATCATTTTTCAATTTTTTTTCTTTAAAATATCAAAACATTATTTATTCATTTGTAACTGCAGGTTAAAGTATTCCATGATCCACGGAGCTGCATTAAACAGTGTGTAAAAACATCTAAATGGCACTTCAGATGCAGCTTCTGTTTTATCTGCATTGCAAAGATCAATTTTGTTGATACTGATTGCATTTGCTTGGTAACAGCCCAAATGCAAGTATTTGACCTAAAATATGGTGCACACTTTTAGAAACAATGGTGTAAAGGTAAACAAAACAAAAAAAATCAGGTGTCAGCACAATTAAAAATAAGATATCAGCACAATAACACTCAGCAAAATAGTGTAATTATCGTTATCGATAAACAGGCTACCACAGTGACTAATGAAAGCAATGAGGTCATTTGTTCAAGAGTGATGGGAGGAACTAAAATCTGGTGTGTGTGTGTGTGTGTGTGTGTGTGTGTGTGTGTGTGTGTGTGTGTGTGTGTGTGTGTGTGTGTGTGTGTGTGTGTGTGTGTGTGTGTGTGTGTGAAGTTTCACCCATAGATTGAGTGAAAATTACATGTAAGTGTGTAGCCTTGTTTATAATACTGTGATATTCACCTTATTTTTTACATAAGAGTTGCTGCAGCCGTTTGTAAAATTTAATGTACAAGTCTGACTCTTACTTTTAATAGCTCAGAAAACATACTAAACATTGAAGCATTAGGTTGATTCATTTTGACTTTAATAGTATGAGAACAGATTATAAACTCAATTTTGATTATTTTTCCCATGAAAAATGTAATATCTATTTAGGTTTTCGTGGAACTTTTGAAAAAAAAAAAAAAAAAAACCTGAATACAGTCTCTTTTTTTCTGGGTTGAATAAAAGTTATACTTCCACAGGTTAATGGTGCAACAAACTTAAATTACTATTACTATTTTTACTCGTATAACATTGGGGTCTCTTGGACCCTAAATATGAACAAAGTCAAAAAATATTGGTTAATGACACCACCACTCAAATGTGCCTCTGCATATTAACCCTTAGATGATTACTAAAACAGGTATATTCAAATCATCTTATGAATGTGTAACATTTAATTGCTTCCAATAGAAACGGTGGTCGACCCAGAGCCCACAAAACATCTTCTACTTTGTGGGCGCATAATTCTAGCAGTTCTGACAGCCTCTTTGAGATGAGAACTGTGCACTCTACACACGCTCTCCTTCTGATTATGCATGATCTACCCCCTCCATTCGCTCCGGCTGCCACTACGTAGTTGCCATGGTAACCGACAGGACGCAGACCTGAGGTGGGCAACAATAGGATTTTCCGTGTATGAAGATTCCACTGCCTTCATCTCATATCAAACACTGTATCTGATGCTGGAGAGAATCTGTACAATAGAAGCAAGAATTAAGATACTGTAGGCCTTATGTATTTTAGGCTTATTTAGTAATGCATATTGTGTATTTGTGCATAAATGCGATCCATTTTATTTAGTTAAACAGCAGTGTGTAAACAGAAGGCTTTAGTAGCTATATCAGTACAGTGCTTTTCAACTGAGACTTGAATATGGCTGTGAGTCTGGTTGTGCGTGGCTTGATCAGTATTCTCTTTGGCTTTCCCTTCACTAAAATTATTGCATCACACCAGACTTCATCCCAACTAAATAAAATATTGGTGCCTACCAAGAAAGACTATTTTGTGGCTGAAAATAACATTTTAGACCATGTTTGTTCAAGGTAGTTTATGCTTGTTTGGTGCTGGTCTTGGTGGACCAACATAGCCATGCTGTTTACCAAAAAGAACATCTTTCCAATGAAGCTGGTCGACCAAGGAAGGTAAATGGGTTAAACAGAAGCATTGCTAAAAGTAGCAATTAGTTTCACTACATTTCTCATTTTAAGATCATGTAGTCTAGCTTTTTAAGTTTTTTTTGCTGCTCCCTTGACAATATTTTAACAAGATTTGTGTAGGCTATAGTATTTTCTGCCTGCTGTTATGAACCAGAACAAGCAAAGTGCAATTCTGGAATGATCGACTCTTTTAAGTCGATTGAATTGAATTTGTTTAGCGGCTCCTTGCATGTTTATATACAAATGTACGTGTTTTGTAGTTAAATGTTATATATACGGTAGCAAATATTCTTTCATGGTTAGGTAATTACAAAGAAAAATGAAAATGAATGGCTTTTGAATGGGTTGAATTGATCACAAAGTTTCCAAAGTAATTCACTCCCTCCAATGAATCAGTTCAATGGCTCTAGTCCAGACTATCTGGAGTGTTAAATTTAAGTCAAAAGTCATATATGTTGGCATAGCAAATATTGTTTCATGATTTTGTTTTAATTACAGAGAACCTGTAAGATAAATTTCCAGCGAATTTGTCGAAACCAGTGTAAATAATTCACTCCAATGAATTGACAGCAGTTACACCAATCAAGCATTGCATGTGTGCATTAAATTAAGACTAAGTATTATATATAGTAGTTAATATTGTTTCATATTTTGGTTTTAATTACAGAAAGGTTTCTTACTCTGTCTCGTGCAGCACACAGCAAGCTGTGGCTGGTTTTGGGCCAACTTCAGCTCAGCTGCCGTGAACAGCAGGAGCAGAGTCATGATGGGAAGGGCAGTGAGAGCATGTATTATTTATACCAGATAAGAACCAAGTGAGCAAGACTCAGTGTAATTTTCTGTTCGCCCACAGCCTCCCACAATCCCTAATCACGCCATGCGACATTTGTGGAGGATGACTGGGATTGTAAAGCGTGCCATAGTTGAGGAAGAGCAGTCCGTTGTGCTTCAGTGTGAAGAATAATACCCACACCTGCAGTTACTGACTGTTCCTGATTTCCATTGGCAACAATGCTGCATTTCGCATAGAGAACACTAGAGAGCGTGGGAGGCAGTAAACCATGAAATTGGCCCAGTGGTGAAAACAAGCAGCTTTCTCCAAGAGGTGGGGAAGGGGATTTGAGGGAGGTTTGCTGATGAACATGTAAAAAAAAAAAAAACACACACATATGCACACAAACACAAACACACACTGACACAAAAGACAAATGCCACATTGCGAAGCCAACTTCAATTTGTCTGGCACATTTATTTACTGAAAATGTGTTTTTAAAAATTCCTACAGCTTTCATTTTGAACATAAAATGTATCTACTGGACAGAATCATCTTACATTCATAAAAACATATTAGGCTATAAATATGTTGTGCTTATACATGACAAAAGGAATGTCATAAAAAAAGTTTGATTTGAATACCACTGTAAATGTACTTTTTTATGTCAATTAGAGGCCCTTGATGTGAGGCATATCTCCCTTTTGCTGTTGCTAATTTCCAAGGTTTTCCACAATGCCATAACAATCATACAGATGTGGACACTCTTATATCTGTCGTCCTGGAGTGAGGAGAGCGATGGAAAAAACTGAATGCTGCTCGGGTCTTTTTGGGAAGAAAATTTGGAGGGAGTGTACAGTATAGTTCAGGTAGTAGCTACCATGATATAGTTTACACCCAAAGGTACTGACAGCTTCATGGACTAACACGCCATCTAGTGTCTATTGTCCATGATGACACCTTTCTTAGTTATGTAGGAAGGGACATGGCACATTGGGGTAGTGTTTTATTGGCTTAGTAAATAGCCATTTTAACCGTTTTTTTTTATTACCAAAGCAAGCATTGGAGGAAAATAAAAAAGAATAGACGAGTAAATATATGCAATACATTAATTATAGCACTTGGTAACGTAAAAAATAATAACAAATTATATTTAAATAATATAATAAAATGAAAATAAATATTTTAAATAGTAAGAGTTAGAATAATAAAAAAAATCATTTACACTTTGCACATGTGTTATGTGCAAAAAACATGCATTTTACAATTTTTTTACTTTCCTTTTAATTTAGTTATTTGATCTATAAGTTATATAAGAAATATATAATATAATTATGTAATACAATTATTACACAGTTCTTTATATTACACCTATTTATAAAATAATATATAAAAAAATAAGATTAAACAGTACAATTAGAAGTACATATATAAAATAATAAAGGCTAGAATAATATTCTTACATACATGAGATAGTGTGCAAATGTGCAGTATTATACCCAAGTATGCCTTTTACATATGTTTTACTTCCTAATTAAAATGTAATAATGTATTAAAGTTGTAAATAACTATGCAATATAATTGTTTTGTATACAATCATTACAGTTTTTACATTAGACCTATGTATAAAACAATTTATTTATTAAGCCATAAGCAATGTATCAATAATAATAAACCATAAAAATAAAATCGTATAACATAATGATTTATTTTTAGATGACGGTGGACTTTTATTATGAAAAATATTTCGGAGGCCATATTGAATGCGTGGTGCCCATGCTGTTTGATTATCGAAAACAACTGTCTATGAAACACACGGAACTTTATACGCGCGCGACTTTTCAGTAGCACGTCTTTAAAAAAGTCATGGACGAACAACTTACCGTGAGTTTCTCCTTTCGGTAGTATTGTTTGGCGGTCTGTGCTGTTATGTAGTCGATATCTGACTGTTGGACTCTTCCTCCAGGGGGGATACAGTGAGCCCTGCGGCCAGTGCGCTGCTGTGGACTGGGGAGTGTCCGATGAGGGTCAGTTCTACTGCAAGAGCTGCCACAATGTGATCGAGGTTGGTCAAGAGACGAACATTATCAGATGTCTAGGGCTTTGATATCCTACAAATCCTCAAATGCTAACGCAGTAATTCTTATTGACAATGTAGTCCCTGGCTCATATTCTAAATAGATAGTTGGAATTAATTTGTTGTAAGGGGGTGAAATTAATGAAACTGTAAATTAATCTTGCATTATACACTTAAAAAAAATCATGCTATATATTGTCCCAATTTCTTCTAGAAAACGAGGGAGGTGGTGGATGTGAACACACTTCATAGTATGAACAGCAGGATCTCACAAATAACAAGACCCAAAAAGAAAAGACAAGGTCAGTCAAAGTATTCTGTCGACGTTTTCAGCTGTATATTTTTAAGATCCTTCCCTTTCTCTGATCTTGTGGTATCTTCTGTCTGCTTTTAGAGAATGAGCGAGAGTGGCTGGTTTGTGAGGGATTTCAGTTAATCTTGAAACACCAGGCCAAGGCTTTGGTCAGTCTCGGTGTCTGCATCAAGTTTGAGGTTGGTAGTTTAGTTTGGGTTAGACTACTAAACCCACACAATGGTATGGATGACACAAAAAAAGTATCGCAATTTGTTTTGACAGACAGAAGTTTTGTGGAATTTGTGGAAGAGATACCTGCACAACACACAGCAAGCTTTCACCAGAAATCCAGTGTACACTCCAAAGTTTACAGTGGTACGTTTAAAGTGTGTAGTGTACAAATAACACCATTTCTCTGGTTTCTCTGTTTCAGTGTTATTTTTGTATTGTTTATATCCTATTATAGTATTTATTAGATTATTTTGAATTAGCGTTGTTTTATATTTTACTTTGTTTGTGCTTTTGTCATTTTGATTTTTTTTTTTTTTTAACATGTTTAGCTTTAATTTATTTGTATTTTAGTTTTAATTATTTACTTCTTCAGTTTTGTTGTATTTATAGTTGCCAGCCAAACATTTTGAATTTTCATTTCAATTTTATTAATATTTTATTTTTACTTCAGCTTTATTTCTGCCAACAAAAATGATTAACAGCACTGCTCTGCTCTCTTCCTGCCTTTTTGCCCTCAAGTTCATGAAGGCACAGAGTGATTCGGAGTCTAACGCTCAAAGTGAGCAGTCTTATCACACCGAAGCTGCTTCAGAGATGTCAGAAGAGATGTCAGTCTCAGGTATGACAGTGATTGCTGTCAGACAGCTGGACCATTTACATCTTATACAGTGTTGATTGAAATTCATTTAGTTCTTTTCCTGCAGGTTACTCCAGTGAAGCACAGTCATCAGTATGTTCAGGGTCTTTGGATGCTGTTGTGTACCAAAATATAAAGGGAACAAAAATGCACAATCTTATGACTATGCCACGGACACTGGCCCTGTGCTATCTGGCTCTACTGTGGGTCCGAGAAGCCATCACTCTGGCTGACTTATTGAGGTTTGAAAGGACAAAAACAGCCCAACACATATTGAAAATATTACATTTACAAGTGACCGAGCAGGATTTCTAGCATGGCACTGTGTTCTTTTACAGACTCTTGATTTTGTGCTTTCATAGTATAAAAGCGGCTCGGCTCACAGTAAATCCCACTCTACATGATCGCTTTCTCTGCATCTACTCCGATATAAAAAAAAAGAATTAGATCGCTTATAACAAGCATTTAGTAATGCAATGTGCCAACCATTTCACTTAATTAAGCCAGATGTCAATACAAGTATTGTGATATTATAGTTAGTTTTACTTACTTAATTTAATTCTTTAAATACTTTTTTTTTTTAAGATTTATTTTTGAGATTACTTAAATGTAAAATTGTATATAATAAGATTTTTTGGGTTTATTTATTATAATTGTATAGTTGTATTGATATATACAAAATGGTGTAGTCCAACAAACAATCACAGCAAAACTTTATTTGACAAAACAATTAGTTTTTTTTTTCTCAAATCATGCAGTCCACTTTTAAGATTAATTAAAGGTGTAAAGATTTTTTATTTTTTATTTTTTGCATAACATACACCGAAATATCCTCCTTTATTTACGTGCATTTAAATGGAGTCAAATTTTTTTACTGACTTGATGCTATATGTGTTTTAATAGGTTTGCTCTGGATGATTTTTAGGCCCAAAGTTTTGTCCTAAGCAATGTTTCTGTTTGGTGTGCAGCATTTAACATTGCTGTCAGTGTGTTTAGATGTAATATCCTGATTACATGATGGCTTTTATACTGCGTATACTTGTACCGGATAATTTGAAAAACATATTTCATGCAGGCTGGTCACAGAGAGACGTGTTCCTTACATGAACATTCATGAGGCATTTCCCACGGAGATGAGACTGTTTGGAAGAGATGTCCAGTTCTTTAATGTTCGGGTGAGGAAGACGAATCTGGTTTGCATTTCTTCAATCATGAAACATTGTTTTGTATTTCTAATAGCTACGACTTCTGGTCTTCCACAGTACCTTCCGTCCTACTCGCTGGTTCATAAAGAAGCTGTGACTCTGGCTCGGATCTTGCAGTTACCCTCTTTTCCAACGGTTTCTCAGGATTGCCTTCTCCACCCGTTACCGCTCACTGTCCGCTATCTGTTGGAGGCAAACCTCCCAAGTGCGTGTTTTTGACAGTAATGTGTTTGGCAAACGATGGCATAAGATCTGAAATAAATTTACCCAACACATATAATAGTCTTTTGATCTGTTTCTTTGATACTTTTGACTTCATATATTACTGATCTTTCCTAGATGAACTTCATGTTTGGGTCCACAAGGTTATTAGACAAGCTGCTATGGGGGACAGCTCTTTTCTGACCTTTGACCCCAGCAAGGAGAAGCCTCATCTATTGCGCTATGACATTCAAGCAGTAGCTGTCATCATTGTCGCCTTGAAGCTCCTTTTCAAGTTGGATGATCATGTGGAGTGGTAGATAACTTCATAATTTGTAACTAAAGGTTTTGGAGTTATCCAAGTCCATGCAAAAAGTCGATTTAGTACTACACTGGATTGTAAAGTTATGTTTTTTTTAATGCTAATTATGTTCCCTTTTTCTCACTGATGTCTTAAGGAAGTTATCTGAGGAAGCAGCCAAGAAGAAGAAAAAGAAAGGTAACACTTTTTTTTAGCTAGTATTTTTATTTATTTATTTATTTATTGGTTCACAGCATGTTCTTATGCTTTTTACAGTTTTCAAGTTAAAAAGGTGGTTTTATGTTGTACAACCTGTCTTGGAGCAAGCCAGAAAGAGGGAAGAACGAGAAGAAGCCAAGTAAGATAACCATTTCAATAGTTTACATGACTTTTATTGAAAACAAATCTTTTACTACAACTGTTTTCATTCTGCACTTTCAGACGGCAATGGGGAACCACTAAGCCTCTCATTACATCTTTGCAACGCAAGAGCTTGGTTCTCAAAAAAAGGCGTAAGCTGATCGAGTAACATCTAGTAATGATCTCAAAACTGTATCTCAGTACGTCATCTATTTTCTGCCTTCATTCTCCAGGCGTTGCTGAACACTTGGAGCAGAAATTTCAGAAGTATAGTGACTCTGCACCAGAACAGTCGTCTTCCTTAACAAACCCTCATGCCAGCTTTCACTTCAGCTGGGGAAAAGAGGAAGGTTCGGATGGACCCAGTATGTTTAACAAACGTTTGGACTGTTCCCATAAGAAAGATGGGTTCAAGTACCTCTGCAACCGTAAATACTGGCATCCTGAACTGAGATTATGCCCACGCAAGTGAGTCATAACAAAGGTTTTTTTTTCTCTATATTATTGTATGTTATTATATATAATAAAATAATGTAATGTGTGATTTATTATTTCTATTAAAAAATATATATTTTTTTTAATTCCTCACAGGATGTGTGGGGATCATTTCTCAGAAATTGAGCCCAGTTTGCCCCGGATGTACGTGTGGGTCCTTGATCTCTTCTCTTTCATTCTGGGAGTCCGTCGGGCAGAAGTGCACAAAGAGGTCCTCAACGTTGAACGTCGTTTTTTGAAAAGGAATCATCAGGCCAAGATTCAATGGACTTTAACTTCCTGCAAAAAGACGAAAAAAAGGTCCAAAACCGCAACCCGTGAACTCAGGAAAGAAAACCCGTGTTCATGAAGAGAATATCACTGATGGAGAATGAAATCTGCATATCAGTTCCCAAGAGCTCTTTTGTTTCTCTGCACCAACAGCAGCTGATTTGTTCTTTGTCATGTCAGATTTTCACTTTTGAGCATTATTTTCAATAGTGTCTTGCAGTATTTTTACCTGGTAAGAGACTTTAAATGAACAGCATCTGTTTCCCTCAAAAGTGTATTTTTTTTATGTATTTTATATTTTGATTTAAAAATTGACCACTTACACTGAGTGTAGCTACACAGATGAACCAACAGGGGGCATAATGTACCTGACAATCGAGTGCTGATAGATTCCTTTGTCCTGCAGCTCACTAAAATATTTTTTGTCTTTTCATTTGTGTGATCAAAAGTGACAGTTGTAATAAATGTAAAGTAATTATACTAGGTCTTTCTTCTGAACGAGGGTTTTGTGTCTTAATTAGTTTTAGCCATTTCACCCCTTTCAGTCCAAGATTTGACTCACGCAGGAGAATGTTTTTTGATCACATTGTGATTGAAACTAATATATATATGCTGTCCTTTTGTACTTACAATCCACTAATGTCACACTGTACTCAACATCAGCACTACTATCTATACACCTTGATAAGCCTCAAAGATTATGCCTCAAATATAACATGGCAAAGGCTTGTCTTAAAAGCCTCATGAGAAAAAAAACACCTATTTAAATACATGATTATAAGGGTTCTTATGACAAGAGTTTATATGGTTTTTAATTGCGTTTCTTTTGCTCTTCTGAACAGCTAATATAGGAATTATTTTGATATAGCTTCTATATAGCTTACAGTATACACATTTGTGTTAATGAAAAAGGTAAAAATAAAAAGGCAGGAAAAAACGAAAACACTGAAACTTTTAGTTGATGACTACAAGGACTACAGTATCACCAGCCAAAGAGGAATTGTTCTGTAGCAAGTTAAGTCCAGCATGCGTGTTCTAGAGAGAAAAACACGGATGCGGGGCAGGAGTGATGGAAGAAAGATGAAATTTGAGAAAGATGGAGCCAGAGGGGAAACCAGGACAGTGTGCTGTCAGGGGTGTTTCTCTGGCATTATTTTCCAGCCAAACCAGCTGACTGTGTATGCAAGAGACGCAATGACAGGCACATGCATACACACTCAGAAACTTTGTTGTTGTTTTCCCCTTCACGTGTAGAGGGACCGTCTGCAGAGTTTTACTGGCATGATTTCTGTTTGACTTGTGCTCTCTCAAACAGACAAGCACTATTTTGAGCTGCACACACGGTGCCGAAAGTAAAACACTCGGTCTGTGGATTGTGCTGCACGAGCGCATTCTAGCTGACCAGGGTTTGTGTACATACAGATAAACACGCTGACCGCGAAGTCTCCGGCTTCATTTCTTTGTAAACAACCGACAGTCTTATCTTTAATGTTTAATCTCACTCCATGCTTCCTCTCCTCCCCCAACAATGTTTCTCTTTCATTCTTTGACCCGCAACAATGCTTCCAGTGTTTGTTGCTTTGACGCTGAAGTTTAGTTCGTATATTTTTCTCTATCAGTGTTCAGTGCTCTGAAAGTGTTCGCAACCATTTATAGCTTATGTTTTATATAATACATTTACATTACATTTATAAGTTAAAATATTTGACGTAAAAGCGACGTTGCCTCAAACATTTTTGCGTTTTTTTTATCTTTTACCAGATCACTAATAAATATGCTCTTTCAGTGACAAAACCTTAAAGCTCTGTATATAAAATGGTGTAATACTAAAATGTGAGTATTAGGCCTACTTTGTTTGCGCCATACAATACGCAACGCCTGCTTTTGAAAAAGTGCTTTGCAAAATATAAAATGGAACGAAAGTATGCATTTTCCACAATATATGTTGTGCACAATTTACTTTTTGACAGGACCTGAAGTGTAGCAGTAGTAAGTGTTTTCCAGTTGTTCACAAAAGCAAAGTTCCACTTAATAGATTACATTCTGAATGGTTTAAGATCCATTTCCTGTTTAGATAGAAAACTATAAATAGTTTACAATATATCACTAATTTTAGTTAAACCAAGAGTAGGCCATCTGGTGTACAGTTGTTTTAGTTGTGTGCTAGTATCTGTTAGTAAATTGGTCAGTGTTGTTCAATCTGAACACCTTGACATTTCTTGCACTATGTTGCATAGTGTTCTTGTAGCTCAATTGGTAGAGCACTGCGCTATCAAGCGTAAGGTTGGGGGTTCGATTCCCCGGAAACACATGATATGTAAAAATTGATAGCCTGAATGTACTGTAAGTTGTCTGCTAAATGCATGAATTTAATTTAATATTCAGTACAGACTGGTGTGAATATTGTGAACATTTTTCCATCCTTCTGTATGGATCGTTGGTGTGGAGGCGAGAGCTGTTTTGCTCTTACAGTCTCAACTCATGTGACGGTGCCTCTGAGAATTTATGTAACTTGTTTAAAACGCTGAGTAAGTGTGTCTCATTCCTGGACAGAAATGGTGAGAATAAAGCACCAGCACTAGATGCTCTTACTTTAATTTATGATGATAATTTATATATGGACATTTATTTTTTTACGGGCAGGATGCAGAAGATTCAGGCTACGCAACACAGAAAGCATGTTGCATCTCAGAGGTTAAAAGCATGCCCGCCCTTTTTGGGTGACCTACTTTTTAAGAACCCCACCCATCTGAACTCAAGTCATTCGGTTCAGACGCTCAGCAGCAGCACAAATTGGATTGAGCCCCAATGTTTCAACTGTTTTTCTTCATCAGCCCAAAGCGGACAGCACATCTGCCACCCAACCCTCCTATAGCCTGTGTGTTTGCATGCCCTGTTTGGCCTCTCTCTTTCACACACAAACTCTTGTCTCCTCTGGCCCACAGTCTAACCCCCCCCCCCCCCCCCCATAAATGGCCTCACTACCCTCCCAAGATTCCACGGTCTCTGTGTTCAAACAGCTTATACCATCCATCAGGAGAAGCTCTGCCTCTTGAAAACACAGATGATGGATCTAGAGTCTTTACAAGACTTCAAAATTGGGTTATTTTGGGTCTGACAATCTTTGTATATTCTGGGCTTCATTTTAAATTTGTGTGCAAAGCAATCAAAGGTTATACATGTTTTATAGAACACCAGAATTGTTTATAGGATTGTATTCTTCATTAACAAGACTTCACCTTCAACACCCCACACCAGTTAAAATCTTCATTCATATGCAGTTCAGCTCACAAGGAAGGAAGCAGAACAACATTATTTGTGTAATAGTTCTTGAGAAACAAAACTACATTCTCAGTACTCCATTGGGTGCAAGGCAACATCTGGTTTTGTGTACAATAGTGATAATAGTGATACAATGAACAATAGTGTACTGCTTTTGATTAATATGTGGATATTTTTTCTTAAAATTACAACTGCTTTCTGTAAGTGTTTAAATGACACAATTCTATCCTTTAATTCCTTCGTTAATTTCTGAATACAGCTGCTTAATGGTGTTATATTAAATAATATATCAAAATATATTTGTATTATTAAATATACAAATGTACACAAAGTATTCTGTTTATAAGAATATAAAGAGCTAAGCCCTCTGTGCATTCCAGTATCCACACTACTACAGACATTTAGGGACAGTAAGAAATGAATTTTATTAAACGAAGACATTATAAAATTGATCAAACTTACCAGTAAAGAGATTTAGACATTTATGTTTTAGTAATATTTCAAAATATTACTGTTTTTACTACATATTTGATCAAATAAATGTAATCTTGTTGAACATAAGAGACTTTTGACTGTTTTCATGCAACTTTTCTTCTAATTCGTTTACCTTTTTCATTGTTCCATCAACAGTAGATCTGCTTTACTGTCAGTCTCAGTATATTGCTTTTTTATTTTAACAGATTTTGCTAAATGAGACTTACATGGAATAATCTGTGCAGTATTTAAAGACCTAAGTCTCTTTTTTCTTTACTTGTGACACCCACAATACCAATTTTATCAGATATAAAAACTACAGATACATTCTAATTCTGCATTCAAAATGTAACAACTATGAAGCAAAACCAGATGTTGCCTTTTACACCCCTATAAAGAAATGTGTTCCTCTAATAAAAATCCTCTTTTGTTGTTAATACGTTTAGCACTTCTAAAAGAAAATCTGTGCCATTGGATTACCAAATATTACCAGACGGCAGAGAGGTTCACACTTTATAATCAGTCAAATTTGCTGAACCTAGTATTTATATAGAATAAAATATTGCTGTATAATAAAGGACGTAATACTTGCCTGTGTTCATGTGTCAATTATGTGTTTAGGACTCGTTTTATATTATTGGTTCATCTCTGTAGGTAAAAAATTAAATAAAAATCATGTATATTATTTAAGACATTAAGCATTGTCTTATTATATGTGATACATTAGACTACTTTTAGAATGTCAACAATAAATTGACTTTATTTTTTTAACTGCCATTCTAACAATATTAATGATTACTGAGATTTTCCAAGGACAGCAAATGTTTTCCTAGGCTTTATGATGGCACATCAGAGAAATAAGGTCTTTTTCACTGGATATCTGACTCTCTGAAGAGGAGGGGGCGACTGATGAAGCCTTTGTCTGCTCAGCTCTACTCACACAGACAGACCAGCAAAATCACAGCCCTCCTGCAGAGATACACAATTAGAATATATATGATTTGCACACATTTCCACCTGTTCTCACTAATCTTTTTAGTGTAGAAACAGCTAATTATCACAAATCTAATTAAACACAAAGAGACACATCAAGGTTAGCGTAGTTACAACAAAGAGATGCAGCACACTCAGGCTCCGCCCTGGATTCTTTCACAGAAAGCAGAGGTTCCTGAGTTCAGTTTAGTTCACTAAAACCTGATCTGTGTGTACACGTGATACGGAGATCCAATGATTTCCGGACGACGCTCGTGACAACTGTCTTTGTGAGAAGACATAAAATGACAGAAAAACACAAATTCTCTCACAAAATAAAATTTTTCTTAAAGTGTTTATTTTCATCGAAGGCGAAGTAAATATGCAAATAAATTATATATGATATTATATTGCTTTATAGGCACTATTATTGTGGTTTCATCATTAGTTCAGAGCTTATCCATTATTTCCATTGTAGGCTGTTACTTTCATAAGCAGCACCTCACCGTGTCCCCGTTTCCCCTTTGTGCACCAGTCGCGGGAGGCTACTAAACAAGAGTTTCCATAATCAAAGCAATACAGTCTATCCATAAAAACAAAACAATGGCCATATTTTCTGTAGAATGTGCACTACACGGCTTTGGTTCTTTGTTTAAAATTTGTTTTGAACACAGGCGTTGGCTCTCGTACTTCAGTGTGGACTCTCGTCTGCGCATGCCACACTCCAGACGCGTGCGAGTATCTCACGATTCCACTGGTTCTCCGCGCCGACCTTTCCCCCAGTTCTCCAGCACCGGGTTCACCGGGTTTACTCTGACACCGCTGACTCCTCTGTAACGCCCCCCAACAGCCACGCACCCCGTTTCAGCCAATCAGAGAGCGATCACGTACTGATCACGCGCTGCCTGCTTTCCCATTGGCGCGTTCCTAATACACCTTTGTTTTTGATTGGTAACATGTTACCACCCGCCAGAGTTCTCTGAATTTTGTTTCTGTTTTTTTTTTTTCCTTTTTCTTTCTGTTGTTTTTTTTTTTTTTTTGAGCTTCTGATTCACTCAGCTGAGCTTGAACCTTGCTGTAAAAAGTGGTTAGACTTATGCGGAGAGGCTTCGTATCACAGCTGTCTTCCCGTTGTTTTTCCATAAACCTACACATATGCTGAATTTTGCTTCTGACTCCGACCGGGTAAGTTGGTTATATTGCAAAAGTGGTTTTATTGGTTCTTTTTTAGTTTTTGCGCATTGACCCACTAATGACATCCACTTTTGCTGTAAGTTGCGACCCATATAAAATAATTTCATGTTCATTGACGGAGAACTGTTGACTTTGAACAGAGCAGTGTTTATAATTTTTGTCTACACGCATAAAAACATATCTGATGTTCTTGACACTTGCAACAACGAGCAACATTCTTTGTGTTACACTGCTTTAATTAAATTAAGTCATGACGAACCGTTTGCCGCAATCATTTGTGCATTTCCCCCCTGCATTAAGCTGCAGTGCTACTTACGTTCAACTGTTATATATATATATATATATATATATATATATATATATATATATATATATATATATATATATATATATTGCTAGCGACCTTATTTGAACCTTGAACATACTTGAATTTGAACGTTTTCACTTAATTTTTGCATTTAATTGTCAGTTATTTTAGAATGCTTTGTTTGTTTGTGTTATTACATCAACAGCAACGATGTGCATAGTTTCTATCACTCTTGGTATATCATAAATGCTCCGTTATGACAAAAACAGTAACATTAATGCAATATGCCTTGATATGGTTTACCACCCTTGGATGTTACTTTTTGCATTGCACTCTCACATGGCGCTTTGGTTGGGTGCACGTCACTCTTATATCTATATTTGGCAATGGGTCGTTCCCAGCAGCTCATGGTTAACGCTATGCAAGACTCTAGGTGGGTGTAGTCGACCAGTGCTGGGGCCCTTTCTTTGCTTATTTATGGCAGAAGCTATTTACAGCAGATGCAAGACAAACATTGGCCATTTTGCCATTTTTATTTTATATCATGCAATTTTATTGAATGTGTTTCATTACAGTGATCATGTTATTTCATATTCAGTGTTATTGTAGCTCAACAATCAGCCTACAATGGCAATAAATTACAAATGTGCTTTTTTAATTTGTAGCCCAGCCTTGTGGACATCTGTGAGGTGATGATGGAGAGAAACAGGCATGACATTGAGAAGTCCTGCTCCTCCACTCTGGAATACAATGACCTGGAGGCTGCAGAGGCTTTGGTTTGCATGAGCTCCTGGGGCCAGAGGACGCACAAGCCTCGCCCACTGACGCCCACCTCAGACTCTTGCGATTCTGTCCCTTTGCAGCCTGAACTCAACGAGTCCCCTAAAGACCTGGTCTCCCTCTCGTCACTGGTGAGTGACTCTTCAAAAAAAAAAAAAAAAAACCTGATTGTGTTCTAGTTCTTTATATGCATTATAAATATATATATCCAAAAAAGGCTTGGGGATGCTGCTGAGGCAAAAGTTGTTATGGGCTTAATACAAATGTTAAAAAAGTGTATTGTAGTGGTGTTAAAACAAGTGATTTTAAAACACTAGGCAACATACACTTGCCGACTTTGAAAATGGTTGCAGAGAAACATTGAACATCATAGAGGACTATAACTATGAAGTCATTACAAATACTAAAAACTCTCACAAAAACAAGATGCATTAAAATGAAAACAATATTTGTTCTAAAATTGGCACATATAATATATATGATATCCTCCAATTGAATAGACACTTAGTCTGAAGGTAAAATAAGTCTATCACACACTATATTTTCTGTGTCAGCTCAGACTGGCCAAAATCTGACTCACTGTGACTTTTGGCAACTAGCGTCAACTCGTCCAGGCTAAATTTGGGCCAAAAATCTGGGTACAAGTTATTAAGTCAGTTAAAGGCAATTCCCAATGCTCAATGCAAATCTCTTCTTTCCAACAGTGCATGACCCCTCCCCACAGCCCAAGCTTTGCGGAAACTTCAGGTACAGCGGTTCTCAGTACCTCAGTGGCCTGCTCAGGTCTCAAACCACATCCCAGACTATGCTCAACCTTGACCAACAGGGCTGCATGTCACATCAACTTGCATCCCAGCACCACAGTCCTACTCGGCCCAGCTCCACCAACAGAACAGCCCTCACTTTGCAGAGCCACCAGCGTTATACGGCACACCGCTGACAGATCAGTGGACCACAACATTCCATCTCCACACACAGGGCAGGAGAAGCCATGTTACTCAGAAAACTCTCTACAGCACACAGAACCAATTGCCAACCTCACAGCAGAACTGCAAAGCTGCAGTAGCCCATGTGACACTGCAGAAACGGAGAGAACTTCCCCTTCTCCTCACTCCACAGGCATTGCTATTCCAGCATCACATTCTGCCATTCCTCAGTCGCCCATGTCCAGCCCGCCGGTGCTCTGTCAGGTGTTTCCTGTTAATGGGCAGACTGGAATCATCTCCGCATTTGTACAGACTCAGATGCAGACAGTTCAGATGCAGGCCTCGGGGTCGAAGCCCATTCTCCCACATTCTCAACCTCTTCTGGTGGGCTCACCTGTGGCTCAGGGCACTGTGATGTTTGTCGTCCCGCAGTCTCAGGTTTCCCAATCCTCCACCTGCCAACAGAGCATTGTTACACTTGGGAACACGAAGCTCCTGCCCTTGGCACCTGCTCCAGTCTACGTGCCCTCAGGTCAGAGCAGCGGAGTGACACAGTCTGACTTCTCGCGCAGGCGGAACTACGTCTGCAACTTCCAAGGATGCAAGAAGACTTACTTCAAAAGTTCCCATTTGAAGGCTCATTTGAGAACCCATACAGGTTTGTGTCTATCTGGTATGTTTTTGTTCTAATAGGTTGTACCCATAAAATATGGTTGTTGATCATGTTTCTTTGTATCTCAGGTGAGAAGCCTTTCAGTTGCCATTGGGAAGGGTGCGACAAAAAATTTGCCCGTTCAGATGAACTGTCCAGGCACCGTCGGACACACACTGGTGAAAAGAAGTTTGTCTGTCCTGTCTGTGAGCGTCGGTTCATGCGAAGCGACCACCTGACCAAGCATGCAAGACGTCACATGACAACCAAGAGGTCCACAGCGTGGCCCAACGAAGTTCGTGATGTGAACAAAATGGCCACTTCCCAAGCAGCATCTTCCTTGCCCCTTAGTGTGCTTCTTCCTTCCTCAAACTAGGTTAAGACTCCGACCTCTCACCTCTGTCACCTCAGGACAATATCCCACTGACCATTTAATAGGGGGAATACAAGAAAACCAAGGCTGCTACACATCCATGTACATAAAACAATGTGACATTGCACTGGATCTTTATTTTAATCATTGTTGTTTATAAGGAATTCTTGTTTACTTTTATATAAGTTATGTCTCCCAATATGTATTTACTCCTTTGCCAAAGTTTTTGCATCAGTTCATCTGTTACTTACTCTTTACTTTTGTATAGTTGTATATAAATATCTCTATCTATATGAATGTAATGTGTATTCAAATTGGCATTTATTGTTGATATATGAATAAATGTTATTGATGTTACTTCTGTTAATTGGACAGTATTCCTGTATGTGATACTACCTGCAATATTCCATATTATTTAATAAACATTTGTAGTAAGAATATAGAATTGGTTTTATTTGTTGTCTCTGATATTTTATTGAGACCTCAATATATATACCAGTACATATATATATATATACCAGTATATATATATATATATACCAGATAAAATTAAGAAATTACACAACAAAAAATATTACACGTACTATAAACGGAGGTTTACAGGCGTTACAAAACGTGTAAAACGTAGAAGATGAAAACAATAGATTCATTACATAGCCATGAACCGGGGTGACAACACAGTTACACAACACCAGCTCAACATCAATTCTCAACACTGTCACCCCACAGCACCCAGTAACAAACCTCGTCCAATCAGATTGCTTCATTGTGGAGCGGTTAGGGGGCGCGACCAATCACAGAGGATGACGAGTTGTAAACATCAGCTTGACTGACAAGCCTTGGTCTCCGCCCATTTGCCTTACTGACCGATATTTTCAAACGAAAAATGAAAGCACAAAGAAAAAACAAAAGATAATTTTACTCCACCGAAAGCTGATTTTTTTCTGTTTTAATGATAATTATCTAAAGTGAGAAGTAAGCAAAATTGGAAGACTCGACAATGGCCTATTATCTTGTGGAGAACCAACCAGTTTATGCCATATCTGACCATTAATTGTTTGTCATATATGACAATAAAAGCATTTTAACAACTTTTCGCAAATGCATACAATTTATTTTAAATTTCCCTAAAACGGCAAATTTAAACAGAGGTGAGACTCCCCCTGCTGGTCTCTCTAGCATTACAGTCCGTTTACTGTATTACATAACTGTTCGAGAAATTGGTTTATTTCCACACCAGAGCTGAAAATACTATCTGGTATAATTATTTATATCTTTATTTTGGGTTGGAATATTTATTCTGTTTGTATTATTATTCAGTCAAAACAATAGATAGAACAAATTATTACATTAATAACTAAATAAATAATGTCGTCTGAGAATAAATATTATGAAAAAGACATGTATGCAGTTTCTTCATGAACCCAGATGTATCGCTTTGTTATCACAGCTTATCTGGCGAGAAACCACATTCTATGACTGAAACAGTATAAAGACACGTGTGGTTATTGTCCTCCCGCCACGAGGGTGCAGTGTCTCAAAAGCATGCTGTATTTTGTCCCAGGCAGTGACCTCTTAGGCGTTTTTTTTTTGTTCTTTGTCGACTCCCGCGTCCTGAAAATATTTTTGTTATGAAACACAAAAAATATATAACGTCATATGGATTTCAGTATTTTTGAAAAATACGTTTTAAACGATTTGGGTTATTGATTTTATTTTAAATTAATCTCAAAGCTCATGGGAGTTCGTGTTTTGGTTTGGTTGTAGTGAGCAACTGGCTTATCAGCTGATAACGTTAGTTTGTTGTGGCGTGAAGTTTAATCGCCAATAAAATACATAAATTTAGAATCTCTCTTTTTAGACACGTACGTAGCATGCTATATTACTGAATGATGCTCAACATCATCTTTTTTGTTGGATCATTTTTTTGTAAACGAAGAAGGGGAACAAAATATTTTCGCCACGTCAATAAGGTGATTTTATGAAGGTAACGTTAGTAATATCAAAGATCACGTCTAGTTTTGTGTTCACCATTAAAAATAATTATTTAGGGGTTACGTACGGCTTGACGTTATGTGTTTTTATTGTTTACTCAAATCTGGCGCCAAACCATTGCTTCCTTTCGGAAGGTTTTGTCGAAAATAAGTTGTGGCTGCTACGTTATAAAAAGGGGCTCTTTAAAAACGTATTCCCCTCCAAACAGCATTGGGATTTTTTTTTACCTAAGTAACATTTTATTGTGTGCTGTTTAATGTGTTATCTTTATGTGACTGATGAATGTACTGGTTTTATTGGTACTAACGTTGCGTATCATTTTCATTAACCTTATTCTGTTAGAAAGAAATTACAAATAATGCCGACTTATTGATGTAGAGTGTAAACAGAAATGCTATTGCACGCAAATGTAAGGTTTTCCTGTGTGAGCTCTTAACTTGAACACATCTTGTACTCTTTATATTTTTACAAAGTTTTTTTTTTATATTTACAAAATAAAATACTTTGTAATAATAATAATAGCAATATATTATATATAGTTTTGTTTCGTATTCGCGCCTTTTTAAACCAGTTTGTGTAATTGCACGTTCGATTTTGTGTAACACTTCGCATCCCCCAACACGTTTGAATTTCCCGGGAGGCGGAACTCTCACGTGACGAGAATTCTGATTGGTTCGTCTGATGAAATAGTTAAAAGGACCAAACAAAGCGGTGAAGTTTGTCCTGTTCTTATTGGCTGAGAATGAGCGCCAAGAATCGAATATAAAACAACCTCTGGCGTTTAACCTTCGTTTTCTTTCTTTCAGCTGGGCTTCACCTGTTAGATCTTTAAGCTTACGCTTTCCATTTTATTTATTTTGCTGACTTTGTTTTAGAAGTTGTTCATCTTTTTAACTTATCCTCATTTTCTGTTTGACCTAACACTTTAAGCTTTAACAATGCAGTCAACTCGCTCTCCACTGAAAACTAAGAACGAAAACACAATTTCTGCCAAAATCAACAACATGTCCTTGGTGGACAAAGAAAACACGGTAAGTTTATTACTATTTCAGTTGTTTTATTATAATCGTTTTAAGACTTGTAACTTACTGAGATGCTTCACGTTTTAAGCGTCTAGATGAATATTGCACACTTCGGTAGAAATATCACTTTTTTTTTTGTTTAACTACAGGACACATGTTAAACGGTTTATTATGCTGTAGATCCTAAATGGGTGATTTGTTTTGTCCTCAGCCGCCCAGCCTGAGCTCCAGCAGGATCCTGGCGTCCAAAACGGCGCGCAAAATCTTTGATTCAGAGGTAACTTGCGCTCACTTTAACTGCATTCCCAAATCCCGTAACGTTACACATTTTAAATGATTACCATTAGTGTTTTGTCGAGCGATGTCTTTAAAGTGGTTGTTGAAATTTGGCGGATTCAGAGCGCGCCAAGTTGGACTGTTCCATCCAAAATATCAAGACCTTATATAAGAAATGATACTCTTAAAGCGAATCTACTTAAGTCCATGACATAAGGTAGCCTACAATTTGTATTTAATGTTTTGAGCTAGTTATTCCCTTTGGGTAATATCTTGTTTTGGCGGGTCAGTAGCTCGAACTGATTTAATGTCGTGTAACGATGCAGAATTCACGTGAGAACTTGCGTGTAAATATGAAAATACGCCCATATTCTATTACAATGTTTATATAAACTATTTCTTAATAAATATATTAAACGGATGAGCACTCTTGTTTTACCGGGAAACTAGACCGGAAGTAGTATCACTTGAATGATACGTAAACCTTATATGGTCCATACTTTTCTAAAAACACGAAGGAAATCCAGTTAACTTGCCTTTTCCCCGTTTTCTTTTATTTATGGTGTTAAGATTCAGTCATTTGAATGGTTACCTAAACTTAAATTAACTTAAATTTTTTCAGGAATGAAAAATGGTAAATATTTAAGTGTTTAATGCTGCTTTAACCTATTTTTATTTATTTTTTTACTTTTATAAGGAGCAGACAAAAGCTAAGAAAGGAGCTGTGGAGGAGGAGCCCCTTCTGAAGGAGAACCCCCACCGCTTTGTCATTTTCCCAATTCAGTACCATGACATCTGGCAGATGTACAAGAAGGCAGAGGCCTCTTTCTGGACTGCAGAGGAGGTGAGCTTCTAGTATTTGTTAACATGGGTGATATTACATTTATGGGTCTCATGGCATCAAAGCTGCTGGCACACTTAATTTGGTTAAAAAAAATTAAGTTTTGCATTTTTATTTTCTCCAAGGTTGACCTGTCCAAAGATCTTCAGCACTGGGACTCCCTGAAAGACGAGGAGAGATACTTCATCTCTCATGTTTTGGCTTTTTTCGCTGCGAGTGATGGCATCGTCAATGAGAACTTGGTGAGTTCAGAGGCAAACTTGTGCAAGCACCTGTAAAAAGCCACCTGATTCTAATCTCTAGTCTTCTGTGGTGCTCTAGGTGGAGCGATTTACTCAGGAAGTCCAAGTGACTGAAGCCCGTTGCTTCTACGGTTTCCAGATTGCCATGGAAAACATCCACTCTGAAATGTACAGTCTGTTGATTGACACCTACATAAAAGATCCCAAAGAGAGGTGAGCTTTTGGACATGATGGAGTTATTTAGGGCGATGATGAGTGGCGCAGGGGTACGTACCTCAGCTGATAATGGGAGCTGAGTGTTGACTGCTCAAGATCAGTGGACATGTGGTCAGCTGGTTGTAGGGCGTCAGCACGAAACTATCGCCTTAACTGAGCTCCATAAATATGCTTTTCTAATTATGATCGGTGTATGTAGACATTAGTTGACTAATGAGTTTTTTTTTTTTTTTTTCAGAGAATTTCTCTTCAATGCCATTGAGACCATGCCTTGCGTAAAGAAGAAGGCCGACTGGGCGCTCAACTGGATTGGTGACAAAAATGCACAATACGGTATGTTGTATTAATGTACGGTTTATTTTTATTTTTAAGGTTTGATCTAATAAATGTTTGTATTTAGGGGAGAGAGTGGTGGCTTTCGCTGCTGTGGAAGGAATCTTCTTTTCTGGGTCTTTTGCTTCTATTTTCTGGCTAAAGAAGAGAGGACTCATGCCGGGACTCACCTTCTCCAATGAACTTATCAGCAGAGATGAGGTAACCATTTTAAGATGCATCCTAACTGGTATGAATGCTTTTGGAAGTGTGTGAAAGCTGAAGAGGTGGTCTTCACGTTTATCTTTACAGGGTCTACACTGTGACTTTGCCTGCCTCATGTTCAAGCACTTGGTCAACAAACCTTCGGAGGCAACCGTAAAGAAAATCATCATGAATGCAGTTGAGATTGAACAGGTTTGTGTACCATATACATTTCGGCGACTGTTGCTTTGGATTTGTTTTAAGAAACCAAACTAATTTCTCTAACTTCCTAGGAATTCCTGACTGATGCTCTGCCAGTAAAGCTTATTGGCATGAATTGTGACCTGATGAAGCAATACATTGAGTTTGTGGCTGATAGACTTCTGCTGGAGCTGGGATTTGACAAGGTAGGGTTGTGTGGGGCTGTTTTTTTTTTTTTGTTTTTTTTTAATGTAGTAGTTCTACATCTCTGCTCATGGTGGCAGTATAGTCTTTGTAACTGACCTCAGCTCAGTAGCCTTGTTCCATGCTTTCATTTAAATTGATGGTATTTTAACTTTACTTTTAAATATTGCTTTCTAGGTCTATAAAGTGGAAAATCCTTTTGACTTCATGGAGAACATTTCCTTGGAGGGGAAGACCAACTTCTTTGAGAAGCGAGTCGGCGAGTACCAGCGGATGGGAGTCATGTCCGGACCCACCGATAACACTTTCAGGCTGGATGCTGATTTTTAGAGTTTTCTTACGAGTGCATGAATGGAAGCAAACTATGAACTGTTTGGACTCTGAGGAGATTCGACCTCACTTATTTCTACAGTTTGTTTAATTCATTTTTTTTTTTTTTTTTTTTTTTTTTTACTTTCACTTTGGTTTTAATCTAGTATTAAAATTGTCTTTTTATTTTTGTTGTTTTAAATAATAATAAAAAGAAACTCTGCTGCTTTTTCTTTGCTTTGCCTTTTGGGCATGGTAAAGAACTGAAATAGTATGTACAACTCATTGTTTTCATTTTTATTCTAACATACATCAGTTTACTTCAATAGTGTTTTATTATATTATTTTTAATTAAAGACTTGATTTAACTGGTGCTGAAGTTCTGTTACCTGTCACTTGGTAAAGGGGTAATTTACTATCATTTTGTTATACAAAAGTGCCTTTCAACTGTTCCATTGAACATATGACCATGTAGATTAACTTCCAGGAAAGGAAGTATAAAATTTGGCAAGATTTGCCTTTGTTTACATGAGCTTAATAAATTCTTTCAGTTGCTGTGAAGCTTTATAGCACCTGCCCAAACTGGAGCAGGCTTCCTGGCGTCAGCTACATTCTTTCAAAATGTCTTTTCACGTTGAGTGAAGAATCAAGGAAAAATTGACTGTAGGTTTATTGCCATATTGTTACAGTTTTGAACTTTTTGAAAGTCCTTTAGATACATTGAGCCAGTACTTACTGACCAATAAATGGTCTATTTAAAATGCACTTTTTTTTTTTTCAACCTGAAAATGTGAACTTCCAAGTTTAATCAAGACGTAATGTTTTAGTACACTGAGTGGATGAAATGGTTCTCTCCATACACCTTTTGTAATGAGCAACATTGCGGACATGGAAACTTCTAAAGCACTCCATATATTTATAGTAGTCATTATCTAGAGCACTCCTGGTATGAGCTGATGTCTGGTTGTTCTCTAAATGCTCTCAGCATGAACTTTAAACCGCTTAGAAAAGAGTTAACATCATCTGACCTGCTTTAATATAGTTAACTTGCTCAAAATATTCATGCTTGTATTATATATGATATATTTTATTTTGTACATTCTAAAACAAGTCTTATGTCTTCCCCTATTGCTTATTTCTGTTTTGGAGTGTGGTACAACTGTCACTGACTTCAGTTGATCTGTGCTGCTGTAAGCACTAAATGCACAATGAAGAATATTCATGAACATCTGAGTCTTTCTGTGAGGGCCGATATGAATGTCTGAATATAAACAGCGATTGACTCTGGGACACTATTCTGAAGCTCATTTATATGGAGTTTTCTCATTAGCATGCCTGTCAGCGCTCCATTCTGAAGAGTCCTTTGCTGACAACAGCTGCCATAGCTGACACATCGACACACAGTAGATCTTGTTATCAGACATATCACTGAAATAACAGGTACTATGAGCCACACATATATAGAAACAATTAATCTAAAGTGATGCATCTGTTTTCTATGAAAGCCATGTCTTGACTCGGTTTCTCACAAAAAACTTTTCTCTCATGTGTTGTCTTGGTATTTTCCCCCCAAAACATTTGTTTGCAAATTTATTTAATTATAGTAACACCTTTTAAGGCCCATTTCTCAGAATGCACATTACTAGCATATTTGCTGTTTATTAGTACTCATACTGTAAATTACTGCCATATTCCTGCACATATTACTGCCATTTTGCATGACCATATGTGACCATGGACAACAAAACCAGTCATCAGTAGCACGGGTTGTAGCAATAGCCAAAAATACATTGTTTATGCATTTATAGATTTGTCTTATTTTAGTTTTTGCTTACTGTCAAGAGTTTTTATTTTTTGAATCTAGTAAAAACGCAATTTTCTTTAGCTATTTTGTCATTTGTTGTTGGTTTTATTGGAAATAGCACAATGTTTACTCATCTTTTAATGACTCACATTTGATACATGAAGTGAATTCAACTTTAAATAGTGTATTTCCTACATTCTCCTTTATTAAGGCCCTGTGAACACTGTAGCTGCCATCATCCCTGCATATAATCCACATTACTCTCTGGTATGGCCCAGCAGGGTCATGTCACAGACAGGTTGAACAACAAACCATTGTTCCAAATATAATGAATGTTATAAGGCATTTGGGCCCAACAGTTGCCACTCTCCAAATGGGGGTCTACTGGTAAGCACAGCTGCCTGAAACAGGCAAATCCTGTGTCTCCCCCATGTCCTTTTAAGGAGACAGGACCCTGTCAATGTGCTTGTGTGTGTTGCTTGCTTTGTTTGACCACTGGGCCTCCCACACAGCAGCGCTAATAGATCACAACCCAGTAAATATTGCCACAGTAGATTTACAACTGTTACTGTACATTAATAGCGCAACTGGGACACCTAAATTCCTTTGCTTATCTTTCCTGAATGCACATTTGCAGCGTTTCATTCACCAGAAAGATGCTAATTCATACAGTATAAATGCAAAGAAACCATTAGCAATGATCTCGTTTTGGTAGACAGCATCATCAGAGCTATAATAAGATGCCAGTATCAGTCACAGTACATGAGGGTTCAAGGGAATCCGAATGGATTGTGTTCTTTCAAGCTAGCATGAAAAACGGCTAATAATAGCACATTAACAAAGAGGCTTAAACTTTAAGGTGCTCAGAAATGCACCCACATAATCCAACTTTGGCACAGCAGGCCAAAGGGTCTATAAGAAACTCCAGAAATCTGATAACAAAAGGTTAGAAAATGCTATCACACTGATATCACGCTCTTTTTCAGTCAAGCTGAAGCTTTGAGGATCACAAATAGAACGTTATCTACTCTTCTCCGAGCCTGAAACAACACAAGATAACAAATACCCACCAAAACAGGAGGCAATGCCACCTTTAACACCGAATGGTCATTCTAAGATGTTGAAAGAAAACTTAATTGTTTATGAAATGCATGTTTTGACCCAAAGTACATGTGTTTGACAAAAACCATATTCATCATAGCGAGGTTGTTTTGTCATAGTGTTGAGTGAAAGAGATAACAGTGAGAAGGTGACTAATAAGGAGCTGGAGCCAGGCAAGCAGCACCGAGGAGCAGCACTGATGTGTATTCAGGAACACCTGTCACTCAACATGACCCTAAAAGGACAGAGCTGGTCCAATCAGAGAACAGCAGTTGCAGAGAAAGGACATGGGTCCTTCTTAACACCCCCCACACCTCTCAGCTGTCTGGCATGTTGTGGGCCCGATCACATACCAGGGCCCAGGCCATTTGACAGAGGTGGTGTTACTCAGTCAGGTCTGGTTCCTAAATGTGACCCCACACATCTAGTGTTACATCCTTCCAGATGCCTGTGAAGTCAAATCATTTTTTGACATTGCATGTCACAGTGACCTTAAACATATTGTATATTGTTCTGGGTCAAAGGTCATGACGTGTGCTTTCCTGACATTCTTATTGGTGCAAATAGCAGCTCAAACCTATTATTTTCACATTTCTGTGTGTATAATGACACTCTTTTTCATGTGCTATTGTCTTATGTTTAAATACAATTATTATTGGACAAGAAATGGTAAATATTAAAATTATGTACAGTTCTGTCTAAGTTAAAAATAAAACACTACAAATAAAAAAATAATCATTTTAAATGCTTAAAGTGAATTTCATTCAGTGTTATTTTAGGATTATATTTATATGCTATTATTATTAATAATATTAATATTTTGAATGTTTTTATATTTTTAGTTGTCTAATTTAGCTTAGGCTTTAATAATTTTGTTATGTGCTTTTGTTATTTTGTATTCATTTTTAATAATTCTAATTAGCTTAATTTTGTTTAGTTTTAGTTATAGTCAGTTTATTTATTTTGTAACTTAATCTTCTTCCTATTTTCCAAGGGATCATTTTAGGCTAATATTTCAATTTTATTTTATTTCAGTTTCATGTCCAGCTTAACATGAATTATTTTTAATAGTTTTAGTTTGAGTTAACAGTACAAAAACGTTCAGTATTGGACTTTCGGTATTACATTATAAAGTAAACAATGAAAACTGGATATTAAATTAGTTTTGCTACAGCAGAATAATCAAATTATTTGTGTTTTAGAAGATTCATTTTAAATGTGTTAGATGATGGCAAAGATCATCTAAATGTAAAAATGCACAACCAGATTTTCAATATCTGCCAACAATAAAAACTCTAATGTTGTCTAATAACCATTATCCTTACAAGAATGGCATCAGTTAATATAAGATTTTCTTTAGCCAAATCAATAGATCAAATCCATCCACAATTCCTAATCAAAAAGCACTACTTTATTTTTTTGTTTGTTTGCTTTTGTCACAAATAACAGAGCATGACATAAAACTTTTTGTTAAAACATATGGAGAACAATCAAAGAATACTACTTGACTTTTTTTGGCCTTCCATTTGGCTCTGAAATCATAAAACAATTTTCCACCGCTTATTTTGCTCTCAAAGAGGATCTGTCACCTCTTAAGAAACATCTGTCCATTTTGGTAAGTCCATGGAGTTCAGGCTATACTTGCTATGGGCCAATTCTTATTTGGTCTTGTGTGAACTCCAGATCCCACCCATGAACCCAAGCCCCCCCCATCGCTAGCATATTTAAAAGACATCCTTCTCCCATGCCCTTCATCCCAGCGGAAGCCCCAGTCTTGTGCTACAACTTGGTGAGTGTTTGCTACTACCTTTATCTCTATGGACTACTTCAGGGACGATAGAGAGAGATTTGAAAAGGAATAACCCAACACTTCATCTCCTACATGGGAAGGACCATTAATCTCTGGAACTGTTGATGCAGATGGCGGATAATTGGCTGATTTTACATTGATGGTCTTAGCAGAAACTACTAACAATATAATTGCTCATTCTTTCTGACTGTACCTGTAGCAGTAACTAGAGAAATGTAGGAGAACAGATAGTTGCCCATTGCTAACATGAACAATAATGCTTGAGGTGATGAAGGACAGCAGAAATGAGCAGTTGTAACTGGTTGTGCGTGATTGACTAAAGGATTCTTCGGGTTAGAAACAACATCTCATAAGAGTGACTTGAAGATGCAATAATAAAGGGAGTCATCAACAGATGTAGTGAACTGACACATGCTGCCAGTGGATCTCTTACAGGTTCTAGACAGCTGAGGAGGACACCCTTGGGTCCTGCTGTCATTTGTCATCAGACAACTGTAAAAACACTCGGTCAGGGGCTTCCGCTCGGAATGACAAGAGCTGATGCCTAAAATACTTTAAAGAGGATCTGCTGTGCTGCTTTTGGCCTTTTGTTGACCTTACCTGATACTGAGTGTTGTAATGCAGGTTTAGAAATGTTTCAGTGGACTGTAGAGGATATATAGTTATAATATATATTTATTAACTTTTGTATGTTCAAGTATTTGTATTATTCAGATTTTAACTTTAACTTATACACTCTCATTCTCCTAGGACCATCCTACAAAAAACCAATCATGTGTGACGACGATGAGACTACCGCACTCGTGTGTGACAACGGTTCTGGTTTGGTCAAGGCTGGATTCGCCGGTGATGATGCTCCCCGTGCTGTCTTTCCCTCAATTGTTGGCAGACCCCGTCACCAGGTGGGCTTCCAAAGCATGTAGTAAATTCCTTGTTCCAGCCAACATATAGTATATTGGCTGTGGAAAATCATCATATCAAACTAACTAAACTATAGATGCTTGGTGGTAACCCATGACTCTTTTCCTTTAGGGTGTGATGGTGGGTATGGGTCAGAAAGACAGCTATGTGGGAGATGAGGCTCAGAGTAAGAGGGGTATCCTTACTCTGAAATACCCCATCGAGCACGGCATCATCACCAACTGGGATGACATGGAAAAGGTAGCAATTAAAGGATTAATACAGAATTGTTAATTTGACTATTTTTATTATTAATTAAAAGCAAATATAAAAGAGATTTTATACATCCTGTGGTCACCACCATGCATTCCTTCAATGATTTAACATATTTAAATGTTTTCAGATCTGGCATCACACCTTCTACAACGAACTGCGTGTGGCGCCCGAGGAGCACCCCACTCTGCTCACTGAGGCCCCCCTCAACCCTAAAGCCAACAGGGAGAAGATGACACAGGTAAGCTAATGCAGGGGTTTACAAACGTTTTACAAATATGATGATGCCCTATAGTGGCAGCATGTAATGGCAGCCATATATTTTCAAAATCATTTGTACTATAAACATTTTTTTTATATTTTAATGAAAAATTACATAAATATTAACTTTTTTATTAAACAATTTTCTCTGAACTTTTTCATGGATGCTCTAGCATCCCCTTGTGGCCCTTTAGACTTGGGTTTTCATAAAACCAAATTCATTTCAGTATGTGTTTACCATTACTGGTAGTTTTTGTTAATATTTTGAATTTTATTTTTCAATTTTCTATATTAATTTTATTTTGACGTTTCGGTAATTTTGTTGTGTTTTTGTATTTTTTATTATTACATATTAATATGTCTTTTGAGATTTAACTTAAGTGGTAGTTTATTTAGTTGTAGTTGTTTAGCAGGCTGCTTCAGCTTTAAATAAAAATGAGAAAACTTAGAAAGGTTGCCTTAACAACTAGCTTATTTAGCTGTTTAATTTTAGTTAATGCTTATATTTTTGAGGATTTAGTTTTAGTTAACAATAATAACCCTGGCTGAAACTAATATTTTCCTCTCTTTTCAGATCATGTTTGAGACCTTCAACGTCCCTGCCATGTATGTTGCCATTCAGGCTGTGCTCTCTCTGTACGCTTCAGGCCGTACCACTGGTCAGTGTCTATAAAGTCACTGGAAGCCATATGTAACATTATAGGTTTTAATTAATATAAAAGTCTGTAATACTTAGAAAGCAATACTTATCATGCCAATGGATCATGTTACAGGTATCGTGCTGGACTCTGGTGATGGTGTGACCCACAACGTCCCCATCTATGAGGGTTATGCTCTTCCTCACGCCATCATGCGTCTGGATCTGGCCGGTCGCGATCTGACTGACTACCTGATGAAGATCCTGACTGAGCGTGGTTACTCTTTTGTGACTACCGGTGGGTACTGGAAGAATTCTACTTATACAGGATTTTAAGAAAATGTAGCAAATGCTCGTGTGGCCTCAAGATAGGACACTTTTTATGCATGCAAAATACATTTTACGTTTTAAAATGTATTTACATTTACATACAATACGTTTTCATTATGTCTTTTACCAGTTTAAAATAAACTTGTGCTCTCTTCTCTTCCATAGCTGAGCGTGAGATTGTGCGTGATATTAAGGAGAAGCTGTGTTATGTTGCTCTGGACTTCGAGAATGAAATGGCGACTGCTGCCTCTTCCTCCTCTCTGGAGAAGTCCTACGAGTTGCCGGATGGACAGGTCATCACCATTGGGAACGAGCGTTTCCGCTGCCCCGAGACTCTCTTCCAGCCCTCTTTCATTGGTATTTTTTGGCTGTTTTGGCAAATTACCTCATTGCATTACTCCATGTTGCTGTTTTTAGATCACAATTGTTTCTTTGTTAATATAGCTTGCAATGTTGCTCCTCACAGGAATGGAGTCTGCTGGCATCCATGAGACCGCCTACAACAGCATTATGAAGTGCGACATTGACATCCGCAAGGATCTGTATGCCAACAACGTCCTGTCTGGTGGTACCACCATGTACCCTGGTATTGCTGACCGTATGCAGAAGGAGATCACAGCTCTGGCCCCCAGCACAATGAAGATCAAGGTAAACATCCATCTGACTAAATTAGCTTGTTTATGTAATTTTACAGTCTAACTACATTCATGTTCTCATGCTCATCCTCTAGATCATTGCTCCCCCTGAACGTAAGTACTCGGTCTGGATTGGCGGTTCCATCCTGGCTTCCTTGTCCACCTTCCAGCAGATGTGGATCAGCAAGCAGGAGTATGATGAGGCAGGTCCCTCCATCGTCCACAGGAAGTGCTTCTAAACCTCAAATTATCTTCAATGCAATCCAACTAACCCTCTGTATGCATTTGTACTGTGCCTTGTGTTGTATATACATGTACTGTTGTAATAAAAGTTGTGATGTGTAACAAGCTCGCATTTTGTTTTATCTGAATATTTGATGAATAAAATGTAGCTATTTTCCGAACTGACAAATACAGCCTTTTCTATTTTTCTCAACAAAAGCTCTTAATTTATGTTCATCCATTTTAATTATTTAGCTAGTAGATTTTTTTTTTTTACATTTGTTTCAAAGGATTTCTAAAACTTTACAAACAAACTAAAACTAAACTAAAAGGCAGAGTATGAGTTAAAAAGATTCTGAGTTGCATGTGAATGCACTGGTGATGTTCCATAAACGTTATAATAATGCCTGTTCCTTAGAAAATACTTCCAGGGAAATTTATGAATTACTTATACACCATTAGCCTATTGTTGTTGATTATTTTAAAGAGGAGTGAATTACATGCGAAAAAAAGAACCCAGTGTATTTGAATTGTAGGCTATATTTGCTATAATTCGATTAAACTGACAGGTTCATAACATTATCTGAATATGACGTCACATACCTCATAGCATGTGATTTATTTATTTAAAATAACATATTTCCTTAAACATTTTTCTTATAACCTGTAGTCTATTCTTTATTTTCTTAAACGTTGCCCTTCTACCTTTCCCAATAAAACCCAGCAGCATGGTTTAACAGATAAACCAAGAGGTGAGATGATGATTCGCTGCCTGGCAACAGAGCAAATGAAGCAAGGAAGAGGAGGAGGACGGCATCTGTACTGAACCAGACAACCCTCTTTCTCAATCCACAATCCACATTACATGGTAGGTTATCTTTGTATATTTGGTTATCTGTTTATTCTCTATAGCTACACAAGCTGGGTTTTCAGTTTTGCTGTAATACGAATGTGCTTCTTAATTTGCGCTTATAAAATAATGGCCTGTTTTTATGAAGGTTGTTCACTTGTGACGTAGTTACAAACAGGAATGCGCGATTTCTCTGAGCTTAATAATATTTAAGGTATTATATTTAAGCATCAGAATTATAGTCAAATTTTTACATGACTTTTTCGGCGAATATAACATCTTAATAAATAATGTTACCTTTATTTTAAACCGCCGTTTTAGCAAAAAGCGTATCAATAATTTAAGACTGACGTTACGTGTTGTGTTTATTGTCGGTGTAGTGAACGTCAACGATGGGTTCGGCTCCGAAAATGGCACACACGGTTCTTCTGAGTGTCATCATAAGCTGGATGGTCGTCGTTTCTGGCCGCAGTCCGCGCACGGTGGATCAGGTGTCGGAGGCGGACATCCAGCGCCTGCTGCACGGTGTGATGGAGCAGCTGGGGATCGCGAGGCCTAGGGTCGAGTATCCCGCGCACCAGGCCACCAACATAGTCGGCCCGCTCAGCATCCAAGGTAAGAGTTTCTCTGTATAACTGTAGGTAATTACACGTTTTTAAAAATGTAAATGATCCCTGATGGTCCTAATAATAGCCTATTCCTCATTATGTGCTGGCCTTCATGTGTAAATTTACACTTTGTCCAATAGGTGGTGCACATGAGGGACTCCAGCATCTCGGGCCGTATGGGAACATTCCCAACATTGTTGCAGAGTTAACTGGAGACAGTGTTCCCAAAGACTTCAGCGAGGACCATGGTTACCCTGACCCTCCCAATCCTTGCCCTCTTGGAAAGAGTGGTATGTTGGTCCAAATGTAACTGAATGCACAAATATACAGCAGTGTCACCATTCATATTTATTAATTGGCAAAGAAAATTAACTGAATATTTGATTTGAAGGTGTTTACCATATTCTCCTAAAGGAATGAAAACTCAGAATTTTTGTGAATGACCTAAAAAACTTTTGTTTAAAAATGTGATGTTTTTATAGCTGCTGATGGATGTTTAGAGAACTCTCCAGACACTGCAGAGTTCAGTCGAGAGTTCCAGAAACATCAGCACCTCTTTGACCCTGAGCATGACTACCCTGCACTCGCGAAGTGGGTGAGTTCACACTTGACACCTTGAAAAAAGATTGAGATAACATTCTTTATTAAAAAATTTTTTTAAATTTAATTTAAGGGCTTTTTAAACTGCACTTAACCCCATGATATCGTCATTGTAAACTCTGCTTTTAACCCCAGGTAAAGTTAATGTTAAACGATGACTGGAGTAAAGAACAAACAGCTTCATTCTTACCTTTATAGTCCAAAAAGTCCATTCTGGAAAACTTGATAGCACAGTGTCAGCAATATATAAAATGAGGATGCACAATGCTAATGCCATCATGTAAACAGGTTGCATGCTGCGTTTGATACTGTAATGACACTGACACAGCAAATGTTGCCTTACATTTACATTTATGCATTTAGCAGATGCTTTGATCCAAAGAGACTCACAGTGCATTTAGACTATGCATTTTTTATTTTAAATTATGAACAGTGTGAAACACGAAGCAAAGATAGCCCAGGATTCTTGTCTGTAGCAGACTGCACTAAATATCCATTTTCTTTCTTTCAGAATAAAGGACTGTTGTATGAAAAGCTGAAGGGTGGGCCGAAAAGAAGTAAAAGGGTAAGCTATATATATATAATATTATTTTTATTTTTTTCTGTTGGTTGGTTCGTTGTCAGTAGAGGCTCAAACGCAGTAATTATTAGATGGGGCCCTGTTGCATATAGATATTGTATTTTCAGAAAAAAATGTCACAGGATTTGTCACTGACTGTGCACTCTGTTTCAGAGTGCAAATCCATATCTGATGGGACAGAGGCTGGATAATGTGGTGGCCAAGAAATCAGTGCCACATTTCCCAGAGGAAGAAGAGGTTGAAACTGCTACAAGCAATATCAAGACCTGAACATCATGTTATTTATAAAAATCTGTACAATGAAAATCTTTTATTAGTTTTACAGTAAAGTCAGCATTAAATTATGTGCGATATTCAAATAAATCATATTATTAATAGAGTAGCAAAGGTTGACTAACATAAATCATTATTCTCTTGACACAACTTTTGTTGTAATATCCCTTAATCAAATAAAAATGATGTATATGTTCATGTGCAGATAATTGGAGACGAGTGTTTTTAACTTCATGATTCATCTAGATTACAAACAACACAATATACATTCATCACAAGCTTCCCTACTCTCCTGAAGCACTGGACCATCCCCAGAATGCTGTGAATGATCTTAGACTGAGAGGAGGCGTGGACTGCCCCATTCTCTTAAATGTCAGCACTCAGAACAGAGCTCCAGACCTTATTTTGAATCTGACTCCGAGTTCTGTATCATTTGGTTCACCCTTATTACTCGTAGTTTGTTATGGTACACAAAGACCTTTGTGAACATAGCTCCAGTCCGTGTGAAGTTTGAACCATTATTAATCTGAGGTAAGTCTGCATATCTACTGGAGTATAGACTATTATTTATTTTTTAAATGACATTTGTTTGATTTTTTAAAACGTGTTTACAGAAATGAGGGATTGCAGAGAGCAATTGGCTTTCAAAATTTTGTAGGGAATTTATATATTAAACTTAGGTTGTGGTCAGTTGATATGTATATGAAATGATTTGATAAAATATATAAAGTAATAGCAATTTTTCTTATTAAAAAACAATTATATTTCTTTCTTTTTTTGTAAAAAATAACTACATATATTACTGTTTATTTAATGACATTTAATGGTATGTTTCTTCCTTCATGTGAAAGGATGACTAAAGACGCATTAGCTGTCATTATCGTGGTCTTGTGGCTGCTCTGCAATCCGGCGAGGATCAGGGGAAACGGGGGATTTCAAGGCGCCATTCCTCACCCAAATAAATACAGCCCAAACCAGTCGGAACAGTCACCGCAGACACCGCAGTCCAGCTCCAGGGGAACGGGACTGCCTTCGGTCGCGGACGAGGTGCTGGACTCCAGCCAGGAGGCTTTACACGTGACGCAGCGCAGTTACCTCAAACTTGACTGGTGTAAAACACAGCCGCTGAAACTGATGATCTACGAGGACGGGTGCCAGCCGCTCGTCATCATCAACCGCTTTTGTTACGGACAGTGCAACTCATTCTACATCCCTCGACATGTTTATCAAGAGGACAGTGCGTTTCAGTCGTGCTCAGTGTGTAAGCCAAAGAGTTACACTACAGTTACTTACACGCTCCTCTGTCCCGGACAGACTCCCAGCACGAGGAAGAAGCGCGTGCGCCGCGTCAAACAGTGCCGCTGTACTTCTGTCGATTTGGATTAAATTAGCTGACGTCATTGTTTGTAGGCTTCTTTTGTCTTAAAGTCACAAATTCATATGACTGAATAATGTGGGAGTATCATCGATTTGTTTCCTCTATCATTAGTTGTTCAGTCATCAAAATGAGGCCTTTATATTGTGAAGAAATACAACTGATGCAATTAAATGTATTATAAAACAAGTTGGCTAAGTTATAAGGCTATAAAATAGTGACATTTTAAAAAATATGCTTATATTATTTTCCACTGTGTGGAGCACGATTTGCGCATTGATGCAAATAGCTTATTTTGTGGCTTGATTTGTAATGTGGGATACATTACATATTAGGCTATTGATGTAAATAAGCACCCCCCCCAAATCCAATTCATCAATCTTTGTCCTGGTCTTTATTACCATACTACAATGTAAAAAGAATGTGGTGCCAATTTACTGCCTTTTTAATCAACAAACAAGAAAACAAGTTAAATGCATGGAAAATTGTTTTTATATTAATACAAACTTTTTACAGTGTTGAGTTTATTATAAAATGAACAATATTACTGTGATTAAATGGCAAAAAGATGTGAAGCAACATAACTTTCATAATATGTGATGTTCATCCAAATAAAACTGATAGGGTAGTTTAATATCAATATGTACATTATCTTTTTTTATATTCTGTAATGATTTAATATGAGCATAAAAAGCTACTAAACTTTGTTACTCAATATGCAAAATAAAGTTACTGCCTTTTTCAAGTTGGACGTTGAGACTGCTTTTTCAACCCTTTTTTTCCAACCTGTTTAGACTGGTGAAAATCCCAGAACAGATCGAGCTAACTTGTAATATAAACATTTCTTAAATATTTTCCTTTTTTAAGCAGCATTCATTCATATTTGAAACATGATCAATGCAATTCTTGGTGAGCCATTGGTTGTTAGGTTATACACAGGAATAGGATCCACTACACTGACAGACAGACTGTCATCTTCTAACTTTGCAGTCTTGAGGGAAAGTGTCACACAAAGCAGGTGCACCTTATTCTGACCCTGCCAAAAATGAAAGTGCCTGGGTCTAAAAAACTGAAACGTATCTGGCCCTTATTGGTAATGGCAGATGGGGTTAGCTGGTGGTCAGACTTGCTTCTTTCAGACGCAGTCTCTCTTTCTGAAATATGCAGAAATATGCATCATTATGGAGTCCAATTTAGCTGTGCATGCATCATGTCGTATAAAGGAATAGTTCACCCCAAAAATTAAAAATAGCTAAAAATGTACTCACCCTCAGGCCTTTTAAATTGTACATTAGTTTGTTTCTACAGATTCAGATTACAGAACTTTATCATTACATCTTGCTCACCAATGGATGCTCTGCAGTGAATGGGTGCCGACAGAATGAGAGTCTAAACAGTTGATAAAAACATCACAAAAATCCACATGACTAGTCCATCAATAAATGTCTTATGACATGAAAAGCTGTTTTTGTATAAAACAAATAAATTATTACGTTTATGGATTATGGTTGGAAGCGACAGTTTAAAGTAAAATGCTTAAATTATGGATTTGTTTTTTACAAATGCACAGCTTTTCACTTCACAGGACATTTACTGGTGGACTGGAGTTGTGGATTATTATAGTGATGTTTTTATTAGCTGTTTGGACTGTCATTCTGACGGCACCCATTCACTGCAGAGGATCCGTTGTTGAGCAAGTGATGTAACGCTAAAATCTCTCCAAATCTGTTCTGATGAAGAAACTCATCTACATCTCGGATGGCCTGAGGGTAATGTTGTAAATGTTCAGCAAAATTTCATTTTTGGGTGAACTATTCCTTCAACAAGTGTCTGGATTAAAAACCTGCTTCATGAAAGTACAATAGTTACTAGTGTTTGAACCACTTATCTATCTGCCACCCACACCTCAGCAGACTCTTACCAGTCCATTCGCATGTGCCTTTCTGGTCTCAATCTTTTTCTCTGCTGTCATGTTGCGCACTGACAGTTGGGCCTCTTTGATTCTGAAATCAAAAAGAGCAGAGATTGTATTTTACTTAACCACAATGTTTCAATTCCAGCAAGTTTTAATGCTGAAAATCACTAAAAACAACAGCCGCCAATGAAGAAGTCATCATTTATTACACTGTGTGGTTTGGTCAGATAGGTTATATACGATGCTAGATGCTCAAGATGCTGTTATCTTCTCACCTCTGTTTGGATATGACCTTGTTCTCTCTCTTCCACCTGATCTTGAAATCACTGCAGAATTCAAACCAAAGTGTGAACACATTGCCAGGCAAAATCTCTGGCTCTCCAGAACGTGGCTTCAGTCCAAAGTACTCCACTAGGTCAGAGAAGCTGAGAAAGGAAAGTCATGAGGCAAAGCTGGAGATAATGCCAAAAATCTTTTCAAAGCTTGCATTTTCTTGCAATATTTTGAACAAGACTGATGTGCTACCTTTTACGTGCCGATACCATTTGATGTTCCACAGTAATTAACTCTTTTTGTGCTGTAAAATGAAACATTTATATCAACAATTAGCCAATTAGGACATTTGCATTTTGATCATATCAGTCAATATCCAGCGCCAATATCTCTTCTATTACTTCAGGATCTTAATCTGTCCTCTTTAACAGCAATAATGCACTGCTCTGTCAATTATAATACTAACAGCATTATTGTCATATCATTCATAGCCTTTCTATAAGGGCCTCAAAGACAATGTTGAAACTCCTTTACTAAGAAGTCTCCTTCATTGCCAAAGTCTCTCTGATTCCTATCTCTGCGTCTGTCTTCTGAACCTGACCAGCTATCTCGTACAGGTACGGAGTCACAGACACTTATCAGGTCCCCCAAAAGAGCACATGGCAGATATTCTTCATGACTGCAGGATGTGTGCCGTCTTATCTGTGTAGCGGAGACAATCAAATAATTGTAGTAGGAACAATGTGAGGAGAGGAAAAGCTTTGCTAGTATGTATGTAACATAAACCGGTATATAAATACATACATAAACTACAAACAGAAAAAATATTTTTCCAGTTCCCTACAGCTAGCGTTGTCTCGTCTAGCTGAACTGTAGTAAATGACAACAAGTTTATGTCACTATATATCTGCCTCTATGATCTGCAAAACAATCCTGTATACAATCTAAGCAAACTTTTGTACTCCTCTCCATCAATCCTCTAGACAGGCAGGTCGTCTCAGAGCAACGAGACTTCATATCTGAACAAGGTAGACGAGAGGGATTGGCTGATGTGACAGAGCACATAAATAGAAGACTTAAAAACTTTGAATACAGATCCTTTTCTTAAAGGTAATGTTGGCTAATCGCACGCATCTTAGCATAGCTCACCATTGGCAATGAAAGAGTCCATTTTTTCCTTGAAGGGATGTACGTGCTCATGAGATGAGTTGGTACACACTGTTAGGACATCCTTTTCACAAACTGTACGAGACAAAAACAATAACACTGGGTTAGAGTAAAGTCCCTGACCAGGTCCAATTTTAAGAAGTCATTCATTGCAAAACAAAGTTTACACTAACTTTAACACAATATTTTAGCCAAAAATAAACAGATTTTTTCCTGTTAGACCACCATGAGCGTTTACTTTTTATTCCAATAACCCTGATTTTGAAGTATAAATGCCACAACGAAGCTAGAAGAATTTCTAAACTATTGTGTTCTTTGCAGATGCCTTCTCACTAAGGTGATTTCAGATAAAGTGTACATTTATATTACATTAATGCCAGTTACCTGGCAATGTTTTAGACATTAACATCTGGTATAGGACACTAAACTGCATATATGCTAATATGTAACCAATATGTTACTTTACAAATAATAAAAACGAGTGTTCTATAGGCTACATTTATTTGATACAAAATCTAGTAAAAACATATAAATTGCCTTGTTTTTCAAAATATATTATTGGTGAAACCAATTTTTATTTTACTAAAACCATGTTTGTTACAGTTGCCATATTCCAGGTGAGCCATATTCCAATCAACCATCATTCACAATTTTAGCTTAAGTTGGTTTTATCAAGGCACTGAAAATCACAGCTACTGTGGCCAAAGCTATTAGCACACCACTGATTACTTGCAGATGGAATGAAAGCGCTTTCTGCTGATAAAGCAAAGTCTGTTAGTGCCTAATTAAATCATCACTGCAGTGAATTATGCCGATTACACCTGTAAAAACAATGGTTACAGTAAATTGATTTTGATTATGAGTGGTTAATGTGAAACTGTGTTACATGAGGGAATTTCCAAAGTGTAAAAACAAGTTGAGCGACAGCAATCTACTGTAGGTATATTGATATTGTACTGTGTATATCTTGCCATATCATGACGGGCTAAGTAGAGTAATTGCCTTATTTTTCTTGTGCTATAAACAAATGATAGTACAGTAACCCCTCGCATCATTCCAAACTTGTATGACTTTCTTACTTTGAAGTTAAAACTTATTTCTCATCTACAATTAAATTCAGCGAGGTCCAAAACAAGACTGGACACCAATGACTTTCATTGAATGAATAATAAAACTAAAAACTCAGACTTTTTTCTAAATATCTTCTTTTGTGCTCCACGGAAGAAAGAATGTCATACATTTCATGAATTTTTTTTTTGTTGTTGAGTAAACTATCCCTTTAAACCCTTTTTGTTTGCACTTGTTCGTAACCTATACTGCCTCTAAAAACAATAGAGCTAAAGCTCCACCTGTGACAGAGTCAGAGGTTATCAAATGTCTTTTTTTCTGGGTAAGATCTGTTTTGATGCACCTCTGATCACATCCTCAGATAGTCATTGTGCCTCCGTGGACCTATGCAGCACTGTTTGTTCACCGTCCAATCAGAGGATCAGAGGAGCCAGTCTCCTGCCCCAGTCATAATACACCCTGATGGGAACCCACGACTGTTGGACACACTCCATCTGCATCTCACTCCAGATAAGGCTACACACACTACTGTTTTTATTAAGCATTTGTGTAAACTGTGAACATGGCTGGCAATGAGGAAGAAGTCGAGTGTGTTTCCCACAGCATTTCTATGAGAAATATCCATTCAGTACAGTCTAGCTTGATTAGGTTATCATATATGTAGTTTCTGCCAAGGCGGCTCACAGCTACATTCAGGTTTTCTCAACTGTGCACCGCAGTGAACCAAACCACAATCACAAAGAGATCAAAAAGATGTCTCAAATGCAAACCAGATGAATCAGCTGTGGAGACTGAGAGCATTAGATGTGCTTCACAATCTTGTCATAATTGTCTCTGGAAAATAAAATCACAGGGACATTCCCTTTTTGTGTAGGCACACAGTGACTTATTTGATTAGTGCAGCACTTTCTTGCGCCGCAAAATAGCATCGCAGACAAATGCGGTCACCTTGAGCAGCCAAAACCTCAGTAAGTAATGCGCACAAGACACCAAAAATCGAACAAACACAGCACAAAAACAAAAAAAACAAAGACATGATTCTCTCGCAGTCATGAGGGGAGTTCAAACAGCAGGGGAAAAAAGGGAGAGCGCGATGGGCCAGATTTGGCAGTCTCTCCGTCGCCCGATAAGAAAGGCTTGTTGAGAGGTAAAGAAAAGAATCTCTGACACACATCTGCAGGGCCACACTGAACTCGGACAGATACAGTGTAGCACGAGAACAGCAGTGCATCTCTGAGCAGATAAAGCCCATCCCACCAGCGATAAGCTGCTCTTCTCTCAGATTACATAAGCGCCAAAGCAATGTAGCCTTTGGCCTCTCTGACGGAGCTAAAGAATCACACAATGCCAGAAGCATCTGATGGGCAGGATTAAAGTCATATCTAAAAGGCGCCAGGGAAAAATCACACAGACTCCACTTCGTCTCCACAGACGTGTACATACGCAAACATGTCTGTATATTCCACCTGATCTAATGTGGTTTAATAATGAGTTGTTGCTAACAGATGCTGTAAAGTCCTCAGGATTCAGCTGGAGCCATGTTGCAGGACTGTAGCCATCCATCCACTCAAACCCATGTAATCTTGCTTCTTTTAATGCTAGAGTAAATCAGTGGCATGCTAAAATCGTTTCTTACGTGTCAGGTCTCTGTTCAGCTTCCGAAGATCCTTTGAGAGGTCATCAAACTTCACTTGAGAGGAAAGGAAAACATCTTGAGGTTCGGGCAAAGGGAAGATGCTCTTTTCTGACCCAGCGTTCTGAAGAGAGATTTAAGGGTCAGTGACATATTTAGGTGTCCATGAAAAAGAAAAGACTTACAAATCTTTATTAAAACATGTGTCAAGTTTTTACCCCAGCATTTAAAAAACATTTTTAAAAGAATTATTTTACGCTCACCAATAAAAAAATACAATAAAAAGAGTAATATTGTGAAACATTATTATCACTTAAAATGTACTGTTTTTATTTTCATATTCTTTAAAATATCATGTGTTTTTGTGATGGTAAAGCTGATTTTTTTTGTCACATGTTCCTTCAGAAATCATTCTAATATGCTGATCTGATTGAGATCAAGAAACGTTTCTTATTAGCAATGTTGAAAAGTTGTGCTGTTTAATATTTTTTGCGGAATATTGTGGAATTATATATATATATATATTAAGGATTCTTTGATGAATAGAAAGTTCAAAAGAACAGCATTTGTTTTATATAGAAATCTTTTATAACATTATAGATCAATATGTGGCAAATTGTGGCATGTGGCATTTATCGTATATACAGTGTATATATATATATCACTGAATTAATGAACAGAAAATAAATAAGAAATTAATTAACAGGAAATGTGACCAGAAGAAGTGTTCAGATGTACTGTGCTTTGCAAAATAAAACATTGCATGTGAAGAATTGCATGTTCATGGTTTACCTTATCAAGATGACGCAGATAGTAGGAAACAATGTAGTCCAACAGACTAATGTTTTGCTGCAGATTTATAAAGAAATATGTCAAAAGGGTACATCACCTTGAACAAAATGCTAGGTAACAGAAAAAACAAGGCTCTATCAAAAACCTGTGGGGCTTTCATGGTGTCAAACATGGGCTCATGAAATGGAGAAAAGGGTTACCCTGCTCTTGACGTCTTTAAGCTTGGGAAGTATCTCAAGGCCAAATCCGTCAGCCTGTCCTCGAGCTCTGCTGCCTCCATTCATGTAGTTTCCCAGAGCAAGCACCAGTCCTATCAACTTCTTCACACTGTCTTTCTCCAACAGATACTAAAACACATCACCATTTATCTGTGAATTTATCACTCTTCATAATTGAGATGTTGGAGACAAAGCAAGCACTTAGGCTTCACTTAAATAAACGTCAGCTGCCTGAAGGGCTGTTTTTGACTGTTAAGAATGCCAGCATTGATACTTTATCAAATGTTTGATAGTATCTGAGGTCTGACCCCTTTGAAAAGTGCCTTTGTACCTTGCAGACGTGAAAAATAATCTCAGTCTTGCGCTGTATAGAGGCAACGGCGTCAGTAAACTTTGACTGAAAAATGAAACAGTGAACTCGACTGGAGAACTCAGGGATCTGGGAGAGTTCATACAGGAACCTGTCAAGGAAAAGCAATGAACATCGGTCAACCTAAAGTGTGTAGTGTTGAAAACACTACTCTGTCTTCGTCTGTCCTAAAAATAAAGGAACCTTAGAGAAGTATACATTGCAAAAAAGTGCCCTTGTAAGTGACAATTGACATATCACTAGTCGCTGGTTGCAGGAAAAAAGTGAGTTATCTTGTGTGTTTCTGGAATATCTCACTGTTCAGGCTTGTCCAGTAGTTTGACCTGCTCCTCGTCTGAGGTTTCATAGTGTTTCTTAATCTTCTCTAACTCCTCGGACTGAGCTCTCTGGGAGAAACAGAACAGACGCATTCATAAGACATCTGACCAATGATACGCACATAAACTTATGAAACCACACAGGAACTATCAATTATTTAGTTATGTTGGGACTGAAACTTGTATTTATGTGAATTTTCTGGAGTGATTTTGGTGAGAAATGTGAGTTGAATGGATTTAAATCTGAAGAATTTTAAAAGGTAAAATGCTTAAATACAGTACAAATTTAAATTATCTGAAATATTTAAAGGAATATTTAAAAGAATAGCTCAGTTTAATCTCAGCATTTCCGGTTGTTTATGTTTTACCCAGCAGAAATCAGGTTATAGTGCGACATTACCAATGGAAGTGAATGGGGTCAGTTACAATCTTTCAACAGTATAGCCACAAGATGTAAACAAAAGATGTGTTACAATGATTTTAAGATAGAAAAAAATGCAAAGAGACCTTTCTGTTTAAAATTCTATGCAATTAAAGAAAATACATCATAAACCCTAATATCACTGTAAAAATACATTAGAATAATTAATGTGCTTCATATGAAATAATAATCTCCACATTTCTGCTTTTAAATCTTCCAAACATGTGCCTTAATCACTTTACGTTTTTGCTATTTTCAACAACATAAAAGAGAAAACATGCAAGGGGTGCAGGATATGTAGAACTTCGTGAATAATGGATGTTCAGATTTTGTGCAAAACTACTGTTTTGGAGGCTGGGATTCAGTGTGGGCCTGTACATAAGTACATTTCCAGTGTGGCAGGATACTTACATTTTCATACAGGGCTTCAATAGCATCCAAGTCAACCACAGAATTATCCAGAGTCAAAACAGCTGTGAGAGAAGAAGTATTAGTCTCTAGACAAGAAGACTGATTAGTTATTGGACATGTGAGTGTCATGGATGTGATAAGTGAATATAAAAGTGGCTAAATATGTATTTTTAGAGCTTTTTTTTCAACTGAAGGAATTCACTGCTCAATTTACTAAAACCATCAAAAACATGTGGCTGTCTGACTCTGTTAAGCCAAACTGTGATGACTTCAAGATTTTCAATGGGAAAAGTATACGTTTAGTAAGTAGGACTGATGTACACACCATAATGGGGAGAACCCAAAGAGTATTTCTAGCGGTAAACCACAAGACAAGTTTATTTAACAAACATACAGCAAATTTATTCCTAATAAGAGCTGGAGCCAATCACATTGTTGTAAGATTTGTCTCTACAGAATCATTTCAACATCATGTCTAAACTTGCCTTTCGCCATCCAGGCCACACAAATATGTATCATTTTAACATGTCTGTTTATTATTAGTGGAGGTAAAATGAGTCTGGATAGAATAAAATGACACTCTGCTGAGCTGGTGGTCGAATATTTCTCAGCATATATGAGCATATATACAGTGTGATTTACCTTGCTGGATGTCTTTCATCTCCAGATGGAGACTTGAGATTAAGATGCCCACGGCCTGAGAGCGCTTGCCATCCAGTAGTTTAATGACCTAAAATCCACATTCACAAGACAGACCCCACCACAGAATAGCATTTACTTCTAAATGACTTATATCATAAGTTAAGTGCATTCTGCTTACTCTACCATTTAAAAAAAAAACAAGGTCCCAAAAGTGGAATGAATGAATAACAAAAGAACGTTTGGGAAATTCCAAAACTCCATTACAAAATCCGCCAGCCAAAGGTAACAATGGCATGATCACATTTCATAAACAGGTTAATTTATTTCAAATTATTCCCATTTCCTATATAATTATATCAATTTCAAAGGCATTTGTGGGATCCTGGTACTACACATGAACATTCATATATAAAAACGGCAGATTCTAGCAAGTGACAGCACCTGATGAATTATGTTTCTGTTTATAGAAATGTAATTATCAGAGGTGAATGCATGAATGCATCATTTATACTAATGTTCCAGTAAAATACATCTATAATACGGAAGTGTTGGAAACTGCTCCACCTAGTGGACAATGAATTACTTTTATGCATTTGGGCAGACACTTTTATCCAAAGTGACTTAAAGTGCATGTGCATTTTTTAATTAGTTAAATCAAACCAACATCCTCACATTTGCTATATAAATATGGGATATGTCATATCATTTTTCTCATCTTCAGGCAAGAGTGGTACCTTCCTGGCTTTGGTTTTCTTCTCATAGGCTTCAGATAGGGGCTTTCTTTTGGTGGGCGACGTGGCTTTAGCAAACAGTTCCGCAAACTCATTGGTGTTTATTATCTCTGGCTCTTCCAGGGAACTCCATAGCATATTGTTCCTTAGGAAAGACAGAAACAGATGATGAGAGATTTTATGTTCTTCGAATATTTGACGTTTTCAACAGTTTTGCTCACTTTAAGGCTTATCGAGATTGAATCTTCAGACTTTAAAGTCACAGAACAGGCCATGACCAAAGTATTTCCTAATATTGGCATCTGTAAAAACCAAAGTTATATGAGTTATTTACTGTTGCTGGGTAACCATGCCTAAAAGCAGGAAAAGGAAAATCAACAGGGGCTCAATGTGTAATCTGATTTGCTAAATGTTCTCTCCTATAAAAATAATTAAGGAGCCAGGACGACGGCACAGAGCTAAGCTTGACTGGGTTCGGCTTTGGCTTGACAAAATGCTCACGGAGAGAGCAGAAGCTTTCATGTGGAGTCAAATAACATTTGCAACAGCACTGAGGTGACTGGGGAGCCGAATCCCACAGAAATCCACACCGCCACTAGAGGTCCTGGAAAGACCGCCGCTCGGCCTGTGGCTGGCCCCTCACGCAGACAAATGTCTGCAGTGGTCTGTCTTAAATGTCCCATGAGGTCTGATGAGGGAGAGTTGAAAATGTCAGCGTCACTTGTGGACATACATTGTGTGTTTGAGGAATGTGTGAACAATGGAAATGTTTATATTGAACACAGGTAGAGTTGGATGGTGTTTTTTATTTAGTGTAGAGCAGTTAAGAACTATTTAAAGGCATGGCCAGTGTTGTTATTGTTAACTGAAACTCTTAAAAATGTTATTTTGCCAATTGAAATAAAACTGAAATAAAGTAAAATATAAATATTAGACGAAAAACGTTTGAGACTTGAAAAAAAATGTATATGTTTATTTGGCAACTAACTGAAATAAAATAACTTTACATTGAAGTATAAAAATGACTAAAACTAAAACTATGTAAAAATATTTATCTATATAAAAATATATAGCCTATTTAAAAAACTAAAAGCAAATGTCAGAATTTCTAAAAAAATAAAATAAAAATTAAAGTAAAAAAAAACCCACTATAATACTGTATTAATAATACTAAATGATTACAGATTGTGTCAGAGGCTAAGCTCTTTCATGATATCTTAAACCAATGCGAGTGATAATGGATGATCAGAAGTGTCTCTTTTTACCTCTATTCAGTTTGTATATAATAATACAATTGACATATTTATGACATATAAGTATAACCATGTTAAAGAAAAGAAAAATTCTTTTAAAAATCTACTTTAAATATGTATCTGATATTTTCAGAGATTATTGATCTTGACACACAGTCAAGAGGGGGCTTCTTGAACATACAATTCCCTGTTTTATGGGGGGTTGATCGGACCATGCCTCAGCAGTCAAGTAGATTTATTAAAATATTGTTTCCTTTCTTGAAAAAAACATAAAAGTAACTCATTCTTTTGTTTATTTTTATTTTTTTCATTAAATCAAGACAAAAAAATGAAAAAAAAATAAAATAAATTAGACAAAAAAAAAAAAAAAAAAACCCCGCCTGCTATGTTATTGAGCTGCAGCAATTAAAATATGAGGTAAGGTGATAAGGGATACCTGTTATCTTGAATCTGTATCCGTGTCCAGTACAGAGGTTTCATTGGACAGACCGGCTCCACTGATGGCTTATGAGTAGGATTGTCTGCTGCTATAGTGGAGAAGATACCAGCTCCAGGAGGAGGGGGAGGGGGGGCAGAGTGGAGGACAGGTAGTGGCGGTGGCACACCACATCCTGTCATTGGTGGAGGTGGTGGAGGAGGTGGAGGAGGCACACTTCCTGGCCTCTCTAGTGGCTGAGCAGGAAGTGGAGGTACATTAGGAATACTAGGGCCTGCTGGAGGAGGAAGCGGAGGAGGGGGTGGAGGTGGGGGTGGTGTATTGTTGCTATCCATCTGTAACTGAAGTGATACAGGTGGAGGAGCTGGAGGAGGAAAGGTCTTTAGTTTGCCAGTAAAGCTTTTTGTTGACTTGAGGTCAGCATTTTTAGCCAGGGGGTCAAAATCCCTGCTCTGGGTTTCCTTGGCCTCATCAGACTTGTTGTCTGTCTCTCTTTCTGTCTGAATACACACAGACCGGAAGGCCGGTGGCTTGATGTTGTCTTCAGTGGACACAGCAACATCTCTGTGATTTCGGTCTCTTTCTTTGTCTCTCACTCTTTGTAAGCTGGCGACGGTTGTCTCTAGTCTGGACAGATCCTCTTCATTCTTCTTTTGTAACCGGAAGAGCTCCAGTTTGAAGTCAGCCTGCATTAAAAAGTCCAAACTTCAACATACAGTATATAAAAACAAATTTTCCCCAGAGAATGCAGAATCAGAAAATTACATTTGTATAAAATGTATAATGTTAACATTAACATGTCTTTATGTTTGCTTTATATTTTAAACTTTAGATTTTATACAAATGTTCCCATTATGTATAAACTTTTGATTTCGTGAGCTTCTCACCTGCAATTTCTCCACTTCCTCATTACATTCCCTTTTTAGCTGCAGAAGAGCTGCCTGATGCTCTGAGAATACAAAACAAAGACACGACTAAATGTATCACAGAACCCATTGGATAGTTATAGAAACTCCATAAACCAAAGCTCTACCATATAATATATGTAAATATATAGAATAATATGTATGTGTACAATATATCATTCAAAATATATCACAATATATCATTCAAAAACATTTTTGAAAGACATCTTTTATGTTCATTAAGGCTGCATTTATTTGATTAAAAATACAGAAAACATTGTGAATTATTGTTTACATTAAAACAATTATATTTTAATATATTTTAAAATGCAATTCATTTCTGAGATAGCAAAGCTGAATATTCAGCAGCCATTACTCCAGTCTCCAGTGCCATAAATAAAAAATATTAAAAACACTGCTGCTTAATATGTTTAAGGAGCATTAAAATATATATATATATATATATATATATTATATATATTTATAAATCTTTTGTATTACTTACTGATTTGTATCAAATTAATGCAACCTTGCTGAAAATACCTTTACCATAAATGGGATGAATAATTTGATATCCAATAAATGTTGCATATGTAAACTTTCCAATAGATGGCAGTGGTGGGAATATTATAAATGGATGATCACTGCCTTGTCTAGAGAACCATGGGAAAACTGTCTGACTTTTATGTAAGAGAACTAATTTCCTTAAGTATAATCATACCAAGACATATGACAACACTATTCTGACTGTGTGTATTTTAGGTGTGTCTGTGGACTGCACACCCTTTAAATCTACAAGACATTGACTGCAATATGGGCAATGGAACAGACACTCAATAAAATGATATAGTATTGAATGCACACATGCATGTAAATTTTTATGGCGTAAGACTAGTGACTGCATTACTGAGAAAACATTTAGTCTTACAAATAACAAATAGTGTGACACTGAGTCAGTTCATCTCTAGAACAGCCCTCTAGGAACACATTTGGGGTGGAGATGTACTGAAATTTGTTTGGATAGTGTTGTGTCATTGGACACTAAGGCAAATATTGGAATCAGAGCAAACATTTACACTTACTGCTGTTGTTTCTGATTATACAATAAGCCCTTACCTGCTTCAGTGTATTTTAGACCAATCTTTTCCTCTTCGTCTTTGGGTTTTGGTGGAGGCCAAACAGTCTGAAGTCGCTTAGGAGTGTGCTCCTCACTCACCTCAGCCTATAAGACAAAAAACAGCAACAATTAATGTGCATTTTACTATTTAAATATGTTGAAATAAAGAGCCTATTAAAATAAAAAAATAAAAATGATTTCACTTTATAGGTGCACATAAAACAAGGCTTTGCACATGTATTGATACTGAGATGCTACCATCAGTTCACTTCATACTTTGGAATCAGTTTCTTTGTTGTCTGGAGACTTGCTTGAGGTCCTATCAAAGAAGGCTTTGAGGACGTCTTTGTCCCTGTTGATCTTCCTCTTTACAGTTTCCAGGTCCATGCGATTTGGAGTGTCCTTTTTGGCAGATTTAACTTTGAAGAAAGCCTTCAATGCATCTAAGGCCGTCTCTGCATTTGTAGATTCGCCTGTTTCCTCAGACCGGAGAATGGCCGGCTCCTCTACAGTTGTCTCTTGCTTTTCTGCAGGATCCTGACTGATTGGAGACAGTGGGGGGCTTGTCATGCTCTCTTGTTTTCTCTTCCCTTCCCCCTTGCTGAGGAATTGGGTAAGCTGTTCAAGGAAGTCTCCTTTGACTTCTTTCTTGTTAGACTGATCGGTAAAAAGTCCTCTTTTGGCAGGGCTTTGGGGTTGCTCTGGAGTGTCTTTTTCCTCAAGGGCTTCTTTCTTGGGGCTGAGCAGCCCGGTGAAGAGGGACGACAGATGGAGGGGTTTTTCTTTTACTGCTTTGGAGGTTTGGTCAGTTGTGATCTTCTCAGTGGAAGATGAATCTGTATCTAACATAGTCTCTTCTTCTATTATTTCTTCTTTATTCTCTTTATTAATTTCTTCTTCTGTATGCAGTTTTATCACCTGTTCCTCCAGCTGGATGGTCACTGGTTCTGGTTCCGAATTATCTAGCTCAGATGAACTGTGCACTCCAGTGTCACAGAGGCCAGAACCTTCTGAAATCTCACCTCCAGTCTCAGAATGATTCCTTTGGTCCTTCTGGCTTACAGTAGGTGGATGGACCTCCCCAAAATTGCTGTCTGATTCTGCACTGCTTCTACTGAATGTAGCTTGAACTGCAGTCTCATCTCTCAACTGGATCTTTTCAGTATCAACACATGATCCTGCAGAAAGATCTTTAACACGTGTAAAGGTGATGACTACAGTTCTGGTGTTCTTAGGTGAGTCTGAAGAAAGAACCTCTTTATCGGTGAGACTATGAACTTCACAGTGTGTTAATGTGGTCTGAATGTCCATGTTTGTGGATGTCTGGTCATCGTAAACCAGAGTTTGTTCATTTGCACCAGTTTTGGTTACCTCTGGAACATCTGCAGAGTGTTGATGATTTCCATAACGCTCTGTTTTGCTCTCAGCAGCAGATATGTCCTGCTGACTTTGCACTGAAAAGTCATTATTGTTATTTGTGGACGAATTCAAAGACTCAGTCAGATTGTTTCTGTCAGAAGGAATATTTGTACTTTTATTGTCCATGAGGACGTACTGACAGACTTTGTCTTTCAATGGTTCTTTCTCAGTGTTCTCTCTGAACATTTTCAATTTTTCTTTGCTGCTGCGGCTGCTGGTTTCCTCTATGTGGCCTTCTCCTCTCTTATTTTGCACAACACCAAAAAGCTCCTCATTGCTGACATCACCTGATTCTACAACAACGGTCTCATTTTCAGACATGTCCTGCTTGAGTTTGTTTTTGCTCATATCCTTATCATTGCTTTTTGAAACAAACTTTTCATCACTGAATAAAGATCCTTCTCTTAAATCAGGTTCTTTATTATCCACTGTAACGAGTGCTGGGTTCTCAAGTTGTTTGTCCAGTCTGTTAGCACTGTCACTGGCTGAGACCTCGCTAAGTGATTTAGACGTTGTGTCAGCTTGACCATCTGTTACATCCTGCTCAGTCTGGCATTGAGTTTCATTAACGTCATGAGTTTCATTAACATTCTGATGCTCTGATTTTTTGATATGGTCCCTTGTTCTGTCCTCCTCAGCATTCGTTTGTAAAGTCTGAACAATTATATCAAAATCGTCCCCTTGAACATCGAAACCATCCTGCCTTTGATCGATAACATCTCCTTTCTCAGACAAATAATGAAAAGAAGTCACATTTGGACTCTCCTCAGTCAGTGCTTGGAGTTCATGCTTTTCATATTGAGTAAAAAAGTTTGTTAATTTGTCCAAAAATGAATTGCTGGGCTTACTCTCCATTTCCTTCCGTAACAGTCTACTGCCTCTTTAAGAGCAATTTTTGTCCGTCTGTATTCAAACAACCATATTCCACAAGTGAATAAAACAGGAAGCAAAGTCAAATTCAAATTTCCAGAGTTTAAACTAAAGTTTCCATGCTTGCCGTTACAAAAAGTCTAGGTTCTTTCCATTAGCCTTCCCAAGTCTAGCCAACTCTGAATTTCCAGTCCTTGTGCTGACAAAATATGAATAAGAAAAAGTTACATATATTATATTTTACTGTTTTGAAATATGGCTATGTTTTAATAAAATAATTGTAGTTCAGGTCTAGTGTAATATGTTGTCCTTACATGAAGTTTCCAGAACTACAGACGCCAGGAAAATGTCCATTAAAAAGCAGAGATGCTGTTCTCAGTCTTTCATTACAGGAGAGCTCAAGAAATGGAAAAAGAAAAAAACATTCCGCAACGACATCCTTAATAGTGCCAGAATGCAGCGTGATCCTTTTATCCTTCCTTTACATTCTTTTTAGACTCTCCATTCTTTTCCATTTTGGATTTTGTAATGTTTACTGGATTTTAATCCACAGTTCGCAAAAACAGCACATACACCAACACATGAAATACACATATAGGCAGTAAGCGCTCCACCCACCTATTTTCTGCCACATGATTTCTGGTTACACACTCAGTCGCCCATGAGGAAGAAGTACACACACACCCAAAAGAGCACACAAAACTCCAATAAGAGTAACTGTCCAGTCAGGACAGTCTATCCTGCTTCTATAAGACTGAATATCTCCTTCTGTCCACTTCACACTGGATAATGTCACATTAATCAGTAAGATTAACCTGTTAACCCCATCTACATCCTTGTTTTGTCATGTATGTTTTGGTTGTAGAGACCAGTCCTGATACAGTCTCTTTACTACAGTAATCCACAAGGTAAGAACAATGTAAATATACATATTTTGACATTAATAATACAATCTAATATTAATACACATTTTCATTTACCTCAAATGAAACCTTTAGATAAAAAAATATCCTAATTATGTTAGACACTTGAAAATATAATTATTATTTATTTATTTTTTTCAGAAAAAATAAATAAAATAAAATAAAATAAAATAAAATAAAATAAAATAAAATAAATAAATAAATAAATAAATAAATAAATAAATATATATATATATATATATATATATATATATATATATATATATATATATATATATATATATATATATATATATATATAAATTACATACAAGTAAATTATTTTTAAAATGTTCTAAAAATTCTCAGATTACACTTAAACTTGATTTTTTGATGACAAAATGTACTGGTAATTTTCTGCCAGGACAATATCCATTTTTAACTGATTTTTATCATTTAAATTCAGGGCATGATAACACACACTAATAAATGAATGAACTATTAACATACAATAGTTAACTGCAAGTTTGTCACAAAAAAATAATGACAGTATTTTCAAACACTCACAGTGTGGTCACGGTCAAGAGAGACATGTGGAGTACTGATGATCTCATCTTCTTCACCTGGTTTGTTTTTGGACACAGAGTTGCACAAGGACACATTACCAATGTGCTCATATGACCACTTCTCCTCTGCAAGCACCCTGTTCTCACTCTCCTCTGTGGAAAAATAAAAAAACTAAATTATTCATACTTAAATGTTAAAGACTGAATATTCTCAAAATTACCCACCAGACAGGTGGCATTAGATTTGGACCCTACAGCACAAAATATAATAAATATGCATTAGCCAGATTAATGAGACAAAGGTTACTGACAGTTACAATTTAAAAAGAGATATCTGAAAAGCCACCTTCTTCCTTATTGACTGTTTTCCTTATAGCAAAGCTATAGGAATACACAGACTGCCACAGAGTGGACACTGAAGTGTACTGCAATGTAAAGAGTAAAGTGACAGTGTCGTCTTCCTTCAGTATCTTGCTGCACATTTTTCTTTCATTTCAAGACAGTTATCATATATAGTAAAAATAAGAATTCAGCTACAAATAACTGGACATTCTGCAAGTAAAAATAAATCTTATTAAATCAGACAAATTCATGGAAAATCTCTACACAATTGATTCACTCACAGCATGATATCAAGTCCAAGAATCAATAAACCTTTTATCCAGTAAATAAACAGCTGAGGGTCACAGTTCGTTCAGTGTGAGTGTAGGAGAGCTGAGATCCACTGCAGAGCAGGAAACAATGTACAAACAATCGATGAACAGATTTCACTGAATATGCAGGAGAGAACAGGAATGTGCTGTGTGGCCGACAGTTACATAATTTTAAAAGGGCATAGATTATAGCGGGGGAAAAATTGTGTTCTCTCTTTGAAATGTTACATTACCTGAAGGGTTGACACTGGTTTTGATCTCCATCATAATTAGAAATGAAAAAATGTGCTTGGAAGTGCTCTCTGCTCCCTGTCCACTGAGACTGAGCAGGGAATATCTGTATAGGCTCTCTTAACAACATTTTTTTGTGACATAGAAGGCTCAACACTTTAGAACCATATTAGATACAGAAGAGAAACATATATAGGCCTATAAAAGTCTAAATAAATAAATACATTTTATTTTACCCCCAGAAGTGGAATGTGCCTTAAATTTGGTGCACTTACATTAACATAAAAAAGGTATAGCCTATACAATTTACATCACATACATAGTATATAAAAATTTAGCTGAACCGTTATATTAGAAAATAACCTTGATTTGCATAGTAATGTACAAAATGTGTTATTCCCTAATAGGTTTGATAATCATAATGATAAACATTATATCTCGTACACATGCAAATGTTACTGCAGCAAAACTTCTTAGCAACCACTCCTAACATAAAAAGCTGAAGAAAAGCTCTCATTAAACGGTAAGTTCCATTTTACATTGTTTCCCCACAATGGCTGTCATGATGGTTAAAGTTTCTGTCCACATGTCGTATAATCACTTTATAGTTATTGGGAAGGTGTTTGACAGCCCAAGAAAAATGACTGTTTACTTTGTTGCGATGGACATTGGGCACTTAATTTCCAAAATATAGAGTTGCTTTATCTTTGGAGTTAATTTTTTTATTCATTTTGATTAAACCATTAATCTTGGTGAGCTCTCTAGTAGACATGCAGTAGCGATGTCATTAGCTCCATGCTGGGAGTTATTTTTGTAACCAGTGGACAGAACCCTGAGGGGAGTGCTGCTGACAGATTGTTTTGTCCAGATAGGCCTACTGTATGTTTAAAAAATGAGTGTTAGTAGTGAGAAAACAATATTTAAACTTATTTAAACTTCATTCTACTTCATTCTAGAGAACTTTGTGGCACAAAGACCAGGATTGGACAACATTTAGAACTGACTCTATCTCAGAACTTGAGGCTGGAAAGTATTTTGGAAAGTTTCTTTTTTTGTTGTTAAATATTAATGTTAATAATATTATTATGATTGACTATATTTTATATTATGATTTGAAGTGTTTTTTAATTCTTGTGATGGCAAAGCTGAATTTTCAGGCAGTTCTTTTGAACTGTCTTATTATTTGATGAAAAAGAACAGCATTTGTTTACGATATACATCTTTTCTAACATTATAAATGTCTTTTCTGTCATTTTTGATCTATTTAAAGCATCATTCCTAAATAAAAATAATGTTAGAAAATGTTTGAACTGTATTGTATTCATATGGAAATAATTTATGGGTAATTTGTATAAAAGTAAAATGTTATTTTTCTTTTTATCTTTTTTTTACATGCAAAAACAATTTCAGAATGTCCTCCCATTTGAATTCTACTTTCTTGAATTCAAAATTTGAATTACATTTCTGCATCCTCAGTTGAAATTCATGGTTTTAGGATTGGAATGGGCATTCTCAATTCAATTCAATTCTGACACACACACACACACACACACACACACACACACACACACACACACACACACACACACACACACACACACACACACACACATACACACACACACACACACACACGTTTGTTTTTTTGAACAGTGGGGACATCCCATAGACGTAATGGTTTTTATACTGTACAAACTGTATATTCTATCGCCCTTCACCAACCCTACCCCTAAACCTAACCCTAACAGGAAACGTTGTGCATTTTTACTTTCTCAAAAAAAAAAAATCATTCTGTATGATTTATAAGCGTTTTGAAAAATGGGGACATGGGTTATGTCCTCATAAGTCACAATCTCCTTGTAACACCTGTATCATACCAATGTCATTATACAGAGTTGTGTCCTCATATGTCACAAAAATGTTGAAAAAATGCGCACACACACGCACGCGCGCGCGCAAACACACACGCACACACACACACGCACACACACACACTCAAATTGTTTTGTGTGCCTCTAATTTCATTTGAGAGGGTGCAGGCTTGACTCATCTTCAGGATGCCATTTCCAGTAAAGCTCTAGGGATCGGAATATTAACAGCTGGCTGTTGGGCTGAAACTGCTGCTACTTGTGAAACATGAAAGTCTTAACATAACATGTCTCTAATATCTTGCATTCACATGGGGACCATGCATTGCAGACATATATAAAGGAAATTTAAATAAGATTAAAGTAGTATAAGTCACTGCAAAATCTATAAAGGGATGTCGCTGTGTAAAGCAATATAAATATCTTTCTAAATAAGCAATTTCACACTAGATTGATTGCACACCCATATGTTGTGGTCTATTCAGCATACTGCTATTAACAGAAGATGGGTCACACAAGCCTGAAGAATTAGCTGACTAGCTTTATCTGAAACAGAGTGTATTTACAGCCAGTAGATGAACAGGTGTAAGCCCACAACAAATCACAAAATCTTATTACCACTGTGTTTAAACAGGCATCTGTATTGAAAGAAGCTCCCAAGAGATATTTAAAGGATTTTATGTAATGTTAGCCACATCCACAAGTTAGCCATAAGATATTTTCTTTACTTTTTTTGTCGCAAATTCCTTATTCTTTATCCTTTTTAGGCATTACTACATTGCAATCCTTCATGCCTCATTTATGGTTTAATGTTCATATTCCTAAACAAGCCTCAACCACCACCACTTAACAGACTACATACAGTACCAGACCATAATGTTTCATTCTCTGACCCCTGAAATCATATGATCGTCTGCAAACTATAGAAGTATCGAGGCTGACACGGTATGCCGCTGTATTTTGGACTGCAGGTCTTCAGTGTTCCAGCGTTTCACCCGTGTTAATCTGTATCATGAAAAGGCATCACAAGGTTTAGGTTAGCATTCCTATCCACCTCAGTGATCACAGGCTCTGTGGGGAGTAATATGCTCTGCTGTATTCTCAGTGTTTTTCTGCTTTCAAAACACTTCAATCCTGATTACATAATGCTCTTAATCTCACCTCTTTAACTCTAAGAATGTGCTAACTGAATGTCCACATTCAGTGTAATGAGGCATTCCTCTATTTTTGAATATAAGAAATTCTAATAAAATATAGAAAATATGCTGTTACATTCTATAAAATATAGAAAATTCTAAAAACGATATTATACTAATGTAATTTTTGAAAGAACTCTCTTACACAGGCTGCATTTATTTGATCAAAAATACAGTACAGTGAAAACAACAATAATATTGTGAAATATTATTACAATTTAAATTAATTTCTTATTATCCACACTGAAAACAATTTGAATGATTATTGTTTTTGTGGAAACTATGATTTGTGACTTTTTTAAAGAATTATTTGATGAATAGAAACTTAAAAATAACATTTTCTTCTATCAGCTCTCGGAAGATTATAGCATGGTAATGGATATGACAATGTTAATGTATTTGGTCTTGGCATAATAGATCTGTTACGCTGCTAAATTGTTTCTGCTGTTGTTTATTGCTGATGTTGTAGATTATTGCTGCTGCAAATACAGGAACTTGCTACTGACAATACAAATGGCGATACAGTGCTGTGTGTATTTAATACATACTACTGCTGCACAAATAGCATATATTATAACACATAGCAGATCTATACAGGTGGAACTGGGGAAGGTGGAGGGTTTCAGAGGAACTCTGAACAGGTTCTGCAAAATGCTCATGTGAATGCTTACCACCCGTTTAAATGTTAAGCAGAAAGCTCACTGGCTGCATATGCAACATGAACCAATCAGCTTGTGCCAAGCAGTTCAATGCTGTGAATATCATCAGTTTGCATTAACAACCCATCAGCTTGCACCATCTAGAGATTCATGACAGAACTTGGCATTTATTTGAAATATTTGTAACTTTATTAATATCTTTACTGTCACTTTTGATCAATTCATCCTTGCAAAATAAATATTTTTTTACATTTACTTTTAGTCAGTTAGCAGACACCTTTATCCAAAGCAACTGACAAATGGAAGCAATCAAAATCCACATAAAAAGCAATGATATGCAAGTGCTGTAACAAGTCGCAGCTTAAGGCATTTAGCAAGCTTTTTTTTAATAAAGAAAAAGAAAACAGACAGAATAAAAAAACGAATAGAGCAAGCTAATGTTAGAGGCCTTTTTTGCTTTTGTTAATTGTATAATAAAAGAAAAAAACAGATAGAATACAAAAACAATAGACATAGCTTCTGCTTTAGCTTTGTGTTTTTTTTTTGAAAACAAGCAATAGTAAATGAATAAAGTGCAAGTCTAAAAATGGCATTTTTTTATTTTTTGAAGAATAGAATTAGAATATAGAGTGCTAGAGTTAGAGGGTCAAATAAAGATGGAAGAGATGTGTTTTTAGTCGATTCTTGAAGATGGCTAAGGACTGCTCAGATTGAGATTGAGGACATTCCACCAGAAGGGAACATTTAATTTAAAAGTCTGAGAAAGTGATTTTGTGCCTCTTTGGGATGATAAAGCAACGCTCACTTTCAGAACCAAGCTTCTAGAGGGCACAAAAGTCTGAAGTAATGAATTTAGGTAAAGCGTTGAAGAGCCAGTGGTGGTTTTGTAGGCAAACATCATTGCCTTGAATTTAATGCGAGCAGCTATTGGTAGCCAGTGCAAATTGATATACAGAGGTGTGACGTGTATTCCTTTCAGCTCATTAAAAATAAATCTTGCTGCCGCGTTCTGGATTAATTGTAAATGGTTTGATAGAACTGGCTGGAAGACCTGCCAAGAGAGCATTGCAATAGTCCTGACAGAACAAGAGCTTGAACAAGGAGTTGTGAATCATGTTCAGAAAAAAAGGGCCTGATCTTTTTGATGTTGAATAAAGCAAATCTGCATAGAAATGGATATTATATTTAAATATAATATTTACAATATACTTTATAGATAGATCACTGGCCACTAAATATTATGCATTTCATGAAAGAAGTATTTAGAATGACAAGTGAGAGACAGAAAAATCACAGAATCAGGAAGCGTTATAATCTTGAGAACAGAGAGGTCACACACCTTTAGTTGGAGAGGTGGGGATGGTTGGTGTACTGGATGGGGTCCAACTGACACTATGCTCATTGACCGTTGATTCAGATCCTTTATAGGTGCTCTTTTCTGTGCTGCTATACAGATATTTTGTTTGATAAATACTGTTGTAGTCCTCTGCTTCCTCTTCAGGTAGCGGCAGAATACGATACTGTGGCATTGACCTGGAGGTGTGTGAGGATAGACGGGATAATGGTGGAGACACAGCATCCAGATTTGAGCATCTTGTTGAAAGTGTAGCCACAGCATCTGAAGAAGTGATTGAAATACTCTTCCTTCTTGATTTAATATTTGTTTGCTTAAATTCTTCACAGAGCTCCAAAGGGAAACTCTCCTTGTGCTCTGTAAGTACATGACTGTCAATAGGCCAAAACGCACCTGTGGTTGAGGTATGTGTGCTGTCTTTTAAACAGTCTAAACTGTTGCAAACCTGGTGGATAAGGTTCTCAACTTCGAGGATCTTGTCTTTCATACTGGGCATTGCTTTCTGCTTCTCCATATGCTTATTCCCACACTGGTAAGGTTGAATCATGTCTATTGACTTCCCTTGTAGACTTATCTTAGTAGTCTTCATCAGGTCATGAAGATTTTCTGTCCCATCTGAGTCAAGTTCAAATACATTGTCATACTCTGAGAGCTCACTGGACAGATCTTCCTCAGAGCTCTTTGAATCCTTGGCTGTATTATTTTTCGATTCAGTCTGCATCCTAGGACATTCATGCTTGAACTGTCTCTCTTCATCTTTTAAAACTTTGTGTGAGGGTTGTTCAGTAGTTGAATTTAGTTTCTGTTTGCTAACGTATATCCTCTTCTCTACATCCATTGATCTCATTGTCCACAATTTCTTCTGTTTCTGCCCTCTGGAGGCTTTTCTCAGGCTTTTGGGAGAAATAATGAGCTTGTTTTCCAGATTGCTGGGGCAGCACAGATCCTCTCCACTATGAAGGTCACTTTCCAAGTCTGAATTTTTGTATCCCTGTTGATTTCCCATTACAGCCTTTGCTTTGCAATCCACATGCGGATCTGACCTCTCTTTCAAAAGCACCTTATTTCTGACATCATTTATCTTAAGGAGACCCTTGTGCTCATTCATCATTGGTCCCACCTCCTTCATGCCAGGACTAATCAAAGCTTTACCCTTAAGAGCTGCCCTTCCATTCTTCACAGAGACTGGACCGTTAATGACTGGGAGAGACTTAGGTATCTGTTTTTTCTTTCTGATTAATTTGTAAAGCGGAAGAACAGTGCTGCTGCCCTCCATGACAGTCTTATGAGGGTCCTGCTAAGAAAGAAAATATCAAAATTAGTTAACTTTATTATTTTAAATGACAACATCTGAGCTATTATTTGAGTGTGTATATTTGATATAATTTCTGTTAACTTTACACTGGTTTTAGTTTTACTCATTTATAAGCTCTTGTGACTTGCTTTAACAAAGGTACAAATTAAAGTAGTTGCTATTAAAAGGTTGCAAAATAAGGAAAGGAAAAGTATTTTTAATACACACAATTTATATTCTAATCTCAGTAATCTGGAATGCAAAACTGAATTCTTACCATCAGCCACTGGCTACTTTACTGGAATTCGTTTGAGCTGTAGTCTCGTCATTCCCATGTCTTTCATATGTTGTCTCCTCTGGATGTGATTGATGGATAACTGTCCAATCAGAACCGACTCTAAAAAGCATTCATCCTAATCCAATCTCTGAGGTCAGTGTTACGGTATTGTGTAAAAATGAAAAAAGAATATAATAACTGGGCATACAGGCAGAAGTGTACATTTTTCAAGAAAATCTAAATAATTGTTTAATAAAAGGTTTTGGATACATGATCTAGCAGGGGGAATTAGTGATCATGATAGTTTGCCATGCTAGCTGGTGAAAATGCGCTGCACTGGCCAGTAAAAGAATACTGGAATCCAGCGACTGCAGTTTAGAGTTTGCCGCCAGGTGGAACTATTACCCCAGAATTTCATTTGGAGACCCAACCGAGTAGCTGTAGAACTATGAGAATGTTGCCCTGACATTACTAGACATGTAAAACCAGCATAAATTGCTATGCTATTCATCTGAATATTTCTCATGTTTAAAAATGCATATCCTCAGAAACGTCTTGTTTGTTAAATGTCTATTTTAAATATCTACTTTAATAATAATAAACTATCTTTATTTTCATCTTATCTTTGAAATGTTGTCTAAAAATGCAGGCTATGTCTTAGCCTTTTCTTGTTTATTATAGTAGGTTATTATTCTCTTTTATTTATTCAGAATACTGGTATTTTATATTTTATTTCACCTGTCACAGTGATGATGTAGCAGTATGTAAATTATGCCAATGATGTAGGGCATTTTATCTTTTGTTAGGAGTTGTCAGAATATTCTTGTATTTGTATCCTATTCCAGTTTTGATTTAATTTTATGAGATTAGCCTACTCATTATTTATTTTTTGTTTAACTTTAACTTTTTTTTTGTATTTCTTAATTATTTTATTATCAATATTATTTTATTACTGGCACCTTTATCTTTTATCATTTGTCTTTTCACTGTTTTTAGTAATATTTTTTACAATACGACATAGGCTAAAACAGTAATCACAGTTAAGTACATCAGAAATTAAAAATTAGTTTATAAAGAGCTCGAATGCTTTTATCTATTAGAAATAACACTAGACTGTTAGTTTCAGTCTTGCTTCATGTACCAAGTAAAATGCAATTATTTCTGTTATGTCTGCTGTGTTTGTATAACACTGTCCCAGTGCCTTTAATTAAGCCAAAAAGCATTAACAGCGTCCTTCCTTCTCACATTCAACCAGTTAAGCCTGTTTGTAAGACGTTTAATATTGCAGTTCAGAGTCTTTTTACATGCTGACTTAACCCACTCATATTTTCCATTTGATAGAAGCATCGTTGTAGATGCAGACCGTCCTGGCAGTGAGAGTGAGGGAGTGACAGCAGCGGCAGTGGGCTAGCCCGCTCTCCCCTATATGGCTGTGGATGGAGCGCTATGCTAATATCGGCAGGGCAGGAGAAGCTCCACTCCGCTCTCTGCTGTCAGTGGTGGCTTCAGAGTCTAGGCAGGCTCTTCTACAGCCATGGCCGAAGGTGGAGAAGGGGAAGATGAGGTTCAGTTCTTACGAACTGTAAGTAAAAACACTGTTTTTTAAATTTTCAAATGCAATATGTTTTTTTTTTTTTTTTTTTTGGCGCATTCTTGTTGATTAATTACGATAAAGACAGTGCAATGCTGAGACATCAAAAATGTTGGCTCGTACACCGGGTTTAAAGCAACGCTGCTTGGCTTCTCTTTGTGATCAAATTGATTTATTTGGCATCCTTAGGCATATATAATAGCAAGATGTCTTATTAGCTGCTATGTAGAGTATTATTCCCTTATTTGGAACTTGAGTCAGGTGCGAGTTTGCGCTCGCGATGCACCTGTAGTCGACGCGCGTGAATGGGAATTAAATGAGCATCAGGCAGGTGCAAGGACAAATTATGTTTATGCCCCTTTAAATTATTATTATTGTTATTTTTTGCAAAGTGTGATGTGCATGTCTGTCTAAGAACGAACAAATGTGTTTTAGTGTTTGTTTTAATAGTCTCCAACGCTTTACTGAGCGCGCGATTAGTAAATAAATCCAGTTGGCGCTCGTGCGCTGTTTGCCGAGCATAATTCTGCAGTATTTTTCATTCCATAAAGAAGTGCCTTGTTTGTGTGTTCTCCTATACGCGATTGCATCTGATACGATCCTCTCATCTTCTTTAGGACTTTTCTATTTCGGTGGTTAGACGCAGATTGGTTACATAGATGCCATGGCGCATGGCAGTTACCTGTGTAAATGATATGATAGGATATGACACCGTGGTGTGAATTACTGTCACACTGGAGTTAGTTATGAAAATGTAGAGGCAGTTGGGTAATGGTGTTGTGTGGTCTCCTTGACATATTTTTAATGTATTCATGTAGCCTACACTCATGAGGGATCCAAGCAGCATTTTCTTCATTATGATTTTTGATTTTTCTGCAATTATCTGAACAAAAGAGACTTAAAATGGCAAACATCCCGAACTTGCTGGGATAGTCACAAATCTCACCATCTCCTCATGTCTGCAAGTACTGTAGGTCTGTCCCATGTTGCCTACTGTACATCTGCTCTATATTGTACACCAATTCACAATATAGTGCAAATATCATTTTTGGCAAGTTTGATTTGAGGTGACACTAGCTTTTTAAAAATCATACACTACCATATTGTGGATAGTGTAAATGGACATGCATAGTGCATTATTTACAAAGCAATTAATACTTTATTATTATTAATACTTAATTATTTTATTTATTATTTTTTCACAGCAATTTGGAAAAATCTAATTTTCAATTTCAGCAGCTAACATCTTAAATTGCAAACTGTTGATAAGTAGGATATTTTGCATACAAACTGGGTGTTTAGATGGGGTGCTGTACCAGCCTTTGTGATTATCAGTGACAAGGCTAAGCAAAAACCTTATAAAATAATCTGATATGCATAATCAATAGACAAAGTTACCTGTATAGCTATGTACAGATTCCAGAACTATTGCCAAATTTACAGGTGCTATAGAAGTGCTTCTGAATTGACATTTTGGTATCTTTGCACATGCTGCTCAGAGGTGGCATAAATGTCTTTACAAAAAATACCTCTGTATATTTCAATATTCAGGGCCAAAGTGGCTCTGCACAGGAATAATTTAGTCTGAATTTTATCCAGCATTACAATTTTATACAGAAATTTGAGCAGGAATAGAGCAACCCTTACACATTAGATGCCCCATGACATCTAATGAAACAGCTGATTATTGAGACAAGTCACAGATTTGGTTGGAGCACAGTGCCTTAAATTATACATACAAAAGGTTTTGGGTACTCCAGTTAGATATCTAAAAAAGAGTGTAAAATATATATTGAGTTGTTGTCTTGATGAATTTTTGTCAGCATTGTTTTAATTTGCATATGCAACATCGATCAAATCTATCACACCAATTTATTGCAGTCTGTTATAGCATCTTTCATGAGGCAGGTGTGTGACATCTCGGTTCCCTGTTAAAGCGTTAGAGTGAGAACTCTGGCAGTGAAGGTTACAGTCTCACTAAATAGCGGACATTAGTGCACCCTAGACCTCTGTGAAAGGTGTCCCAATTCTGTCTTTGCTGTTGGGTGACTGCACAGTCGCATAGTTTTCACACTCCAGTTACTGGGCATTTTATATGCATCCAGATGTTATTCAATCTACTGGGCTTCTTTTTGTTTAGTTAGTAGAAAATCATTTGTTATTTAATCAGAAAGGTGGCTCAGATAATCTAGGCAATTTACTCTGAAGGACATCAATAGTGGGCAGCATATAATCAAGTTATATAAAATAAGTGTAGAGTAAGCACCCATGGCAAAACATAGAATTTATTGTAAATGTAAATATTAAAAACAAAACTAAAAATATAGTTTCACAGTGAACCAGACTTAAGACTTAAGCAGCTCTCTTTAGAAAAATGGCAAAAAAAATACAGTGTCCAATGTGCACTGTTGGTCTTATGAGACTTGACAGTGTTGTTTAAGCACACTTCTATAAATCCAGATGTAGAGTTCACCAGTACAGTAGCACTAGGCTTATTTGGAGTTTATGTTGTTCTGGAAGTCTTCTGCATTCCAGGGTTTAAATTTAGCCTCTTAAAAGTTAATACTTCCACCGCACATACGCACACAGTTCTCAGGCTCCTGCTCCATAGGTTATTGCATCAGCTAGTTTAACAAGCTAAGCCACTGATGTTTCAACACCGTTTTTATTTGCACAGTATTGTATTTTAAAGTCAACTACTGCCACAACATGTGCTAAAATATTTAAAAAAATACTGCAAAGAGTATTGCAAATATAGATTAGTATAACACATCATCATCTTACTACACAGTGCTCTGGAAAGCTTGATTGTGGCATTGTCATTGATTGGTTGAATATCTGTATAATGATGGCTGCATTGTAATATATTAGCTATAAACTGTAAATGTGACCCTGCATTTTTTCTCTGTGACTATAGTAAAATTGCCTCAGAGTACTTCAGTATTAATTTTATAGTGAGCATTAAACCTAGGCAGGAGGCCATGCTTAAAGCAAGAAAAATAAACATTGCTTAAGAAGAAGAAGGAGCTGTTAGAAATCCGTTAACATGCTTAAAACATAATTTAAAATAGAGCAAGAAATTATCCATTACAGCTATGCTATCGAAATAGTATATGAAAAGTAAATGGGATTGTAAAATAATTAGTAATTTTGTTTGTTATTTATGGTTGATTGTTTTCTGCATAGTAATGTACTGTTTCACACCTTGCAATCATTTAAACAAACATTTGTTATTCACTGAATTTGATTTAACGCTGTCATATTGTTTTCCATGCTATGTTTCGAGTACAACAAATGTTTATAGAGAATATGCATATTGAAATTAAACAAGTTGAATTATCCCGAAAAGAGTAAATTGCATAACTTCTCCTCATGGGCTGCCATTTACTTGTTCATTTTAATTGCTCTGACGCATAAGACATTGTGGGTATCAGGAAATATATGCTGACATAAGAGTTATTCATGCACCCTGAATGCCATTCAAAGAACTGTTGCAGATATTGATCATCTATGCATGAAGAGTACAGGCATAAGATCTCTCTCTTATATTGTATTTCACAATGTAAATGTGTAATCAATTGTTTGGCAAAACTGTAATAATAATTATATTGTAGAGTTGTATTTTGCACATCATTTTTTAACACGCAGCATTGTTTTATAGCATAATATAATAATTTCAGGTGTTTGTACTGCATTATTCATCATCATCATCATTATCATCATATACAAATTATATACTCAACTAGCCTATATTTATTTAAATTGATGTTTTTGTTGTTAATAGTTATATACACTGGGGTATTTTGTTTCATTTTGTGTGTTATTTCTTGTTTCTTCAAAATTCAGTTCAGGAAATTCACGTTTAGGAAACATCTACTAGAGATAACCTTTAATTTACACTAGTACACTTGCAGCACACTGTGCTGTTTTGACAGGTCTTAGCATGTGTATCTTTGATCAGCAATTGAAGTGGAGATTTGAAAGCGTTTTGTGCTGATCTGCTTTCACTATTTCACCATCACTGAGGCTATGCTGAGTGTTGATAGCTTCAGTGACTGTGAGTAATGAGAGGCGCCCAGGTAAAATGTAAACCACAGAGCTTTGGGCCACAGATGAAATCCGCAGTACGTGAATTGAATCGTGTGTGCGCATTCCTGTGCTGTTTGTGTAAGGCTGCTGATGAGTGACTCGTCTGTGGTCTATGAGCTTCATGTGGCCGCCTCAGCTCATTGAGCTTCCTTCAGATGAATTAAACCCAGACTGATGTCACTGCTTTTGTTGTGGCCTGTGGCATTGGTTGATCCCAAAGGGAACAAGCCATCTGTGCTATAGGACAACACAAGCGCTCAGACTCAAGTGTGTTTGTGTGGGTGTTTATTTTACTTACATTTGTAGAGCATGTTTAGTGTATTATTCATATGACAGGATTCCATGGTTGCATAGGTTGAGCTCGTTAACAGTTATAAAATCCACTTGAGGCAATTAGTTTTAGTGTGATTACACAGGAATTCTTGTCTCAGCAAAGTCAGCACATATGTGGGATAGCTTTTGCTTGTCTGACATATGGGCCTCATGGCAGTGAGATGGCCTTTGGGACCTCAGGAGCTGAAAGCTTACTCAAGAGCACAACTGCATTGGTCAGAGGAAGCACCCAAGCAAGATCTTAAAGGGATAGTTCACATGTAAATCAAATTTCTGTAATATTTATTCACCTTCTTGACTTTTTTTTCCCTCTAAAACACAAAAAGTAGTTTTTGGAAAAATATTCTGAAATACAGTGCTTTTCAAAAGGTCAACATTTTGGGGTCAGTAAGATTTATATATTATTTATCTTTTTGAAAAATATGTGATAGTTCAATTAGGCTGAGATGCATTAAATTGATTTAAAGTGACTGTCCACATTTATAACAACATGAAGGTGAGCAAATGATGACATTTTGGGATCTTTCCCAGTGCATAAATTAGGGGTCCAGGATAAATATCGGATGAGAATTACTGCGCATCTTGTCAGTAAAGCCGGTTTTATAATCAGTGGTAAATTCCATCAGGTGCGTGATTTCAAATGACAAGCTGCGCAATTCCAGAGACTTAAGGCGTTTCTCAATACCAAGTTCGCAGAGTCTGGACTTCCGTCCTTCCGAGTTTGGACTTGCCAAGTTTGACTCAGAAGAACGAACTCTCGAGGACAGGAGGACGCGAGTCCAGTCATTCTACAAATGGAACAGCAGCGTACTTGATAGCGTCACTCAGCAGGCATGTTTTACTTGAATTAACTTCTTTTTTATTTTCAAGATATTAAATATATTAGTATTAAAAAACTAATATGTACCTACTCTGATTATTTTCACTTTATATTTATAATGAAATTGAATATAATATTAAACAACTGTCTCTTTTTTATTTTAAAAACTATTAAACATTAATATGTGGTTCAGGTAACATTAATACTGTGATTATATTTACGTCGTTTAAAATAAATAAAATATGTGGAAACAACTGCCTCTTTTCATTAAGAACAATCTAGCAATAAACCCACTCAGCTACAATTTAAATAAAAAAAGCGGGAAAAACGGTTGACCAGGTACCAATCCTGGTCCAGGTTTTTTCTGGAGAGGATTTAAAGCCAGCTTTCAGGCTCTCCAGGAACAGCATCAACATGTTGGTACAGATGCTGCCCCGTCAAAAAGCCCATGGATGGAGCCGTGAAATTGAAGTACTTGTTACGGTTTATTGGCTTGCCTGTGGAGCATCCTACAGGGTCACATCAGATAACTTCATCATGCCACTTTGAACAGTTTGTAGGGCTGTTCACAATGTTGTGGAGGAGATGATGACCATCCTACACAAAATTATTCATTTTCCAAAAGCAGAGGAAATGGATGAGGTCGGGGGTGGCTTTGCTCACCTTGCTGGCCATGAGGCATTCCGCTGTGCTGCTGGTGCCATCGACGGGTGCCACATCAGGATGGTTCCTCCTGCAATGCCACAAAAAAGATGCTACAAAAATAGAAAGATCTTCCCTTCCATCATTCTACAGAGCACCTGCGATGCTAAAGGCACATTTATAGATGTGTATATTGGCAATCCAGGCTCTGTACACGATGCCCTTGTGCTGCGCAGATCACCAATGTACCAGCAGGATCTGTATCCACCAGCTGGATACTATCTTTTGGGAGATGGTGGATACCCTTGCTTGCAGCATCCTATTGCAATCATGACCCCATACCGCCCGCCTGTCGCAAGTAAGAACACTTTTTTTTATGTCAGACAGACAGACACACACGATAAACCAAATTGTTACCGTCATGAATTTGCAATACACTACACATTTTCTACACGATTTTTGATTAACAGGCCAAGTTGAAGCCCGATACAACAGGCATCATGCACAAGCACGGAACATAATTGAGCGCACTTTTGGGATGTGTGCAATTTTCTTGCGGGCCCTGGAGATCAGGCCACTGTTCGCCCCAAAGGTGATTGGTGCCTGTTGTATCCTCCACAACATCGGTGTGATGGGAGGTGATCTCTTGGAGGAGGAGGAGGAGGAGGAATGCCAAAGACAAGAAGACAGCGAGGACGGTGAGAATGCAGCATTGGGTGAGAGGGACCTATCAGGGAACCATCTCCGAGGACGTCTGGCTGCTCAGCTCTCTTCTCCTGTGGAACTGCCTGGGTGTCTAACTGAACATGACTACATCTAGACAGTAAACCTTTCCAGATGTTGTCATGTTCATTAAAAGAGGAACATAAACAGTTAAAATATTAGCTATGACATTAATTAGAAAGATAGGTATGAATAAATGTGCAAGTAGATGGATATAGATACATCTATACGTTTTCTTAATGTTGGCATGTTCTTCTTGAGATTTAACTGCATGATTGTAAATAAGGTTTGCATTTGATATAAGTAGGCAAACGTTAGTTAGGAAACTTTTCCCTCAGGCAAAACAATTGCCCATTAGATATACCCAAAGCACAATATATCAAATGTTTATCCACTACAGAATCAACACAGGCAGCCCCATATTTTACAAAATGTTACAGGGCCTAGCTACTTTTTAAGAGGACTTGCCGAGGGTTACTTACACCACCGCCGAATTGCCTGGAGTTTTCAACTCGTAACGAAATCGTCTGAGCAAATATTAAAATAGTTGCTATAACCTTAAAATTCAACGGTAGCTTTGAAGTTTAAACAACATTCTGGCATCAAAACTCTTAGAACTACGTTACATTTTGTGATAAAACAACAATAGTATTTCGAAATGTATTACTTACAGTTGTGAGTTTTCTCCTCCGCCATTGATGCTAACCTGGTGCGAAATGAATTCTGGGTTATGGCCCGTATCAAGTCCGCACAAGTCACCTCTCCATGCATCCTCTGTAAAAGGGGCGGAGCAAGAAAACATCCGGGGATTTGGACTGGACTTGGCTAGATGTGAACTTTAAATTGGATCAGTACTTGGACAGCGACTGATGACGTTTCACAAGTCCACAAGTCCAGACAAGTACGCATATTGAGAAACAGCTTTAGGTCTCTGCAGAGCAAAAGTGGGCGTTTATGACCTTGTGGGTGTTTTCAAACTGCTGGGTGTTTCTAAATCATGCAATCAAAATGATCCCCCTTAACTTACCCTACCCCTAAACCTACAGTCACTATGATGTCAGCCAATCAGGTATCATGGTCTAAAAACACCCTGATCTGGTAATTCCCATTTCTTTCATGCACGGACATATACTTGCAATTCCACACTGATAATGAACATGAATTTGCGCAGCTTGTCAGTTAAAAACGGCTTTGTGTAGTAACAGCTGCTCTATGTGAAATCACACACCTGATGGAATTTTCCGCTGATTAGATAACCGGCTTTACTGACGAGATGCGCATTAATTATCGGCTGATATTTATTGTGCACCTCTAGCATAAATTAATTGTTCTTTTCTGACCAAACCTCATTTGATGCATCAGTATTTTATCCTCATCCAGAGATATCTCTGTCTACTGGGAGTCTCTGAATTCATTTGTTAGTGTAGATGGAGGTCACTCAGGCATGCATGCGAGCCATTTTCTATTGCGTGAGGCTATTTTTCCGAGCAGTATGCATGCTAAGTGAGCCTAGACTGCAGAGTAATACAATTTGTAATTTGGCTGTAGCAGAAGGCACAATTCTTGCCTCTCGGTCTCAAACACCCTGAAGCTTGTCTCCGTGACCCAATCACATTTTTAGCAGTGCTCTCAGACTCCTTTTTTTTTTTTTTTTTACATCATAGCATATATGTGGATAGTGTCACTCAAGGAGTAAAGAGGGAAACGTCTCTGTAAGGATGCTTGACAGCACTGGTGAAAAAGGCTTTTGCACTTTTAATCAATTTTCTTAGAATGGCCTCTTGTGTTTCAGCTTTTCTTTGTAACTTCGGATCTTATGTGAAAGATGCTGGCTCTTCGAGAGTCTGATCACCAACAAAGATCTCAAACTCTAATTTCAAAATGGCTTATTATAATTAATGTATCTAAGTGTGAAATTAGATACATTAAATTAGTATCATTCATCCATAGTTAGACATGGATTTTATAGAGCACAAAAAGTGATTCTTGCACACAGCGCTTCTGTATTAGAGTTTCTCAGTCTCAGATAGCCAAAGGCTCTGTTGAAAATTCTTGATTTGTAAATGAAAAATCAAATTATAAGACCATAGCAAGCAGTGTGATTAGAGTGCAGAGGGCTTCCCCATACTTTCCATTTATTCTCTCCTTTCATATTTCAACAGATTCACAACTTAATTATAAATTAATTATTAATAAAAAAAAATAAAAAAATAACATAATTGGCTATTGGCTTCTCCTGAATGGGTGTCTGTCAGCAGTTCATAATCAAGGTTTTTGGCCTTTAAAAGTTTGAGAAATCCTTTTTAGCTTTTTCCTACCTTTAGTTCAAGGTGAGCATATTTTTTATAGAGCATTATTGAAGGATTTTGCAGGTTAACCGGATGTAGATATGGAGGTGATAAAGATGCAGCTCATTCAACCATCTCATTAAGCTGTCACATACAGGAGCGTGAGCCACCTGCTTGGTAAAGTGCAGTAGCTGGCAATAAATTTGAGTTATTTAAGGAATTAGAGATTAGCTGAGATGAGGAAAAAGACAAAGAACCATCTCTTCAAACTCCCACTTTAGGTGAGAGTCACGGAATGCTCTAAATTGTTCTTTTTATTGACAAGTTGTCAGTGGAGTGTGAAGTCTGAAGTAGTCTAAAATATATAAAAAAAACCTGCTATATTTGTTATTGTATATTAAATCTCTCTCTCTCTCTCTCTCTCTCTCTCTCTCTCTCTATATATATATATATATGTATATACATACATACCGTATATAAAGTCAAACCAAAATGATTCAAACTGATATATATATATATATATATATATATATATTTTTATGAGTGGGTGCAGGACACTATAGTTCATAAATGTAAGTGAGGGTAGCAAAATAAAGTGAATAGTGACATATTATACACCAAAATTCTTCATATAGTAGACTAGCAGTAAAATGTGGGATCAAAAATTATTCAGACACTTTGACCTGACCATGTTTAGTTTAAGTGTTTTTTCTTTAATTGCCAGTGCAACCTTTTTACACCACAGACTGAACAAAAATAAACATTGCTTGGTAATTGGTTGACCTAAATTGGTATTATCTAAATTTGTATGTAAACTTAACAGCTGAATAGTTTTTGGTTGATTGTTATCCATTACATACCTTTCTATCAAATTTATCTGACATTATGAAGATGAATTTGTTCTGACAGTTTAACTCTGAGTTCTTGTCATATTGTATTACCATTTTCTAAAATATAGTGAATAAACTGCGATATAATGTGAGAAATGTTGAGGCTATATATGTGTTAATTGTTATGCTGTTAATATAAAATTAACTTTTAATAAAAAAAAAAAAAAATCTTCCGTAGTGGCCTCAGAATTGTAGACAACACTGTACTTAAAATTATTTATTATGTATTTCAGACGACTGAAAAATTCTGCAGTGTTTGAGACCTGGGCTGACTGAGCATGTGCGTACATTTCAAAATAGCATTGTGGGAGGGGCAGTTTTGTGTGTTCCCCTTTTCTCAAGTTCATGTCAGTGGCAGGGCCGGGTGAGTCGTGAGCATTTATTTGGCACCAGAGCACATCAGGACCTCTCGGGTTACAGCCTCTGAAGTCTTCAGGCCACACACCCACACCTGTTCATGTCCTTAAAGACACAAACGGAGCATGTTGAAGGGGGGTGGAGCGACCCATATTACTCTGCTGCACCTGTGTTTAAATTCACAGCCACGTTGGCTTGAATAGGGTCGGTCTGTCAGGCACATATTGGTTTGGCAGAAGGTCCAGGCAGTCATGCGTACAGAATATGGACACATAACAGAGACTTTGGAGAGTTCTGGTTTTTGCCCTTGTGATTCGGAGCGGACGCACCCCACCCCCCGCATCCTTAAACACGCAACACCCCTATAGATAGACTGTGACTCTGCCCCTTAGCTGTTTTGCAGATGGCTTTGCGGCTCCCCCCGGATCACTTTGCTGCAGATTCACCAGATTCCTTGGCAGGGGATCTAGGTGGGACCTAAGAAAGGGAAGATCTCCTCTTTTAGGAGGAGTCCACTCTACTGCATTAGTGTATACCGCTGTATTGTAAATATAGATACATGCATACATCTGCAGATCACTGTAGACCCAAACACAAACATTTGTCTCACTTATACTAACGCTGTGTATTATTCAGAATCAGAATGGTCTTTTTTGCAAAAAATAAATCAACTAAATATGTAAGTAAACAGAATATTTGCAGAATATATACCCAAAGCACATATATACCTATATGCATGTGTTTTATGTGCAAAGTGCCCAGAATTTGTGATGGTATGTATGCAGTTTAACAAATCGGTTTGATTTTGAATATTGCATATTCGATGTGTTGCACAGTTGTACTATTGAACATGATATTATGCCAAATGGTAAAGGAATAGTTCATCCCAAAATCCTAATACTGTCGGAATCAGAATAAGCTACTGCCAAAAATAAAAATAGTATAATATATATAGAGAGTAATAACGAAGCACCGATAACCATATTTTTTAAATGTTGTACACAGAATATATCACGATATGTGACCCTGGATCACAAAGCAGTCATAAGGGGCAATGTATGGATTAAAAAATGAAAGTTGAATAAATATTGTATAATGCATAATACTACTCAAAAATAAGTTTTGATATATTTATTAGGAAATTTACAAAATATCTTCATGGAACATGGTCTTTACTTAATATCCTAATGATTTTTTGCATAAAAGAAAAAAACAAAAAATTTGACCCCAAAATATATTTTTGGGTATTGCTATAAATATACCCCATAAACTTATGACTGGTTTTGTGGTCCAGGGTCACATAAGTACAGTATATATAGTTTAATAAATATGATTTAATTTGCATATCGCATATGAGATTTTTTTGCACAGTGACACTATTGTACATGATATTATGCTGATAATATGGTAAGGGAATAGTTTGTCCTACAATGAAAATTGTGTCAATTTACCCACCTTAATGTTGTTCCAAACCTTTATGACTTGACTTCTGTGGTACACAAATGAATGTATATATATATAAAAAAAAATCAATTGTCTTAGTCCTGTCAGTGAGGTCCAAAACAATACTAGACCTTTCACTATATGGACAAAAAACAGAAAAACAACAACAAAAAAACTCATCCTTTGATTTGCTCAGTTTGCAGCAGTAACCTATATAAAAGGGTTCATCAGTTGGAATTGGACCTGGCATTAACAGTTTGGCTTGGTTTATTTTCCACTGTGAAGAGATCTATCTCAGGATCTCAAGCTGTCCTTGCTCAGCAGCCTTGATTGATCTATGGATTATTATTTAAAGTCAAATACAAGACCGATACTTTTAAGTGCATAGGCGAGCATTGAACACATTTGTTTCAGGTTATGAGGGACTAAATTGGGCCAGAACAATTTGGAAATTGCTGGCAATTTGTTTGTCAGTTTTGTAGGCTTCAATTTAGATGCAGTACATGCATTCCAGCTCCATTCAGAAAATTTACTTGATTCAAACTTATTTGCATATAATGTCAGTATGCTACATACATTAGACACCAAATCTGCTATGTGGTCTGCTCTCCGTTCCAGTAGAATCACCAAATAAAAATGCACCCAAATGCACCCCAGTTATGATATGCATCCACTGATATGCAGTAGCAGTTTTTGAGACTGCTCACGATCTAGGCAAAAATGATAACATTAGAGCCCTATGCTCTATCTTTCTGCGATGTGGAAAATGCAGACAGATGCAAACCTTTTTTAACAAGGAAGTTGGTACCACATCCAGAGGACTAGAATAACTTTTCATTTAAAACTAAGTAACTGTAAGATCATCAATTGTTATTGGAAGGAAATTCTCCAGGGTTACTGGCCTGAAGACACAAGGTATTTGAAGTGAAAGATAGGGAGTAATATTATTTTGTATATTATTTATCTTATCTATGAAAAAAAAGGTGTAAACTGTTGCACTCATATATATATATATATATATATATATATATATATATATATATATATATATATATATATATATATATAATAAAGGTGTGAATAAATATAGATTTAAACTCAAAGATACAGGATAGTCTGCGCATGATCTGGTGTTTTATTCAGACCCAGAATAAGGAGAGATGAACATCACGGAGCGCCAAACACTCCTGCAGTGTGCGTTTCATTCATACTCGACGCCAGAGGGCGCTCTCGCACATAAAGTCATATCAGGAAATTCCTAATATGGACAAAAGCATCCAGATATCGCTGTAAGAAAACAGTTGTTTTCATAGAAAAACAGAAACTTTTGAAAACGCGAAGACATTAATATACGATTATGACAATAGTATATGGTTTTTCAAGTCATCTCCAGCAGGTAATAAATAAAGTATATGAACAATGCAGTGCTGATTGACATAGCATTTATTACAGTATACAAACTATTCTGCCTTATTATGTGATAAACAGTGTTTGTAGTAAAATCATTATTAAAAACAAATAATTATTATTTGTTATCGCCCAGCAGTTATAGATTTCTAAGCCAATTAAAAGCAAAAAATTAGAGAAAAATGTAAGTTGCCTATACTACCAGTCAGAAGTTTTAGAAGAGTAAGCTTGTTAATGTTGTTTAAAGAAGTCTCTTCTGTTCACCAAGTCTGCATTTATTTGATCCAAAGTACAGCAAAACAGTAAAATTTTGAAATATATTTACTATCCTATTTAAAATAGCTGTTTTCTATTTGAATATATTTCAAAATGTAATTTATTGAACATCCTGGATCTGTTTTTTCACTCTTCTTTATTCTTTTTTTATGTATTATAGAAGTATCGGATCGGTACTTGGTATCGGTAGATACTGAAAATCAAATGACTCGGACTCGGACTCGAGGGCAAAAAACCTGATCGGGACATCCCTAGTGTAAAACATTTTTTTTTTTAAATTAGAAACATCATCAATATGAATGTTGAAGTCACCAACAATCACAATTTTAGTGACCCTAAGAATAGATGATAAAAAAATCACTAGATTCATCTAAGAAGCAGCTGTTTTGGCCAGGAGGACGATAACTTAAAATACACTAAAAGGGATCTGTATGACCAACATGCAATTCAAAAAGACCCAACATTTACCATCCAAAAAAATCATTTTCTAAACACAGCAGCAAGTCCTCCATCACGGCCTGAAAGTCTAGGCAGAGTAATAAATGTATAATCCTTTGGACAAATTTCCTTAAGGGGAGCATTTTCCAAATTTCTCTGCTAGGTTTCAGTCATAAACAAAAAAAATTCAGCTCCTTGGTTTTAACAATATCATTCAGAACAAGAGTTTTATTAGTTATTGAATGAGCATTTACCAGTGCCATCCTGAGAGTTACAGCAAAAACTTTGGGGACTTGATCCGCCACATGCATTCACCGGCAGGAAAACGGTTTTCACAAACGTATCCGAGAAGACGGGATGGAGATAGGAGAATCTGACATTGTCAGGCATAGACAAGGGAAACTCCTTCCAAAGATAGGGCCCATCTATATACCACATATACTGTATATTTTAGTGATGTTTGTATATTTTATCAATGTATGCATTTTTTTTCATTGATCATTTATTGTTTAAAAAAATCTTATTAACTGATTAACATACAGAGTTTAAGGTAATGTAGACTTATTTGTTTACATCAGTGGTTGGTTTGGCATCTGTAATATGTTACTAGGTGCACCACTGCTTTACTGTCAGAGTAACAGAGTTCCTGTTGTCATTCTTCATTTTTATCATACTGTAGCTTAGACAACAGAGCCAGACAACCAACATTAATTAGCATAACTCAAGCCCAAATACACACAGGCTATTATGTGTCTATTCAAAATGCTGGATCTTCTTGTTAACTGTCATCTCATTAATGCATCTTAAACCTTATGAATGAAATATAAAATATGAACTTACACACTGTGACTGTGTAAAGGAATTGTTACAGCTCTGATGGTGTTCATCAGAATTATGGCAACCATTAGCTTGGATTAATTTGATACGTGAGCTGGAGCACAAGAAGAGGAAACACAAATGAGACAGAAATCAATATTTTCCTCCTCAGAGAAAATAAGGATGTACAGAGATTGAATGTGGATTTTAATGACATACGTGTCTTCACTTTTCTTCCTTTCCTCCAGTGACAGTTTTGAGGTAATTTAGCTGTTACCTCATTAATAAATTTAAACTTATTATGACCTGACAGAAGTTCAGCTTTTTCAAGTGCTTTTTTGTATCTGTAGCTAATTTATTTGTAGAAATTGTATTATATATTTCACGTTTAGCTATAGATAGCCATTTTTGCTATCAGCATCGCTGCCAAAAAAACATTGTGTAACTGAAATGTGTATTTTTCCGCTATCAAAAAATTGCTCCTTTTAAGCTTCTCAATAAACCTGACACAGCAACAATGGCTCAGGTAGTGTGAGTTTGGGGCAGTATTATTACTTTGGCTGGCCAATAGCAGGTAGGGGGAGTGGCCAGGAAACCTATTTGAAAACGGACCTAATTTTAATATCAGTTTGGTGAGGTTGGTTTCACAGAAATGACACACTTCGGCTTTATGTTTTACTAAGTTTTTAGGACTGCATTGAATGAAAGTGCTTGGAGTGTTTTAAGCATACATTTATTTCATTGTTTTTGTCTTGACAGGATGATGAGGTGGTACTGCAGTGTGTCGCCGCCATTCAGAAGGAGAATCGCAAATTCTGTCTTACAGCAGAGGGACTCGGAAACCGCCTGTGTTATCTAGAGCCCACATCAGAGGCGAAGGTAAAGCCCCATGTGTTCAGAGAAACTAATCACTGCTTCAATATCCCTAAAGCTTTCCACACATCTCCCAATGCAGAAATTGAAGCAAAGCAGTTTAGAAAAACAGCTTTAGACAGCTACAATATACAAGTGCATAATTTTAATATTACACAATATGTTTTTTTTTCAGTATGCTGATTAAGGAATACTTTAAACACTGTACCTCTTTATGTGTTAAGAAAATTGCATGATTAAAAATATGTGAAGCAGGGAGACTTATACATATTGGCCTTTGATATGTTCATGTAGTTGAAAACCATGGCAACAGCAAGTGATCCTAGTGCTCTGCACCATATTTTCTATGCATTAGGAGGAAAGGCACTAGAAGATGTGTGGGCATCTCTGTGGTAATGTGCGGTGTATCTACCGAGACTGACCTTCTTCATACATTGTAAAAATGAAGGTGGATAATGATGATAATCTTTCTATTATCATATAAAGTATTGGTCTTCTTCATAAAAATCTATAAATTAATCCTTATGGATTCACGTGCAATGCATAATGGATAATCCTGAGTGACGCTGAGACATCTGCTGTAATTGCCTGAGTGACGTACGTAGAATATAAAACTGTCATTATTTACCATCATGCTTTACCATCTCTCTGGTCTCTCAGATGCATATTTCAAACTATAAATAGAAAGGTTTTTTATGTGAAGCATATATAGAGGTTAGGGTTCATATATATGGGTCATAATCAAGGTCATCAAGTTTTTATTGTTGAGTCTCATGTGTGCAGTGTTCATATAGGGGCCAATTAAGTGCTCAGTGTGGATTTTAAGATATATAAATGATTACACACACACACACACACACACACACACACACACACACACACACACACACACACACACACACACACACACACACACATATATAATTCTACAATAAAATAATGCATTTTATAATTATTTAATAATAATATTTTAATGACAATGTATAGGGTTAGGGGTAGGGTTTTATATATATGATAAAATAGTAATACATATTATATGTAATAGTAATAAAATGTAACACACACATATATATATATATATATATATATATATATATATATATATATATGTATATATATGTTACATTTTGTTACTATTACATATTATATGTATTACTATCACATATATATATAACTTATTCAAAATTATAAAATATCTATAAAAATAGTTTCTAGGGTATCATATAATGTGTGAGTTGCATACCTTCGAATGGAGATGTGTAGAGGGATTTCTAACCTGACTGAGACGTTATACTTCTATAGTATTATTATTATTATTATTTTGTATTTTATGGCTGCAGATGACTTTCCCCAGAGGCATCTGTCACTCTACTTAGCACATTTTCCCCACTCACATGTCATATTAAAACTTGAAAGGGCACTGGTCACCTTAAGTCATGGCTGGTTTCTCTTATTTCTCAACACAAAGAAAGAGTTTAGTAGGAAAGTGCTTTTAAAGTATACGCTCAGTAAGTCTGTACGTGATTCAGACTCTATATGTTATCAGAAGGTGACAGAATGTTCACTTTCTCAGGATAGCTGAATCAGACAGTCGAGGGGCTTTAAATAGCAGCCTGATAAACAGATGCAGGGTGGGAGTAGACGTCTCTAGACCAAAGGTGGAGCTCACCACTTGCTAATGTTAATCCTTACTGGCCTCTCAAGCTAATCCTAATGAACACATATTGAAAACAGAACATCTATTTGGGATTAATGAAGGGCTTTAATCTGTAAACATAAACACTGTACCAATTATCTGACTTTATCCATAATCAAAATACAAATAAGCAACTACACCCACAATATCTCTTCACAGTATTTTCCTCCTGACCTATGCATCTGCAACTTTGTGCTGGAGCAGTCGCTCTCAGTGCGGGCCCTGCAGGAGATGCTTGCTGGGCAGAGCGGTGATGGGGTAAGTAAACAAATCACAGTCATTACAGGGTTACTTACTATACTGAATATATCTAGACCTTTCTACTAAGTATACTTCAAAATCTTTCACTTTTGAGTGCATTTAAATGTCAATAGGGAAATTTAATAGTGCACTGTCATGGAAAGACAGTGTATATACATATTTCCAAAACTACTCCATTGACTCTAGTTCTTCTGCATTCTATATGACCAAGTAAGTAATCAAGAATGATGACACTGATATTAGAAAACCAGAATTCACACTAGCATGTCTGATTTGAACAGTTTTATGAATTGGATGTTATTCCAATTGCTTTAGATTTTCAACATGATAGTAATGCAAATCCGTTATCCCTTAATCATTTAAACATCTACTTACTAACAAATGCAGGTGAGGTATATATTGTCATAAATGGATCAAATATTGTCATCTTTTTTAATGTCTGTGATAGTATGGTACCTCACCTTCTGCTTTGCATAGACTAATTACTGTATACCGCTCCATGTCTATTATGCTTTCAGTTGCCTGTAGAAGGTCAAATTATTATTTTTTTTGTTTCATAGTCCTGATTTTTTTTATGAAATGCACTTCACAATATATATTTTATCGAAGTTATTTTTAAGTGTTTTTTGCTTATGGGCATCATTCAGTTCATTATATCGTATCCAACCAATATAAATACTTGATTTTGATTTCTAAAAACAGTAGCAAGAGTGGGTTTAATTAATTAATTTGGTAAGACATAATGAATTGAATGTGCCAAAGTGGCGAGGGATTTCCAACTGCCTTTTTTAATCATATTTGTATCTTTGTTCATTGTTGCAAGAATCCTGATCATGAGCAATGGGTATGTTCACAATTTGTTGACCAAAAAGTATGCATGAATGTCAATCGGAATTGTGTAAAAAATATATTTGACTCACATAATTATACCTACTGCTCCTTTTTAAGCATCCCAACCACTTCTTTAACTAAACTGGATTTTTAAGTGTGCCTTAACTCGTGGCATTACCCAACTAATACAGTTCACAGTGCTAACCCTGTCAGAAAATCAAGGTCTCTCTCCTTTATCTCAGGCTTGTCTCCCTCTTTCCATTTTTATTTTATGATTGAGAGTGTGAAAATGTTCCTGTAGCCCAAAGAAGATGAATTAACTTGTCAAACCTAGAACCTAGTGGCCCTTAATTATGCAAAGCCCAGAATAAAATCTACTGGCTAAGCATGTTGTGAATGGGGCCATTTGAATGCTTTATTTGCCCTCCCTTCAGTACAAAATGGCATGCTCGATATTTTGAAATGAGATTGCAACAGCATATAATTTATTGGCCCAGTGAAGTGTATCTGTTGCGCTAACATTAATGTCTAGGAGAGAAAGGGTTCTGTTGGAGAAGCATTATACAGTATTTCACTGTAAAAATCCCTACGGATGTGTGTCATCTATTTAATGAATTCTCTCTTTAATGCCTTTTTTTGTGATGATAATGTGTAGTTTGAGATGTGATCTGTTTCTTCTTGCATTTGGACTCTAACACTCTCAAATTTCAGGAGTACCAATGACGAGGAAATGATCTGGAATGTTGATTCCAGAATGAATGCTTCTTGATATGTACCATAACGTTCACTTTTTTTTTTTTTTGGATGTTTCACTTCTTATTTTTTAGTATACCATGCTACCTTCAGAGTGTAATATATGCTACCATTCAAACGTTTAAAGTTAGATCAAAATTGACTTTAGCATTGTTTCAAAATGTTTTTATTTAAAATAAATGCTGTTCCTTTGAACATCTATTTTTCAAAGAATTTTGAAGAAGAAAAAAAACATATATGTTGTGTAAACATTTTCACAAACATATTAAGCAAAAAATGGTTTTCAACATTAATAATAATAAGAAATCATAATAAAATAATTTCTGATGCATCATGTGACACTGAAGACTGGAGTAATGACTGCTGAAAATTCAGCTTGGCATCACAGACATGAATTACGGTGAAAAATATATATTTAAATAAAAGTAATTTTATAATATATTGTAATATTTCACAGTTTTGCTGATTTTGGTGTATCACTGCTGTATTTTTGATCAAATAAATGCAGCTTTGGTGAACATAAGAGATTTGTTTCAAAAACCATAAAAAACCATAAAAAAATCATACTGACCCCAAACTTTTGAATGGCAGTATATGTTAATTAATTTTTTTTTTTTTTTTTTTTTTTTTTTACATCAGGATGGTTTCTATGGGATCTTTTTTATCAGCAGTCCAAAGATCTTGCCATTTTTACTAGGCTGTCAACTTGAAACTGTCTAGAAGAGTCAGTTTCTGCTTAAATGTGCAGCTAACTGTGCAATATCACAGTGACTCAGCCAAGGACTGTTGTTTATCATCTGATGTTTCAGCAAGACAGCAGACAAACTCTTACAGATGCTGCTGGGAGTAGGGAACACAAGTTTTAACTTTCCTCTTTGTCAAAGTCATTCGTTTTTAGACTATCATTGAGAAGTTCAGATGAAACAGTCAGATATTATGGTCTTTTTTAATTAAGAGAAACATCTTTTTTCCCTATGCACTCAGAGGCTTATAAGACGGGTAAGTATATTACTCTGTTCCTCTCTTTCTTGTGGTCCTTTTTTTTCCCACACACTCCTAACATTTCCTCATCTACGGTACAACAACGAAATTTTTTTCTCGTTCAAACAACTGAATGAGAAATTTCCCTTTAACATCCGTTCAGCATGTTCTTCCCAGTGCCAATGTTTCTGATTCAGTGACTCTTTATTTTAATAGTGAACGTTCTGTCCACGTCTCTGAACCCTTGCCTTGAGTTGCTAACAACATTGTACTCTCTCTTCTGTAGGCAGCACAGGGCGGTGGACATCGGACACTGCTCTACGGTCACGCCATCCTCCTTAGGCATTCCTTCAGTGGAATGGTGAGAATGCGATACACAAATTGAACCCCGTGGGGAGAAGGATTAGGCAGCCTGTCACAGCTTACGGCTAAAACACATCAGCTTCATGATCACTGACTCCCTACAGAATATTTGGGGTATATGGGGAGGAGTGAAAATGGTTTAACATCATGAATGACAGGACAGCTTATGTTTTAATGGGATAATTGTTTTATATTATCGATAAACATTAACTATAAAGCTTGAAGCTTACTGAACTCGGTCTTCTGGGGGTCTTTGCCGAAGTTTAGGGAACCTTATTTGTCATAATTTGTTAGTAGAATTTACACCTGTTTTTTTGTTTTTCCATAGTACCTAACATGCCTAAAGACTTCCAGGTCTCTGACAGACAAACTGTCTTTTGATGTTGGCCTTCAAGAGGATTCAACTGGTAACAACAACAGTGCTATTTTAGTATTTATTAATATTTTGAAACAGCTTTAATTTTGATATTTTCATTTTACTTTTACATTTACATTTGATAAATAATATATTCTATTCTTTTTATTTTTATTTCAGTTTTAGTAATTTTAGTCCTTAATCTTATTTCAATGTAGTTTCCAAGGCAACCTTTCTCATTTTTTTAAACGTTTTTAATTATTTTATTAAACTGTGACATTTGAACCGTAGGTAACAGATGCAGTGCTAGGACTACTTCCCAAACTTTGAAAATAGATCCAAAATTAAACATAGATATCTTACTATTTTTGTGTATTGTGTCACATGAATATCGGTATCAACATCTAAGTTTGTAAACATCAGAAAGGTGAATTCAGTTCATCAATGTCAAAGATTGATTAAATTTTTTAACAGCTGTTGGACATTGATAATCTGTCTTTTTATTTACATTTGAGGAGTTTCCTCTAACTGATGATTTGTACTATCAAAGGGGAAGCTTGTTGGTGGACAATTCACCCGGCATCTAAGCAGAGGTCAGAGGGTGAGAAGGTGCGCATTGGAGATGACCTCATCTTGGTCAGTGTGTCCTCTGAGAGGTACCTGGTGAGTATCTGGTGTGTCCAATGCAGCAATTTCCATACAATACAGTCATATTGAGCATGTCTTTCAAGCTCCACTAAAACACAGTATAAACAGTCCATCAAACTCATGTGCTACAGTATATTCCAAGTCTTCTGAAGTCGTATGATAGCTTTGTGCAAGTAAAAGACTTCACAAAAGAATTCACAAATAATGTGTTAGTTTTTAATGTTGTTTATTAATGTTAATCAGTTTTCATACTTTTGGGAGCTCGACAGGTGTAGTCCTTACAAACTGCCGTTGTGTGGAAAATTTTGGCTGATCTATTCCTTTAATGGATTCAGTCCCCCACAGTCAGCGTTTAAAATTTCTCAGATAAACTTTTGCAAATTGTACATATACTGGTTGTCTCTAGAAGAAAAAAAAATGAAAAGAAAAAGTTTTTCCATAATTTCTCATTATAATTTCATTTGTGCTTCGCCATATGTGCTGACAGTTAATATACCTCTTTCATACAGAGGGAGACCATCAGGTTTAATCAAGTAAGTTGTCATGGTGACGTGCTCAGCCTTCCAATAGATGTACTTGTGGAGAATGGACAAATAGGCAGACTTTTCAGAAATATAGGATTATATTTGACTGACCATGTGCAAATTATGGGTAACTTGGAAACCCCTAACAAAGGTTTTAACACCAATAAAATTGTTTGTGTTCTTATGAAATATACTTCTGTGCACAACTTTTTCAAATAGCTCTTTTCTATTTTAAGACATTTCAAAATGTTGTTTATTCCTGTGGTGTTAAAGCTGAATATTCAGGATCTTTTACTCCAGTCTTTAGTGTCACACGATCCTTCAGAATAAATTCTAAAATGCTGATTTGCTGCAAAAAATATCAAATTATAACAATTAAATAAAATAAAAAAATAATAAATACAAATTTAATTAATATCAATGTTGAAAACAGTTGTGCTGCTTAATATTTTTGTGGAAACCATGGTAGATTTTTTAGGATTTGATGAATAAAAGTTCAAACTAACAGTTTATTTGAAATAGAAATATTGATAGCAATGTAAATGTCTTTAATGTCTCTTTTGATCAAAAAATGAAAGAGTGCTGAATAAAAGTATTAATTTCTTTAAAAAAAATCTTAGTGGGTAGTGTACAGACAAATATAATTTGAAACATTACTTAAATTCCTCAGAAATAGTTCAAACCCATGAAAGTCATTATATAATTCGGATAACAGAATCCCAGTTTGTTTAGGTCAGTTGCAATGTTTAGTTCCAGCTATGAATTAACTGGAGTCTCTTGGAACGGTTTCCAGAGCTGCTCATGCAGAGTCTGTAGTCCTGGGAAAGACATTCGCTGTTTGTTTTCTAGACAGTAATCTTTTAAAAACAGATTTGTAACTCAGCTGCTGACAACACAGACAGGCTAGCAACATCAAGGCCACATGCCAGTATCTCTCTTCCTGTTCTGCTTTGCTATATCTATTTCGCTCTGTCTCCCTTAATCACTGCCTTCCTCTTTTTTAGATTCTATAAGTTAATTAAATTAAAAACACACATGCATAGGTAGTTTGGTAAAACTCTTGTGTCTTTCCCTATTTTGTAGCACCTCTCCATCTCCAATGGAAGTATTCAAGTGGATGCTTCATTCATGCAAACATTGTGGAACGTTCAGCCAACCTGCTCCAGAAGCAACATGGAAGTGGGTGAGTTCAAAGTCAAAATGTACTTCTTTTGTCTTGCTGTACTATTTTAAGAGTTCAATTGATATTAGGAATGGTCTCACTGTTCCCTTGTCTCTGTAGGATTTCTTCTGGGTGGGCATGTGATACGCTTGTTCCATGGGCACGACGAGAGCCTCACCATACCAGGATCCGAGCAAAGCCTAGAGCAACAGAGGTGAATCAATTAATCTATCTGTCATTCTATCGATCGATCTATTGATATGACATGACATTGTGACATTATTTCCTATAGAGTGGTGAACTATGAGACTGGCAAAGGAGGGTCCAAGGCCAGGTCTTTATGGAGACTGGAGCCTCTTCGGATAAGGTGAAATCAAATACTTACTTACCTTCTTCTGTGCACGCACACACACACACACACTTTGGGTTGCAGTAAACTGCAGTAAATTTTTGATGACCCAGACTTGGTGTTCCTTTGCTGTCTTTTCCAATTATGCACAAAAGGGTAGTTCAAAGTCAGGTCAGTGAGCAGTGCATCTAATCCATGACTGATTGATTAAGCATTAAAATGGTTAACAACTCATATTTAATGGATTGTGTGGAAAAATGAAAAAAAAATTGCATACTCACAGGGGAGTCTTTTTCTTGAATTATAGCTGGAGCGGGAGTCACATCAGATGGGGTCAGCCCTTCCGCCTCCGCCATCTCTCCACCGGTCACTACCTGGGCCATACAGAGGACAATGGCCTGATACTGCTGGACAGAGAGAAGTCTGACACCACTGCAACAGCCTTCTGTTTCCGGTCAAGCAAGGTTTGATCCATTTATTTTAAAGTTGTCTACAGATGAAAGAAATATAAGTTAAACTCAACCAACAGCATTTGCAGCGTAATGTTATTTACCACAACCTAATCTGATTGGGTTACATTGAAAGGAATGGGCCTTTAGTAAACGTTAAAGTACCCACCATTTCAATAGTGGAGACAAAGTATAGTGTATGTGTTAACACAAATGTAGTATAAAAAAAGTTTTCTGTAAAAAGTTGCATGCAGTTCTAATATTTTATGAAATTATACCCTAGTAAAAAGTTATATATATATATATATATATATAAAATAAATTAATTTCATACTAAGTATAGTTCAGATCTATTAACATATTTACTGACTTATTGCTCAAGACGTAAAAAAAAAAATATATATATATATATAATCAAACTTTATTTTGAGTGTTACTTGTGCACAATGCATATTTATTATTATTAAATCTAAAATGTGTTTTAATGTCACTGTTGATTAGGATTGTATGGTCTTTGAATAATAAAGTGAACCTGAATTATACTTAGTTCCACTTTAGCACAATCAAATATAATTGAACATACTTATATATGTTTATACATACAGTTGGACCTCTGCACTACTTCCGCACAATTAAAGTGCATTAAGCACAACATTAGTTGTTCCAATTTAGCAGACTTTAAGTATACCAGCTTATTATACCAAAAGTACAATTGCAGGTTTTTATAAAGTAAATAAATATGTAAATGTATTTGTAGTATACTTAGCATAAAATAAATGTATATCAAATGTATCTTAGTATATTTATTTGTCACTAGTGTAAGCTTCATGTTTTTGTTGTTAAATTTCCACCCAAAATGTCCACTGTAAATGCCTCATTGTTATTTTTTTCGCTAATCAACATTATGACTCAGCTTAACTTGTACCGAATAAGGAACATTCCTTAAATTTAATTAATCAGTAAATCAGATGAATCAATGACGTTCATAGCTACACCGCATCATCATCATGGACAAATTGGCTTGATAAGATTGTAGCCCTGCTAGTCAGAGATTAGAGTCTGTAATTGCTACATCTGTTTCCCTATTACTAATCCTCAGTGCAATATTACTGTATTGGAGTTTCATTAGCCCTCCTCTGCTGCAACAAGCTGAGAGATCACAAGCCCAGCTGTCCTACTGTGTATTTTATCTCAATAACACTTAAAATAGGCTCACAAAATTATTGACTGTGACTGTCCAAACTGAACAGATGACAATATTTGGCACTGCAAAGGCAGTACTCATGCGATTTGTCTTTCCCTCCACAGGAAAAGATTGACTCTGGCCCAAAGCGTGATATTGATGGTATGGGGGTTGCAGAAATCAAATACGGCGATTCCTTCTGCTTCATCATGCATGTGTCCACTGGCCTGTGGTTGTCCTACCAGGCACCTGATGCCAAATCTTCTCGCCTGGGACCACTGAAGAGAAGGGTGAGAGATAGTGTCCTTGTGGTCACGATTACATGATTACAACAACTTTGAATAGCATGTACATCTTTAATGACATCATGTGCTGTAAGTTATGATCCTGTTAAAGATTATGGGCTCTCAGGATGGTCTAATGTTGGCTCAAGCTTAACCGCAGTGGCTTCTGTGTAGAGTGTAGGATATACGAGGCCATGGTTTAAATGTGATAATGAGGTAGGCATGGTGACAGTGAGTTTTTGGGGAGTGGTCAGGATTACTTGTTTAAATGGACTGCACATCTTTCCAGCGCTGTGGTATGCAGCTTAAGTCTGGGCTAAAGGCCAGAAAAAGCACGCAACCTTTACGCACAGCCCAGTCAGCCAAAGCCGTAACTTTGGTGACACTCGATTCGATTTTCACTTCGAAAATATTAAAACACTCTTTCATTTTTGTAGCTTATGAAGTCTGCTAGACAGACTCTGCCACTTATGTGTGGAAGAGGTGCCGAGTTAAAGATAAAACCCAAAGACAAGTTCTACAGTTGCTGTAGAGAAGATAAACACAACAATCGTTGACAAGGCCACTTTTAGGATGTGCATTAATCACAAAACATTTTCAAAATAAGTTAATAATAAGAACATTCTCTTGACAATTAAATCAGCATATTAGAATATTTTCTGAATGATCATGTGACTCTGAAGGCTGCTGAAAATTCAGCTTTTGCCATCACAGGATTGAGTTACATTTTTAAGTATATTAAAATATAAATTTGTGAAATTGTAAAATAAAGAATTTGTGATAATATCTCATATCTCATATTACTATTTTACCAAAATATTTTTGTTATTAAATCTGATATGCTGTGGTGTACAACATTCTGGGTTCAAATGTAAAATCTGGGATGCAAAATGCAAAAAAAAAAAAGGTCAAATAAAAATTAATTCAGATTCTGCAATAATATCTAGGTCAGATGTTCATTATTAAGCAGAAATATTACAAATATTAATACTCTGAAATTCAACTCAAACTTTGAATGTACATGAATCAAACTTTCTTCATGTAATTTCTATGTATTTTGCATAGAATACATTGATTAACAATACTATTGCACACTCATCCAACTTTATTACCACTGTTCTTACATTGCTGCTGTGCATAATGTACATATAATCCCTACATTGCATTCCTATTTATATTCTATTTATATTGTGTCCTGGGCTATGACATTAAACTGACCCACTCCATGCAGGGCTAGTAACCCGCTTGGTTTTAACAAATTACTTCGAAAGTCACAAATGAAGTACCCATTCCGGGCAAAAATCGTCTTTGCCACGTCGCTTCGCGATTCCATCGCGTATGAAGGGGCAGCCATCTGCTCCCGATCATGCAATGTCAACGAACAAGCACCATCAACACAACCAAGCAGCGTCAATTTTCTCATCGCAAACCAACCATCATTGGTACCTACAACGTCCGTACTCTACGAGAAACAGAAAAGAGAGGCAACCAAGAAACACCAACATTTAAACAATCTGACCGGTTCCATCAGCTCATTCATGGGTGTGAAGAGAAAGGAATCGATATCGTAACCATACAAGAGCACCGACTACCAGCAGCCGATGGCATTAACACGTACATCGAAATCTACAACAACAAAGAATAGAGATTCGACTTCTGCTCAGCCACAAAAACAACCCAAGGCAATCACGTCGGAGGAATAGGGCTCTTAACGAACAAAAATGCCGCCAAATCCCTGACAGCAACAACTAGTGTCTGAGCGGATAATGACAGCAACATTTGCGGGCAACCCTTTAACAACAGTCATCGTAGCCTATGCCCCGACAGAAGAAAAACCAAAGACAGAGAAAGACAACTTCTATAACCAGCTCATCAAATGTGAAAACGAAACATCGCCACACAATATGCTCGTCATTGCAGGCGACTTCAATGCAAGAATTGGAGAAGACAGCCATCAGTCAAATCCAAGAGTTATAGCCAAACACGTTCTGCACAAAGCAACAAATGACAATGGAAGTAGACTAGTTGAGTTCTGTGAAGCAACAAATACAAGGCCAACACAGCCCAGATTCCCTCATCCAAAATCCAGAATCTGGACGTGGCAACCGGATGCCAATAGAAACGCAAAAGACGGGAAAAACAGAGCTCAACTAGATCACATACTCATCAACGGCAAGTGGATCAATTCGGTGAAGAACGTGAGAGCAACTCACGTTCGGTCTTGGGTCAGACCACAGAATAGTAAGCGCAGAGATCAAGATCAGCCTGAGAGCGCCAAGAGAAACCAAGAACAAGCGCCTCAAGTTCGACTGGAGAAAGCTCAAAGACAACGAAGAGCTACAAGAACAATATACCGTCACTATCCAAAATAGTTACAACGCACTTAGGAGAGAAGACGACCAAGATGATATGCAGCCAAAATATGATAGATTCGTAACAGCCATCGAAGAAGCTGCAAAGAGCATGGTCGGCCTAGTCAGGAAAAAAGCACCAAAGAACTGGGTTTCGAGCAAAACGATCGAACTTCTCAAAGCACGGAATAAATCTAAGAGAAACAAGTGTGCGAACATGAAACAACTCAGTCAAGATCTGCTTGATTCATATGAGCAGGACAGGATCAACTACTTGGAGGAAAAACTACAGCGACAGCAGCAAAAGAAGCAGCAAAAGCAAATAAACTAAGAACAACTTGGGAGATAGTCAAAGAGATCAGCGGCAAGACTAAGTCAACAAACAAACACAAGATGAAAAGAGCAGACGGAAGAGACATCAAATCATCACAAGAACTGCTAAAGGAGTGGCAACAATACTTTAAAACCTTGTTAAACAACAACATAATCACTGACGATTTGCCAATCGAACCAGCTGCCCAGGATCTTGACATCAACACAAGTCCATTCACTATCATAGAGATAAAGTGCCCAATTGAAGAACTGAAGAATGGCAAATCACCTGGCTGCGATTATGCAATCACACCAGAGGCACTGAAATATGGAGGAGACTATGTTGCCGATCTCATCTGCAACATCTGCAACGATGTATACTGTCAAGAAAAAGCACCAGAACAGTTCACCACGAATCTGATAGTACCACTGCCAAAGAGAGGAGACCTCACCCTAATGAACAACTACAGAGGGATTAACTTGATGTCGGTCGTCGCCAAAGTATACAACAGGGTCCTTCTTTACCGAATAAGAGACCCGATCGACAAGATTCTACGCGCCAATCAAGCTGGCTTTAGAAGAGGGAGAGGATGTACAGAACAAGTCCACATCCTGCATAGAATAATCGAAGGCTTTCAAGACAAGAAACTTGATTATTATATCACCTTTGTGGATTTCAAGAAGGCATTCGATTCCATCAAGAGATCAACCATGTTCGACATACTAAGACATTATGGAATCCCAGACAAAACAGTAAGAGCGATCCGCACAATCTACAACAAGTCAAAGAGTCACGTACTAGTTGAAGGGAAGCTATCAGACCACTTCGACATTACAACAGGCGTCCTACAAGGCGATACCCTAGCTCCCTTCCTATTCATAATCACCATAGACTATGTATTAACTCGAGCCGAAAAAGAGCATGCAAAGAACACATTATCGCGCGGAATCGTAACACACTTAAAAGAATCCAGCAGAAATCCAGAAGTATCACTATTTGACCTGGATTTCGCTGATGACATCGCCCTATTTGAAAACACCCTGGACAGAGCACAGGAACAACTCACAACAACAGCAAAGTGGGCCAGGAGAGTAGGCCTTCAAGTCAATGTAGGTAAAACAGAAGCACTGAGTAACCAAGAATATGCCGGTCTGGACATGGCAATACACAATCATCAGCACATACAGCTAGATGGACAGCCATCGAATGGACCAAGAACTTCAAATATCTTAGTTCCCACATCGCCTCTAGCGAATCCGACATCAAAATACGAAAAGGCCAAGCATGGGGGGCCTTCTGGAAGATGAAGAACATGTTTCAGTCAAGAAGTCTTCCAATTACACTCAAGATCAACATATTCGAATCTGCATGTGTCTCAATCCTGCTCTATGGTTGCGAGAGCTGGATCCTTAGCAGCAAACTCAGAGACCAACTCAACAGTTTTGCCACCAACTGCTACAGAATCATGCATGGCATAAAGCGTCTGGACAAGAAGAGCAATAAAGAGATTTATGAAATAGTCGGCCGCAACCAACTCGTTTTTCAAGTACAACAGAGGCAGCTAAGATTTGTAGGACACTGCCTAAGAAGACATGAGAGCGACTTGATCAACAAGTATGTTTTGTATGCGCCACAACAGCGGCATGGCAAAAGAAGTCGAGGCAGAGCGCGAAAGCTATACCACCAATATATTGGCGAACTCATCAATAAGGACGTACCAGCAACAGTGAGCGAACTACGAGAAGCTGCCAGCAACCGCAAAGAATGGACAAAATTAGTGACCGACTGTCAACCTACCTTGTTCGCAGCCAATTGATGATGATTATATTCTGTAAATACTCTGCTTAATACTGTATATAGCAACTCCACTGTACATTCTGTAAATCATAGCTTCACTTACTCTGCACTTATATGTACTGTATATAAAACACTATATTCTTGCACTTCTGGTTAGATGCTAACTGAATTTCATTAGCTCTGTACTTGTACTCTGCATAATGACAATAAAGTTGAATCTAATCTAATCTGATCTAATCTAAACCTAAACCTACAATGTGGTTTGAGGTCAGTTCCAAGTCAGCTGTTATACTTGCAGTGAGTGTTAATGTACATTTACGATGTGTGCAGGCTGTCCTGTCTCTTGAGGGCCATATGGATGATGGGCTGACTCTGCAGCTTTGCCAGCACGAAGAGTCCCGGGCGGCTCGCATCATTCGTAATACCACTCGCCTCTTCACTCAGTTCATCAGGTACAGCAGACCCAAAGGCTCAAGTGCAGCCTAGCACAATACAAACGTTCGTCCCATCGTAAATAAGTGCCATTTGGAACAAGAACAATGCAAGACTAGTGTATTATTACATTTCTGATGTTTAGCATTAAAATACTTAAATTATTATTGAATTAAATATTTCTAATTTAAATATTATTTTCTTTGACTCAGGGGTCTGGATGGTTTGAATGGGGAGAAGACTACAGAGGTGACACTGCCTGTGTGTGAAGTGCTGCAGACACTAGACGACCTCATCGTGTACTTCCAGCAGCCTGACTCTGAGCTCGAACATGAGGAGAAACAGAGGCAGCTCCGATCCCTCATCAAGCGCCAAGATCTCTTCAAAGAAGAGGTTAAATACAACTTAAATGTGTCATATTAGACTCATGATAATACATGCAAATGTACAGGCTGACACTTATTATGATTATTTCAGGGAATGCTAACCCTGGTCTCAAACTGCATCGATCGTCTAAACGTGTACAACAGTGCCGCTGAGTTTGAGGAGTTAGCAGGCGAGGAGGCTGGAGAGGCCTGGAAGGACATTCTCAACCTCCTCTATGAACTTCTGGGTAAGAATGCAATCACACGTCTGCAGCCTTCAGCTGTTCACCGAGGGTGATGATGGAGAGACATGACAGTTATTAGAGGCAGTTAAACAGCTATTCTATTCTCTTTTATCACCTTGTTGTTGTCTCCAGGCCTGATTTATGGAAGGCAAACATAAAGTTAGAAAGAGAGGACCTTGTTCAAGATATTAAAAGTTCAGCATGAAGCAAAATTGCTTTAGAAATCTTATATGAAGACCATTTAATTTCTGCTACTGTTTCAATTTTTCTCCTGAAGCATTTTTTAATACTGCTTCTATATATAGAGTGCTGCAGAAGCCAACACAAAAGTTAGCATCATCCTGGTTCCCTTGACAAAAAGCCAATAGAATTTTTTCATTTGCTTTTGGGTTATTGCAGAAAATAAACTCTGTAAGTAAAAAGGTTTATATTTCTTACTTGTGGTCATCAAGATAATCTTCGCAAATGAACACTTGATCTTTAAAGCCTAAAAACTAGCAGAATAAACAAACTACACCACGTATGCATTATTTTAATGTCAGCACCATTATGTTTGCGACAACGCTATTTTAAAATCTAGAGGCAAATTAAAAAAAAAAAATTATAAAAGTTTGCTTGAACGTGATTATAAGCAGAAGGTTGTAAAGGTATAAATTAGTTTTCCTGTTTGACGTGATGACGTTTAGGACCAGATTTACTAACAGCTTGTGCCATCGCAAACCGTCTTTTGGGGTTAAAATGATACTATCAGGATTTTATGGAATTGTGGTCTAATGCTAATTTGGCCTTTTTAGTAAATTTGGCTATTTATGTTCCTGACATCCTCTGTAGTCCGATTTGGCCAGTTGGTAGAGATGTAAAAATGGTAAAAACATGAGTGGGTATTTCTGGTGTATTTGATATTTTAGACTAAAATATGAAAATATCTTGAGCTTGTTTTAACCACAGACCCATTAAAAAACACTGGCTTTGGGGCAATTGATCTGGCCAAAGTTTTTTAATTCAGTTTGAAATGTTAACATCGCATGAGTATTCAGTGAGCATGAACGCTCTTCTCAGTTCACCTTGACTGGCTCGACATTTATCAGAGCCCCCATCGAGGCTCGTTCCGAATTTTGCTCGCTCAGAGTCATTGAGGTCACCCTCGAGAGGTGCCTTGCTGAGTCTGTCTGGCAACAGTAGCATGATACATTATGCTGGTGACAACAGTCAGTTTTTAACATCTCCATACGGATGCATTTGCTGCCGCAGGAAACAGCTCTTCTCTGGGTGTTTGGGCTTCAAAACTGCCTAGACAATCTTTCCACAGAGTGCCTTTAGCTCTGGGCTTGAGTTTGATTGATTGCTCTCTGAAATACAGTCTAGTTTAAGATTACTCCCATTTAGTATTTTACTCACACCGGAGTTGCATTTATTTCAGAATATCACAACGTAGGTGGGAAACCTTGTGTGAAGGATGGCGAAAGGGATTGCAGGTGTAAGTGTGAGGTATGTAGGAATAACGGTGTAACATTGAGCTGATTGCCATTGATTTTTGTCCATTAGCTGCTCTGATTCGAGGCAACAGGACCAACTGCACACAGTTCTCTCGCAAGCTGGATTGGCTGGTCAGCAAGCTAGAGAGACTGGAGTCCTCATCAGGTAAATACCACTATACTTCAAATCGGACACATACTGTACATTAGCACTGATTACAGAGGCGTTATACATTAACCAGTCTGTCTTACGTAGACATAAACTGAGCGATCAACCATCAGCATCTGCACAGATCAATGATTTTAGCTCAAGCTCTGTCACACCAGAATTACAGATGCATAGCAGCATAGGAGCAATAGATACTTTTTTTTATAAAGAAATCTATAGTCATTTGCATAAACAACTCTCTGCTATCTGATTATATAATGCCTTTATCATTCCTTGTGTTTATGCGATGCAATATTAATAAAGCAATTCTATACAGGCATTTTAGAGGTGCTTCACTGTATCCTAATCGAGAGTCCAGAATCTCTGAACATCATCCAGAAGGCCCACATCAAATCCATTATTTCTCTGCTGTACAAGCATGGACGCAACCACAAGGTCAGCATTTGCTGTTTCTACACACACACACAAACACAGATGAGTGTGGAATATAAAGGATGTTGCTGGCCATCCAAAGCCTTAAGATGGAAACTAATACCTGCCACCGTGAATACTATGAATATTATATGAAGAGCTGAAAATGCAGTTTTTTCCAGTTCTGTATATAAACCCTTATATCTATCTTCCATTTAGTGTACATGTGTTTATTTCTGTATTATAGAGAGACACAGACTATCACAGACAAGGAAGATCCTTCAGAATTCATTCTAGAAACAGATTTTTTAATTTTTATCTGTAACATTAGAAATGTCTTTAACTTTTGATTAGTGTACAGTAACTTTCCTGACCTAAAACGTTTGAAAGGTGAAGGTAGTATGACCATTTGTGCTCATTTTCCTGGACAGAATTTCTAAACTGCCTAAAATGGCTAGGGTTTAGATTTGTTTTCCTATTGTTTTTCTATTGCTAAAGGTACTGACTGAAAAGTAGTTTGACCAATGGTGTGCAGGCATTGTATATAATCCACCAAATCATGATTTGAGAAGTTGGGATTTACAGAGAACGGTCAAAGCAATGCAAATATGTGTATATAATGTACTGTACCAAGACTGTAGAGCATTTCAATAGGAAAACAAAGCCAAATCTTGGACATTTGAGACATTGTCTTAAAAAAAGAGGACATATGGCCACCCTAGTTTTCATGGTGCAAACATTCAGACATTTTAACAAGGGGCAGGTGTTTGCTGATGTAGACCCTTGCTACTTGACTTGAGAATTCCTCGATCTTATAAAATGTGTGTCATGCAAACTCGTAAATACATTTTAGGAGCTGCACAGCATGTTATGATAGCAAACACTCTAAAGTATGCACTTGAGAATATGCAGGCACAAGACTAGAAAGTTGTGAATAGGGGAATATGCAGTATAAATTTAGTTTAAAGCAATAAAACCACTGCATTATTACAGTGCCTCCTGTACTCCCTTACAGATTTTAGATGTTCTCTGTTCCCTGTGTGTCTGCAATGGTGTGGCTGTGAGAGCCAATCAGAACTTCATCTGTGACCACCTGCTTCCCAGGAGAGACCTGCTGCTCCAGACACGACTGATCAATGATGTCCAAAGGTAGACAACCACAAACACAGTTTTCTAAATCAGAATGTTTGTTTTTCACTAAAATTACACTACTGTTCAAAAGTTTGGGGGCGGTAAGTTATTAAAATATTTGTGAAAATTGTCTTATGCTAACTAAGGTAGCATTTATTTAATTTACAAATCCTAATTACTCAAAGAATGTAATATATTACTTATTACTAGTTATTAAGGCTGGGCATCTTTCAAAAATGTCAATACCTTGACTTCGATACAGGTTCCTGAAATATATGTTTTTCGATACCAATTTTAGTAAATCAATTTTCAGAAGATTACATTATCAAAAAAAAATTCTTTTTATAACTTTCTTTTTTTAACTGAAAAACTTTATTTTTTAGCTTGTTGATGTTTATACAGACTCGAATACTCATCTCTTGAGCCACTGCACAGAAATGAAATGTAACGAACACAATAAATCAGTGCAAATAGTTTTAAGTTTACACATCTGTTAGGCTGCATTTACAATAGTGCGTGTTCATTTTAAAATGCATCGCTCAGACAGAATCATCATTTCCATTCCTTTTTCCACTGATCTACTGATGAGCTTTCAGCACTGTCTGCCTGTGTTCTCTCTTTCATGATCGCTGCTCTGAATCAGAGGTAATTACATATTTCAGCAACATAACATGGCCAAAACACACATTAGATGGCAATCGGAAGTAATTACAAACACTCGATGGTGGTTTAAAGTGATTTTTGAGTAAAAGTGGAATATAAATTTTATTTATTGTGTTAAGTAGCTTGATGCTACTCTGTGCATGAATGGTCACGTAACACACACTTTCGGTCCTATAGTATGAATGAACAGACATCTGCATATGTTCGGAACTCCACGCATCTCCCGCCCTAATCTCAAATGGAAATGAATGACTTACAAGTCTGTCGCTTGTAGTTTTGTGAGATAGTAATACAATACAAAATTACAAATAGAATTAAATAAAATTAAATTTTTTCAATTAACCTGGCAGTCACTGTCAACACACAAACCTTCTTAATGGATTTTTTTTGTGTGTGCTAAATTTGCAAAAAATTGTATGTATTTGATTTATTTTAATAATGAATTGAATTTATTTTTCTGTAATTCAAATGTTTATTTACAGTATGAGACCCAACATCTTCCTGGGCATGAGTGAGGGCTCGGCACAGTATAAGAAATGGTACTTTGAGCTGATCATCGATCAAGTAGACCACTATGTGACCAGTGAACCCACCCACCTTCGTGTTGGCTGGGCCACCACCAAAGGCTACGCCCCCTATCCTGGGGGTGGAGAGGGCTGGGGAGGAAACGGTGTGGGTGATGATCTTTACTCCTATGGTTTTGACGGGCTTCATCTGTGGTCAGGTACTTTTAAGGCTGTTTTACCCATGTTCCTCACTGCCTGATCTAATATGTCATTCTGAAAAATGCATATATGAACATGACTTCATCTAAATAATTTCCGATACTCTTGTTTGACAGTAGTATTCACAAAAATCTACTAAACTGTTATGCTCTTCACATCTGATAGGCCGAATCCCACGGGCCGTGGCCTCTATAAACCAGCACTTGCTGAATTCAGATGATGTTGTGAGCTGTTGTCTTGATCTCGGAGCCCCTAGCATGTCTTTCCGAATCAACGGTCAGCCTGTTCAAGGCATGTTTGAAGACTTCAACGTAGATGGCTTCTTCTTTCCCGTCGTCAGTTTCTCTGCAGGGGTCAAGTGAGTTTCTCTAATATAAAGTACCCTACATGGAGTAAGAGTTATACATATATAGCAAGAAGGAATATGGTTAGATTTAGCATACATATATTTTAATATTAATGAGGACAACATTCTGTAGCAATCTTTTAACGTGTTTTTCTACAGTTTTCACTTTGAGGGTAGCACGTCTTCAGTGATTGTACAGGAGTTGTGCTATGTGACAAATGAACCCTTTCTTCTTTTTTGCGCTGTATCCGCCCTAAAGCACTTTATGTTCAATCAACAGAGACAGGCCATTACTCACTTGACTTCTCAACCAACTCCAAACAAATTAAGTAGCACCAAGACATTTTTTGGACAACCCAGTGTTGCTATTAGGATTAATCAAGTAATTGATCAAGAGTTTAAATGCCTTTTTCATGTTTTTTTTTTTCCTCAAGGGTCCGTTTCTTGTTGGGTGGACGCCATGGAGACTTTAAGTTCCTTCCTCCAGCAGGCTATGCACCATGTTATGAAGCCTTGCTCCCCAAAGAAAAGATGCGTGTGGAGCCTGTGAAGGAGTATAAAAGAGACCTGGAGGGAGTGAGAAATCTGCTGGGCACCACAGAGTTCCTGTCCCAGGCTTCCTTCATTCCCGTTCCTGTTGACACCAGCCAGGTGATATGATATCAGTAACTCACAGTAATTCACTGTGTTTTTACACTCTATTCTACCTGTTCTTCCATGGCAGCATAATTAATCCAAATTTTATCAAATATTGCGATATGGCTATAATATACAGTGATTTATAATTATAAAAAAAAGAAAAGAAAATGTATAATTATTATTTTATAGTGAAAAATATTATTTCTTGTTTTGTTTACAATTTTTATATTATGATAATTATTATCATTGTTACTACTATTATTTTTTTTACAATGAAATATTACAAAAGTAATAATTCTTATATTGCCATGGCAGCATAATTAATTCAAACTTAATCAAAGATTGCTATTTTGCTATGGTATACAGCTGCACTGTAAAATAATAATATTTATAATAATATTTCATATTTTATTAAAATAATATTTCTAATTTATAATAATTATTATTATTAAAACTTGATAGTGTTTATTTTAAAATTAAATATTTAAAAAGTATTCTTATATTGTTTACAATTTTTAATAACTCTTGTACTGTTATTTGATTTGTGCTGTTCAAATCTTAAATATTATATGAAGGTTTGCATTTGTTCTTATTTTATTGTCCTGTAATACAGATTGTCCTGCCTCCACATCTTGAAAATGTGCGGGACAAGTTAGCTGAGAACATCCATGAGCTCTGGGGCATGAACAAAATAGAGCTTGGCTGGATGTATGGCAAGGTAAGAAAACATTTAAGAGACACTATAAAAATACTTACCAGCATGATCAGAGTTTCTCAGCAGAAACACGATCATCTCTGTATGACACAAGCACTGATGTCAGGATCATTACTGATGTGGGACTTTAACTCAGAGGAGGATAATTGAAAATGTCAACCTAAATTGAGAGTCCTTGGGCACAGCTTAAATGAATATTTAAGCATTCCAAGTAGCAACAGCAGATGGGGATGCAGATCTATTTTAAGGGCAAAAGGAAGCTACTTTGATCCGGTTTTATGCCTTCCACTGATCGCTGCATGAGATTAACTGCAGAAATTGCAGAGCACAATGGAAAATGACTCTGATGACAGAGCTTTGCAGTATCACAGTAGTTAAAACAACCTTAATGAGGAGCATGCTGTCCAAGAGCTTGCCAGAGAAATGAATTATGGTTGAGTGCTGCCGTTACTCCTGGGGTCGGATCTTAGCATTTATTAAGAACAAATATTTCAGAGACCCAGCTGGTCTCTGATTAATCAGATTTTAATTAGACTTAGCTGGCTCAAGGTGGCATTTTTGTGAGCATGTGGGGTTACAGGACAGGATCAGCTAGGCAAGAAAAACTCTACTTGCATTCTGCCATCATTATTCAATCCTAAACGCTTTAGCATTCTCTCTCGCGTTACATCAATCTACTGTAGAGAGTTTTACGGGTCATGAAAGAGCGGTATTAGTTTGACTTAAATCATATCACTGCTCTTGCTGATTCATTCCTGTCACTCGCTAATTAATCAAATAACTGTGCAGAAATAGATCTAAGTTGAAACACTAGAATTTTAGATTTTAAAATGTAATCTGAAAAGCAAGCATTTCTTTTTATTATCAATATTAAAAGCAGTTGTGCTACTTAATATTTTTGTGGAAATATTTATTCATTGTGGTACATTTTTCAAGATTCTTTGATGATTAGATTATGTTCAAAAGAACAGCATTTATATGAAACATAAATCTTTTAGAAAGAAAATTATAAATGTCTTTACTGTCAGTTTTGATCATTTTGATGCATCATTGCTCAAAAAACGATTAATTTACAATGTATTAATTGTTACATTTATTAATTTAGCAAATCTTGCTGTCCTCAAACTTTTTGGTACTGTACTGTATTTTATACATCAGCTAGTGTAAAAATTTGAAATCATTCTCCTAGCAAATATAAGATGCTAGTTTTCTGTGAGTTTTCTAAATGTTTTTACTTTCATAAATTTAGAATGTATCACATTTTGTTATTCATTGTACAGTGATTTGCTGGTATTTTGATAATATTTGCTTTTTATCAGGTCCGGGATGACAACAAGAGACAGCACCCTTGTCTTGTTGACTTTTCTAAACTGCCAGAAACAGAAAAGAATTATAACCTGCAGATGTCAACTGAAACTTTGAAGTGAGTATTACCGCAATGCCGTGCATATAAATGGCTGTAGATGAGGCCATTATTATTAAAATGCTTATGGTCATTAAATGTATGTCAGTAAATATTGATAAGCTGTGGCTGCAAAATTCATTTAATCCCTATAGACTCTCTAGACTCAGCAGTATTTCGATTGAAATTCATTAACCAGCTCAATGAGGTGTTGAACAGATTCATTTCTTTTGATAAATACTGTAATGCAGTACTTGTCAATTTCCTCAGTTTTCTAAAAGTTATTTAATTTCAGGACCCTACTTGCTTTGGGATGCCATGTTGCACAAGTCAACCTAAATGCTGAAGACGACCTGAAAAAAATGAAACTCCCCAAGAAGTAAAACCAAAATGAAAATCTTTCTGTTTCAACTATCTGCCTAAATGAAGTTTGACTGACAAGTTTTAGTACTGTGAAATGTTTGACCTTTTCTCATTTATATCCTCCTTTTTAAAGCTACATGATGGCGAATGGTTATAAACCTACACCACTAGACCTTTCTGATGTGAAACTGACACCTGGTCAAGAGGTTCTAGTTGATAAATTGGCTGAAAATGCTCACAATGTTTGGGCCAAAGATCGCATCAAACAAGGATGGACCTATGGCATTCAGCAGGTAACAATGTCTTGTTTAATATTCATAAGATATGACATTGGATTTGTCCGTTTTCCTGAAGTGCATTGACAAACCTGTTAAGAATGACAATGAAAAAGTCAATTAAGTTGTGTAACATAATTACTTTTGCATTTTATTCAAAGGATTTGAAAAACCGTCGTAATCCACGGCTGGTGCCATATGCTTTATTAGACGAACGCACTAAGAAATCAAACAGAGACAGTCTTCGAGAGGCCATCCGTACTCTGGTTGGATATGGCTATTTTATTGACCCACCTGATCAAGAGAGTGAGTTTTAATGTTTTTACTATTCAGTGACTATATATATATAGTTTGTCTTGATCATAACTTTCCCATTTTTTTCCATTCTGTAGCTGCTCACAATATAGAGAAGGAGGGCATTGAATCCATCCGTCTCTTCCGTGTGGAGAAGACCTATGCTGTAAAGACAGGGAAGTGGTATTTTGAGTTTGAGGCGCTCACTGGAGGTGACATGCGGGTGGGCTGGGCACGGCCCGGATGCAGACCTGATGTAGAACTGGGACTAGATGACCAGTCCTTTGTCTTTGATGGCTTCAGGGTAATTATCTGATACTGGCACTGTTTTATTTTTGTTTCTGGCACAAGCTAAGCAAACAATGGAGTTCAAAACATTTTCAATCTGTCAACACATTCAGAATATATAGAACAAAGCAGAAGAATATTCTGATGAATCTAACTAGTTTGAAATCTTATATTCTGTCACAAGACTACCTTGCTAATATTGTTTTAGTCGAGGAGTAATGATTTGAAAGGCTTCTAAAAATCACTCCCAGGGCCGCCGAGTTCATATGGGCAGTCATTTCTTTGGGAGGACGTGGACTAAAGGAGATGTGGTGGGCTGCATGATCAACATGGAGGACAAATCCATGATATTCACCCTGAATGGAGAGATCATAATCACCAACAAGGGCTCTGAGCTCTGCTTTGCTGACTTTGAAACTGAAGATGGTAAACAGACAATAATCATCATAAGCACAAAGGATCTGTAATGTATTACTGTATATATATGCACATCACTTATTATAAGAATGAAAAGTAAAAGAAGGAGGCATAGATGGTTTTTTGTTGTTGAAGTAATTGGTCATCAAAATTTCAGCTCGATTTTTTTAAGACATGCTTTGAACTGATACACACTGACCTTTGTCACCATAGGATTCATCCCAGTGTGCAGCCTGGGTCTTTCCCAAATTGGCCGCATGAATTTAGGAAAAGACGCTAGTACTTTTAAGTACTACACTATGTTTGGCCTTCAAGAGGGCTTTGAACCCTTTGCTGTTAACATGAATCGAGAAGTCACCATGTGGTTCAGCAAACGCCTACCTACATTTGTTAATGTACCGGAGGACCACCCCCATATTGAGGTACAAACAGATGTGCTGAATTATACCTTTTCACTCTCTTGGAAAATGCTGGAGAAAATACTGGTGGATTCTTTAAACTGCATCCGTTTTGCATTTAGGTTACTAGAATAGATGGGACTGTGGACACACCTCCTTGTCTAAAGGTGACACACAAGACATATGGGACCCAGACCAGCAATGACGACATGGTCTGCTGTCGTCTAAGCATGCCTGTTGAATTCCACTCTGGCCCTCGTAAGATCACTGATATCAATGAGGTGATTGCTGAGGACCAAAGAGCCAAGAAGGATGATGGAGGCAAGACTGATTATTGCAGCATTACAAAGGTAAAAATATTTGACATCTTGTTAATGCTAATCAATGTTGACTTATACATTGAGAATAATGAAAGAACCTTATTATTGTACTCATTTGACTTTTGATGTACTTGTGCTTAAGTACTTCTACTCTGTGAGAGTGTTTGCTGGACAAGATCCATCATCTGTTTGGGTGGGCTGGGTGACACCAGACTATCACTACTATAGCAAGCACTTCAGCCTCAGCACAGTTCGCACTGTCACTGTAACGCTGGGAGACGAGCGGGGACGTGTTCACGAGAGGTCGGTTCAAAAGACTGGTTCACACTTCCAAAAGAAACCCATTATTTCAGACCACTGTTGTTTTCACACAGCCTTTTTCGTATATCCCAGACGTATTGGAAATTTCCCCTGATTGAATTGTGTGTTGTCTTTTTGTCATCTCTTTTAACTCAGTGTGAGGAGGAGTAATTGTTACATGGTCTGCGCTGGGGATGTTGTCAGCGGCTCCCCAGGCCGTAGTAACACTGATCTGGAGATAGGCTGCTCCATTGATCTGGCCTCAGGCCTGGTCTCATTCACTGCAAATGGCAGAGATCTGCCTACTGCATACCAGGTAATCTCAGCTCCTAACGTTTAACAAAATAAGATACAATACCATTGCTAGTAAATAAATCATACTCAGTAGACTAAATATTAGCCCGTTAGTATCGAATCATAATGCAAAGCTTACATACTTCAATTCACTTTACAATTTCAGGGTTTTTAAGTTGACGATTAATGCTTCTAAGGCTTCCTAGAGGAGATAATAAAATAAGTGACAATGCCGTTATGCTTCTTATTATAGTGGTGACAAAAGTCTGAAGTTTAAATCCTAGAGAAACTTCAACTTTTTCTTATTAAAATTAAGTTTAAGTAGATCTATTATAATTGCAAATGAGGATTTCAGTGGCACAATTGCAGCCAGTTTGTTGTTTAATGTGCAGTTGTTTTGTACTAATGTATCACAATGTGTAGCGTTACCCAGTAAAATAATGGAACAATGGAATAAATGCAAAAAACCAAGAGGTGACAAAATAGATGTGTCCCAAATTTTTTTTTTTTTTTTGATTAGGTTAAGTACTTACAAAAAGTATGTTCTCTATATTGTTAATGTGTTTAATATGAATGCATTCTGGATGTATCAGACATATGTACTACTCTTTTCACATAATATAGTGTAGTAGTATAGTAGGGACTCATATGTTTTTTTTTGGATGCAGCCAATATGCCATCACTTAATGCATTTTTAGTACATTCCAGTTTGATTTTCTTTTTAAAAGTTGGCTCAATGTAAAGGGATTTATTTAAATGAAAAATATTTGGAATGTAATTCCAAACTTTGGGGAAGTGTTTTTTTAATGAATCTCTGTGCTTTTCTAGTCTTAGTTTGCCTCAGGCTCTGATTTTCGAAGGAGACTTACAACAGCAAATATTTAAAAAGCTGTATCATGCCTGAGCAGTCTGGATTTACATTAATCCTAAGTAGTGTGCAACACTAGGTTGTCCAAGTAAAGCAAGTAAACTTGTCAGAATAGACTTCATGTGCTTTCTACTGCCTTCTTTTAGGTTGAGCCTAACACTAAGCTCTTCCCTGCTGTGTTTGTTCAACCCACAAGTCCAAACCTCTTCCAGTTTGAGTTTCCTAAAATCCCAGTAAGTATTATTAATGTTTTCAAGTTCCTCCATTTCACACATTATAATTCACTGACATGATCTGCATCAATCCTCACACAGGATGCAATGCCCCTGTCTTCAGCCATCTTTAAGAGTTTACAAAGAAACCCAGAGCCCCAGTGTCCTCCTCGGCTGGATGTGCAGACAATAGTGTCCGTGTTGTGGAGCAGAATGCCCAACACCTTCCTGTCGGTGGAGACGGCCCGTGTCAGTGAGAGGCATGGCTGGGTGGTGCAGTGTCTGGAGCCCCTGCAGATGATGGCTGTTCATATCCCAGAGGAGAACAGGTGATGCATTACTCATACACACTGTTTTCCAAATGCAATGCCTGTCAACTTTGTATTCCTGGGAATGTGACCTTTCATTGAAATAAAACCCCTTAAGTGCTCTTTTGGCTTTAATGTCAGCTGGCTTGAATGAAGATCTTAACCTTTTTCCTGTTTGCCACTGCCTTAGGTGTATCGATATCATGGAACTATCAGAAAACGAAGATCTACGCCAATTCCACTATCACACTTTAAAGCTCTTCTGCGCCCTTTGTGCATTGGGCAATACTCGCGTTGCTCACGCCCTCTGTAGCCATCTTGACCAATCACAGCTCCTGTATACCATTGATAACCAGTACCTGTCCGGTCAACTGCGTGAAGGCTTTTACGATGTCCTCATCAGCATTCACCTGGAGACGAGCAAAGAGGCCCATCTCATGATGAACAATGAGTTTATAATACCAGTAACAGATGAGACGAGGAGCATCCGCCTCTTCCCTGACGACTCTAAGCGTCACTCTCTTCCTGGTGTAGGCTTGAGCACTTCACTGACCACTCGCCTCAACTTCTCCCCTCCGTATTTCATTACCCCCAAGCGCGATCAGCTTCTCTTCAGCCCTCAGATCCCTCTGGGTATCCTGAAGGAGAAAGCCATCAGTATGCTTACGGAAGCTGTGCAGGGCGGAGGCGCCCACATTCGAGATCCTGTAGGCGGAAGCGTTGAGTATCAGTTCGTGCCCATTCTCAAGCTGATTGGCACCCTGCTGATAATGGGTGCGATGACCAGCGATGAGGTGAGGACCATCCTGCTTCTCATTGACCCTGTTGTGTTTGGGGATGGGAAGGAGGAGGAGGAGCAAACTGCAGTGGCTGAATTGGGAGCGGAGAAAGAGGAGGCCGCCAGTAATGAAGAGAAGGCTGTGGAGGCAGGGGAGGAGGAGAGTAAAGAGGCCAAGCTGTCTCCCAAAGGTCTTCTAGAGAAAAGTTTGCCTGAGTCAGTCAAACGGCAGGTGAGTTACTTGTTATCTTGTTCATTATGGCCTGTTGTTCGCATTCATATTACTTTACAATTAAGGTCCACATTGTGGTTAACAAGTTGTTTACAAGCTCTTCAGTGATTGAAGGATACTTGCTCTTGACTTGAGACAGAAATGTAATTTATTTTATTCAATTATTATGTAATTGTGTGATACAGCAGTCAGGTGGTACAAGTCTGAGTTAACAAATTGTAATTACAAAATTACACGAAATAAATAATATGCCAGTTGCCAGTTGCCAGTTGCATTTGCATGAGATATTTACATGGTTCTTGTGCATTTAACCAAGGTGAGTGAGTATGAATGAGTATAGGAATTACACAATCTTCCTGTGGAGGTGTATATTTCCATTTTTTAGGCCTCAACTGTACCTCTAAAATAATTTGACTGAGATACTGTATATGCATTCAAATGAAGTGAGATTTTGTGTGGTTGTGCAGATGTGTGAACTGCTGCACTATTTCTGTGACTGTGAGCTGAAGCAGCGCATTGAGGCTATAGTGGCCTTCTCAGATGATTTTGTGTCCAAGCTGCAATTCAATCAGAAGTTCCGTTACAATGAGTTGATGCTAGCCCTCAACATGTCAGCTGCTGTAACTGCCAAGAAGACAAGAGAGTTCCGTTCACCTCCTCAAGAGCAGGTAAGCCATCTTCATAGACTCATATAAAGCCTCATTCTTCATAGATCTCAGAATGTCCAGAAAAGTCCTTTAATGACACTTGAACACTTGAATGAAAGACATCAAAACCATCCCATTGTCTTCAGCAAATGTAGCTCATAATGTGTTCACTTTTCCTGTTGTATAATTCCAAATACTTTATATTTGGTTTTATTATACAAAATTAACACATTTTGTTGACAGAAGATTGCTCCTCCTGCTGTCGCCATGTAACTGCTAATTTCTGAATGCAAACTGCATCATCGTGAATGGGAGTGAGAAAATAAACACCTTGGCATCACAACAGATTTTCAGCTTTTAACTCAAGGTGTACAGCAGTATTACTGATAAACCCATGCCAAGGTCTTGAATGATTGTCTTTTGATTTGTGCTTAGCACAGCTCCAGGCCTCAGAGTCAGAGTGGACTTTTTTGGTAACTGAAAAGAATGCGGAAATAAACTGGTTTGTCTCTGTAACCAGGGCAACAGAAAGGTATTTTACAGATACAGCTGATTTCCATGAGAATGTTACATTACTTCTGTCAAAGGTTAGGCTTATGAAATCTGTATTTCATAATCCATCATATTTAAAAAAAGATTTCAGATTACTTCTAAGTTTTGGTTGTGGTGAAGTGATGTTTCCCCTCCCCCCTGAAGCAGCATATATATTTTTAATTGCAGATAAACATGTTGTTGAACTTCAGTGCGGGTGATGATTGCACCTGCCCTGAGGAGCTGCAAGAGGAGCTTCAGAGCTTCCATGATGACCTGCGACTACATTGTGGTATATATTTATCCATTCTTTCCATTGTTTACCTGCATTCTCAACCTATTTCTCTCTATGTAACTGTACTCAGTTTAAAAAGTCAACTCATTTTCAAATTCTACATCATATAATCTTGTGATGTTCTTTCAGTTTCATTTAGTTGTAATTATACTTCCTTAAATGCAAGTTTAAATTACAAATCTACAGCCTGTTTTACCACAATTCAAATTCAAGGGTTTTAAAGGCATAATTAATTCAGTTCTGAATGGTGCACAACCCTGATATCATGAATTGTCATTTGCTGCACAAATAATCAGAAGATGCAGATACAGTTTTCATTTTTGTGTATATACACAGGAATCCCTATGGAAGAGGAAGAGGAGGAACAGGACACATCTCTTAAAGGCCGCCTAATGTCCATGGTATACAAGATTAAAGGTCGTCCCCAAAAAACTGAGGAAAAACCAACAGAGCAAGAACAGGCTGCTCCTAGTAAGGCTTGTTAAAAATAGATTCTGTAAACGTTTTATATTTCATAGTGTTTCATTATACCTTTGTTCCGCTGTACCTGGATCAAAAAAAGACTATATCCTGAGGGCCAGAACATTCTAAACCAAGCTATGGTTTAGAACGACATTTCTAGCAACATTACATGCACTACAGATATTGTTTTTTTAAAGTATATTTTTAGTATATTTAGTATATTTTAGTAAAGAGTAAATAATAAATGGCTTATGATCAGAAACATTGTTTGTACTGTGTTTGTTTTATAAACCCTCTGAAATAAAAAGCAAGTCAGTACTGTGCTCCAAATCAGCATAAAAGGGTATTAAGGTGGCAAGGATATTAGCATTGACTTAAATCATGTTACCAGCCATGTGTAGACAGTACGTATTAAAATGGATGTAAATTGCAGATGTTGGATAAAAGCGCCAGTCCTGCACTCTCTCTTGATGAGAGAAGTATGTGATTAGAGCAGCTATTCTAAGAACAGCAAACAGGGGCAATTTGTGAAAAGAAAATATTAATAGATGTAACGACATACACTAATGGTCCTAACACATGACTAGAGCACGGGGTCTGAAATCTCTTCTACATGGAGGGCCATTTTTAATTTAATATTAGTAATCACGGTTCCATATCACCCTAATTAATTTATTAATATTAGTATACTTTATGCAGTATAATACAATACACCAGTTCAACAGTTAAAGCATAAGTAAGCATTATATTGCAAAGATCTAATTAAAAATGAAAAAACAAACCATGCAAATACATTTTTATCCAAGTCTGTCTGCTATTGTCTTCTCCAGCGAACCTGAAGGAGCTGATATCTCAGACTATGGTTACTTGGGCTCAGGAGTGCAAGATCCAAGACCCGGCACTGGTCCGCAGCATGTTCAGCCTTTTGAGAAGGCAGTATGATGGCATCGGTGAGCTGCTCAGGGCCTTGAGGAAGAGCTACACCGTCAGTGCCAAGTCTGTAGGGGACGCGATAAACCTGCTGGCCTCGCTGGGCCAGATCCGTTCACTACTTAGCGTCCGCATGGGGGAAGAGGAAGGCCAGCTTATGATCGATGGCCTGGGGTAAAATTTCATCTTCCATTCTTTAAGAAGTTTACATCCTACTATACATTTAGATTGCCCTTGCCATCATCTAACACTCACTTACTCTCCCACTTCCTGTTTTGTTTTACATTTATTTGGACAAAATAGTACAGAATTTGCAAATCAACCATCATCTTTGCCAGATCACATTAGCCAGATTTTTTATATCAAAGCATCCCTTCACTGTACAGCTACATCCTATAAAGTGTTTGTCTTATTCTTGCACTCAGGGACATCATGAACAACAAAGTGTTTTACCAGCATCCAAATCTGATGCGTGTTCTTGGCATGCATGAGACAGTAATGGAGGTCATGGTCAATGTGCTGGGAGGAGGCAAGGATAAGGTACTTTTTTTTTAGCCATACTGCCCCAAAAGGTGCTTTTCTGGCGTGGGATGCTCTGGTTATGTTCAGTTTATGTAATTTATTATATCCTGATCGTGTGACTTCAGTTGTAATGCACATGCTTAATAAGTTTCTTCTGTCCATTTTATCAACTTATAGTTGTTCCTCTTGTATACCACTTTGGATAATCATTTGCTGAATGCATAAATGTAAATGTTTAGACTTCAGATAATATTGTTTATGATTATAATAAGACCCCATGATTCAGTTAGACACTTGTGCGTCCAGGCCAAACCTTAGCCAAACCTTCTTAAACTAAACACGATATCTAGAGGGATAACACGTAGTCCATAGGAATATACACCATAATACCTTCTTATGTATTTGGGGTGGCAATAGGGCGAACGCTAAGACAAGAACAGAAGGAATGGATCGCTTCTCATGCCAGTCCTTTTTGGGGTTTGTCAAGAGTCTGAGATGTGAATTAATACCACTGACTATGCCAGATATGACACTGCCACAGTGTCTCTCATTTCTGCTTGGCAGCCTCATTAAAGAGCCCTCACGCAAAGTGACGTGGGTTGCAGACATTAAGGGTGACCATATTCCCTGCTCAGATGAAGTACAAAACATATTTGCTTGTATTTGCCTTGCGTCTCATATTTCAGTCTGGTTTAGCTGTCTGGGGGGGGTTCTTTCGATATCTGGAGTATGTTACATTACACACATTTAGTAGCCGTGTGAGGGCATGCATGCGAAAAAGTTGAACGATTAATTTGAAGTGTGAAGGAAACGATCTCCGTCTGTGCAGAGGTGAAATGAATGCTGTTTTTAACTCTCAGGAGATTGCCTTCCCCAAGATGGTGGCCAGCTGTTGTCGCTTCCTCTGCTACTTCTGTCGCATCAGTCGTCAGAACCAGAAGGCTATGTTTGACCACCTGAGCTACCTCCTGGAGAACAGCAGCGTGGGGCTGGGTAATCATACACACACACACACACACACACACACACGCACACACACACACTGTGTATGTGTTGCCATGTCCACTTATTAAAGCGAAAAAAGGGGTATTAAGGTATCATTTTACAACCACAATCACGTATTTCAGCTTGCAGTGCTAGCTGTTGGCACAAAAATGAGATATACAATGCTGATGACAGCAACTCAAAGGGGAGTGGCAAATGTTGTGTTACTGTACATACCCAATAAAAATTGGGTAGTTACAACTCTGTGTTTGGTCTCCAGAGCACAATAAAGGTCTCTAATAGCAGTTATGAAATATCCCCACCTGCTGTTTGAGCCACACAATGCTAATTATTATTAATCACTGTAGTTTGTTTGTCCTTAGCTCCTGTTTTTATTTATTATTTCCCTATTCTTTCCATATAAGTCTTATATGCTCACTGACACTACATTTATTTGATACGAATGTACAGTAAAACAGTAATATTGTAAAATATTGCTACAATTGAAAATAGCTTTTTTTCTGTTTTAATATATTTTAAAATGTAATTTATTCCTGAGACTGCAAAGTTGAATTTTCAGAAAGCATTACCGGTACTTCAGCCACATGCTCCCTTTAAAAAAAGGAACTCTTTTATAACGTTATTATTTATTTTACTGTCACTTTAAAACCTTTAAAATCTTTTCTTTAAAACAAACCTTATCCTTAAACCATAAACACTTCCCTTCTAACAAAACTTACGTTGTTGAATAATAGCTTGTGCAGCTGAGAGCACCTGAATCTGCAGGGGTCGTTTCCTATAACAGCACATTAATGAGCAGCTGAGAGCCCACTTACCCCTTTATAGGCCTTATCACCCCCAGATCAATGACAGGACAGATCAGATCAGATCAGATGAAGATCTACAGATGTACAATTTTATGTTAACATTTATTCATGTTGCATATATAGTATTATGCAGCTAAAGTGTTTGTTATTACGTTTTTTGTTAATACAAGCTTACCGACTGGTATGTGAAAAGCAGCAGAATTAGGTTGTAATCAGAAATCCATCCAAATATGCTGAAATGTATGGTTGTAAACAATAATTAATAAAAATGACACTTTATAATTGCTAAACTGTAGATATTTCAGAAAACTTTTCGATTTGCTTAGCATAATATGATAACATGGACAAGAGGATGAGAGACCTAATCGGAAAAAAGGAAAGCCTGCCATCTGTTGGTGATTTTGCCTTATTAAAAATCTGCTATCCCTGTTGGCCAAATGGAAATATGTTCCATATGTTCCACTTTGTTTCCTATTTCTCTAGCTTGCCCTGCGATGAGAGGCTCTACACCTTTAGATGTGGCTGCCTCCTCTGTGATGGACAACAACAGTTTAGCTCTGGCACTCGAGGAACCTGATCTTGAGAAGGTAACAGTTTAACAACAGTATAACATCATCTCTTCTCATAGGACAGCGCTTAGTAAGATTCTATAAAATTACATGGAATTTATATAGAAGAAAAACAAAAAAAAAAACAAAACAGTTTAGCCATACTAAATAAACTTTTGATGGTAAATTTAGGTAGAAAAGTTGAAAGAATATTTAGTAGAGCTTCATCGAATTAAAAAGCAGCATGGATCAAGCTATGGTAATTGATGTATTGTGTTGCACTGCCAAATAATGTTACTGGCTGAATGGTTGCCAGATAAATTTGGCTAATCCAATCTTTAGTGCCATTAGTTTCCTTTTGGATTCTGTCCATGTGTGTTTTCAGGTGGTGACATATCTGGCAGGCTGTGGCTTACAGAACTGCCCAATGCTCATTGCCAGGGGATACCCAGACATTGGCTGGAACCCAATCGAAGGAGAACGCTATTTATCCTTTCTACGGTTTGCTGTCTTTGTCAATGGTTAGTTTATTTGACCACAGAGATGAGTTTTCATGTCTTGTGTCTTGGTTAATGGAAAAGGACTTATATCATTATGTAAACATTATGTTATGTATCACTGCGTATGTTCTGGTCATCTCAGGTGAGAGTGTTGAAGAGAACGCTAATGTAGTGGTGAAGCTTTTGATCAGGCGTCCGGAGTGCTTTGGACCTGCTCTCAGAGGAGAAGGAGGGCAAGGTTTACTCGCGGCCATGAAGGAAGCCATCAAGATCTCAGAAGATCCTGCTTTAGACCTGCCTAAATTACCCGAGGGGGCTGCACCCATGTAAGTTCTTCCATCAGATCTACATTATTTGCCATTTTATGTTGGGTGAATTGAGTTGAAAGCCTGAGCTGTAGTTTGAGTTGTCCTACCACCTCAGGAATGAGCATGCATGACTTAAAATAAACATGTTCCCTCTTTGTTTTGACAGCATTGGAGAGGATGAAGAAGAGGAGGAGGTCGCCCACATGGGCAACTCTATTATGTCTTTCTACTCAGCCCTTATTGATCTTCTGGGCCGCTGTGCACCTGAGATGCATGTGAGTGCTCATTTCTGCCACATTTTATTGATTTACCAAGCTAGGGGCAAAACTTTCAGTTTGCATCACGATAGTGCTCTTGCATTGTACATTGCTTCACTTTAATATTATACCGATGCTGTTTTACAGCTTATAAACAAAGGCAAGGGCGAAGCACTGCGTATCCGTGCCATCCTCCGTTCCTTAGTTCCCACTAAAGATTTGGTGGGAATTATCAGTATTCCACTCAAAATGCCGGTCGTCAATAAAGGTTTGTACATGTCAGTAGATGCCTTTGAAAGTGTCTGAAGACATAATCTCTGAAACTCAGTATGTGCCTAAGATTGATTGATGCTATTACTCTTTTGACGTCATCTTCATCCCTTTGTGTCTCATTATCTGTGCTGCTTGTTCCGGAGTCATTACAACCCTAATGTCTTTTTGTTTTAACTCTCTCGTTTGCTTAGATGGCACTGTGACAGAGCCAGATATGAATGCCAGCTTCTGTCCGGAGCATAAGGCACCTATGGTGCTTTTCCTGGACCGTGTCTATGGTATTGACGATCAGAGCTTCTTGATGCACCTGCTGGAGGTGGGCTTCCTGCCAGACCTGCGAGCATCAGCCTCCTTGGACTCGGTAAGGGTGCTTTGCAGGGCAAAAAAAAGAAAAGTCACAGACATAAATTTATCATGCCTCGTGTGAAAAAGCCAAAAAGGTTCATGTGATGCCAACCGTTTAATATGGTGATTCAGCAGAGGCAAAAAGTGGATAGTGTATGAATATTGAAAAGAACCCATTTAATTTAGCTACAAATTAAGAGTTTATTTTGTGGTTTTGTATTATTAAAATTTTCTTTTTTATTTATTCACATTTAATCAATGTAAGCATTCAACTCATTTACACAATGATTTGTGTTTCTTGTTGTTTGTGCATCCATCAGGAGGTGCTCAGGACCACAGAGACAGCTCTGGCCATGAACCGCTACATTGGATCTGCAGTGCTTCCTCTGTTGACCCGCTGTGCTCATCTGTTCGCTCACACTGAGCACTATGCAACGCTCGTTGACTCTACGCTACACACCATCTATCGCCTCTCAAAGGGCCGATCACTCACCAAGGCCCAGAGAGATGCTATTGATGAATGTCTACTGGCCATTTGCATGTAAGAACCTCTTACATGGCTGGGTTGGTTTCTACAGCTCAGGAAATTAAAATGGCATTTTCGTACTATAGATTACCATACTATTTCCTTTTACGAAATTGCTGGAATGTAGGTTAGGTATCATCTGATGTTATTTATACTTTCTTTAGGCATCTGAGGCCATCAATGCTACAGCAACTTTTACGTCGTCTTGTGTTTGATGTTCCACAGCTTACAGAGTACTGCAAGATGCCCATTCAGGTGAGTTTAGTAAACAGTAAATACTGTATAAGTACACTACTATTCAAAAGTTTTTAAAATGTTTTTGTAAGAAAACTTTTTTTGTTCACCAAGGCTGCATTTATTTGATCAAAACTACTGTAAAACTGTAATATTGTGAAATATTATTACAATCTGAAATAACTTTTTTTTATTTTAATGTATTTATAGTATCATTTATTCCTGTGATAGCAAAGCCTTTAGAAACACAAATAAGTCTGAAACTGAAAGTTGTCAGTGTCACTGACAACTAATTATATCTTCAAGCAACGTTTTTTATTATTATTTATATATTTACATTTACATTTACATTTAATCATTTAGCAGACGCTTTTATCCAAAGCGACTTACAAATGAGAACAATAGAAGCAGTCAGGTCAACAAGAGAGCAACAACAGTATACAAGTGCCATGACAAGTCTCAGTTAGTCTAGTATAGAATGCGTAGGTATATATATATATATATTTTTTTTTTTAATTAAAAGACAAGAAAAGGAAAAGTGCTAGTGTTAGTTGGTTAAGTGCAGGCAAAAAAGATGAGTCTTTAGCTGTTTCTTGAAAATGAGTAAAGACTCAGCTGTACGAATTGAGATTGGGAGGTCATTCCACCAGCTCGGCACAGTCCAGGAAAAGGTCCGTGAGAGTGATTTTGAACTTCTTTGGGATGGCCCCACAAGGCGTCGATCACTTGCAGAGCGCAAACTTCTGGAGGGCACATAAGATTTAACCAATGAGTTTAGGTATGTTGGTGCCATGCCAGTGGTCGTCTTGTAGGCTAGCATCAGTACCTTGAATTTGATGCGAGCGGCTACTGGTAGCCAGTGTAACCTGATGAGGAGAGGAGTAACGTGAGCTTTTTTTGGCTCATTGAAGACAACCCTTGCTGCTGCATTCTGGATCAATTGCAGAGGCTTGACAGTACATGCAGGAAGGCCCGCCAGGAGAGCATTACAATAGTCCAGTATGGAGAGAACAAGAGCTTGGACAAGAAGTTGGGTTGCTTGCTCTGACAGGAAGGGTCTAATCTTCCTAATGTTGTATAAGACAAACCTGCAGGACCGGGTCGTTGTAGCAATGTGGTCTGTGAAGCTTAACTGATGATCCATCACAACTCCTAGGTTTCTAGCTGTCCTCGAAGGAGTAATGGTTGATGAGCCCAGCTGTATAGAGAAGTTGTGATGAAGCAATGGGTTAGCTGGAATCACCAGGAGTTCTGTCTTCGTAAGGTTAAGCTGAAGGTGATGGTCATTCATCCAGCTAGAGAATAAATTGATAAATATATTATTTATCAACGGTGAAAACAGTTGTGCTTCTTAATATCTCTGTGGAAATCCTGATAAATTATTTCAGGATTCTTTGATTAATAGAATGTTGAAAAGAACAGCGTTCAGTTAAAATAGAAATGTTTTGAAACTTTTACATTCACTTTTGCTCATTTGAATGCATCCTTACTAAATAAAAGAAATAATTTCTTTCAAAAAAACTAAAATACACTAAACCCAAATGGAAGTGTACAATTAATCCTTTTTACTATTTGGTTACATTATTAATTTGAATAAGGCCTCCAGATAAAAATTCCCTAAACAGTTGGGCAGTAAAATGGTGCATATTCATTATCATTCTTTTGAATGCAACACAACATATTTCTGTGGAAATTACTATGGAAATTCCAACTTATTCACCAAACTAAGCACTATTTTCATGATGCAATTATTGTGGTCTTTTAATGATATTAAAAAGATGTTTATCTACATTTGCTGTTGATCATGGCAGCAACAAAAATAAATAAATAAATAAATAAATTCAATATTCTTACTCTAGATAATGAGGGATATTTAACACAACCTGTTTTAAGAGTATAATTTAAAGTATTCTGATCTGTTTACTCTTGCAGCTGTTGACCAATCACTATGAGCAGAACTGGAAGTACTACTGTCTGCCAACAGGCCTGGGCAGCTACGGGATGGCATCAGAGGAGGAACTCCACCTCACCAAAAAACTCTTCTGGGGACTTTTTGATGCTCTTTCTCAAAAGGTACAAGTATGCTTCAGTATAAATCTGGGCTGTCTGTTAAGCAAACAATGTATTCAAATAAACAGTTGTTTTTTTATGCGAATAAGTAAAGCTGTTAAATTACCTAAAATGTTTTGTCTTTGTTCACTCAACCTCATGCCATTTCAAACCTGTATGACTTTCTTTTTAGAGATTGCTCTGTTATTTTTTTTTTTTTTTGTGCACACATCAGTGGTCACCAAAGTTGTTTGGTTACCAACAATTTCCAAAATATCTTTTGTGTTCCACAGGAGAAAGAAAGTCACACCGGTTTAGAAAGACACAAAGGATCGACAGAGTTTAAATGTTTGGGTTAATAGAAAATGTTTATATTTACTGCAAAAGCCCCCACATTAAGATCATTCGAAAACTATATTATTAAATTATATTGTTGTGACACAAACATTCATAGAATAGACTTGGAAGTCTGCAAAAGTCTGCATTTTGGTAAAATCTCTTACTATAGAAATAATGTATAATTAAAGGGGCATGATTATTTCTGTTCATTAATAATCAGATTATTTTTATACAATTTATTTTATTTTGATGTAAATGAAAACATATTTAACTAAGAACGTAATTTAATGATTAAAACACCAAACTGAAAGCACCACTATAAACTGTACAAACCTGACTCCATTGTCTGTTTCACAGAAATATGATGCAGAGCTTTTTAAAATGGCCATGCCATGTCTGAGTGCCATAGCTGGTGCCATACCACCTGATTATGTCGACTCCAGCCCAGGTTCCACATTAGTTAAGCAGGCCTCTATGGATGCACAAGGCAACTTCGACCCCCAGCCTATTAACACTGCGAAGTAAGTACCACTGAAATGCTGGCCATGAAACCACATGTAGAAATCCTTTCATTTGACCTTTCAGTGGACTTCACAACATAATCTTTGTCTTTTAGCATCTCGCTGCCTGAAAAGCTAGATTACATAGCAAGCAAGTTTGCTGAGCATTCCCATGAGAAATGGTCTTCTGAGAAGGTTAGACATTGTTAAAACTCATCCAATTAATCTCGATCTATTCTTCTGTTGAATTAGACAAAGCATGACTGCTTGTTTTATCTTGTATGGTGATAGATCGCTCTTGGCTGGAGTGCGGGAGATAAAGTAGACGACAAAGCTAAAACTCATCCACTTCTGAAAGCGTACAAAGCACTGAGTGAAAAGGTACACATAAAACCGGATCACATTCTTCCATATTGATTTTTGTCTCTAACACAAATGCCAGTTTCAAAGGATGAATTTTCATCTCTTTAAATTTGTCGCTTTGCACAGGAAAGGGAGACTTACCGCTATCCTGTGAAAGAGACTCTGAAGAGCATGTTGGCAATGGGATGGAACATTGAGAGGACCAAAGAAGGAGAGGCCATGTTCCAGCAAAGGGAAACAGAAAAACAGCGCAAGATATCAGAGTCCTCTCAGGTAATGTTAGACAGCAGGAAGGTGCTTAATTCTTTGTAGTGTCTGTCAACAAATCAAAGCATTTAGCACATTTTGTTGCCTCGTCTCCACTTTACAGGGTGAATTTAGTCCAGCCCCACAAGATTTGGAAAATGTTATTCTATCAAGAGAACTACAGGTAAGTGTGAATCGAATTGTTACAAACACTGCCTATTTCGGATATTAAAGTGTTACCCATATTTCATATGTTGTGTATTAAATCTGTATTTTCATTGAAATCATTTCAACAGGCAATGGTTGAAACAGTTGCAGAAAATTACCACAACATTTGGGCAAAGAAGAAGAAAAAGGAACTTGACAGTAAAGGTGAAGCTTTTTTTTTTTTTTTTAGTTTGGCTCAATCCTGTCTTAGCTGTCCCAGATGCATTGACTAACTGTGTGTTGTCAACAAAAGGAGGAGGAAGTCATCCATTGTTGGTACCGTACGACACACTGACAGCAAAAGAGAAGTACAGAGATCGAGAGAAGGCCCAAGAACTCTTTAAATTCCTGCAGGTCAATGGATATGCCATCAGCAGGTCAGTGTTCTCTTAAAAATATATTAGAAATTGTAATAATAATAATAATAGTGCTTCAATGTTTGTACCCTGTGTAATATAATATGTTTGACTTTCAGGAAATTATTGCTATTTTTGTATTACAAACAATTATGGTACTTTGTTAATTTCCAGTCTGGGTCTTAAAACAAATCCAGAACCACTATACCACAGGATGTTTGCATTAGTATGTGATCTCTTTATTAACGTTTTCCTGTGCATACGCAGGGGTCTGAAGGACATAGAGCAGGATTCCTCTTCTATGGAAAAGAGGATTGCCTATAAGTTCCTCAAGAGGCTCTTGAAATATGTAGATTCTGCACAGGAGTTTATCGCCCATCTTGGTGAGAAAAACTGATGAATATAACAGATTGATGGACTAATAACATATCAAGCTGAACAGTTGTTTTCTCTGCATAACTTTTTCAGAGGCTTTGGCTACCAGTGGGAAGACAGAAAAATCTCCTCATGATCAAGAGATCAAGTTCTTTGCTAAGGCAGTGTTCAGTTTTCAAGCAAACACTTTCTTACGCAGAAGTTTAATATTCCACCGAAGTTAAAGGCCAGTTCTTTTTTTCTTGATTGCTTACAATGCAGGTGCTGCTTCCCCTCATAGACCTGTACTTCAAGAACCACTGCTTGTACTTCCTGTCATCTCCCAGTATCAACCTGAGCAGCAGTGGCTATGCATCTAACAAAGAGAAGGAGATGATCACCAGGTGCTGCCAAATTATCCACAATATATAAATGCATACTGAAAAAATGTAATAATACTTAATGTGATAACTTTCAACATATAATAGTCTAAACATATTTATCCAGGATGTGTCAGAATCCCTATTCCTTCAGTGTATATACAGAATTCAGTGCAGACTTTTCAACTTTTCATGAGGTGGTACCTACATTTTAAGCCTTCAAGCTTGGAGTTCTCTGACATTTGTTTGCATATTCGGATGCAAGGATTGTTTTATGTACATTCATGCTAACTTGAATCATTCTTCCTTAGTCTATTCTGTAAGCTGGCAGCCCTTGTCAGACATAGAATATCACTCTTTGGTAAGACTTCTCAAGAGTATTCAAATGCTTTTTATAACTGAGCTTCATTTTGCCTGACGAATCTCATTCCACAACTTTAAGACTCTCTGTTCTTTCAGGAAGTGACTCCACCACCATGGTGAGCTGCTTGCACATCCTGTCACGCTCACTGGACTTCAGGTAGTGAGAAAATCTCAGTGCAGCCTGAATCATTGACCAGCTAACGATGGTTAATGCTTCAGTCGTTTTAAAATGATTCTGTTATGACCCGTAGGACTGTGATGAAGTCCGGCTCAGAGCTGGTGAAGGCTGGTGTCAGGACGTTCTTTGAGAATGCAGCAGAAGACCTGGAGAAGACACTGGAGAACTTGAAGTTGGGGAAGTTGGGTCAGTCACGCACCCAGATGAAGGGTGTTACCCAGATCATCAGCTACACCTCAGCGGCCCTGCTGCCCATCCTGACGGTTCTCTTTCAGCATATCACCCAACACCAGTTCGGAGCAGAGCTGCTATGTGAGTCAGGTGTTTTTTGACCTACAGTATGATGTTTGTTTTCATGAGTCGATTCTTAAAACATCTCATAATGAGAAACTTATGTAAAAAAAAGAATCATTAAATTGAGAATCTTCATTAAAATGAAACGTTTTTTTTATAATGACTTATCATCTCTTAATAATGAGGAATTAAGTTATTATTAAAAGAAAGTCTTGCATTAATATGAGATACTAAGTCATAATTGTCCTCAGTATTAATTATGGGAAGATACCTGTATGCTTAGTTATTATTGTGAGAAAACAATCTCAATTTAATGAGATGCTAAGCCATAATTATAAGGAAGTTTTTCATTATGCTGACTTCCAGAATTATATATTTTTCCAGAGTTTATATTTATTACTGAACTGCTACATAAATGGGATAAACAGGCAACAAGGAAACAGGAATTCTCAAAGAGAATTAATTAAAAAGTTTGTGTAAGCACACGTTTTGCAAGAGTTACTTTTTTCAATGTATTTGTATCCAAATTATCTCATATTTTTGTGAAAAGTACTAAAATAATATTTAATGTAAAGAACCAGAATCATTAGGAGATGGATCTCAATGCCTACTTCAATATGCCATATATTTCTCAAAAGAATTGTATTTGTATGTTTCAGTGGATGACATTCAGCTGTCCTGCTACCGCATCCTGACCAGCCTCTACTCTTTGGGCACTGGCAAGAACCTCTATGTGGAAAAGTACAAAAAAACTTCTTTTCTGAGGGAACTTTTGGTTTTGTTCTCTGTCTGTTTCTTCATGAAACTGAGACGATTATGTTGGGTTTTTACAGACAGCTTCCAGTTCTGGGTGAATGTTTATCCACACTGGTTGGAGCCATGCCTGTTGCCTTCCTGGAGCCCCACCTAAATATGCACAACCCTCAATCTGTCTTCAACACCAAGACACCAAGAGAACGAGCTAGTGAGTATATTCGGCAGGATCGGAGACTATTTGAAATCTTCGGGTGTTCGTTGAGAAACCATATAATGAAAATATGGTTCATTTGCAGCCAATCATAATAAGCAGATTGATCTTTTGATGACAGTGGCATTCTTTTTTTCTTTTTTTTTAAACGAAAAACATAATTTATTAAATTCACTGCCTTAATACTGAATAATTTTACAGTTTTGAGCATGCCAGACACTGTGGATGAGATGTGTCCTGAGATGCCTCATCTGGACGGCCTGATGAAGGACATTGGCGACATTTCTGAATCCGGAGCACGCTACACAGAGATGCCACAGGTCATTGAGGTCATGCTGCCCATGTTGTGTAACTATCTGTCTTATTGGTGGGCAAAAGGCCCAGAAAACTCCCCAGTTGATACCAATTGCTGCACAACTGTCACATCTGAGCATCTCAGCCTAATCCTGGGCAATATCCTTAAGATTCTCAATAACAACCTTGGAATTGAAAATGCCCCTTGGATGAAAAGACTTGCAGGTGAGGGAGAACTTGAACTGATAGTGATTAGCATGCTTTGATACAGGATGATTGCAATGCCTTCTCAAATATCTGTAAACTCTCTTCTATGTAGTATATAGCCAGCCTATCATTAGCAAGGCTAGCCCAGATCTTCTTAGAATGCATTTCCTGCCCACACTTGAGAAACTGAAGAAGAAAACAGTGAAGGTAGTGGCTGAAGAGGAGCTGCTGAGGGCTGAAAGCAGGGCAGACACTCAGGAAGCTGAACTGCAGATTCTGGATGAGTTTGCTGTTCTCTGCAGGGATCTGTATGCCTTCTATCCAATGCTCATTCGTTATGTAGACAACAACAGGTATTACACCGCGACCTGAAAGGAAACTGCTAAACAATTTTGATGGCAACTGCAAATACTTTAACCCAGTACATATGAAACTATTAAAGTTTAATTGCTGCTAAAAAGTGGTACAATCAACAGAGATAAGTTAATTGCACTTTTGTTCATAAGTTAATTTGACTTTTGACTAGATCCAAATGGTTGAAGGAGCCAGATTCGGATTCAACTGAACTTTTCAAAATGGTGTCAGAGATTTTCATCCTTTGGTGTAAATCTCACGTAAGTTCTCCGTATGTCTCCATCCAATATTTTCAAGAATTTGCAATTATTTCAAGATATCCAGAGCTTATTTCTGCTCTTTGTTCATAGAACTTTAAAAGGGAAGAGCAAAATTTTGTGGTGCAAAATGAAATTAACAACCTGGCGTTCCTCACTGGAGACAGCAAGACGAAGATGTCAAAGGTAAGTGTGATATTTAGTAATTGCTAGCTATAGGTAATTGGAGCTAAAGAGGAAATATCTTCAGTGTTAATGAAAACAAAAAGGCATTAGAATAGCTACAGCCATGTGTTTTATGTGTGATATATTGCTTTTTAAAAACCAGTCTGGAGGTCAGGACCAAGAGAGAAGAGGAAAAAGGAGAAGAGGAGAGTTGTACTCCATCCAGACTTCCCTTATCATAGCAGCTCACAAGAAGATGCTGCCCATTGGTCTGAACATGTGCACTCCTGGAGACCAGGAGCTCATTTCCCTTGCCAAGATCCGTTACAGTCTGGTGAGTGTGATCCTTGTTGCCTTAGATATGCTTTATTGGAGATCTACAGAACAAACCTCTTAACAATTTCCCCTCTTTAACAGAAAGACACAGATGATGAGGTTAAGGATTACCTGAGGAAGAACCTCCATCTTCAGGAGAAGGTCTGGAGAAACAAATCACAATGCTGAAGTATTAGCATACCTGACAACACACCCGTTTTTCCCGGGAGTCTCCTGTATTTCAGTCTCCTGTTTTTCCATCTCCCACACCCTTCCAGCTTTGTTTGAAACTCCCATAATTTGCGTGGCCCAAACCTCGTTATATGAAGGATCGCATCAATATATTATCCCAAGGTTGTCTAGTTGCCTGATCTTGTATGAAACACATCGTACTCACACAATCGATACATCATGCAAATTTCAACCCATTTGTGACCTCAACCTGGCAACCTAAAACCCAGTTGCGCTGTTGATGTTTGCACAGGTAGCATATGTGAGAATCAAGTGCAATGGGAGGAGAAGACTTGGGTGGTGCTCCGTCTCAAAAAAAAAAAGTCTATGCATGACCTGGTGTTTTATTCGTATCTGAAATGGAGTGCTAAACACTCTCATGCTGTTTATGTTTCATTCATAATCGGTTTACATATGGTTTATGTCTGTTTTTCAAGTAAATCCAGGTAATAAATAAAGTATCTGAATGATGCAGAGCATTTATAACATTAACCTACAGTATAGAAACTAAACAATATATTATCTGCCTTATTCTGTGATAAAAAAGTATATTGTATAAACAAATCAATCCAGTTAAAACAGATAAAAAAAAAAACGTACAATTAGACCCAAAAATCCCCCCCCCCCGCCCAACTACCACCACTGGAGGACTCACGGATTTTGCCGTCCAGGTATGCTTATTGGTGTTTCTTGTCCCATCGTAGTCAGCAGATCCAGCAGTGCAGTGGCAGGTGAATCTCTACAAAGATGTTGTGGTGAAGAGTGAGGGACCCCCAGACCCAGAACATAATGTGGAGAGAGTTCAGGCCATCTCCGCTGCTGTCTACCACCTTGATCAGGTACAGCAGGCATAAAAATGAAATCCACTCATGATATGTAATGTCATTTCCTCATCTGCCCACACTGTGTCAGCAAACTTATTAATTGGTTAACACTTCACAGTAAAGTTCAGTTTGTTAACTTTTGGTATCATGAACTAACAATGAGCAACACTTTTAAAATATGTATTAATCTTGGTTAATGTTCATTTCTACACATATGTTTTTAACATTTTATTTAGGGCTAAGAAAAATCATTAATTTATGTGATTAATATTTGTACATGTTAAAGATTTTTTTTCTTTATTTTCTCCACATCCTTTGGCTAGCATTACAGTATATGATCACGTTATCTGTGTTGTGTTCATGTTTTAGGTTCACTTAAATTAAAAATTAATTTATAAAAATATTTATATATAAACATTTATAAAAAAATATGTTATGACTTTTAAAAGTTATAATATTTTTAACGTTCTGTAATTGTTAATAAATTAAAAATAAAACCTATATAATGTGCCTGTAATTCATAGTTAGGCCTAGTTTGTAAAAATATGCCATTAAACAAATATATTTATTATATTTGTAATATATTTAATATATCCAATATTTATAATACTGAATTTATGTTGTTTCTACATCAGTTTGGAGATTCAATGTGAAAATATATTTATAATTACAAATCTTAATGTAATCTTAATTTATCAAGATTAATCACATAATAATTTTTTTTAAATTAATAAACACCTAGATTAATATATGTTTATTGTTAGTCAATGATACCTGATGATACCTGACCACTACTTCTGATAAAATAACAAATTGTGATTTATTTACCCAAAGATGTTACAGTATCTTGATCAGTCTTGTACTGCCTATTTTTGTCTTCAACAGCGAGTAGATGAATACATTTTACTTTATAACACTAGGAAATAAAACATTTATTTGTATAAAATTTTACATATATTTAACTCTCAGGTTGAACAGCCGCTGAGGAACAAGAAGATGGTGTTTCAAAAATTGCTGTCAAAGCAAAGAAAGCGTGCCGTGGTGGCCTGTTTCCGCATGGCACCACTCTACAACTTACCAAGGTATGTCCTTGGAAACCTTTAAATTAGAATTACAGCTTTGCAATATTCATTCACAGCATTCAGCTTTAAAATATACTGACTCAATAGGAACTTCTGAAAGTTTCCTTGATAGCTATTCCTTCCTTCCAAATGCACCTGAATGCATTCTATACTCCCTCTATCCTGTTTAAATGTGCTGCAAAGTGTTTTACTTGGTGCTTTTCCGTGCTCCTTTCTTCCTCCTCCTAAAACCTGTGCCTTTCTGTTGTCTCCATAACACACTTCAGATACAAAAATAATAATTACTTCCTGAATGGCTATCGGTACGTTTGGCTGGAAAAGGTGTACCATACCTCCAGCTTTGATCGTCTGTTCTCCATGCTAACGGTAATGTCAGACTAAGAGAACTCATGATCCCAACCTCCTCGTCCTCCTCATCCTCTTCCATTCTCCAAGCTAAGGGCTGAGCACAAGCATACAGTTAGCGCCACCACTCTGAATGGTCACCTTCGTTTTTTTCCGAGTCTCTTTGCTTTTATGTAGCGACGGGAAGTTTCAGGGTGGGTAGAATGTTCTTGACCTTAAGAGTTCTTTGTGCAGCAGTGATCATTTAAATGGTAGCTTTCATGGACTTCCTCATTAAGGTGACCAGTCAGATGAGGCCATGGAATGTACATCTTCCTCTCACACCTCCTTCCTTCATCTTCCTTTTAACCTCCCTCTCCCCCCCACTCTTCAGGCATCGCTCAATTAACCTCTTCCTCAGTGGGTATCAGAGACTTTGGATAGAGACAGAGGAGTACTCCTTTGAGGAGAAGCTAGTGCAGGACCTGGCAGTAAGTACCGGGCTGGCATCAGCGCTGCCCCGTGTGCTGTGTGTGCCCGCTGGTGCCTTCTCGGCGGCTGAATGCACTGTGGCCAGCACCGTGCCCGCTAAGGTGCGGGAGCACGTCTCTGCCCGCCTCATGTACTCATCCTGGCCTGTGTTCAGCTCTGCTGGTTACGTGACACACTACCGACCGAGGCACAGCAGCCAAGGCATGCATGACTTTCGGCTGAGCCTCAGTTCCCGCCATCTCACTAGAAAAGCAGTTCGTTTCGGCGCAGCTGTGGTAAGAGGAGCAGACGTTTCCCGCGACGCTCTGCTTTGTTCTTTGGGTGTCGTCTTTCTTTCGTAAGTCTCGTTTGTTGTGCGAGTCAGTGGCATGTTCACCTCATGTAGAGATCATGTGTCAGCTGAAGTTCAGTCTGCAGTGTAAATCGACCCATTTGATTTGCACGTCCTAATTAAGAATATATTCAATAATGATCAGGAATTATTTTGAGTCCTGATTAAATATTTAATTGACTGGAATAAATTCTTAATGTTATTGTTATTAATGGTAAACACTGATAATTTGGCACTCATTCACATCTTGTGAGGACACCCATTTATTAATATTTGTTTAATAATGAAAAAATCTGTTTTCAATCAGTGTTTATTTCGTTGACGAATAATTTTCGTCATAATGTTCGCCAAAAAAAAATGCACTGACAAGACGACAACGAACTGAAACTCTTTTTAAATGACAAAAACTATGAAGGAAATAAATTGACATTTTCGTCAATGAATAAAAGTGAGATGAAAATGTTAGGAAGGGACGATTTCAGAATGAATCGGCTGTGTGGTTAGGAGGTTAGATGCGTACATATGAACCGGCGGGACATAAGCTAAAATACACTTGCTGCATGTTTCATAAAACGTTCAAAATGTCAATATGTGGGAGTACGAGAAGAGTAGATATACAGATAAATCTGACGACGCAAGAGAGAACTCAATTCGATCCAGTTTTCTGAGTGCAGACACTGATCCAAAAACAGAAAGTTCGTTTCAAAGCACACGAGTACTCTTTCGCATTGCATGAATTACACACAAAATTATATCGAATTGTCCGTTTTGACGATTATTCGTGTAAGTGAACATAGACAGTAGGGAGAAAGTGTATCAGGGCATTGCATCCGTGCAAGGGACAGCAGCCTAATTTAGTAAAATAAAAAAACTTTAGTAGCCCTAACGATTAATCTAAATTTATTTATATAAATAAATATGTCTGCTTGAAAGAATGGAAAATATGGTAAACAAGTTGCTATAAAGAATGCATAATTAGCCTAGGTATCTCATTAAAACAAAGACCATGTTCTTGTTCTTTATGAGAAGTGTATTTATTTAATTTTAACATAAAGGCATGTTGTTTATCACAACAGTTAAATCTGTGTCTATCATGATAAAACCTTAATATCAAAATTTATATAATGAGAAATGCTTAATAAATGCATTACACTGCAACTAAACCCATTAGATTAAGCTGACTAAATTTACTGTAGATTGAGTCAACTGAAATGACTTATGATATTTAGTTGACTAAAACTAGACTAAAACTAAAAACAATTCAGGTGACTAAAATACGACTAAAACTAAATGGCATTTTAGTCAAAAGACTATCACTAAAACTAAATCAAAATTTGCTCTCAAAATGAATACTGTTTTCAGTAGTATGTAACACTTAACACACACTGCAAAGCCATTTTCCATTGGTCTCCATGTGATTTTGCATGTTGATCCTGAGCTGGTCATTGGTCTCTGTGTAATTCTGGAGTATCTGATCAGACTCCAGTGACCATGCTCAGGCCACTTTCATCCCAACAAGTGTTTCTCAGCTGAGGCCCAGTGGACATCCAAGATCTTCCAATGTGATTTGATGGTGTTTATGCTACAAAAATGGAAAACCGATGTACCTGGGTTACTTGAAACACTGATTCCAGGTGTCCTGAGAGGAGAGGCAATGTCATTTATTTTATTACATTTCCTAAACCCAAACAAAACAGAGCAAAAATGTCCCTAAGCATTCAATCCCAATCCCAATGAAAATGAAAACCATAATTTTCTTGTTGCCATACTCTCATTAAATTACCGTTTTTAATCTGCTCAAGCAAAACGTTAATGTCATCTTGTGCTTCAGCAAGGTATCTCTGGCTAAAACTAATGTTAAAGTTACTAACGTACACACCTAAATAGCTCACTGTTGTCACATCATGTACAGTGTAGTTAAGGCAAAAATACATAAATAAAATGTGCAACAGTAACTAAGGGGGGTGGGATTTACCGATAGGTCAGTTGTGAAGCACATCTGATCCAAGATGAAAGATTAGATTTAAAGTGGCTTCACTGGGCCTGAACAGGAGACACTGATCTTGATTACATTTAAGTGTGTCTTTGTGTAAAATAACGGCATGTCTAATTCAAATCCAGAGCCTCTTGCCGCAAGATCAGAAAGCAAACTATTGGAGTCATGCTGCTGAAAATGACTGGAATGAAACTAAATTGCATAAAGTGACAAATGTGTTTATTTCAAATGTTTATTGTCATATCAGGGAGAAATAGCTTTAAGTGTTTTATTAAGGTTTTTTGGTGTATGTGATGTAAAAGCTTGAATTGTAATACTGAAGAAGTTATTTCTTTTTGGCTGTGTACCATTGAGAATTGAGAATTTAGCTCCTACATTTGAACTGAAGTAGAATTAAACTGAATGGGTTCAAAAAAAATTCCTAGTAGTTTTGAATACATTTCATGTTTTCAGTATGAATTACACAAGTTATTATTACATTCAACATATGAGGTATGCTTTATTTTCCAGACTGCTATAATTTGATCTGCTATTAATATTTTGCTGTAGTGTTGGCAACTGTTGAATTTCTTTGTATTGCAATTCAGTTGTTTCCTTTACTTGTAGTTCCAATTCATCATCCTATGGGTCATGGCCAACAGAATTCAAATTTACACTTAAATGAAATGGAGCCAATTCTTAAATTCTGAATTGAGCCCAGCCCTGGTAATAAGGTAGATGAGCATGGTTTGAGTGAAAAGGTGATTGCAGTGTCAGAGTGTGTTTGTGCATCATCATTTGGTTTGGTTAGAAAGAAAAAGAAAGCTGGTGATTAACGGATTGCAGAAAAATTCTGTTTTTATAACTCCTGTGGCTCTTCCTGCAGAAAACTCCCATGAATGTGGTAGAGGAAGAAGAGGAAGAAGAAGCCGAAGTTCAGCCAGACCCTCTTAATCAGCTCATCCTTCACTTCAGTCACAATGCTCTGACGGAGAGAAGGTGACATTTTCATATACAAGTACATAGAAGTAAATTCTTATTCAATAATAGATAAACAACTCCTTTTTCTTTTTGTAGTTTTCTAGAAGAGGATCCTCTCTACATTGCATATGCTGACATGATGGCAAAGGTCAGTGCTGTATTTAATTAAATGAAAGCTTAATTTATATTAATCGCTCTTAATTAATTCGTAAATGTTTTAAAGAGTTTCAGTTGAATCAATATTTTAATTTACAGAGCTGTGCCGAGAATGAGGAAGAAGAAGAGGAAGAGGAGGGAAAAGAAAAAACTTTTGAGGCATTAAAATCCTGGATTTTAATTAAAGGAGCAAAGAAATGAAATGCAAAGAAATGAAAATGAAGTAGTGCATATGATGTTTAATGGACTGTAAGCAGTGTAAATTTCAACACTTTTGTTGTCTCTCACAGGAAAAAGAAATGGAGAAGCAGAAGATTCTGTACCAGCAGGCCAGACTTCATGCCCGAGGGGCTGCTGAGATGGTGCTACAGATGATCAGTGCCAGTAAAGGTACACGTCTCCATTTCTCCCCATTTACTCTCTCTAAAGTCTTAATTCATTGGATTTCCTAAAACAGCATTTGCTTGCAGGCCGACTTGGTCCTATGGTGACTGGCACCCTTAAACTGGGCATTTCTATCCTAAATGGAGGCAACGTTCTTGTCCAGCAGGTAAAGCTCTGTAAAACTGATTGAGAAACTGTTAGTATTGTCTCACAGAGGATACTGAGCTCAGAAAATGTGTTAATGCTTTATAATCTTTAGAAAATGCTGGATTATTTGAAGGAAAAACGAGATGCGGGCTTCTTTAAAAGTTTATCTGGACTAATGATGTCTTGCAGGTGGGTGTGAACAGTTTTGCGTTTCTTATCCATTTTGCCCTACTGTGATTATTAATTGACTCTGTGACTCTGTATCTCTGGCAGTGTGCTGGATTTAAATGCATTTGAAAGACAAAATAAGGCAGAAAGTCTAGGAATGGTGACTGAAGAGGGGTCAAGTAAGCCAATAAGATTTATTCTTCTCTATATGCACTATTTACTGAGTACTGTGATTAATTAGTCAATGTTTTTGATAACATCTGCATTATATCTCTCCTGCCACTAGACTACAAAACACAAGTTTTGCGTTTGTATACTGTATTTGTATATTAGCTTCTTTTTAGTACTGTACATCATTGGGAGTGGTATCAGTTTTAGCTCTTCCTTTGGCTAGCTGCCAAAGGCTGCACTCTGATAACTCTGTGAAGTGCACTTTTAATAATGTGTGTACATGTTTTCACTGCAACAGTGGAAGTTGCAGTATTCTCCTCATGCAGTGTCAAATGTCTATGGGATGCCATTAACATTAAATGTTTCATTGTCCAGTCATTTAAAGGGCTTCACCTTCAAAGGTGAAATGAAGGCCCAATGTGGTGTGATTATGCTATGCACAACAACTTTAGAGAGAAAAAAAATAAAAATAAAAATAATTAGGACACACTTCATTAATTCCCAGGAATTTAAAATATGTAAAAATGAATATTGTTACTGAAGATATTTCTGATAGGGCTGAGGTAAATATTTTAGGGTTTTTTCTTCATTGTTTGGTTTGCTTTTACTCTAAAATAATAATAATTTTGATAAATACATTTTTGACAGGGTTAAGGTGAATGTGAGCTTTTAGTTTGGCTGATTCACCCCAAAATGGGAAAAGAATTGCTTTGGCACATAATTTTCTTGAAAAGTACCAAAGCATACTGGAATCTCTCTGTATGTTTTATTCATTTATTTAACTTTTCATTAATCTGATTATAAGTACTGTAATGAGAATCATCCCATCCATTTTTTATTAAAATTATACCCAGTGGAACAAAAATGTCCATGTATTATATTTGAGTATTTGATTTTTAGCCTTACTTTAATGAAAGTATTTTGAGTACATTTTTATACAACTTTATATACAGTAAATTTCTAATTTCTGATTTTCTTTTTTTACACTTTTGATTTTGGGGTGAAATAAAACCCAGATGAATACAACCCAAATATATAGAAACACAACCTAGATATATTCCTGAAAGGCTTTGAGAGTTTGACCTACAGTAATAGCTTTTATTAGCCATATTGCTGAATTGCTGAAAGGCAACAGATATTGAGTATGATACAGAACATGACTAAAACCCCTGCACTAGAAATAATACTAACACCTTCTTTAATTACTGATTTTGCAGGTTGACCCTATACTCACAACTAAACAAATAAAGCCTTGTCTGATCCCAGTGAATAATCTGATGTTTATGTGTTCCACATTATGTGGTCCTGCTTCAATTTCATTTTGTTATGGATTGCATCTTAATAAAGACAAGAGGTCTTACATTCCATAAAACACGTCTAAACTCTGTCTACATCTGTAACTGCATGTCCATCCTCTCACTAAAAGTTCAATGACTCTTCTGATTTCTTTCTGAAATTCAGACTTTCTCCATTTGCTTATGTCTGCTTTCTTTGTTTGTTTTCCATCATTTTTTACTGGACTGCAGTCAACATGAGAGAGCGGGGTAAATATAGTTTAGCTACTCATTTCCCTGGCATGTCGCAATTTCTCGAAACTTTTTCCTCTCCCCTGCCATTGGTGATATGAATGCACTACTCTTCAGGGATGGCTTGTAGAGACTAATGCATGCTGACACAGAATTAAGACAGAACTAAGAATAAAGCCAGGCTCATTTACCTAACCTAACTTTACTAAACTAGTTCACTAAATGGGAACATTTTGTCTTCTGTGTGAACTTTACGAATCATCTGTAGTCATACAGTGTTGAAAAAAACTCAGATATGTTCAAAGAAGTGTACACTCATCTAAAGATTATAACACAGTTACAAAATGAGCAAAGCTCTGCCATGCTGTGAATCTGGGGCTATTTCACAAAGCTGGTTCCTCACATGACTAACTTTCACAAGGATGATTTTGTGTACAATATAATAAAACAGAATCATTCAAATCTTGTCAAGTATTTCTGTACACCGTTCTTGTAAAAGTTACCTCGCTAACCCAGCTTCTTGAAATTTCTGTCATTTCTGTGTATTAATCGACAAGCCTTTCTTTTTCCAGTCAGTTCTTGGGATGCAGTTGCGAGCCTGCAATCTAAAGCTCTTCATCCTAAGTGAAGCAAGCTCCCAAAAAATGTGCTAGTCACCTGCTTGCTGAGACTGATGTAGATGTGTCATTTAGTTTGGCTTTAAAAATATGGCCCAGAAATAATTGCAATTCTGTCATGTTTTAAGGTTCCAAAGTACTACAAAATGATGACTTTACAAAGGATCTGTTTAGGTTTTTGCAACTTCTGTGCGAGGGGCACAATAATGGTAAGACTGAAAAATTGTGCATTTTTTCTATGCAATGCTACTTTTTTTTAATACTAAGTAAAAATATGAACTTATCATACTTTTAAGAAACAATGATTTGCAAGGCATTACCAATGAAACAAGAATTAAGATTTTGCAGAAAAACTTTGATTCACTGCATATCCTTGACTATTTTCTATTTACATTTGAAATGTCCTCACCAGATTTCCAAAACTTCTTGCGGACCCAGACTGGAAACACAACTACAGTCAACATCATCATTAGCACTGTGGACTACCTATTACGTCTACAGGTAACACAAACTAAATACTGTACATACGTACATACGTGCTACATAGCTTTGAATTCTCATGAATCTGCTCAACTTGAGTTCTCTGTAATGGTCAAACTTGTTCTCACCACCAGGAATCTATAAGTGATTTCTACTGGTATTACTCTGGGAAAGATATCATGGATGAGGCTGGGCAACTTAACTTCTCCAAAGCTTTGGCAGTAGCCAAACAAATCTTTAACTCACTCACTGAGTACATTCAGGTAATGCATATACTCTACACTAGTACTCTATTTTAGAATTCAGTGGATGTCTTTGCATTTCATGGGACTGTATTTTCTCATTTTAGGGCCCTTGTATAGGGAATCAGCAAAGTTTGGCACACAGCAGGTTGTGGGACGCAGTGGTTGGTTTCCTGCATGTTTTCGCCAACATGCAAATGAAACTGTCACAGGTAACCAGTCAGGCCACTGTTAATGTGCAGCAATTACCAAATAAGTTCCCTCTCAACATGTTATTTGTTTCAGGATTCAAGTCAAATCGAGCTATTGAAAGAGCTGATGGATTTGCAGAAAGATATGGTGGTCATGATGTTATCTCTATTGGAAGGTGAGAGTTCTTTTTTCTTTCAAACATAATAGAACTAGTAAGGGACTAGCAATGGTTAATGCATCAACTGCATGCATGTTACAGGTAATGTGGTGAATGGAACTATCGGCAAGCAGATGGTTGACACATTAGTGGAGTCCTCCAGCAATGTGGAAATGATCCTCAAGTTCTTCGACATGTTCCTCAAACTGAAGGACCTCACTACATCTGATAACTTCAAGGAGTACGACCCAGATTGCAAAGGCGTTATATCCAAGAAGGAGTTCCAGAAGTCTATGGATAGCCAAAAGCAATACACACAGTCTGAGATCGAGTTTCTCCTCTCCTGTGTGGAGGCTGATGAAAATGATATGTTCAACTACAAGGAGTTTGTGGAACGCTTCCATGAACCAGCCAAGGACATCAGCTTCAACGTGGCTGTGCTTCTTACTAACCTTTCAGAACACATGCCTCACGACTCTCACCTGTCCACCTTCTTAGACCTGGCTGAGAGCGTTCTCAGTTACTTTGAGCCATACCTGGGCCGTATTGAGATCATGGGGGGTGGCAAGAGGATTGAGAGGGTTTACTTTGAAATCAGCGAGTCTAGCAGAACCCAATGGGAAAAGCCTCAGGTCAAAGAGTCCAAACGGCAATTCATCTTCGATGTGGTCAACGAAGGCGGTGAGAGTGAGAAGATGGAGTTATTTGTGAACTTCTGTGAAGACACCATCTTTGAGATGCAGTTGGCCTCTCAGATCTCTGAGCCAGACTCCGCAGAACGACCTGCAGAGGAAGAAGACGAGGAGTTGCATAGTCTGCTTGAAGGATTGTCTGAGGAGGAAGACTCATCCCTTAAGTCCACCTCGGCCTTCACTGCAGCCTGCGCTTCTGTGAAGAAGAGCATGTCTAATTTCCGTAAAATGCTGACGTTTAAGAGTATGAAGAAACAGTTAAAAAAATTCAGGAAACTTACCATCAGGGAAATGATCACAGGGTTCTTCTCCTTCTTCTGGATGCTCTTCACCGGGTTCTTCAAAGGCATTTTTGCCATCATCTTCGGGTTCTTTCATATTATTTGGTCCTCCATGTTTGGAGGGGGTCTTGTGGAGGGTGCTAAAAACATGAAAGTGACAGATATCTTGGGTAACATGCCGGATCCAACACAGTTTGGGATCCATGGTGATGTAATGGAAGCAGAAAAACCAGAGAGCAGCGAATTGGTGGTGTCGGCAGATATGGTGCAGCTGACTGGAGCTGGTGCTGAGAAGCTGGAAACAGATGTGGTCATGGATCTACTTAATCCAACTGTGAAGAAAGAGGGGAAGCATGGGGCAGAACCTGGTCTGGGGGATGTCTGTGAAGTCCTGTCAGAGTCTAGCGCCCCTGTTGAGAAAAAGAAGAGCCAGGTATCTACATACCTTAGTCTGTGTAGACGCCATAATGAATTTAATGTGAATGAAAAAGAGGCCTAGACTGGCAGTTTTTACAATGGCATTTTAGGCCCTAGATCACGTCATTTTCTCAACTAATATAATTCTTTTATGAAGTATTTGTGAACTGAACGTTTTTTTTTTAAATATGTTCCATCAGCTAAACATACATGTTTTAATTCTATCCCTTAGCACCTTGTTTTCATCTCCCTTAAAGCATAAATATAATGTATTTTAGTATTTGAATCAAACATGTGACACACTGCAGTGTTTTTTGCAATTTGTAAATTTGTAAAATTGTAAAACTTTCCACTTCAGACATTCTACTAACAGTAAGTAATTTTGCAACTACATGTCAACTAGTAGTTAGTAGAGTATTAGTAGACTGTCTGCTTAATATCTTCTAACACTTTGTCAACTTATTCAACTAACCCTAAACCTACCCTAACAGTCTACTCTTGGAGTCAGTAGACATGTAGTTGCAAATAATGAGATTTAGTTGATATGTAGTTGACATGTAGTTAACATGTAGTTACAAAGGTACTTATAGTTAGTAGAATGTCTAAAGTGGACTATCAAAATAAAGTGTAACCTTGTTTTTCACCACACAGAAAGTAGCAACAGAGAAGCCAGAATCAGAGCCAGAAAAAGCGGAGTAAGTTGACTAATTAGATGTTGTCTGATCATTACTTTATCAAAATGTTCATACATGGTGATGTTTTTTAGCACTGAGAATCAAGAGAAAGAAGACAAGGCTAAAGAGGAAACTCCTGAGGAACCAGCCGCAGCAAAACCAGCTCCAAAAGCCAAACGTGGCTCAACAAAGGAAGCAGCTCCAGCATTTATGGCCAGCTTCTTTGCAAGGCTCGAAGTCTACAAAGCCAAAATGCTGGTAAGAAAAGCTTTTCACATTTTTTATTAAACTTTGTCCTGCAGGAAATTTTGTTTGAGTGGCAATGAGGAAATGTTAACAGTCATCTCTTCCTCTGTAGAACTACCTGGCTCGCAATTTCTACACCCTTCGTCTTCTGGCCTTGTTTATGGCCTTCGCCATCAACTTCATCCTGCTCTTCTACAAGGTGTTTTGCAGATAACCATTGTATTAACTTTAAATGTGCTAATGAATGTGAAGCCGACATTGAATTAATGAATAATCACCTATTTGGTCATTTGTATAATTTTAAATATTGCTGCTCTATAAAGGTGACTGGGGAATTCGATGATGAGGAAGAGGAGGGATCCTGGGGTGGTGAAGAGGAGGAAGCTGATGAAGATGAGGAAGGAATGGAATACTTCACTCTTCAGGAGAGCACTGGCTACATGGCACCCACATTGACATTCTTGGCTTTGCTGCACACGATCGTCTCTTTACTCTGTGTCGTTGGATATTACTGCCTTAAGGTTTATACTGATTGCTATCATATTGTTTTTACGAATATTTCAAAGCCAGATTCTGCACAGCAGTATTGATGTAACCTTGTTTTCTCCTCGCTGTAGGTTCCTTTAGTGGTGTTCAAGCGGGAGAAGGAGATCGCCAGGAAGCTTGAGTTTGATGGTTTGTATATTACCGAGCAGCCGTCGGATGATGACATCAAAGGACAGTGGGATCGTTTGGTCATTGCAACTCCGTAAGAAACACTTTAGACATTCTCTTTCATTCAGTCCCTCACGCTACATTTACATTACAGTGTCAGATATTATTATACTTATTTAATATAGCACTCAACAGTTCTATATAGCAACAATAGTTCCACATACATCAGTATCACATAATTACACATTATACTACTGTTCATAAGTTACTTTTTTTAAGTTATGTTTTTGGCCTTTTTTGGATATAACAGTAAAGATCAGCAAGGAAAGCATGGCGCAGACAGAAAGAATCAGGATCAGCAAAAGAGTCGGGAATCAAACCCGGGTCGACGGAAACATTAGTTATTATGTTAAAAACAGTTGTGCTGCTTAGTATTTTTGTGGAAACAATGGCACATTTTTACATTTCATTATGCTTCAATGAACAGAAAGTTCAAAAGAACAGAAATCTTTTGTAAGATTATAACTGAATGTCACTTTTGTTCCGCTTAATGTAAAGTATTAATTTCTATTTAAAGCTTACTGACCTCAAACTTTTACAAATAATAATGTATGTACATTGACATGAAATATGAGAAGTTAATATGCTGCACTAGCACTACAATAAATATGCATAAAATGGACAATGGTCAAATTATCAACAGAAATACTTGACTTTTCAGTCAAACATACACACTGCAAAATTATTTTAAACCAAATTTTTATTGCTTTAATGATTACATATCAATTAAGAAACTGCAATCAGTATTTGTACATGAATAAATTGTGATTGTAACATTACAGGACTATTTAAAAAGAAATAGTGAAGACAAACATGATTCAAAAAGGAAATACTGAAAGTTAATTGTGACCAGTTACTGGACCAAATATATACACTTTTCCTTTGATTGATTTCAGTATCAGTTTTCTTTCAATATCAGTTTTAACTAACCACATGCTGTTCATCATGAAGTAATTGATAAATCAATCCATCAGTTGTTCAGAGCATGATTACTTACACACTTTCCTTACTTCCTTTCAGGTCCTTCCCTAACAATTACTGGGACAAATTTGTTAAGAGGAAGGTAAGCAGAATCACACACAACTTGATGGTGCTTGTGTTCATTGGACTGTCTGCATATTTAATTTCCACTGTCCTCTGTAGGTCATCAATAAATATGGGGACTTGTACGGGGCCGAGCGCATAGCTGAACTCCTGGGTCTGGATAAGAGTGCTCTGGACTTCGATCCCACTGAAGAGGCCGTGGTGAAGGAGGCCTCCCTGCTGTCCTGGTGAGCTGACGGGACATGAAAACATTTGGTTTGAAAGAGCATTACTGCATTCAGTCATGTTTTGGTTCTTAATTGCAGGTTGAGCTCAATTGATACCAAGTACCACATGTGGAAAATGGGGGTGGTGCTGACGGACAACGTGAGTATGGTTCAGATTAGAACACATTAAGAGGAATATATTCTGTATCAGGACAATAACCCTTTGTCTTTTATTTGTAGTCTTTCCTCTACCTGATCTGGTACACTACCATGTCTATTCTGGGACATTACAATAACTTCTTCTTTGCCGCTCATTTGCTGGACATTGCCATGGGCGTCAAGACACTGAGGACCATCCTGTCTTCTGTGACCCACAATGGCAAACAGGTTAGTCCTCTCCAGCTGAGGGTGACTGTAGTACAGCTTCACGCCAAGATACTTCTGATATGATGAGAGTATCTTCTTCATCTGCTTCAAACAGCTGGTGTTGACTGTGGGCCTCCTGGCAGTTGTGGTCTACCTGTACACCGTGGTGGCTTTTAACTTCTTCCGCAAGTTCTACAACAAGAGCGAGGATGAGGACGCACCTGATATGAAGTGTGATGATATGATGACTGTGAGTTTAGCTTTTTTAATTTTGAGAAGATCCTTGAAGGACATTTACTATGTTGTTTTCCATCTGGCTGATCTGGAAGTCATCTTTGACTTATTATGACTATTGGTGTTAAGGCATTATTGCAAAACACTAAATTTTTCATGAATGCAGAAATGCACTATTTACTTTTAGGAATTAATAATTTATTCAGTGAGATAATGTTGTCAGGTCATATCAAATGCTTAGGTGACCCGCATGCAATTTTATTTTTTAATTAGAAAGATACCATTGATTTCTTCTTAACACTTTTAAAAAGAAATTTTCCAGTTTTATGAGGCAAATATTAAGAGTTTTTACATTTTTACTTTTATATTTTATTATTTAATAGACATATGTATTATGTTCAAACGTTTGGGGTCAGTAATTTTTTTTTTTTTTTTTTAAAGAAATGAATCATTCTATTCAGCATTGGTGCATTAAATTGATCAAAAGTGACAGTAAAGAGAAAGCAAAGTATCTGATAAATAAAAGTATTAAGCAGCACAACTGTTTTAAAAAATGATATCGAAAAATAAATGTTACTTGATCAAATTGTTAAATTACGGATATAAATTAAATGTAAAATATATTACAATTTAAAGTGGTTCATTTAAATTGTACAACCCGAATTCCGGAAAAGTTGGGACGTTTTTTAAATTTTAATAAAATGAAAACTAAAGGAATTTCAAATCACATGAGCCAATATTTCATTCACAATAGAACATAGATAACGTAGCAAATGTTTAAACTGAGAAAGTTTACACTTTTATCCACTTAATTAGCTCATTTAAAATTTAATGCCTGCTAGAGGTCTCAAAAAAGTTGGCACGGGGGCAACAAATGGCTAAAAAAGCAAGCAGTTTTGAAAAGATTCAGCTGGGAGAACATCTAGTGATTAATTAAGTTAATTGATATCAGGTCTGTAACATGATTAGCTATAAAAGCTTTGTCTTAGAGAAGCAGAGTCTCTCAGAAGTAAAGATGGGCAGAGGCTCTCCAATCTGTGAAAGACTGCGTAAAAAAATTTTGGAAAACTTTAAAAACAATGTTCCTCAACGTCAAATTGCAAAGGCTTTGCAAATCTCATCATCTACAGTGCATAACATCATCAAAAGATTCAGAGAAACTGGAGAAATCTCTGTGCGTAAGGGACAAGGCCGGAGACCTTTATTGGATGCCCGTGGTCTTCGGGCTCTCAGACGACACTGCATCACTCATCGGCATGATTGTGTCAATGACATTACTAAATGGGCCCAGGAATACTTTCAGAAACCACTGTTGGTAAACACAATCCGCCGTGCCATCAGCAGATGCCAACTAAAGCTCTATCATGCAAAAAGGAAGCCATATGTGAACATGGTCCAGAAGCGCCGTCGTGTCCTGTGGGCCAAGGCTCATTTAAAATGGACTATTTCAAAGTGGAATAGTGTTTTATGGTCAGACGAGTCCAAATTTGACATTCTTGTTGGAAATCACGGACGCCGTGTCCTCTAAAGAGGAGGGAGACCTTCCAGCATGTTATCAGCGTTCAGTTCAAAAGCCAGCATCTCTGATGGTATGGGGGTACATAAGTGCATACGGTATGGGCAGCTTGCATGTTTTGGAAGGCTCTGTGAATGCTGAAAGGTATATAAAGGTTTTAGAGCAACATATGCTTCCCTCCAAACAACGTCTATTTCAGGGAAGGCCTTGTTTATTTCAGCAGGACAATGCAAAACCACATACTGCAGCTATAACAACAGCATGGCTTCGTCGTAGAAGAGTCCGGGTGCTAACCTGGCCTGCCTGCAGTCCAGATCTTTCACCTATAGAGAACATTTGGCGCATCATTAAACGAAAAATACGTCAAAGACGACCACGAACTCTTCAGCAGCTGGAAATCTATATAAGGCAAGAATGGGACCAAATTCCAACAGCAAAACTCCAGCAACTCATAGCCTCAATGCCCAGACGTCTTCAAACTGTTTTGAAAAGAAAAGGAGATGCTACACCATGGTAAACATGCCCCGTCCCAACTATTTTGAGACCTGTAGCAGAAATCAAAATTGAAATGAGCTCATTTTGTGCATAAAATTGTAAACTTTCGCAGTTTAAACATTTGCTATGTTATCTATGTTCTATTGTGAATAAAATATTGGCTCATGTGATTTGAAAGTCTTTTAGTTTTCATTTTATTAAAATTTAAAAAACGTCCCAACTTTTCCGGAATTCGGGTTGTAATAATATTTCAAAAATTTTATCAATATCTTTTTACTGTATTTTTTAACAAATAAAAGCAGCCTTGTTGAAAAAGCATTCTACAAACCTCAAACCTTGAACAGTATTGTGTATGTAATGTCCAAACTGCTTTGCTAGATCATTAAAAATAACTATTAATAACCCATGACTCCTCAGTGCTACCTGTTCCACATGTACGTGGGTGTGAGAGCTGGCGGTGGCATCGGTGATGAAATCGAGGACCCGGCCGGTGACCCGTCCGAGCTCTACCGCATTCTGTTTGACATCACCTTCTTCTTCTTCGTCATCGTCATTCTGCTGGCCATCATTCAGGGTATCCTTTTTAAGCCACACTGATCTTAAATAGCACGAAACTACTCAACTCATCAGAATCTCAGTCAATACTGTGCACATTCAGAACACCTACATACTGGTAAATGCTTTCATTTTCAAACCAGGTTTGATCATTGATGCCTTCGGTGAGTTGAGAGACCAGCAGGAGCAGGTGAAAGAGGACATGGAGGTGAGCGCTGTCACATGTCCTCATTATAAGGTCTAAAAAGAGCACAGACTTCTATTATTTGAACTTTTTTATCTTTGTTGTAGACAAAATGCTTCATCTGTGGAATCGGGAATGACTATTTTGACAGAATTCCGCACGGCTTTGAGACCCATACCTTACAAGAGCACAATCTGGCCAACTATTTGTGAGTAAACACTGCATATCAGATGTTTAAGTTATGTCATATACAAAGACAAACTTTGCATTGTTGTTATAATGCATAATTTATCGACTAAACACGTCTGAATATTCAAATATTCCTTTCTAACAGATTCTTCCTGATGTATCTTATCAACAAAGATGAGACTGAATACACTGGTCAGGTAATCTACTAATCCAATTAAGACTAGTGCCTTGTTTATTAAAATCAGTATACACTACCTTTCAAGATGTTTGGGGTCGGTAAGATTTTTTTTTTATATTTCGGAAATAATTCTCTTGTGCTCACTAATAAGGCTGCATTTATTTGAGCAAAAACACAGTTAAACAGTAATATTGTGAAATATAAATACCACTCAAAATAGCTTTTCTATTTATATAGATTTTAAAATGTAATTTACAGTTCTGCTCATATGATTGTATATGCAGAATATGCAAAATGTTGAAAACGAAATAAAATTAGAAGGATCATAATAATTGACGTTATTTTTTTTATTTAACAAGCTTTTGTGAACAAGCATATACTTCACAACACAAAATAACTGAAATTATAAAACTGGCTCAAAAGTTTACATACCCTTGAATCTTAATACAGTTTCATTACCTGGATGGTCCACCACTTATTCATTTAATGATAAGCTTATTCAGGACAGCACTAAATTAAATCACCATCCATCTTATTTTGTTGAAATTAGTAGCATTTTTACACATTCTGCAAGGGGTATGTAAACTTATGAGTCAAAATGTATCTCTATGGTAAAACTGAATGTTCGGCAGCCATTACTCCAGTCTTTAGCCTCCCATAATCCTTCAGAAATTATTGTGATTTGGTGCTCTAGAAACATTTCCTAGTATTATTGTTGAAAACATTCATTGATATTTTTGTGGAAAGATTTTTTCTTAAGATTAAGCTTCAAAATAACAGCTTTTTTTTTTTTAAATACAATTTTTTGAAAATCAAATTATAAATGTCTTTTTCTGTCATGTTTAATGGATTAAATGCATCCTTGCTAAATTAAAATATTAATTTCATCTTTAGAAAAATGTGTGAACCCAGACTTGTCTATTATAGTATACCATTATTGTATATTATTATATTTAATCAATTATATCTTCTTCTTCTTATTTTATTCCAGGAGTCGTATGTTTGGAAGATGTATCAGGAGAGATGCTGGGATTTCTTCCCTGCTGGAGACTGTTTCCGGAAGCAATACGAGGACCTGCTGGGCTAGAGGACATGTTGTCCTCAGTCCCAATATGAGAGAACCTATATGAGCTCCTAATATCCACATGGATTTTAGGACCTTGTACAGGTTGGACACAACATCTTAACCTAGCTCTCATCATCTGCTGCTCACTAATTCATCCAATCAAAACAACCTCAATCATTTCTTTACCAGAAATGACAGCGACATACTGAGAACTCATTGTGATCGAGCCAAAAATGTGAACTCAAATGCAACACTGCGATGAAAAAAAAAACATGTAGCACACATTGTCAAATTAAGACACGAAGCCATGTTTGATTAAGAAACATGGGAAAATGCCTCATTTGCTTAACTCACAAATGCACACAAACTTGTGAGATATGTTAACATATGTATGTCTTTTGATGTTGAATGAGCGTCTACACAAATATGCACAAGAATACCTTCTTAGGATAGGATTCAATGAGTGCCAAACACAATTTCTGTCTGTTTGATTTAAAAAACAAAACAAAAAAAGACTATGAAGAATGTGCAATGCCATAAAGGATGGTAACCTGACTAGTGGAATGAGCAATATAACATCATCTGCTTCAGTCCACTAGCTGTTTCTCCTACAGAAAAGTGCCTTATGACAAGAGACTATGCAAACATTTTGTTCCTGCTCATATTTTTTGCTATTTGCAGTTTAGTTTCGACTATCACTGACTGCCTCACCTGGGTTAGTAGTTTTGTAGCTTTAGTTGACGTTTGTTCATGAGTAACCATTACACTGCTTTTTTAATGTTTGGTTAAGGTTAAATCACTGAAATCGTGTCTGCCAGATCATTTATGAAGCACGATTGCAAAACAATAGGAATCTACATTCGAGGACAAAAACAATTACATTTATTGAACAGAAGTCAATACACTAAACTGCTATTGTATGTATGAAGTAGCTTTGGTGATTTGCATTTGTTTTGAGCAGGGGGAATGAAAATAAAGTAGCTAATGCAATAAATCCAAACTGGTCATAGCTGCTTTTAATCAGAGTCAAGTGATGAGAGCGAATATGATGGGTCTGAAAAGTGTTAAACCGCATTACATCACTTTTAATCAGTAATACTTTGATAAAGCATTTTATATTCCACGTGACTGAATTAGTCTTGGCTATTAGAAGACTTAATGAAGTGTCGCGGTATGATGTTCACGTCCACACAGAAGTAACGCTATGTCAGCATTAGCAAAGCTGCATGGGCTGATTTAATCCACAACAGGATCAGGAGATCATGCTGTCCAGCCAGTCCTCCAGATCCTCCTCTGTCACTTCCTGCCTCGTAGGTTTAGCTTCACTTTCCACTTTCCACTTTGGGCTATGTGTCTTTCATATCAACCATTTGATACTTTCTCTCTTCTTCTCCTTAACACAAACATTACTTATGTAGCTTATTATTGGAAGTTACTACTAATACTAATTTCAATTAGTTAAACTACACGGCATCACTTTTTAACAAAAAAAAAAAAAAAAAAAGAACAAACATATACCGACCTTGTTTTGGGCTGTTTAGCAGGTCATCTGTTGTAGCATGTGATTCGACTGAAGTCATTTCTGTGATGGGTTTCTGCAAGTCGAGGAGAAGGTCGAGCTCCTGGTCAGTATCATCTGTTGCAGGAGGGATGGCTGTGGAGACACTGAGAGTCGGTGTGATACCTGGAACCTGAGGAGCTTTCAGTCCAGCTGTTGGAGTCGAGTCGGTTCTGTGAGGCACTGTCAGGGATTGAAGTTCAACGGGGGTTGTCACTTGAAACATATTAAAACGCTAGCACATTCTTCACTGGTACTAGTAAGTATTTCAAAAGCAATTGATCTACCTGCACAAGCTCAGCCTCCAGGTTCAGTCTTGTGTGCAGTGGAAGCTCTTGAAGTGACTGAGTTAAAGCTGGCACCTGATTTTTTGCTAGTGAGTCCATCTCCCAGTCCTTCTCATCAGAGAACCTGAACTGTGTAAATGAGTCCTCTGAAACAGATTAAAAAAACACAGAAAAAATATATGTTTTTATATATCACTTGGAGTTAAATCAAAGTAAATTCGGTGAGTCACCGGGTAATGTATTAGTTTTGCTTTGACACTTTTAGGAAGCTTAGATTGAATTCATTATTTTAGTGAAATTTGCTGATGTTCCACTTTACTGAATTTTTTATTTTTATTTACACACACACGCACACACACACAATTACACACACACACATATATATATATATATATATATATATATATATATATATATATACACAATATGAATATTTGTCAGATTATGTATTTTATTAATATAACTTATTATTGTTATGATTAAATATGAAATTATCATTCATTGATAACATTTGGTTTAATTACATTTCTAAAATCAATATTATAATGTTATATATCACATTATGTACACTTTCTGCTGATTATCCAGCTGTAAAAAATTTAATTGGAAATAAATACTATTTATATAAATACTAATGCTATTTTGGTATTATTCATATACTATTACAGTAATTTAAATGAGCTTTTATTTCTATATGTTAAATTTCCATTTTAATTGAAGTTTTCTTAAGTACTTTTGGCATTTTTATTATTATTTTTTTAATACTTATTTGAATTTCGAAATTGCTAATGATTTAGCATTAGCAATTTTAGTACTTGAAATTTATTTTTCATTTTGGAAAGGCAAGGTTTCAAATTTAGTTTCAGTTGTTTTATTTAAAGGGGTCATATGATGTGATTTAAATTTTCCCTTTCTCTTTAGAGTGTTACAAGCTCTTGGTCTGTAAAGTTGAGACTGAAGTCTCAAATCCAAAGAGATCCTTTGTTTATCAAAGTTAAGACTTTGCCACGCACCCCTAAAATGGCTCGCTCAAACATGCCCCCACATCTCTACGTCATGTGGGAAGATTTGTGTAATGCCGCCCAATTGTTCATGCAAAAAAAGGCGGCATGGTTTCAGTAACCACAGTTAGTGTTGAAGCAGCCATGTCAGGGAGATGCTGTGTGGGTCTAGGTGAAAGCACTTTATTTGTCCTTTTGAACGTAGATGCATTTAGGAATCTTTAAGATCACTTACAACAGAACAGCAATGCATTTTATGGATGACCGTTTCGTGAACCTAGAAGAGGAGGTAATTCTGACTTTGCTTTGACAATCTGGTGCTCCTAAATCAGTTAATGTAAGTATGTTATTAGTTTAAGTATTTGCTATTGACTGTTCAAATGTGGAGTCCTGCGCATCGTGTGTGTGTTTGTGTGTGCGGGCTTGAACTGATGGTAAAACTAAGGAAATTATTAGTTTTTAATTCATACAGCTAAATTATTAGCTGTGTTTTGTCTTTACATTTATTCTGAAAGAATAAGCTTGTGATTATGGAAAGGGGCATTGCATTTCCAATGAGTGCTTGCGTGTTCGGCCAATCACAATGCACTGGGTCAGTTGGCCAATCAGAGCAGACTGCGCTTGTCGGAAAAAGAGATATTATGTGTAAAACAATACGTTTGAGAGAGGCGGAGTATAGAGGACCTACAATAATGTACAGTATTTGAAAAATAATGTGTTTTTTGAACATTTACCTGACACCTTTATCCAAAGTCACACCTCTGGAGCAACTAGGGGTTAAGTGTCTTGCTCAGGGGCACATTGGATTTGAACCCGGGTCTCTCACACCAAAGGCATGTGTCTTATCCACTGCACCAACACCACCCAAATTGAACATTAAACTATGTCAACATATTCTGTTACACCAAATACACAAAATAATGATCTTTAAAAAAGTATCATACAACCACTTTAATATTTGTTTTTCATTTTATTTATTTTTTAAATTAAACATTTGTAATAGTTTTCATTAACAATAACCACTGTACTATAGCTCACCTTCCTAGCCCCTTTATTGCAGTGACAAACATATCTATGACTTAGTTCAATCATTAGCCAAGAAAAACAACTCTCACATCTCCATATTGTAAACACTCAGTTCACGGCGCACTTTCACAGAAGCAGCAGCTCAGCGTGTGTCATCTTTTGAAGTCATTTTCACCTTGACACAAGCAGTGTGAATTCTGAGGCGGCAGCAAGTTGGGACAGCTGAAGAAAGAAGACGTGGGTCTGTCACGCACAGCTGTCCCGGCCTGAATACTCAGTGCTCCTGCCTCAGAAATGCTCTTTCACTCGAGACATACTTGCCAACTACAGTCGGCCAAACCGACACGGATGATACAGAGCAGGGTCGCAGGGTCAAGAGGAGCAATCCTTCTTCAAAAGAGCACTTCAGAAGCATTCTGCAACTTCATATAATGTGTTAAAAAGATAAACTGCTGCAATTAAAAACAACAACATGCTACTATTAAAGTTTTTGTCTATCTAGCATCCCACTGACTCAGAAGCAACGTCACAGGAAACAAGATTATCCTGCTAAAGCTGAGCAGACTGCCAAGTACGCAGTACTTGAAGTCATCAGTGTAGAAACTCTGTTATGAGTGGAGCTGCGGACAGGAGATGCCATCCAGGCAATTTCATCATGTTCCCTTCACTGGCAGTGACAGCGCCATGGAAACTGCTGCCATAACAATAAGCAAAGGTCCTGTCAGCATGTGCAATGAGGGGCAGCGTAGCTTTAACATAGCAAGTAGTGTGGCTAGTGCGTATAACAAACCAGCTGCATGTGACATACTGCTATGCATTACTTATGATAAACACATTGTTTGTACAAGTGCAGGAATAAATTAAGAAATTATCATATGGACACCGTTTAGTAGGGATTCAAAAATATAATGTGCTGGATCAAAAGCGAATAATTATTTTTCTGTTATGATTGATAAACAATAAAGTTGTGTTTTATTACGGATGAAGGAATGCTGATATTCAGCACTTCTTTCATACAAAAGTTGACTTAAACAAATTCTCCTGTGAATAATGGTCAAATACTTTCTCTCAGCTTAACATGTCGAGACTATAATTAATTAAAAGTAATTTTTTCAATTATTTACTCACCTCTGCAGGATCATTCTGGGTCATATTTTACTCCAAAATAAAAAATGAATGAAAAATGCAGTGAATCATCTCTAAGCATAATGAGAATTACAAACAAATGTTAACAATAATTTTTCTTTAATTATTAATTCAAATTACAATAAAATAAGTATACAGTTAAAATATATATAATCAATCAAGGTTTTTCATTTAAAAAAAAATATATTTTTTTTCACTTTTTAAACTGTAATTAAATATCTTAATAAGAAACAAACTATGTGCGACCCAGGACCGCATAACCAGAAAAATTATCACAAAACAATGGAAACAAGTCGCAGCACAATGAAGTTAGCACAGCACAATGAATTAGTCCTATGTGCTGTGGCGATTTTATTGTATTGTGCACTACAGGGCCACCGTAGTCACTGGCCAATTCTTTATCTTAATCCATATTGCAAATAATTTTACTTTCATAAAAATGTAAATTATTTACATTTTAAATTGAGTATAAAACGATATATCGTTTAAATGTAACATTTAAAAATACTGAATAATTATTTTCATTGATTAAACATGAATTAAATAAGCTGAATTCAGTTCATCAAAAACAATAAGCAATAAATAGGCCACCTCACACAAAACTAGTGTACGATACTAGTGCACAGATGGCTTGAAGCTGCTTTCAGTACTGTCCTATTAATAATTGGTCGATATTTGCAATGTGCATTCCTACTTTTTACACAACCTAATAGCAAATAGGCATACAGGTAAAAAAGGCTGATGTGAACGAAAAATAAGTGTACAGTAGCATCTCTGGTGCAGTGGAAGAAAGTCAGTGTGGCAGATGTGTGTCTCTCTGCAGGCTGGCGTTCTCTGAATGTGGGAGAGCAGTACCACAGGAAGCAGCGCTACAAGTACAGGTCATTTCCCCTCAGAGAGTGGCATTATGTATGCAGCCTGCCAACCCAAATCTGGCCACCGTTCGTTGCTTTTTTAAGGGCCCTATAAAACACTGACACCAGGACCATGGAATGCTGTGGACCTACAAGCCCAACCGTATTAAAAAGAGCACAGGCCATCCACTGCTAGTCATTAAATGCCACTTAATGCAGGGGGGCTACAGCCCTTTGAAAGAAGCTGCTAATTTGCTTTGTCGTCACGGCTCTTGAGCAAAATCATTGCTAAGCCAATTAACACAAAGCAACTCCATAACGAACTGAACCATCAAAATAAATCAGTCTGTTATGATTGCAATTAAAACATTTCAAGCTGAAAATTCCAAACAATAAGATTATTTATTATACGTCACCGCTGCCATGCAGAACACCAAGAGTTTAACAATTAGTGTCTAGACTTGAAAGGAAAGAACTGTAAAGTCCACACACATGGTTCATTTAAAAACACATCTTTAAATATGAAATTTGCACACAAAAAAAAAAAACAAAAAAAAAAAGTAAACAAAGTAAAAATGTTTACCTTCAAATCATTAAAGGTCTACGCTCTGCTTTCATTTCTGATCAGTAAGTGGGATACTGAATAAACTGTTGTGTAACCTTCAAATCATTATGTTTATAAAGTGATCTGAGCTTCCTAAACCAGAAATGATAAAAAGATAATTCGCATTTGAACTGGCTGGAACTAGAGCTTGTTAATCATATGGCATCATCGAGGCATAAAGAACAAATAAACTCTCATTTTGAAATTGGGAAAGTTGATGTTGAATCAGTGATCAGCAGGCAAAGAGTCTCATGAGAGATGAGTTTTCCACTCTCACAGACACTCAATAAAACAAGTATTTTTAATTATATAGCATAATATTTTATTTGTAGGTTGGCCATTTTTGACCAGAAACACCAAAAGTGTAATAAAGATGTGTGTGGGGGGTGGGGGATCCTAAAACAGTACAAAATTTATACAAAATAAATAAATAAATTCTGTTAGTTTTGGATCATTTAAAACCAAAATACATATTTTTCAGTTCGATCAGCTGACATGCTATCGAGCGGACAGAGTCCTCGTCGTGGGAGGTAAATAACGCAGCGGCAGGCTTTGTGTTTACATCAATGATGCGTGGTGCCCCGATGCTGTCTGCAAAAACTGCTCATCCCTGGTGGAGCTTATGATTATTAAGTGCCAGCCATTCTATATGCCGAGGGAATATTCAAGCATACTGCTCATTGCTGTTTACATTCCTTTCAGCTCCAACAGCAACAACAGGAACGATGTACTAAATGAACTGTACCGCACATCAGTGAGCAGCAGACAGCCCACCCTGATGCTTTTCTCATCATAGCTGGAGATTTCAACCATGCAGACTTGAAGAGTGTGTTCCCAAAAATACACCAACACATTAAATTTCCAAGACGAGGTAAAAACATTTTGGATTTTGTTTACACCTCCCATAACGGAGCTTACAAAGCCCTTCCCCTCCTCCATCTCGGTGCCTTCGACCACTGTCATGCTAATGCCTGCATACAGAACGCTCATTAAAGTTGCCCAAACAGTTCAGTGTGGCCGGAAGTGTCATCAGAGACTTTTCAAGACTGTTTTGACACCACTGACTGGAATATGTTTAAGGAGGCTGCCACATACAATAACGTCACAGACCTCCAAGAGTACTCAGAGACTGTCACTGCCTACATCACCAAGTGTACTGATGATGTAACTGTCACAAAGACCATCACTGTCCAGGCCAACCAGAAGCCGTGGATGACAGGGGAGGTCTACAGACTCCTGAAGGCTCGGAACGCTGCCTTCAAAGCTGGAGATGAGGTGGGCCTGAGGACAGCTAGGGCCAACCTATCCTGCGGCATCAGAGAGGCTAAGAGACGCTCGGAGCCTGTTTGCAGATGACACGACTGTGGTGGGTCTCATTAGCAACAGAGATGAGACAAACTACAGGAGCGAGGTTAGCCGCCAGGCCGGGTGGTGTAGTGACAACAATCTCTCTCTGAATGTGAAGAAGACGAAGGAGATTGTTGTTGAGTTCAGGAGAGCGCACACTCAACATGCTCCTCTGACCATCAATGGTACGTCTGTTGAGAGAGTGAGCAGCACCAAGTTCCTGGGTGTGCACATCACAGAGGATCTTTCCTGGACTGACAACACCACAGCACTGGCCAATAAAGCACAGTAGCATCTCTACTTCCTCCACAAACTGAGAAGATCCAGAGCCCTGGCCCCCATCAAGTGCACCTTCTACAGAGGCACCATCGAGAGCATCCTGACGAGCTGCATCACTGTGTGGTATGGCGCCTGCAATGCGTCCTGCCAGAAGACTCTTCAACGCATAGTGAGAGCAGCTGAGAAGATTGTTGGTGTCTCTCTCCCCTCCCTCCAGGGCATTTATGGAACCTGTCTCACCTATAAAGCCCTCTGCATCGCAGGTGATCCCACCCAGCCTTCACACATCTTCTTCAGTCTGCTGCCATCAGGAAGGAGACTACAGGCCAGGACCAGCAGACTGAAGGACAGCTTCATCCATCAGGCTGTCAGGAAGCTGAACTCCCTCCCATCCTTGCCCCCCCACTCGTCTATTTCCCCATGCCCCAATGAACTCTGACCCGCAGTAGTGTTATCTGTACGCACCAAGGGTCTGAGAGTAATGCAATTTCAATTCTCTGTATGTATGTACTGTACATGTGGAAGAATTGACAATAAAGCAGACTTGACTTGACTTGGACTGTAATGAATTTCAAGACAGATCTAAGTGAGTGTACCAAATACATGGCATACAAAAAAACCTGTTGAAAATATCTTGAAATATTTCTCTTTCATCTCTAATGATAGACTTCCCAATCTAGAATTCAAATTACAGAGGAATAAACTGAGGCATTTCAATGACAACGCCCGTTAAAAACATCCACTTGCAACCAAATACCAAAGGACTTCATGCCCCAAATATCAACACTGCCCCAAATAATGCATCTCTGGGCAAACATGAACTCGAAGGGACAATCAGGGGACCATTTCCTGGCAGCATTACAAAACAGGTTCATTGGGGACATAATATTAGACCATTCAGCCTATTTATAACTAAAATCTATCATTACACAATCATATATTAATGCAAAAATGTAACTTGAACCTTTAACCTGTAAATATGATTTGAAAAAACCTGGCACATTTCAGTGATGTGGCAAAAAGGGAACAATTGTCTCTCTACCACAGGAAATTCACAAGGAGTAAGTTATGGTGGACAGATGAAAAGATAGTGAAAGCCAATATGTAAATTATTAGAAACAAGTGGCCTCTGTTGCACTTCCAAGCATTCATAAAGGTGTCTAAAGGATACAAAATTGTTTAAAATAATGAGCCTCATGCAAATTGCACAGGTGTTATGGTAACAACAGCAGAGAGAGAAGAGAGCAAGTCATTAACACAGTGGCTGTTACTGTTACACATTATTGATGAGATGACATTCTATGCTCTGTGTGGGTGAAAACACCCCCCCGCATCATAATTACTGTCCAATGCTTCATGCCAGGGACTATAGTCACAGTATGTGTGATCAAAAACAATGGCACACACGCACAGGTGCTGAGCATTTAAGGGAAGAAAGATCCAGTGTTCTTTCATAAACACCAGTTAGTGCTGAAAAAAAAAGATTTATGGGATCATACAAACATACTGAATTCAATATGCCTTTTGAAAAAGCATAACTTCTATACGGCTTGGCAAAATTCTGTAGCTACACATTTTGAGTATGATCTATTCTGTAGCACACGTGCTTGAATCAACTAGGCTCATATTCAGAAAAAATAAGGTGTAAAATGAATATCCTAACTATTAGGGGTGGGCGATATGACCAAAACCTTATACCACAATATGAGTAATTTTATTTCACAGTAATGATATACAGGTGCTGGTCATATAATTAGAATATCATCAGAAAATTGATTTATTTCACTAATTCCATTCAAAAAGTGAAACTTGTATATTATATTCATTCATTACACACAGACCAATATATTTCAAATGTTTATTTCTTTTAATTTTGATGATTATAACTGACAACTAAGGAAAATCCCAAATTCAGTATCTCAGAAAATTAGAATATTACTTAAGACCAATACAAAGAAAGGATTTTTAGAAAGCTTGGCCAAATGAAAAGTATGAACATGAAAAGTATGAGCATGTACAGCACTCAATACTTAGTTGGGGTTCCTTTTGCCTGAATTACTGCAGCAATGCGGCATGGCATGGAGTCGATCAGTCTGTGGCACTGCTCAGGTGTTATGAGAGCCCAGGTGGCTCTGATAGTGGCCTTCAGCTCTTCTGCATTCTTGGGTCTGGTATATCGCATTTTCCTCTTCACAATACACCATAGTTTTTATTATTATTATTATTATTATTATTATTATTAAAGTTCTGTTAGTCACTATGGTCCATACTCCAGTATAAAAGGTGGCAGTAATGCACCTTAACGTTGGATGCCACCCACCATAAAACAATAAGAAGAAGTAGAAGAAGTAGTTGTGCTGGTAAGACCCTACTATGTAGTCTAGTACTACAATCGCACCCAAAAAATGATACAAAAGATACAAAAAATCTTTACCAGTTGACAATTTTACCGGTTAATCGTGTCTACCAGTATATCACCCACCCTTACTAAATTAAATTAAATGTATGCATTTAGCAGACGCTTTTATCCAAAGCGACTTACAGTGCATTCAGGCTATCAATTTTTACTTATCATGTGTTCCCAGGGAATCAAACCCCCAACCTTGCGCTTGATAACGCAAAGCTATACCAATTGAGCTACAGGATAAGACAATAATATTTAGCAAGTTACATTTCAATGGCTGAGTTTGTGCAAGATAAGACTGCTACTTTCCAACAAGAGCTATAAAAAGAGAGACAATATAGAGTGCTTTGGCCCAACAGGGTGTAGTCATTTTTGGAGGGTCCAGCTGGTGAAACTGACATTACCAGGGCCACAAGTGGAGACCCAAGGAACTGAAATAAAGGAGAAAATGTCTGGGGGGGGGGGGGGGGGGGGGGGGGGTGTCGGTTTCCTACAGGTGCAGGTAAATAAATGGGTAATGAATTAGCATGTCTTTCCCTCTCTGCAGGGACACAGACATACTGGAGTGCAGTCAATAGCTAAACAAGGTCATGAAATTCAGGCAACATTTAGTCTGCTCTCACCGTCAAGTGTAACCCGAGTATGTGGCGTGTAGGGCTGAGTTGTGTCTGCTGGCCATCTGAGACCCAGAGGAGACATACTACGTTACGACAGACACACAGATGCAGGCAAACACAGCGGAGCTGTCACTCTATATCTATGCCCTTCGTTATTAGTCCTCCTCCAGGGTATGTGATATGGCTCATATCCTCCATTATGATCTCATTATAATCAATAAACTTGGAGGCCTGGAAATCCTGCCCTATATGGTAATATCTTATATAAGCCATTTCCTGTCAACCTGACTGGACGACATGAACAAGTGATACTGTGCTGCTTCTGACAAAAGGAAATGCGTGAAAAGAAACAATCCTGAATTGGTCGATCTGTACTTAATCCCAGCTCAGACAACCCTTAACACACTCAATACAAACTTCATGTTTGATTAGTCATGATGTAACTAATTATACCCATGCAGCTGTGAGAGTAGAATTAGAGAGATCAAACCACACTTCTATAGAGTCCAGTCATCCAGACAATTTATAGGAAAATGTATTGAGGCCAACCCTTAAAAAAGTGATTTTTGAATACAAAATAGAATACAATTTGATAAAAATACAGTAAATAAAGTAATGTTTGTGTAATTTGATTACAAGTTATAATAAAAATTGTATATATTTAATATATTTTAATATTTAATTTATTCCTGTGATGGCAAAGCTGAATTTTCAGCAGCATTATTCCAGTCTTCAGGGTCACATGATGTTTCAGAAATCATTCAGATATGCTGCTTTACTGCTCAAGAAATATTTCTCATTATTATCAATGTTGAAAACAAGTGTAAATCTACACACTGTACATCTTTAATGTCACTTGTGAATCAATTTAATACATAAGTATTAATTTCTTTCAAAAACTTTAAAACCTTTGAATGCTATTATGAATAAAAAATGTTAAAGCACCTAAATGCTGAAATATATACTTTTTATATATATATATATATATATATATATATATATATATATATATATATATATATATATATATATATATATATATATATATATATATATATATATATATATATATACACACATACATACCATACATATATATATATATATATATATATATAAACAATTCACTAGGAACCTTAATAGCTTGTAATATTTTACATGACCATTTTACTTTGATTTAAACTAAAGTAGCTTCCACGGATATACCAAAATGTCATGAAATGACCCTCTCACGTCTGTATTTCCAGTTAACCCATCCTTTCCACCTACTTATTTGCTCGCAGGCATGATATTTGTGTCAAAAGAGAGTAATTATTGCCTCCACAATGTTTTAGTAAGCATAATGCCGCCCCTTCACACACACACACTGTCTATAATATGAGTATAAATGGTCTAACCTTCATCCCCTCACTTCTGCTTTGGCTCGGCCCCCGCTCTTCACCTCTTCCTCCTCCCATTCTTGGCGTCTGCCTGTTGTTCACTGCCCCAAATCATGACGATCATCCCAGCCCAGTGGGAATGACCTCCTCCCAGCCATTCACATCTGTGTCTGTCAGTGCATCCACAGGCAGCAGCACATAATCATCCAGAGAAACAGCAGCAGCAGCATTTAACCATCATCCTCCACCACCGAGAGAAAAGGAGGTGCTTACCATTGAATGTTATGGACTTTAGTATGACTGTCACAATTTGAGCCTTTTTACTTTGATTCTTCCTTAAGAAAACCATCCAAAAACAATGGAGAACATGTTACTACTACTTTGAGGATTATATAATTTAAGACCAGGCTAGTGAGTGGATGTAGAAGAAGCATCTAGACACGCATCCTGAGTCTTCAAGAGAGGAAAAGGTTTGGGAGGAGTGACAGTCTGACCAGGACAGATCTGTAGATGGAGTTCAAGGCTGAGCGATGAAAACAGTGAGTACTGAAGACATACATCTTATATGATTGATAAAAAGACAAGGTAGTAATTTCTAGTGTCGGTGAATATTAGGTCAACATTATTAAAGAAAGACAATAGATATCACTGACTGACATTTTAAAGAATTCATTATGTTTCATTTTAAAGGTTTGAAAAAATTCTGTCATCATTTTCTCACCCACATGTTGTTTCAGACCTGTGGAACACAAAAGCAGACATTCTGTTTTTTGTCCATCCAAAGTAAGACGATAAGGTTTAATGTAATTTGAGAGATTTCTCATAATATCTACTTATATGTTTTTTAAGAAAGTCATACTGAAGGGAGAAAAAATAATGTTTTCATTTTTGGGTGATAAATAAGTACATACATACATGAATGCAATAGCTTTCATAAACAGACCATTACCAATAATTTTGCATCTGTTTATAGGTTAATGTTTTTATGTTTAGTTTTTTTTTTCATTTACTAATAATTAAACACTTGAGTTGTATAAATCAATATTAGTTCATGTAATGTGACTGACAAAGGCAGTAAAAATGTCCATGGTACAATGGATCAATGATAAAAAAAAATTAACCTTTGTGTTAAATATTAAATATAAATATATTAATTATAAATATTAGATCATAAACATTTTATCTGCATGCACTCTTATTTTTTATTACCTGTACATACAATTTTCTGCATTATGTTTAAAATACACTCTTTACCGAAACCAGAAATCAATGCAAAGCTAATATGGCTGTGCTTACAGCCTTTTTAAATATTCAACCACCTTAAATGGGAAATTGTGCCGCCTTCTGAGGGAGCTCCACATCATTTTCATCTGAAGGAGATCATTATTACCTTATATTACAATATATCAACTACTACACTCGTCCTCATAGTGTGTCTTCAAACCAATGTGAGTTTCAGGTTCATTTTAAAAAATGAAAAAAGGGCCCCAGTGCTTAAGCACTGCCCTATGATGCTGGGTTTAGCAAACAAATTCACCAACATAGTGACAAGGATTGGATGATGCCATCCAAATTCAAAGATGTTATTGAGAGTGTCTGACAGATTAATCTGCAAACAGATATGAGATTAGTCTAAATGAAATTACCCATTTGTGTGAAAGTAATATGATTTTAAGTTATCTGAAAGATGTAGTTTTCTCTACATTGACAGCTTAAGAGATAGGGCTGCTGGAGACCATAATTTGACATGCACAATAACAGATCAGAGCAAGTCAACAGATAACAGAAATCTTGCTGCTGTATGCAAATTCATACCTTATGAAACACGGTCTCAGCTCTCTACACCAGTCTTACTGTATGTGGCAAGGAATGCTTAACCGCCAGAATGCGGTTTCTATGAATCGCATAAGGATTTCCTTACACGAACTCACTGATTAAACTAACTACCCTGTGCAAGCACCTGCTATGATGAAGAAGGAAACTCATCTGCTAATGAATCGGTTTCTCTTGTTATTTGAATAAAGCAATAAGGATGTAGGTGTAACTGCAAGTTACACGAGAGCTATGGAAATGAAAATGTCAAAAGTGGGAATACAATTATTAAAAACGTTTTTAAAAGAATGATAAAAATTGCGTCAGCATGTAGTTTGAAGCCTGTAGGAATTTGAGGGTGACTAAATGATGACAATTTTTATTTTTAGGCACACAAACCCTTTAAAGAATGCAGATTAAGTTATGATTTAGGTAATTTGTGAGAAACCTCAAGGGTAAGGGAAGGATGTTCCTCCACTTTATTCCACTCCCTGGTGAAAGCTGAATTACACTTATTTTGTACCTAATCAGTCCATTACCACCACAACACTAATCAGAGCCTGCTGGCAGGATCATAATGCAATAAAGGACAGTATGTCGAGTATCGCAGGGGAGGTTGGGCAACTCTGAAAAACTGAACAAACCGGAACAGCCTGAAGTCATTATATAGCAATATTTGACCATGAGGTGTGACCATATTTACCGTATATATCTTGCAAAGTCAAATAAAACATTTAAAGATATTTTTTCATGGTTAAAAATATGAAAGACAGAAAAGATTCTTCTTCAAAGCAGTCAAGCTAAAGCACTGAATAATTTTTAAGTCCTATAATAAGCACCAACCTTCTTTTGTTGTTGTCATATGACAAAGTGTCCATAGTGGTGCTGCACAACCACATCATTTTGATGGACAAGCTGTCCTACACAATTCCTGAAGTCATGGATACAATTCTTGCTCTGGAGAACAGATACGCTTTCCACCCACATTCACAGGGATCAGCGAGTTTGAACCTCTGATGACTAATCGCAAATGTACAGGAAAAAAAGTGGAGCGCAACAAAACAGATTAAGTGCTCTAATTTTGTGTGGAGTACAACTTTAATGGTTTGTACTACAACCAACAGAAACAGATTGTTACAAATGACATTTCTGCTATGTTTGTTTGCCAAGAGATTCATCAGTGATATATAAAGTCTTTCTCTTGCAATACCACAAGAGGCAGAGCAGTCCTACAGTACTTCGCTGTCGTAAAATTAGATGACACAAATATATCTCATGAATATCAATGTGGCTTTTGAGGAAGCAGATAAGGGAAATGGGAGGCAAATTGAGCAAAGAAAATTCCCTCAAGAGAAGAGCGTAATGGAAACGTATTCTGCACTTACACTGGATTTAGGCTCATTAAACTTGAGGAACAAATGCTTCTGTGATGGTTCATTTTTGAACATTAACAGTTGTGTTAATGACCTACCCTTGAACATGTAAACTCTCTGCATCAACATGACATATTAAATAAAAACTTGTATTCTTTTGGCTATGGGTATTTCCTGACTATCCATTACATGAATTTCCATGGTTATTAAAAAAAGAACTTAACTCAAATTTTGAACTATTTTAACTTGCTTACACTTTTAATCAAATGTTTGGAGGTGATAGATTTTTTAAAATTGTATTAAAAGAATTATTTTATGCTCACCAAGGTTGCACTGATTTGTTCAAAATACAGCGAAAACTGCAATACTGTGAAATATTAGTTCTTGGTAACTGTTTTCTACAGTTTACATTTTAAAATGTAATTTAATGCTGTGATGGCAAAGCTGCATTTTCAGCAGCCATTACTGCAGTCTTCAGTGTCAAATAATCCTTCAGAAATCATTTTATTATATTGATTCATTGCTTAAGAAACATTTCTTGTCGTCATAATATCAAAAACAGTTGTTCTGCTTAATTTTTTTGTGGACATGTAATAATTTTTTTTTTTTTACGATTCTTTGAATAGAAAGTTCAAGAGAACAGCATTTATGGGAAATATAAATCTTTTGTAACATTACACAACTATTTTGACTGTCACTTTTGGTTTTTGATTTAACACACCCTTGCTGAACATATATATATATATATACATTAACCCTTGTATGGTAATGGGGTCCATTTCACTTTTGTCAAAAGAACAAAATACGATTAATATTCTTTTTCAAACTCAGATTCATTGGCCTTGGCTAATTTTCCGTGAAGAACATTTATCAGAGCAAATTTTCAATGACCACGGACTGTACACCCACCTACACATTTATATTACATACAGGATGTTCGGGTCCACTAAGGTGACCCGACTTTAATAAAAGTGTGGAAAATTTAGGTCCTGTGTACCTTCACTCTGTCCTCCTATTGTCGGGGCCTGGTATTAGTTTGTGTTTATGTGTGTGTTTGTGTGTGCTCTTGTTTTTGTGACATATCAGGACACAACTCTGTATAATGACATGGGTATGATACAGGTATTACAAGGAGAGGGTGACTTATGAGGACATAACCCATGTCCCCATTTTTCAAAACGCTTATAAATCATACAGAATGAGTTTTTTTGAGAAAGTAAAAATGCAAAAAGTTCCCTGTGAGGGTTAGGTGTAGGGTTGGTGTAGAGCCATAGAATATACAGTTTGTACAGTATAAAAACCATTACACCCATGGGATGTCCCCACTTTTCACAAAAACAAATGTGTGTGTGTGTGTGAGTGTGTGTAAGAGAGAGAGAGTCTGTGAGAGTGTGAGTGAGTTTTGCGTTTCTGCCACTGACCTACAATCATTATATAAAGATCAGTGGTTTCTAGCCCTGCCATTCCCACTCAAGGTTGTAACACTTCAGTTAATAAATGTGATCTAACAAAGGTAAAGGGCAAATATGAACCATATATGCCGGTTTATATTGCTTGTAATTTGGATGATGTAAACATCTGTTGAGTATTTCAACATAAAATGTTTGTGTTGAATTAAAAACCCAAAAAAGGTCCAAAAGACCCATGAACACTGGCTGAATAACAAAATACGAACACCACACAGGGGTTCATTTAGAATTAGAATATTACTGTAATTTGAAAAAAAAATTATACTGACTTTAAACTTCTCATTCAGGCAGCTTGAAATCAACCTTCATGGTAATGGTAGTTTAGCAAAAACTGTTGCTCATGAGATGAGTCCTCCATTAATCAGATTCAACCCTGTATAAATGAATGAATGAATGAATGATGCATTTATATAGCACTTTATTTGGTATTTTTGTATACCCAAAGTGCTTTACAATCATGTGGAGGGTCTCTCCTCAACCACCACCAGTGTCCAGCATCCACTTGGATGATGCGATATGACACGGGGATATGACACAGATTTAAGTGGGTGGTCATGTCTCGCCAGCTGAAGTGAGCAGGACATGATAGTCTGTGCCGGAGCATCTTCATTCATTTCTTATTTCTCAGCTTCCTCATAACAGTCCCAGATGGACTCAAGCTTTTGCCTAGAGAAGATGTTGTCCTCTTCCTCTTTCTCAAAGTTTTCTTTGTTTTCATTGTCATCTTGATTCTGGAAAGCAGTCAAAAAAAAAAAGATGACAGTGACCAAGCATGACACAATACAATTGTTTTACTGTGAAAGTTTATTAGAAACAATGAAAACCTTTATAAAAAAAGGGGAAACAATGTTGTACAATACTTACGTTAATACAATAAATTGATTATTATAAATTAAACTCATTAAAAGAGTGTGGGGAGTCTCTATAAATGCTTGTCACTTTATTCCATTTTCATATTTCTCGTATTTATTTAAATGCTATTTGTGCCTCGTACTAAGTTAGCAGAGTTTTACATGGTTAACACTTACTCGTCGAAAATCTGCAAGAGGTCCAAACTCTTGTCCTCTTCCTCTACGATGATCCCGTTTGCCTCTTCAACAATGGTGGTGTCCCCCTCTTCCGCGACCCCGGTGCTCTCCCGGTCTGCCGGTCTCAGCATCACCTCCCCGACTGTGTCTGCCTTTCATAGCTCAACATGAAAATTTGAACTAATGCCCAGACTGTAATCGTGTAACACCCATAGACTGTATAAAAACACTGTTGTTACTTAAAAGAGAACCCTTTTCAATGGGGAAACATTTTGCCCGTTTAACTAGTTATGCCCAATCATAAATGCGAGTTTATCGATTGACAAATGTGCATCAAATCCAAAGTTTAAGCTAGTCAAACTAGGAAATGAAAACAGTATGAGCATGATTAGTAGCAGTAGAAGCAAGCAGTAGAAGCAACGTTGTGTGGGTAATGTGAGATCTGGCTTGGTGCTTATTCCTTTGCTTAAGAGAATGTATTCTGAAGGATTAACTTCAAATATTCAAATATATATTATTTAATATCAGGACTTAAATATTGACATATTGCAAACAACAACAAAAAACAATAATAAGTAAAAAGCTTATATCAATAGATATCACCGTACTTATAGTTGATCAATCACAGTACATTAAGGAAATATTTGTGTATTACATGTTTTTTTATGTTTATGTTTAAATACGCAAATGATGCGCTCATTAGATAGGCCAGTGAACTAATCTGCATATATTTCTGAAATCTGAATATGGAATAAGTTGACATATTAAGAGTTAAAGGTTTATATATATATATATATATATACAGTACAGACCAAAAGTTTGGACACACCTTCTCATTCAAAGAGTTTTCTTTATTTTCATGACTATGAAAATTGTAGATTCACACTGAAGGCATCAAAACTATGGATCAACACACGTGGAATTATTATGGAATTATATACATAACAAAAAAGTGTGAAACAACTGAAAATATATCATATTCTAGGTTCTTCAAAGTAGCCACCTTTTGCTTTGATTACTGCTTTGCACACTCTTGGGGTTCTCTTGATGAGCTTCAAGAGGTAGTCACCTGAAATGGTCTTCCAACAGTCTTGAAGGAGTTCCCCGAGAGATGCTTGGCACTTGTTGGCCCTTTTGCCTTCTGTCTGCGGTCCAGCTCACCCCTAAACCATCTCGATTGGGTTCAGGTCCGGTGACTGTGGAGGCCAGGTCATCTGGCGCAGCACCCCATCACTCTCCTTCTTGGTCAAACAGCCCTTGATGCCTTCAGTGTGACTCTACAATTTTCATAGTCATGAAAATAAAGAAAACTCTTTGAATGAGGTGTGTCCAAACTTTTGGTCTGTCCTATATATATATGCAAACCTCTTCTTAAACCTTTTAGAAAATTGATGAAGGCATCACACACAAAACATGCATTTTTCTCTGTTAAATTTTTCTGTTTTTGAAGTATTCATTCCCTTTATTGTGTTTTCAGACTATCCATTGCCAAGAAAACACGAAGAATACCATGAAAATTTCATCAGTTTTCTAACCGATCAACAGTAACAGAATGAACATGGATATTCAAAATGTAACCGCAAGTGGAAATGGCTTCGCTATCCTGCCTACCTCATACAGTCTTTTGGAAGTCATAATCATTGCAACAGTATCAGCAGTCGTGAGTCTCATCACAATAGTGGGGAATGTACTGGTGATGCTCTCTTTCAAGGTCAACAGCCAACTTAAGACTGTTAATAATTACTACTTACTCAGTTTAGCTTTTGCAGACCTCATTATCGGCGTGTTCTCAATGAACCTGTACACATCCTACATTCTTATGGGATACTGGTCTTTAGGAAATATAGCATGTGATCTGTGGTTGGCACTTGACTATGTTGCAAGTAACGCATCTGTGATGAACTTGCTGGTCATCAGCTTTGACAGATATTTTTCTATTACAAGACCACTTACCTACAGGGCTAAACGGACCCCGAAACGTGCAGGCATCATGATTGGCTTAGCATGGTTGATATCGTTTATATTATGGGCTCCACCCATTCTGTGCTGGCAGTACTTTGTTGGAGAGAGAAAGGTTCCTCCTGACCAATGCCAGATCCAGTTTTTCTCAGAACCCATAATCACATTTGGTACAGCCATAGCAGCCTTTTATGTACCGGTATCCATAATGACAATCTTATATTGCAAAATCTACAAAGAAACAGAAAAACGTACTAAGAACTTAGCAGAACTCCAAGGATATCCATCGCTGGATAGCCATGAAGACCCTAAAGTACGAAAGCCAATACTAAGATGCTTTAGCTTTCAAAGCAAGAGGGACGGGACTCAAGCATCATGGTCCTCATCCAACCAGAGTTACGTAACTAAGACAACTTTGCAGTCTGAAGACTTGTGGACAAAATCAGAGCAGGTCACCACCCTGAACAGTTACACATCATCAGAGGATGACGAGCGGTCAGTCTCTGAATCAACCCCACGTGAATCATTCAAGAACCAAGAATCGACAGTCAATAAAAATGGACAGCTGGTCTGTTGTGAAGACAGCAAATACCTACGTGATCTTGTAAAATGCTCTCAGACAAACAATAAAAAATGTATGTCATATAAGTTCAAGCCAATCCTTAGCGACATCACTGCTTTGCAAGGTAGTACCGAAGCCAATCACACAAACACAGATCATTGTCAGTCCTCAGAGCCACAGGCTTCTTCATCCACATCCTCTTCTACCAAACCAGAAGATCCAAACTTGAAGATCCAGATGACCAAGCGGAAACGAATGGTCCTTATCAAGGAGAAAAAGGCTGCTCAGACTCTCAGTGCCATTCTTCTGGCATTCCTCCTCACCTGGACCCCATACAACATCATGGTGCTCATCTCCACCTTCTGTTCTGAATGCATTCCAGTGTCCCTCTGGCATCTGGGCTACTGGCTCTGCTATGTCAACAGCACCGTCAACCCCATGTGTTATGCCCTATGCAACAAAACCTTCCAGAAGACCTTTAGGATGTTAGTCCTCTGCAAGTGGAAGAAGAACAGAGGAGAGGAGAAACTGTATTGGTGTGGCCGAAACTATTAATTAACAGAAACCATTAATTAGCAGAAATCGCAGACTGTAGAGCATGATGAATGTTCAAGAACAAGTGTTATATTAAATGGGCATTAAAATTATATTTGAGCTTATGATGTGCATACAGTGCCACAGACCTTATTCGTTGCCATGTTCTTGGCAATATTTGTGTGTACATATTGTTTATATTGCCAAGTTGATTTGAAAAAGTTATAGAATTTATTAATAGTATTTAATTTAGATTCTGTTTTCAAAGTTTAAAGATCACTTAACATGTTTACACAATATTGTTATATTGTCAAATGCCTTAAGGCTAGGGATGATGAGGACATTAAATAAATATATGGATTGTGAAAATATAAATACCTAACACATAATTTTACTTAACATTATGTGATAAAATTATTTTTTATATATTGTAAGCCTTGTTCATGTCAGTGACACTGCATGCATAGAAACGTTTATCGAAATATCTGGTGTGCAAAGCAATGTTGACGTATTACGTTTGCAGAATTGGACAGTATTACAGTATCACTGTAGAGAAACACACAAAAAGATTGTAGCTTCCCTCTGGATGTTAAATTCATTTATGGCAGAGATTCAATAACATTTTACAGTTCTAAAAAAAACTTTCATAATTGTTGTGAATTAGATCTGAACTTACTTCAACATTAACACATCATATAAACTCATTTCTAAATGTTGCCTGGCTGTTTTCCATTCATATTAATAAGTCTCTGCTCCTTCTCTTGTGATGACATGCCATTTAATTTAATGTGAAATAAATGTTTTAAGATGAAATTAACCCAACTAATTGAAACATCAATCTGGATTTGGCAGGGGTTCCATCTTTTATTGTCTTCAGTCAAACTAAAGATTTAAAGCCACCCACTGGCATACTAGCATCTGTTTACCAGTTACTTATGAAATGTGCTATTAAACGTTGATGTCTATACATTTTACCATGCAATTAAATAAGATTATACTTCATAGCTTAAATCTTATGCATTTCTCATCTTCATTCACAGTCTTGTACAAACCCAACAAGATATAGTAAATGTTATAACCTAAAAGCTTTATTTCAAGTAGTTATTAAACAAAATTGGGGTCAACATCACCTCCTTGGACTGATCTGGAAATACACATGGAATCACTGCAAAGATGGACCCTCATATATATTTTGCATCTATCTTCACCCTTAAACTTGTGTGTTTTGGAAATATCCCAAATTGCTTGAAACAAACTGAGCAAAACAACTACATACAGTAAGTACTAACTTCTGCATCTGATTTTGGCTTCTTATTCAGCCTTAATGCAGCTATTGCATCAACCCAAAGAACTAAACAACCAATCAACAACATGCTAAATTTTACCTTTGAAGATTTAATTCTCACTTTTATTCAAGTCCTAACTGAGGTGAAACTGCATTGACTTCAATTCTGTGAAGGAATCATATCTGTGTGATCTTTTGCGCAGCAGCAGTAAAAGCATAGACTACTATCATGTTAATTGCATTACATGGTATTGAAATGTTATAGCAAAACTGAATATCTCTGCAATCGTCTCCTCTTGCTCTCACTCATTCTACTTTTAAAGTTAAAACATCCTAATTGTGCTCTAAAACAAAAAAAGACATTCATGCCTTGCTTGATCTGTATTGGTTTTATCCATTAATACATTTTATATATAGTTTTCAGAGTATCACCACAATGACTAAAATGATCTAAATATTAACAATGCATCCAAAGAAGACAATTAAGCATGGAAAAGTAGTACAGTGCAAACCCAGTCTTGCTTCGTCAAGCGTTTCAGTTGAAAAAGAAACTGTTCATATATATAAAAGAGGAAACCCAGTAAAACAGTGTTAAAGAAAACCGACAAAATACACGGCACTACCTCCTCTTCGGAGCAACACTTCTGCTGCCTTTGTTGCCTCCGCTAGACTTACTGGAGCCCTTGGAGAACAATTTAGTCATGAATTCAGAAACATCTGGCAATTCTGGGTTAGGGTTCAACATGTTCATAGATTGCTCCATTTCCTGAGGGAAAAAACAGACATTAAATTGTATAAATAAAGCAATATACAGTGGATGAGACTGTCTGTTCAGGATGTAATACTTATAGATACGACTTCTTGTTTTGCATTACCTTTCTCATCTCAGGATCATTCGTATTTACCACCTTTGGGAGCAGGACGATGATTAATAAGGGAAGAACCATCATCATGACCTACGGACGACAAAATAAGTCACAACAGCTATAAGAAACCTTCAATAACACTTATGTCATAACTAAATCATTATTATAAATGGCTCTGAAAATGTGCCTTAATACTTTAGCTAATCTAAACTAGAGGACATTAAAAATTTAGTTTAAGAATAAATGATTAATTTCCAGTGAATGAAGTCCATCCGCATGCATTTGAAAAAAACAATTATATGATCATACCATTGGGTTCATCAGAAAATCAGTCCAGCCCCAGGTTTCTCGCTTCATGAAGTACGTGTGTGGACCACTGGATCTGATCTGAAGAGGGTATGGCTGTCTAACAACTTCAGAGGTTTTGATGTAATTCACCAAGCGTGCCCTATGGTTCAATAACATTCAGATATTAACTTAGTGCTCTTGAAATCACATATTAGAAGAAGGTAAGATATGGGAATGTTAGCTACCTCATTTTCCCTTTGGAGGTAATATCCACACGAACAGGATCAAATCTGAAAGACGGTGATACGATTTCAACCACATATGAGCCAGAAGGCACATCGTTGACAGTAAAGCTCCCATCAGTCCTGTAAGAGAAATGTATGTGGTTAATTGTGTAATCTTGGCAAAACGTTTAATGGCTCGTTATGAACGCTGTATAACGTTGTTATACAAGAGAAAGCTTCAGTAAATCGAGGACTGACATACACAATTGAATATTTATATCGCTTTTTGACGTTAGCATTGCTGGTGATAACTCACTTGAGAAAACCAACATATTCTTCTCCTTCCAACAGGATTCGGGCTGTGGAGATCCAGTCTTGTGTTTTCACTCCGGGAACGATCGCTCGTCCTTCGATTCTGAAGCGGTCTCCGTTTGACTGAGAACCTGCTACAGGCCCCGGCTCTGCGTCGGAAAAACAACATGACAACGCAAACAGAGCCTGCAGCGCCACATATACATCTAACAGACGTTTCATTTGTTGCATCGCGTTTGGGCACACGATATATATAACGTTTAAAATGAACAATTTTTCACTCTGCGTCGAACCGGACCACGGGAATAGGACTCAGCTAAAGGAAGTGAACGGTAAACGGAACTCAGTTCGCAAAGACCGGAAGAACATGTTACACCACGTGATTATCTTTGAGGCGGGTCTATTTCTATGGGCGGGGGGTTCGAATAGTATTCCGAGTCTTCTTTTTGAATCGGTTCTTTGAAATATATCGTGTTGAATGAATGGTTTAAATTAAAATATCCTTTACATCAGTCCGGTACAGTAAATATATATATATATATATATATATATATATATATAAATACGAATTGATACGAATTGTCTTTATTTTATATTTACGTTACACACGTGTCAACCTACACACTGTATGTATGGGGTCAACTCAAAAATCCGTTCTCAGCTTAATGAGTCAAGCGAGTCGACTTGGAACGGTTCCGTCAGACTTGAGTTCAGACTGGTTTTGTGAATTATAGTTGCATGTCTACTGGACATTGCATTGACATTGCCTTTTCTCTGCAAACTTAGCACAGGTTGTTTTTCAGTCTTAATCATTCAGAAACTTTTCGGACGTCATATCACTTATGACTGGGGTTGTGCATGCACATTATTGTTATGGTATTTTTAAAATCTTATTCAACGTGAATAAAACGTAAATATTCATTTAAACTTCAAAAAACTTTTTGTTTATGTAGGTTTATTTGAAAGTGGATTAAAAGAAAAATCACTATGTACACATTACACTCAAATATCCATTCATGATCAGGCAATGGACAACAACACACTAATAACTTAAAACTCCTGCAATTCAAGTGCATGACTGAAAGAAAAAAAAAAAACACATCTGATAAAGATACACTTACACAATCACATCCACTTAAGCAGATTCACACCACAGCACTACAAGTGCAACAGTTAAAACTTCTGCTTGGCACTTCAGTGAGTTGCCTGATTCCAGTCTCATGGAGTTGATTATGTGCCCCTAAGCAAGTCCACTTCAATGTGAAGCAGTCATTCAGTGCCTGCTGGAAGAGTTCCTCCTCCAGTGCTGATTTCGGAGTGTCTGAATTGTTTAGTTCATCTATCCCCAATTCACCATAGCCTACCGAGCTTCAGATTCACCAGCTCCAAGCCAATCAAAAGCTTAAAATGCACCAAGGGTTTGTAGTGGTTATCTCCATAGTGTGCTATAACAATACATCAGCGCAGTTGTGAAACGTATGATTCTATAATCTGCAGAAGAGAGGATGATAAAGGAAATAAGTTAAGACAGATTTTTGTGAACAATTGCAATTCTTCATTTGACTAGGAAAAAATAAAACACCTTCGCTGTTTCTCCTACAGTTCCTGGAACTGAGCTTAAGTGTTTCTTCCCCTCCCACAGTTCAAGAAGCGTGGTCTTCATTACCTGAACATTCCTGCTGGATGCAAACATATTCAATTACAGCTTCCAGCTAACATTTATAAGATGTTCTGTCATTTAATTTCTGTGTATTCATATAAAAATGAAGCACCTGTCATTTGGAAAGCCATCGTGCATGCTTTTGTTGTTTGCGGAGAGCTCAGACCACCATTTTTTAATGATAGTTTGAACCCAGTGTAAAGCTACGATGAGGTGTCTGGAAAAGAACAACCATTTAAAAGATTAATTTAAACTTGAGCAAAATGTATAAATGACAATAAACAACGATAGCAAATACAGGACTAAATACTTACTCTTCATATTTAGTGTTAAGAATCATTTTCACTTGTGGTAAAAGGTCAACACAACAGCCTATTGAAATACATGGCTGTTCTTCCTGAAGACTATAGAAGGAGAAACTGGTATGAAACATATCCATCAAATCTACAATGTGACAACAATGACAAACTCAGAATTTTAAACAGATCTTAAAAAGGATACCTTTTAGTGAGTATAGGCAGACAGTCAACAACCACCCCTGTGTCTTGTATTCTGGGGGAAAAGTTGGTTAACGTATTAATAAAATGTAGAATTGAAAGCATCAATTATGCCAAAAAATGTGATTTGAAATGATTCAACAAGCTGTAAACACAAATCTATTTATACTTGCAATATTTACATTACTTTTCAAAAACTGAATCTAAGATTTAATGTTTTTGAAAGAAGTCTCCTATGCTCATCCAATACTTCATTTATTTGATCAAAATACCAAAATACCAAAAACAGTAATATTGTGAAATATTAATGTCAAACTTCAAAATGCTAACCTGTTCAAGTATGCCACAAGTTCACTTGCGTTTTTCTGCCAAAGAGTCAATGCAACATTCAGTCTCAGATTTCTTCCAAAGAGCACATGAGTCATTGCATCATGGTCCTTTGATAACTGAAATTCAACAAATGATTAGGTTAGTGCAAATATTATAATATGATGATATATCACTATTTTGCCATGATTGATTCTGTAGAAATAGAGGAGTTGATCACTATATACATTTTCACATGTGGACAATCAGGAATAAGAATAAACACAGGAAAGCTTAAGCTCAGAATGACAAGAACATAGTCAACACAAGCACATGCGTGCAGCATATCTCACCTCAGTGAAATAATCACTGTATTTGGAGCCAGCTCCTGCCATTTTTGAGGAGTCTGTAGAGTTCACAGGGAACCCACAGTTGTCACTGTAAAGAATAGCCTGCACGTCATCAGCACAGGTCAGTTCATTTTCTTTGTTTGCCATGTCAGATGTCCTGCTTGCGGTGGGCGATCTCCGACATGCTCTTGATCCCACCCCAGAGTGACGCGTTTTCTTCTTGCTAACCACCACTCGCTTCGCTTTGCTGTATTTGTGCACACAATGGCCCACTGGAAATCTGTGGGATGGAGAATAATGCACGCCCAGCTTGTCAAAACAAGGAATAATATGAAAGGTCATTAAGTTTGCATCGCCATGGACCAAAAACATACCTCTCTTGATCGGTTTCTTCCTTAAATGAATAATCCACCTGAAAAGAGACAACAGTTAGAAGCTAGCATTTTAAATCTGTCAGATTTTAAAACACTAGACATCATACACTTGCCCATTTTGTAAATGATAACAGAAAAACTGTTCATCATACACTACATGCCTGAGGATCATCACACACTGATACATCCATCATATAATATGTGGTTTTGCTGTTGACACGTCCAAACTGCAAAAGTGGGGCAAATATTGTGTAGTGCATTCCAGAATTAAAGGGGTTATGTGATGCATTCAAGTTTGTTTTTCCTTGGGAGCGTTACAAGCTTTTTGTCCATATAAAAGATACAGAAAGTTGCAAAGACTAAAATCTTTGTAAAAACTTGATGCGTTTCAGAAAGGTGAGGCAGAGAGGAACAATAATAAATGTACGTTATGTGGAAAATAATGTTTTATAACCTTAAACCGTGTAAACAGATTGCATTACACCAAATACACAAAATTTTAGCATCATCACATGACCTCTTTAAAATATTTAATATTGTATTTGTAAACTGAAAATTATCCCCTATTGATCCCACACAGCACAAACCTTACAAATATTTTTCTAAGGCGATTTTTCCTTACCTCCCTCATGTTCTTCTCATCTCCAGAACAAACCATTTGTTTGGGAAGATGGTGGGGCTGGGCCTGCTTGAGCCTGTGGACTTCTGCATTACTTCCAACATGACTTCCAGTGGCCATAATAAGGCACTCTAAAACACAATGACAAAAAACACATTAGCCGGCTCATGATGTTGTTAAAGCAAATAGCTGTGGTTTGTTTGTTCAAAGCCTCCATTGTGTAGCCTCTCCTTTAGAGATAAGAATCATATAATCAAATTCGTACTAAAACGAGTCAAATTGATCTTCGTGGAATATTTAAATGTGAAGCTTTTGCTATTGTTAGAAAGGCTGGCACATTATCAGATTATATAATATTTTGCTATCCAGAACGTTCAGTGAACGGTAGTTTTGGTTATAGAATAACCAAATAACCACTAAAGAACGTTATAGGTTTTCTCCGGGTTCCAAAAAAGGTAACGTTAACTGGGTTCCAAAAAATAACCTAACGGAGACCATATGCTAACGTTAAGAGAAGTTCTGGGATTGCTAGAATAAAATCGGTTCCTAAGGGCTGTTTCAAAACCTATCTAGACAATACTATATCATATATGCTATGTACAAGTCATGGCATCCATATGTCAGTGTAAAGAAGATCACATAATTCATTACCAAATACACAAGACATGCTTCGTAATTTTTCAGACGGACGTCTTACCACGTAGCACGTTACGCTGAGTCAGAGGAAGAGAATGAATCTATGAATCGTTTGAATCAAACCAAACGAATACATTTTAGATTAACAATCTAACTTGCCTGGTAAACATCTAACGTTAGACATCTGTCAGACGGAGCTCGAGGCCTCCAATGATGTGACGCTGCTGTTTAGGTTTAGGATCTGTTAGCCCTGCGAGCTAATTAAGTCAACTAAGTTACACTTAAACAGACAGTCAATAATCTTTGACTAAATTGAAAAAGACAAGTATAGAGATGAGTCCACACTCACAATGGCCTGTGCATATCAAAGCATGTGATGAAAACACACCAGATAGCTAGCTGCTAAACAAACAAGTCAGGCTAATCACCAGCTAGCAAACAAGGACTTAGCACGTACAAAATCGATAACTTGTACAACGCTGTCAAACCTCGCGTATTTCGCAAGCACCCACCATAACGTTGTGTAAAGTTGTCTATGCATCCTAAAGCACGTTATATATCCGAGAGCGCTTCCATGCACCACCAGGAAGAAACGGTAATTTGAGTAGATTTCAGAGGAAAGGAAGGACCATTCAAATAAATACAAACTTGAAATGCTGGGATGGGTGAAGCACCAGAAGATTGAGGGTTTAGCGACATCTGATGGAGCATTAATGGAAATGCTTGGCTTAGGGAAAAAAAAACATTCCACTAGTTTTTCCATGAAACATCAGCTAAAATTGCACTCTCTTAGAAATTTCTCAACCAATGTCACGGGGAGTATCCTGGAATGCTTTTTTCTATATAATATTTTTCTATACAGTTATAGAAGTTTCTGGAATGAAACAATATTAAAATAAATGTATATAATTAATTTAAATATATATATATATATATATATATATATATATATATATATATATATATATATATATATATATATATAAATAAATATGATAATATATCAGTTAAAATACTTTGAAGTCAACCTGCAACCCCTCTGGAGGTTTGCTAAGGCCCCTAGTGGGCCCTGGCCCTCTGGTTGACTACCTCTGTTTTATATTATTTAAAAGAAAAGCATAAGTCTTTAGATGAAAAAAAAGGTCTTTTGACGCAGAACAGAAAAAATAAGAATATCACAAATAATGGGCCTTAATAATAATAATTTCATTGTAATTTAATAGTGCTTTAATTTTCAGTAAGAATCTTTTTAGAATGAAATTCTAAATGAAATTCTTTAACCTAATGGTTAGAGAGTCGGACTCCCAATCGAAAGGTTGTGAGTTCGAGTCCCAGGCCGGCAGGAATTGTGGGTGGGGGGAGTGCATGTACAGTTCTCTCTCCACCCTCAAGACCACGACTTAGGTGCCCTTGAGCAAGGCATCGGACCCCCAACTGCTCCCCGGGTGCCGCAGCATAAATGGCTGCCCACTGCTCCGGGTGTGTGCTCACAGTGTGTGTGTGTGTGTTCACTGCTCTGTGTGTGTGCATTTCGGATGGGTTAAATGCAGAGCACAAATTCTGAGTATGGGTCACCATACTTGGCTGAATGTCACTTCACTTCACTTCACTTCACTTCACTTCACTTCACACTTCTTCTTTGTTATTGGTAACATCCTTTGGCATCTCTTGACCTTAAGTTCAAAGGTGTGATCAAAGGTGATGACTATCATGGTAGTGCTGATGTAATTACTAGGTCATGAAATGCTTCATGAAACCACAAACTGCAGTAATGTGACATATAATTACTGTGATATAGCACTTAGGTTTGAGGTTGACATCATACAGAACCCACGTGAAAGCAGAGGCAATTTTCAGTTATGAATTATCCTTCATTTATCCTTCACCGATGTTCTCTGACTATCACTCATTTATTATAAATACAGATTTAAATACAGTGATTATTGTCATTAAACTACATCTTGGAAGGATCTACCGGTGAATGCAGGAATATTTGAACTGAAATACTGAACTGAAATATATTTGAACACACAGACACTGACAATGTTTAATTTTTTTTTTCTTCTTCTCTGTTCTAAAATAATTTCTGAAGTTAAGCCAAAAAAGGCATTGCCATATCTTAAAGAATGTCTCATGGAAGACAAATCTGACCACAGTTCAAATAAAAAGCTGTTGAACTGATGGGGAAAACTGAATAAAATAGCTGATATTAAGACTCATATTCAGACAGCCACAAAAATTCACCATCCAGTTCCACCCTTATTTGGGTTGCACAAGTCTTTCAATAAAAATAATAATAATAGTTACTCTTTCAAGAGTCACTATTAGACTGCAATCATAGCTACTATTTCAATGTGTGTAAAAATAGTCTTACCAAAAAAAGATAAACAGACTTTCAGTTTCTGGAATGAAAATGGCAGACAGGAAACAAAAATGATTTTTTCACTGCACTAGTTTAAAACAAAATATTGGAATTACATTTGACTGACTTATGTGAGATTTCGTTTACTTTACAGCATTAATGTGAAAAGATTCAAATATACACTACGGTTCAAACATCTGGGGTCTGTATCATTTTTTTTTTTTTTTTTTGAATAAAGTCTCTCATGCTCACCAAAGCTGCACTGATTTGATAAAAAAAATACTGTAAATAATGCTGTTGTGAAATATTAGTGCAATTTAAATAAATATGTTTTAAAATGTATTTTATTCTTATGGCAAAACTGAATTTTCATCAGATTCAGATTCTTTTGTGGCATTATAAATGTCTGTCGCTTTTGATCAATTTAATCCATGTTTGCTGAATAAAAGCATTATGTTCCTTCTGCCAGTCTGTCTTACCACTTAATTAAAGAACAGAGTATAAACACATAGATACTCTGTTTTACAGATGTTATAGACACATGTGATATTTGCACGTGATTATATAATATCTGTGAGGGAGGCCGAGTTTCTGTCCCAGTTCATATTTCTTTTGCAGCAGGTATAAGCATTCAAACTGACATTTGATATAGAAACAATTCAGGCTTGTAAAATTTTGTTCCTTAAATGGATATCAAATCTGACTTTTATATTAGCATGACTAGGCAGACCTCCACCTGTGATATAACATATTAAATGAAAAGTAAAGAGGGTTTTTGACACACCAAGTTACCATCTGTCTTTTCCTGTATTGCTCATCTGCTCTCCTCTTCATCAGATTGTTGAGATCTCTGAGGTTTTGGTATGAGGTCTTTTATTTCACCTCTAATGGCAAAACCTGGAATCAGGCTGATGGGCTGAAGGATTCTGCTTATGTGAAATATATCAAAAATATGAAAGATTAGCTGCATTTAAAGCATACATATTATGATGCTCGGGTATTATGATATCTGAGCACTTACATCTTAGAGACTCCAGAGAGAGTAATATATGAATTAATTATTTAGTTATGTATCAGTCATTTACAGGATGGTTCCTTGTGCTTACTTGTACGATTGACATTGACAAAATAAATATTAGTCATTATATTTTAAGATAATCTTTCAACTGTCTTTTTTCTTGTTCCATAAGGTACAGAATGTTCAAAACTGACAAAAGCTGATCTAGGATAATTCAGTTTGAGTGTCTTCTGGACGGCTTCCAAAACGCCACACTTTGTTTATCCAGCAGATGGCGATGTGAAGCTGAGGAAACTGAAGTGTATAAAGATGACCTCTTATTTATAAGCTGTCACAACTCCATCTCAAACGTTCTTTTGTACATTTACATTTACATTTATTCATTTAGCAGACGCTTTTATCCAAAGCGACTTACAGATGAGGACAGTGGAAGCAATCAAAAACAACAAAAAGAGCAATGATATAAGTGCTATAACAAGTCTCAGTTAGGTTAACACAGTACACCGAGCATGGGATTTTAAATAATATAATATGAAGAAAACAGATAGAATAAAAAAAGAATAGAGCAAGCTAGTGTTAGAGGTCTTTACACATACACACACACACACACACACACACACACACATACAATTGCATAATTAATGAAAAGAAAATAGAATATAAAAAGATTAGAAAGGTTGTTAGATTTTTTTAAAGAATAGAATTAGAATAGTGAGTGTTAAAGTTAGAGGTTCAAATAAAGATAGAAGAGATGTGTTTTAAGCACATCTTAAAACATTTTTTGTGGCCTAACCATAATTTTTTGAACATGTTGCAATTTGTTTAAACAAGAGAACCTCAAATTCAAATCTCAAATTAGCCTTAGTGATAGTTTAACCAGTCATTCTTTGTCATAGAAACCCTCTGACCAACCCTAAAATAAACTTTGACCTCTGAACTCATCTCTGTTTGGTTAACCTGACATTAAACCTGACTTAGAATAAATACACTTATGAGATTATGTTCAACACAACTGTTTAGCTTTCCTCTATAATATCCACCTAGTCACATCTCAAAGTTCAAACTTATCTTACAGGTGTCCTAGAAGAAACCAGATTCAAAATTAAACAAAAAGCCATATTTCTCTGCAAGTAATGTCAGACAGGGTTAAATTTTCCCCATTTTCCATTTATATTTTGAATTCAGTAAGTGCACGATTACTGACACTTTAGTGCTCATGTCAAGCATGTTGTTATCACGCAATAAGAACAATATTTTCTTCAACTGGCATCCTGTCTGTCTAAATGGCATATGGCTTCAGAAGATTTTTGACAACAATATATGGTTTAACAAATAAATGGCAAACTCTCTTAAAAATAAAGTTTAAAAAAAAAAAAAAAAAAAGAACAATTTTTTGGTTCTCCTAAGAGTACAGTACACATATAAGAACCAACTTTTACTAGTATGAAAACCATTTCTTTAAAAAAAAAAAAATTATTATCTACAGAACCCTTACCCACTATAAAATCTTGTTTTTTTTTTTTTTGCATAAATGTTCCATAAATGTTAAGGAGTTCGTTTCTCATTTTGTAAATGTGACATCCTCCATCATTTACTAAAGAATTGTGGGCGAAATATTTTACAAGAATTTATCTTTTGTGTTCCACAGGGGGAAAAATCATTTGGATGTGGAACATCATAGAAGGTAAAACAAAAGGCATTAATCAAGACAAGTTTTTACAAATATGATCCATGGTCCTTACTTAAATCTGTTTTGACTTGTTAGAGGGAATGAGGTCTGAAAAAACATTTGAAAACTCTTAAGATGTGATCAGCTCTTTCAAAATCTTACAACTCACGGCATGTTTGAATAAATAAACACACATACGAGCTAAGACGAGACAAAACAATGCTGTGCGAAGAAATTTGAAGAGGAAGTGCTGGAAAAAACAGCATTGAGAGAAGGAAAACAATCCGTTGTTTTTCAGCCAGGTCAGTCAGTCAGAGAAGATTGACAGGGCTGGGATTCCAGATCCGAACAGGCTGGCCGGACTCTCTCCTCTCTGCAGGGAGGTAAGATGATATCTTGAGTGGTGTATAAACCTTGAATGCAAATTTAGAGTTCATCTGCCAACTTGCAGAAGCGATAAATTCATCTTAAAGTTACCCATTGATTGAAACCTGCCTCAGCAGGAAGCCTGTGTCAAGACTTACTTCGCCTGAAAGAGATTGATCAACATTATTTTAATGCAGCAATAAGTAATGTATGAACACTGCCTTAAAAATAAACAAAAGGTAATTGCGACTTTAGTGTGATAACTTAATCATGATACTTACCTCACATTATGAAAGTTACAGGTTTGGAACAAAATGAGGCTTGTTCACACCATTTATAGATGAAAACATTCAGATTATCATAAAAGCCTGTTCATGCCAAGGACAATAACTATGATTAAGTGTTTGCTGATTGATCTAATTTTTGGAGAATAGGGAAGTGAAAGACCACAATGATAATGACTATGAGCACAACAACATTGTTAAATCACTTTCAAAATGTGATTTTGACAAACAATAAAAACTTTGACAAACAGAATCTGAGTGAACTATTGAGTGAACTATCGCTTTAACGCTTGTATAGCCCTGTGAATGGTATCTAATACAAAAGATGCTTTCTTTCTTTCATCTTTTTGTGCAACCTAAACACTAGGGTCTGGCCAAATAGCACATATGCCAGCATTTTGAATCACGTGCAGATCTGCGTATGTATTACGCAGGCTGTTCTGTTTAATGTACGGTTTCCCTTGTGTAGTGAATTGATAATGTACTGTAGATTTTCACAAGATGGGTTACTTCCTGACTGTGCCAAAGTTCCTCAGAGGACCCTGACATCAAACAGCCACACATTTTTATATGATCGCGCGAATGTGCCTTTTCACAACAAATTACATTTACCACAAACTTAGAGAAAATAGTTTCCATTTGGCTTTTTTGCAGTCCACCCTTTGACGCATGATGCAGCACGGACTTAGGAGTGGGATATCAGATGAGCTAAGAATGCTGATTGACTTGCATTTGGAAGACACTTAACTAAAGCAACTTCATTTGATATACATTTTAAAAGTCAGTGTGTTCTCTGGGAATCAAACCTATGGCCGCTCAGCATTATTAGTGCTCTGCTTTATCCATTTAGCTACAGAAACAACTATAAAGCAGTCAAAAACTGTTATCAGTAACAAGAAGGACAACTTTTTCAAGTAATAAGACTAATAATCCTTACATCCTAATGCACCAACCTGTGTATTGTGTGTAGGTTGGTTAAAAGTGTGAAATCTTTACCACATGGTTATAGGAGTCACGACGACCGCACACACGATCCAGCTGTAGTCTGAGTGATACCAGAATCACTCTGGGCGTACTTTCAGAATTTCAGACACATTCAGACCAATAAATCCATAACAGATTTATAAAGGGCCACCAAATTGTCAACAAGCCCTGAGGCCACACGCTAAGCAGTGAGGCTCTAGCCCAGCATCAGTTCATCTCTTCTTCCTTTTTCATGGGCATCCAGGCACTGAGTCACCTTTTGGCTTGCTGCTCATGACTTCACTGTCATATTTCATACAGAAACTAAAATGACAGAGCGAGTATAAGCCTTGAAGTTCAGAACTTCCAATAGATGAGAACCAGAGTCACAGCTCTGCAGTATTTTTTGTTGGTTGTTTGCATGCCTAGCAGACAAAAGAGACATCTGGGTAATGCAAACATTTCAAGTTTTAACACATTTCAGTACAATTAGAAGAATAATTTGGGAAATTAAAGCGACATTTCCTTATTTGCTCTTGTTGTTCTAAACGTGTATGACTTTTTGGAGAACACTGGTAACTACAGATTTTTGGTTGCCATTGTATTCCATAATGGACAAAGAACACTAAGAAATGTGTCAAATATTTTTTATGTTCCAATGAAGATAATACAGGTTTGGATATAAAGTATGGGGTGAGTAAATGATAACAGAAATGTCATTTATAGGTGAACTATTCCTTTAAACAAGTCAAAATAACAGTTCTGTTTGCGATACAATAAACATAATTTAATATTACTGTAAATTGTTCACTGAGGTGATAAAAAATTACTTGGCTTTCTAGGTTCAACTTGAAGGCAGCTGCCACGATGTGTACTGAGTTGGAGCGAGGAACACGGAGACGTAGGAGTTGTAGGAATAATATTCTTTAATAGACAAGCAAAGGGCTTTCACAGGGTATGCAGGAGACACACGTAGCACCCTCAGGAGATGGACAATACTGGACAGGGAACATAGGGAAAACAACACTTTAAACACAGGATGAAACAAGTGAAATTGACAAGACACATGCACCTGAATCAAATGAACACAATCAAACAAGGTAGAAACTGGGTCACAGGGAGCACATGGGGACAGAAACACAACGAAACAGGAACACAAGTCTGACAGTAGCAAAGGCTGATCAATTTTGCTCTCCAAAAAACACTTTGAAGTTGTTATTGAATCCATGTAATTCTTAAGTTCAAACAGGGACATGGATCTAGGGTCATCGAAGAAGAAGAGCTACTGCTGCTATTGTTTGAATGAGAGCTTTCAAACTCTGCTTTTGTAAATAATTGTTTGATTATCCATGAGAGGAGGGAAGGATCTTGTCTAGTGATCACGTGCAGCCTGACTCTGGAACATACTCAAAAAAATTACTCTGAAAAACAAAACTTTGCCTCTGTCCATTCACTAACTGTTCATTTTTCCTCAGCTTTTAGTCCAAATATGCTCCAAGATATGTTAAAAGACCATTCTTTTCTCATCACTGTGACAAATTTACATAAAAACACTTCCAATTAGCTTTGACAGATGATTTTGATCAGCACAATCAAGCCATTTTCCTTCATGTCTGTCATTGAGGTTAATGTGATCAGGGCGGATAGACAAACAGGCGCATGGGAAAATACTGTAACGACAGAATGTTTGAGGCTACTTGTAAATGTTTGAGGCAATGTAAACACAGCAATGCACGTAATTCACACACTGGGACAAATATTGACTAACACTAAACTCCCACACACGCTCAGAGCCAAAGTGGAAGCTGTTGGCTGATTCCATTCTGATTACACACAGACGTAAACTTGGACCCTCATACATGCAATGACACCGTCTGGGAGAGGTTCTATTCTTTTTTGGGGGGAAGGATTTGATACTTTTATTCTAACTTTTATTACATTGATAAAAAGTGACAGTACTGACATTTATAATTTTACAAAAGATTTCCATTTCAAATAAATTCTGTTTTCAGACTTTCTATTCATCAAAGGATCCTCACAAAACTGAAAATGTATCATAATAATAAATTATTATTTTATTATTCATTATTATATATCCACTGGGGACCAAATCATATTAGAATGATTTCTGAATGATCATGTGACACTTAAAACTTGAGTAATGGCTTCAAAAAAATTCAGCTTTGCCATCACTAGAATAAATTACATATTAAAATGTAAAAAGTTACTTTGAATTGTAATTATATTTAACAATATTACTGTTAAATTTACAGCATTTTTGAGTAAATAATTGTAGCCTTGGTGAATACAAAAAACCTCTTTCATAAAATGTAACACATGTTTACTGCCCTGGGTTTAAAGCTCAACCAGAGACTTCAGAGCTGACTTGCATTGTTGTTCCAAACAGAAGAGGTTTCTCATTTTGACCAATTCCTGTCACTGACATCATAGAGCAGCTGCTGCCTCCATATTCCCCAAGAAAAGGACCATGTTCGTTTAAGTGGAAGCAACACTGAAATGCTTTATGTACCTTCTTAATGGTAATGACACCAATTGAATGATTATGCCTACCTAACTTGAATCAGAAAATACATGGAATCAGATGCTTAACTTAATTACATATTTTGTGCAGTAAATTGTCTGTGTTGTGGCTGCAGGGACTCGGTCACATTCATGCAGAGTCTGCCAAAGTTTACATCAATGTTCTGAAGAAAAATAAGTAGGATAGGTTTAGAGTGTTTCATTACTTCATTGTAATTAATTTTAAGGGGTTGGCATGGACGGTAACATTTATATTTGCTATTCAAAGTTAAGGGCATTTAATGACATGAAACAGCTGTCAAGTGGCCTGTAAACACAAACACAACTTAGAACAAACGCAGCTCAGTCCGATAGAGTGATGAGAACAATCGCCACATGCTACGTGCTAATAGCCTGAACCTCAAAGGCATTTTTGTTTCCCAGAACAGTTCGGCATGGCTACAAATCCCCGTGGAGTTACAAACATCTAATGTGGAAAATGTAGAATGAGCCACTGAATGTTAGAACGCTGTGAAAAAGAGGCAGAACACGTGTGGAAAGCTGATCTCCCTCTGCTCACAGACATGATGTGTGTGATTTATGAATATAGCCTAGATGCGGATATAATTATGGCTGTTCCAGGATAACACCGCCTGTAACTGTGTTGTAAAATCTCAATAAAAAGGAGACACTGCATCCTTGTTGTCATCGCTTACCACACAATAATTCACAATCACAAAGTTCTAGAACTATCAAGTGAGAAATTGTGATGTTTTTTTTTATTATTATCAATGTTGAAAACAATCGTGCTACTTAATGTTTGCAGAAAAGTGCTATATATTTTTTCAGGATTCTTTAATGAGTAGAAAGTCTTCACTGTCACTGTCGATAAATGTAATACATCCATGCAGAGTAAAAGTATTAATATCTTTAAAAATAAAATATAGTAGTGTACATTATCTGAAATGTCCAGTAAACGCATTACATTTCAGGGCTGTGTGCCATACAAACTGCTTGTATTGATTTAGCTGCAAAGCCCAAGCTTTGTTGTTACAGAGGGACTGACTTTAAGTCATAAAATTTAAACACCAACAATTCCTTGTCCTTTGACCCTCTACTGCTGCATCTGTCCATTAAGATCAGGGATTATAAAAAGATTCAAAGCATGAGTGGAATGGAGGGAATCCTTTTGGCAGCAAAAGAGCAATGTATGGCCGAATACAAAGCATATGTGTTAAACATGTCTGGAAAGAAAAATTTCAGCATGAGAACAGTTTAGTAACATGTTTAGTAACATAAATCAGAAAGATGAAACACACAATGTACCTTTTTGCAAAATTATGAATGATTTGGGCATAAGAAATACATCCGAACTATACTTACCTAGGTTAATAAAAATACCCTTTTTAATTTATGCTGCTCTTGCCAAACTGGAATTTCTGGGCCTTTTACACACTTTAAACATTAAGATGAAATGATTATAAACTGTCTGAAACAGTATCCAGTTCACCTCTCTGAAGTTCAGATTTCAAATTCCTCCTGAAGCAGAGATCACCCCCTTCCTGCAAGGCAATATTTCAAGCAGAGGGCTCAAGAAGGGTTAGCCTACACAACAACTTCATTAACTGGGTGCAAGGGCATATATATTACATGACGGTTCAAATAAAGACATTTTATTCCTCATAACATTATGAATAATGACCTGATCCACCATTATTCATTTGGTCAAACTTACCTAATTGTAACAAAGAAAAAATATGCATTTAAAGGGGTCATGAACTGCTTTCGTTTTTTATTTTGCACTGTTCTTTGAGGCCCACTTATAAATTTTTATAAGTTTAGAATTAATAGGCTATTTTCTGTCCTGTTTTTGGCTCTCCTCATCATAACGCTCTGTTGGAATAGGTGTGGCGGATTGTAGACTTGAAATAACTGCTATGATTGGCTGGGCCTGTCCTCCAACAAAAAAACGACCATATAGGTCGTTTGTGCAAGCACCTTATTACGACCTATATTTACGTTTTAAAGTTAAGCGCCCTCTAGCAGGCGTAAAAATAATGACAGTATCGTGTTGCGTCTGTCGTCATGAAATGACGTATCACGTCATTACCAATCAAAACGTACGTTTATTTAAATGCAATGTGAGAGCTTTTTACACACGATCTCACAGTTTTTCCTACATATTTTACTAGGTTGCTTATTCGTTCGAATGACCACACCTAACCCCACCCCTAAACCTAACCCTCACAGAAATCATGCTAAATTATGATTTATTGAGCATATACATTTTCGTGCATATCCGTTCCCTGGGATCGAACCCATGATAGCATGATTACATATCAAGGTATAACGCAATAATCTATCAACTGAGGATTGTAGGATACGCTCTTATGGGTCGTATTTCAGGGATTTGGACAAACGACTTATACGAGCGTATTGGTTGGAGGACAGGTTGGAGCGGCTAATAGTTTTGTATGTTTGACAGCCTATGTCCCTCACCGACAGACGATTCTGTGATTTAGGTAAAAATGCATAAACACAATGCAACAGTTTATATCAAACAATCTGTAATAACAGACAAAGCAATAGTAATTGTTTTTTGGTTTTGGTTATGCTCTTGTCATTTACCTACATGCCTGAATCGGTGGGCGGGGCTAAACAGGCAGTGATGTAGAAACATGAGATTATCTTCTTCTTTGAAAACGGTGTTTAGTGACACTATTACTCCAGAAAGTGGCACATTCCTAAACCTGTTGCTACAATAAGCTTTTAAGTTTTATATTGTATATATACAATAAGTTTTTAGACTAATAGGAATGTTTTGCATTCTGGAACCTAGATGAGGTTTTTATAGCACAGTGACCTCTTATATATCAAAAGAGTTGAAGGGAATTTTGATTTCTCTGTTCATGACCCCATTTGCAATTTGTTGACACCTGAATATAATGAATTTATCCATATCTGGTGCCTGGTATTTGAAGTGAAGTGAAGTGACATTCGGCCAAGTATGGTGACCCATACTCAGAATTTGTGCTCTGCATTTAACCCATCCGAAGTGCACACACACAGAGCAGTGAACACACACACACACTGTGAACACACACCCAGAGCAGTGGGCAGCCATTTATGCTGCGGCGCCCAGGGAGCAGTTGGGGGTTCGGTGCCTTGCTCAAAGGCACCTAAGTCGTGGTATTGAGGGTGCAGAGAGAACTGTACATGCACTCCCCCCACCCACAATTCCTGCCTGCCCGGGACTCGAACTCACAACCTTTCGATTGGGAGTCCGATTCTCTAACCACCAGGCCACGACTTCCCCCAGAGTATTTGAGAATACAGGGAAAAATAAAAAAGTACAATAAATAAATAAATACTTAAAAATGAAACAAGATAAAAATCTATACTGTTCCTAATACAGAATATATGCAATTAGTTATTTTTACTGATTATTTATCATATTACTGGAAGATACATCTAATCTATTTTAGCAACTTTTAGTATATCGCAGGTGGCCTAATCTCTAAGTAAATGTATACATAATTTGTGTCGGATGTGCATATGCATAATGTTGTTGATCCTATTCTTTTCCCACACATATTTGGCATAAAATATAATGAACACTCCTCTATGTTTCTTCATCTCCAGGACTTGGACAAGAGATCTGTCACAAAAGAAAGCAAACACTGTAAACACAAATTCCATATTAACAATCAAATATATGCCATTTCTAAAACAAAACACTCTCTAAAAGTTAGGCTGTGCTGAAGCATGTCCATGGAGATAAAACAGGTCATCTTGCAAAATATAAACACCTCTTCTAAAATGCTTAGCCAGAAACAACACTGTCATCAAAAGAGATTCCAAACAGTAGGAAAGATCCACATGGCAAATCCGTGTTTAGAACTTGCTTATCCTATCTTCACCAGAACTCTCACCAGCTGGAAAACTCCCCTGAGATGGCATTAATTTGTGTTGTTTGATAGAGTAGGGATCAAGAAGACTTTATTGAAGAGCAAATAGTCTTCCATAAACTTGCTCTTCCTGGAAGCTCAGTCTGTCTTAATGAGCTGGCTTTGGTAAAAAGGAAAAATGTTGCTTGCAGATTTTACTCTCTTTCAAGTGCTGATTTGGAATCCCATCAATCCAGGCACTCTTCGTCCTCTTCGTTCTCAACGTGCCACATTGTTGGGGAAACTCCACTACAAAGAGTTCCTGCTGGTGTCTCGAAGGATCTGTTTCAAAAACCATCCCACCAGCAGTGGAGCAAACAGAACGTGAAGTTAACAGGATGTCTACTGATGCACAAATGTTTCAGGGGAATAGGAAAATAATAAAATTATAATAAAAACTATTTTCAGGAATTTTATTCCCTTAATGGGTCTTTGTCAATCACTTTTTTTTTTTACTTTATTGGTAACACTTTACAACAACATCCAATTAGTTAATGCATCAACTAATGTTAACAATGAGCTAAATATTTGCTTCAGTATTTATTAATCTTCATTTATGTTAGTTAACAAAATTATTAAAAAGTTAGTTCATGTTAGTTCAGGTCCATTAAATAGTATTAAAATATACAACTTTTGATTTTAATAATGCATTAGTAAATGCTGAAATTAACGGAGATTAATAGCTGCTGTAAATGTATTTTAATTGTTAGTTATTAATTTTATAGGACAAATAGAATAGAAAAAAAAGAATCTTGTCTCTGACCCTAATAATATTGCTATGAACGAGTACTGTTGTTACTGCATTGCTTTTTTTTTTCCTTTTCTTTTTTTTTTGCTTTATCAGGCAAAAAGCAATAAGGTTTTTGCTCATAATTTATTGAACTTTCTGCTTAGACTGGCGAGGCTTCCTTGCACAATACATCTCTTTTGGCCACTGTGCTCAAAAAAGAAAAAATGAAAAACAACCCCGAACTTAGACATTTCATTCCTGTCCAGCGGATATGCAATGGGTCTTGTATATTTCCCTTTCATTTTCTTTCTCCATGACACAGGTCCACAGATACACTGCTGACCTCTTCCACTAATAAATTAACATCAAAACATATCACCTTCATTGCCAGCTGGGTAGGTCAATTGGCCTCGATGAGTGAATCTGAGAACAGAGGGGCCCCCATGGTGCTAGAAAGTGGTGTCTGATTTTGCACTGTTAGGTGGTGTTATTTTAGCCGGTGTTTGACTTTTGCAGCTGAGACTAGACCTTAGGTTTAGGTTCTGCCCTTCTGCCAACATTGTTAGCCACATTCAGAGCCACCATCAACATATAAGATTACTCTTTTCTTCTAGGCTTTTGGAAATAACATGGCTGAGTGTCCCCCACCTGAAGAGTTTTGTTCAGAGAAGCATCTGATTCCACTCTGAGGTGGAGACTCTTGTACTTTGGCTTCAAATGAAACTCGCTCTTTTGATTGAGCAGCATGGAAATGTGTTTGACTTACTAAATGAAGAGGTTTACCAGCGCATAAAGCAGCATGATCATTTTGAAAGTGTGCATCTCTTCAGCCCACAGTTATATAACAGACAATTAGCCTGTGGTTTCACTCAGCCACAGCTTTCAAAGGGCACCACAGTGAATGAGGCTCAAGGGATCTTTTGAAAAACATTTATATAAAATCAATACAAATGAACGGCATAAAAATAAGACAAAAATTATTCTTGGAAAGAAAAAAAAATGAATAGGTTTAGAAACTGGGGTCTCACGCCTCCAGTGGTCTGCAAAAAAATAAATAAAAATCAATTAATTACATAAAATGCAATACAATAATACAATAAATAAAGTATTAATATGTAAGCTGAGAGTGTTCAGCCAGAGTGTTCAGTACTGCAAGGATTTAGGTCTTTTGAACAGTGTCCTTAATCTGTGTGAGGAATGACAGCAAGTAATGTGTGAACCTTTTACCTTTGACAAAACAGGTTGAAGAGCATTTTTTGGGAACTCACAGAAGTACAAATTATTTATTTATTCATTATTCATAAGTGGCTTACAAGGCATAAACATTTGCATACTGAACACTCGTTGCAGTGTAGAGAAGCCCTTTGAGTTAAACATAGCATTTTTTTGGATTGAATGCCCGTTCACACCAAGAACCGTATGTATATTAGCATCCACTTCAATGCATGATAACTTTCTGTGTATTATGAGCACACTGCAGTTACTGTATTATATGGGGCTCTTTAAGCAAGGATTCTGATTGGCTGTCACTGTTTTTATCATTCATCAGCTGGAACACATTTTGAATGTTTTGAAAGCAATTTAAAAAAATATTGTTCCTCTATGTTGTTTTTGTTATAGGTGGGGTGTAAACTTCTCTTTCCAATATAATTTGAATGCTAACTTTATAGATATTTTTTTTATTTATGTGAATGGTTCTTTTCATTACAGACATTACTTACTGACATTACTGCTGAATGACAGAATGGAGGTTGATGGTAGTATAACTTCAAAACACTTACAGTATAATACACAAATCATACAGAGCACTTTTATGATACGTTTATGATCCTTTTTTTTGATATTCCAATGCTTGACAGACCTAGTCTTCATTCAAGTATTGTATCAACATAAGGGTGAATAAATAAAAGCGCAGGAGATTAAACTCTATTCACACACAAATGCCACTTATGTACCTTAAGCTAGCACAGGAAACCGTTGGGATTGCATGAGAAGGAAACCAGTGCTTTCAAGTATATAGTGTACCCCAGTGCTTTCAAGTATATCCCATCAACACCACAAGAAGGTAAAGAATTTATTGCAAGAAGCAATAAAATGCAGGGACAACAACAAGGCAATCCTTTGTACCCAGCAGTATCCTCTCCACATGATGTGGCTTGATCCCGAAAGGGTGTTACTTAAGTGTTTGACATATGAAACCCAACAACACATAAAAACATTACCACCACAGTGGGCCTCAGAGCCACTGGAAGGTCCCCGGTCCAATCAGATCAACTGCTGCATTAACACCTCATTGAGCTGTCGGGTGGGATTGACTGACACGCACCAGGAAAGAACTCTGTGGAAAAGCATGCACCCCTCATAAACATCATCTCTCATTAATAATAAAAAACAATTTTTATAGACTCTATGCATTAGTAAGATTCCCACAATGGGAGTCATATGCATGGCTGTACTGACAGTAATGTCAGTAAGTAAAGTCTGTGGGAGTCATATGCATGGCTGGACATAGTGATAAAATGAAAATGCTCATGGCAGCTGGTTATGATGGCACTGCAGATGGCAACTACGGTTTGTTGCTCCCTGGTACTTGTACATTTTGTTTGTTTGTCCTGCCTTAAAGGGATACTCCATCCCAAAATGAAAGTTTTGTCATTAATCACTTATCCCCATGTCGTTCCAAACAATGAAAAGCTTTGTTCGTCTTCAGAACACAATTTAAGATATTTTGGAAGAAACCGGGGTGGCTTGTGACTGTCACATTAACTGCCAAGTAAATTACACTGTGAAGGTCCAGAAAAATATTAAAGACATCGTTAGAATAGTCAATCTGCCATCAGTGGTTCAACCGCAACGTTATGAAGTAATGACAATTCTTTTTGTATACGAAGAAAACAAAAATAATGAATTTTATTCAACAGTTCGTCTTCTCTGTGTCTCTCCGCATCACCTTAGCGCCATTTTGGAGAATATGAACTGAACGCAAGCAGCGTACGCTCTTCTGTGTCAGCCACAAGTCTTCTCTATTTAAAGTCTTACTGTGTCAGTCATGTTAAGTCTTACTATTTAAATGTTTTTCTGTTCTCCAGTCTGATATTTATGTATGTATGTGTAGTAAGTTCATGAGAGGAAGGGAAGAGGACAAAGGGGTCGGCTGGACTGCTGACGAATTTATTACATTTACATTTACATTTATTCATTTAGCAGACGCTTTTATCCAAAGCGACTTACAGAAGAGGACAGTGGAAGCAAAAACAACAAAAAGAGCAATGATATATAAGTGCTATAACAAGTCTCAGTTAGGTTAACACAGTACACCTAGCATGTGACACGTGACATAAACGCCATGCCCTGATCGGTGAGGATCTCTTTCAGAACCCCCACCCGGGAGATAAGACCAAACAGGGCATCCGCAACACTCTTAGTAGAAATGTTGCGGAGGGCCACTGCTTCAGGATATCGTGTTGCATAGTCAACTATGACTAATGCAAAGCGATGTCCCCGTGCAGATCGCTCTAATGGCCCGATGAGGTCCATACCAATTCTCTCGAAGGGGACCTGCATTAAGGGAAGAGGGCGCAAAGGCGCTTTTGGGGCAGCCGGTGGGTTCACCAACTGACATTCCAGACAAGACGCGCACCACCTGCGCACGTTGTCGTGAATGCCCGGCCAAAAGAAACGGGTCATGAGGCGATTCAGTGTTGCTCCCTGTCCCAAATGGCCCGCCATAGGATTAGAATGAGCCGCATGGAAAAGCATTTCCCTGCGGCTCTTCAGAATCAACAACTGGGTTGTATTCACTTTTGTCCGAGCGTCTTGGGTCACTCGATACAACCGATCTCTTAAAATGGCAAAATACGGATAGGTGAGCGGGTGGGCAGGTTGGAGAGGCTGGCCATCGCTGGAGCGGACCTGTTGAAATGCGTGTTTTAATGTCTCATCCTGAGACTGCTCCAGAGGAAAGTCATCATGCTCCGAGAGAATAAGTCTCCCGATTTCGCTCGGTTCCTCTGAAGCAGAACCCAGCGGTCCTGGCTCAGTTTCTCCCACCTGCACCCTCGCGGCCTCCTTCCGTGCCTTATTTCCCCAAGAGGCATCCGCACATAACAACCCCAATAAAACCGTAAACACGGGTCAATTCGTTCCCAAAATTATCGGATGCCGGAGGTGGGGACTAACCGCCACCTCCACACTATGCTTTTGTATTATTAGAAATAAATTCAGAATTGGGAATGATAGGGAGTGGGAGTGAACTGGGGATAATTCACCCAAAAATGAAAATTCTGTCATTAATTACTCACCCTCATGTTGTTCCAATCCCACAAGATCTTTGCTCATCTTCGTAACACAAATTAAGATACAGGTGCTGGTCATATAATTAGAATATTATCAAAAAGTAGATTTATTTCACTAATTCCATTCAAAAAGTGAAACTTGTATATTATATGCATTCATTACACACAGACAGATATATTTCAAATGTTTCTTTCTTTTAATTTTGATGATTATAACTGACAACTAAGTAAAATCCCAAATTCAGTATCTCAGAAAATAAGAATATTGTAAAAAGGTTCAATATTGAAGACACCTGGTGCCACACTCTAATCAGCTAATTAACTCAAAACACCTGCAAAGGCCTTTAAATGATCTCTCAGCTACAGAATTATGGGGATGACTGCTGACTTGACAGTTGTCCAAAAGACGACCATTGACACCTTGCACAAGGAGCGCAAAACACAAAAGGTCATTGCAAAAGAGGCTGGCTGTTCATAGAGCACTGTGTCCAAGGACATTAATAGAGAGGTGAAGGTAAAGAAAAGATGTGGTAGAAAAAAGTGTGCAAGCAATAGGGATAACTGCACCCTGGAGAGGATTGTGAAACAAAACCCATTTAAAAATGTGGAGGAGATTCACAAAGAGTGGACTGCAGCTGGAGTCAGTGCTTCAAGAACCACTATGCACAAACTTATGCAAGACATGGGTTTCAGCTGTCGCATTCCTTGTGTCAAGCCACTCTTGAACAACAGACAGCACCAGAAGCGCCAAAGACAAAAAGGATTGGACTGCTGCTGAGTGGTCCAAAGTAATGTTCTCTGATGAAAGTAAATTTTGCATTTCCTTTGGATATCAGGGTCCCAGAGTCTGGAGGAAGAGAGGAGAGGCACACAATCCACGTTGCTTGAGGTCCAGTGTAAAGTTTCCACAGTCATCGATGGTTTGGGGTGCCATGTCATCTGCTGGTGTTGGTCCACTGTATTTTTTGAGGTCCAAGGTCAATGCAGCCGTATACCAGGAAGTTTTACAGCACTTCATGCTTCCTGCTGCAGACCAACTTTATGGAGTTGCAGATTTCATTTTTCAACAGGACTTGGCACCTGCACACAGTGCCAAAGCTTCCAGTACCTGGTTTAAGGACCATGGTATCCCTGTTCTTAATTGGCCAGCAAACTCGCCTGACCTTAACCTCATAGAACATCTATGGGGTATTGTGAAGAGGAAGATGCGATATGCCAGACCCAAGAATGCAGAAGAGCTGAAGGCCACTATCAGAGCAACCTGGGCTCTCATAACACCTGAGCAGTGCCACAGACTGATCGACTCCATGCCATGCCGCATTGCTGCAGTAATTCAGGCAAAAGGAGCCCCAACTATTGAGTGCTGTACATGCTCATACTTTTCATTTTCATACTTTTTAGTTGGCCAATATTTCTAAAAATCCTTTAATTGGTCTTATTCATAATTCTTTGTATTGGTCTTAAGTTATATTCTAATTTTCTGAGATACTGAATTTGGGATTTTCCTTAGTTGTCAGTTATAATCATCAAAATTAAAAGAAATAAACATTTGAAATATATCAGTCTAAGTGTAATGAATGAATATAATATACAAGTTTCACTTTTTGAACGGAATTAGTGAAATAAATAAACATTTTGATGATATTCTAATTATATGACCTGTATGTTTGAAGAAATCTGAGAGCTTTCTGACAGCAAGGGAACTACCACGTTCAAAGCCCAGAAACATACTAAGAACATTGTTAAAATAGTCCATATGGCATCAGTGGTTCAACTGTAATTTTGTTAAGCTACAAGAATACGTTTTGTGTGCAAAGAAAACAAAAATAACCACTTTACTGAACAATTTCTTCTCTTCCTTGTCAGTCTTTGATGTGCATTCACAAAAGTAACATGGTAATTGCATTGCTGTCTATAGAGGGTCAGAAAGCTCTTGGATTTCATCCAAAATATCTTAATTTGTGTTGCAAAGATGAACAAAGGTCTTATGAGTTTGGAGTAAACGTAAAGGTGAGTAATTAAAGACAGAATTTTCATTTTTGGGTGAACTACCCCTTAAAGTCAGTTGTACCGTTGTAAAAATTACATTGTGAGACATTTTTTTATTTTATTTTTTTTTTTAGTTGTAAATTTTTCTTTTTTTTATTCTGAAGTGAAAACAGGCTCGCAAGTTTCTCCCCTTTTTGGTAATTTCAAGACTTTAGGATATAAATGCTTTAAGATCATCAAATGTATGCTTTAATAAAGGAAGGATGTTTTAATGGCCCATTATTCTGCCATTTTGACAGACAGTGATTATCTAGTGAGGCTTACAGTGTACTTCACTCAGTTCTTTCACTGTAAGCTAAAGTATTTGAAGCCGTTTCCTGGTATTAAGGGAGTAATGAAACAGAGTGTCCTCCCTGCTCCTTAAGGTCTCCAAAACTATCAAGGAAAACCTCCAATAGTGAGGTCTATGGAAAGATCACATCATCATTTTAAGCTTACTACATATTTATTTAGCTTTTAATTTCATATAAATATTCATAATAACTCAAAGGGCTTGTAAACATTTGTTCAGTCTCATAAATCCTGTTTTATGTTGCAGTTTGTAGCTCTAGTTTATGGTGTTTCTAAGTGCCCGCTCTTCAGGACTGTGGTACAGCTATTAGGTGCCAACGTTTTCCATTAATATGATGTTTGGAAGTCCCGCTTGGCATGTGATCATCGCTTTCATCAGCCAGACGGGTCAGGGTGACTGGCACCTCCTTTGCTCTGGCACTGCCTGTAGGAGTCTGAGACTGTTCAAAGCTGAAGCCAGGCACAAGGGGAGACTTGTTCCCATCCACTTACTGACCTTAGACCAAATATGAAGCTCCCATAGATTGCAGGGTAGAGTGAAATCAAAGGCATGATTCTGCCACCTTCGCAAATTGTTGCACCGTTGAACATTTGGGTCAGACGTCACCACTGAGGCCGACAGTAAAGCTGTGCTCCTGACAAATCCTCTTAAGAAATCTGTAGCTGTTGGATGACAAACAAGAAATTCACTCTCTATATGTTACATCTAAATGTTCTAGCTGTAAACAATGAAAAAGATGCTTTATTCATAATATATATATATATATATATATAAAATCCAAATGTGTAATTTGAACCCTGATTTTTTAAAGAAGAATGTAAATGTTTTTTGTAGATATTTTAAACAAAATTGTGTTTTTAAACAATCCTTTTACAATAAGTTTCTTAAGTGTATAAATCCTATAAAAATACTATACTATCAAATAACTAAGAATGACTAAGCTAAAGAAATAAAGATACTGTAAATACACTGTACTCAAATACAAATACACCGCCAAAGTGATTTTTTTTTACTACTTTTGTTTGTTTTGTTTATATTTTTCTGAGAAATGTTTCAAAATTGAGTTTATGCTTAAAACAAGTATCTGTCAACAAGATTTCCCATTGACATATCTTGTTTTGGATTATTGCTTAATTTGTATTCTTTTTTTGGACAATTTTTTATACATATATTCATAATGGGGAAACAAGAAAACAACACTAGGTAAGAAAAACACTTTTTACTGTGTATTTTATGTAGCATGGTCTACCATTCAAGCCCATCTTAAGAAATGTATAAAGGATTCTACAATTCATGCAAGATGCATAAAGGAAGATGGGGAACTGGAGACAAAACCTTTATACGTATACACCCCTAGCATCATGCATCCATCCTTCTCTCCATATTTTTATTCCAGTGCACCCATTAATCCAGCACATTAGACTGTCAGCTTGAATCCATTGACTACAGCAAGTGTCAACAGGGATCTGCTTGTCTTGCCCACAGAGCAGCTGAGGTATACACAACCTGACACTTGCACAGAGATTTGTCTGAAAGCCTGGAGAAAAGGAAAGCAAGGGAGTCAATCTAACATGTGGTCTATGGCGAGGTTACAGATTGAAGAGGCACCCACAGGCCTCAAATGGGAGTAAAACTGGAAGTATTTGTGATATGAGGGTCCAAGCTGTTTCAACAGAACAAGATCAGGTGATGAAATGAATTCGTTTGGGACGTCAACCTTTGCAGGAATGCAGCGCTTGCGTGTTAAACTTAAGCCAGGGATTTTGTGTCTCTTTAGATGTTTCTTCAAATACCAAAACATCTATGTAGGCAGGAATAATTAGTTGAGAATATTTGTAATGCAATTCAAAGGCTGAAGAAGTAAAAACAAGGCTGAAACGCACGCAGAATAATCACAGTGTGGTATACCATTTAAGGAGTTGGAAGAGATGAAAAAACACTAGCAAGTGCAAGACGTATTGGATACTGTTTTTTGCATGTTAGGTTTTGATCTGTATGATGTAAACTCTTCAGGCTCTTGTAGGTTTGTGCAGCGCTGCAATCTGGAAAGATTTAATTATACACACAAATCCTTTCCTGGCAGTACATCTTGGCAGGACAACCAATCGAAACAGTCAAACCTACCAAAGGAGGTATCGTTTACGGACAGCAGAGGGGTTTTCCTTGGCCGTTTCATGCAGGATTTGTATGAGGATATCAGCCCACAGTCCCTGAACAGCATGTACCCATACACAAATTTCAATCTTAGGGTCATTATCATTGTCACTGAGAAAAATGTCTGGAATGTTTTCTCCCCTCTGCCCCATGAGGCCAGATTACTGCAGCCCTAAAGAGATGCTACGGTGGCCCCTGTAGATCCAGTGAGCTTTTGACGAAAGACTTCAAAAACTGGAGAAACATTCCTCACTTGTTATTGACTACAATTAGATGAAAAGAGTTCTCTTGTCTATTGATTCTTAGCACGCATCTGGAGGAGAAGCGGAGACACTCGCTGTCTCTCAGGATTGTAGGATCAATGCTATGGAAACAAACTGGCTGCAGAGCTGCTGTCACATAAGAATGAGCTAATATTAAAGACTAAGACCAAAATCTGGATACCAATCTAAAAACCAAACCCTTTGACCAATTTCTCACGCCAATATAGTATAATCTTAACCACATCCTCTGTCTGAAATCCTTTGACTGACCTTGTTCTGTGATTTGTGTGTTTGGCATTAAAGGAATATGTCAACCAAAATTGAAAATCCTGTCATACCGTTATGCCTGTGTGTTATTTTGTCAGTGGAACAGAATATTAGAACATTTTGAACACTGGTAATGCTTTTGATTCCCTTAAAAAGAACCAATTTATTAAAATCATTTGATTAGTAATCATACAACATTTCACTGTACATTATGTGTTTGATAAAATCCACCCAACTCATAGTGTCATTCACTCAAGCTTGAACTACAATGATAACACTGTATATTTTCAATACACTAAAATGTATCGTCCATAAGACTCATTTTCCCTGTAATCAGACTACACCGTTTGTGATGTATGTTTTTGATTCACTAAAAAAGAACCGCTTCAGTGTCATTTGTTGAGCAGTCAGACTACACTGGCCGTGCGTGTGTTTTTGACTGACTGAAATTCACTGATTAATGCATTTGGGAATCAGACAACACTGATTTCATTGTATGTGTTTAATTCACTAAAGCAACCAAACAACTCATAGTAGTAATTAGAGTAATTTGCTCAAGAATTGTACTACACTGGTTATGCTCCTATTCTTTTTATTCGTTAAAAAAGGCCGGCTCGTATGAATCATTTTATCTGTAATCAAACTACACTGGTCGCTTGGAAAATAATTCAGTTCTAGTAGTATTTAAAAAAAAATTAACTGGTACTGAAACTTCAGACTTTGCCCTTTTTTCTTGGCTTGATACTCACAGTGCCTTTGGGAAGAGATAACATGACTTTTTAGAGCAGTCTGTTTTTCCACAGGGGCAGGAGTCTTTTGATAGACGTGTTTGCATAACTGGGCTGTCTGTGGTGTTAGAGGGTCTGAAAAATCAGGCCAGCCAAGGAAAGTAACACAGCTGCAACTGCTGGCCCCCCTTGCATGACTTTAGACCTTAGGCTATCACAAAGATACCTTTATGCAGAGAGCCACTGAGTTCAGGGGAATGAGGGAGAGCACACACACACACACACACACACACACACACTGCGAACACAACATGTCAGAGCACAAGGAAGAGTGGTATGGCTAAGGTATGTTCAAATGGAAACGTGAAAGTGCAAAAGGTTACATTGCAATGTTATTTGGGTACATTTGCAGAGAACTATTTGGGAAAAATACACATATTTCAGTTTAAAATAGAGTCAGGATCAAAGCACAGCTACACAGAAGCAGACGGAGTGCTGACATCTCAAACAGGAGGAGTTAAAAAAAGATCCTCTGCATAGACGGAGACAAAAAAAACATTTGTTTGTAATGGATCGAGAACACACTGGGAAACAACATCAAATGGACCAAAATCCATCTCATAATCACCAAAGTAGCCACAAGGTTCATGTAAACATTTTCAATCAGAAAACTAATTTTATGGACAGTATTCTTTGCTGAAATATGTGTGTTTTCATTCACTGAAATATTGCATTGCACAAGCAAGAAAATGACATGCTAATTCCTCTGTTATAAAAAGAACAACCTCAATCAATTTTATTGCATTTTTGAATTTCTTTCTAGAACTTTTGCATCATGAGAATGACCAGATGTGCCCCAAGCTTCCTCTCTGGCTTAGGTGGTTGATATTGATATCATCTAACAACGTAGTGATTCTTTTTTCAGGTCCATTTTCACAAATTTTATAGACATTTCGTAAACATAGTCCCACCTGCTGAAGAACCAGAGTTATGCAACACTCACAGCAGCTCGGAGGGCTTCAGAATAATTTTCAGTACCTTTCAGTGACAGTAAATACTTTCAGCCAAGATAAAGCTGTCTGTCAGCGATGGGCTTTGGGGTATTTCCTGTGAAATGGTCATAAGTATAAAACGCTTGAATTTAGATGACAGCTATAAATCATCAAGTGTATATTTGGCCTGAACTATTTATAAACCAACTAATGTGCCAACTTAAAATATCAAAATTCTTAATACATCCTAAAATATCATATAAATACATATAAAGAGCTTTTCTCATTTTGTTCTAGTTACATAAATAGTGTCTGTACTTAAAACAGGCTTTTAACAGAATTCCATAGTCCTTTATATTGTTTTTACAAAGCATACCAAGTTATATAAATACACAGTAGGCCTGTATGTATATTTTTTGGATTGTGGAAGTGAAAGCAATTGCAGTCACCTTTAGTTTCCAGTGGAAAACTTGTTAAATGAAATTTTTTTTATATATATATATATATATATATATATATATATATATATATATATATATATATATATATATATATATATATATAATATAATGCTGTTGCAATACATAAAAATTCCAAAACAATAATACAGCTGTTGACACATACAGTGCACATTCAATATACAATTATTTAATAGTCCATGAGTATTTTAATCAACCTTAAAATGCATGGCATTACTGGCTCCCTGTTCTTTGACATTGACTTCATAACAATGCCCAAGACAATTCACAATTTAATTCCCCAACACAAACCAAAAGGCCAAAAGACTATAAACCTTGTTACCAAAAATCAGTGTGACCCTCAGATGAAGTAGCCAGTGTTTACTGTATTAATGCAGGCCACAGCAACCGAGTCATCCAGCATAGTTGCAGCTGCTGTGTCGAGATGCTGCCTAACTGCAACCACACAAAGGTCTCATTCTGTACTACAGAGGAGGTTCAGGAATGCCCATGGAAGGTATTAGACAGTGGACATGTAAATATTTCCACATCGCTTCAGTTCAACTTCCTGGGGGCAGTTTTCTTCGCTCTCAGCACTACATTCGAAGTAATGAATCCTGGCACAATCTATGGAAGTGTTTTTTCTGTGGAAAGGGCTGAGGGATACTGGAGTTTGCTTAAGTTTATAAGACAAGAAACTTACTTACAGAGATGGATAAATGTAGATAGGTTTATAGAAGTTCAGATGGATGACTCTGAGGATGAGTCCCAGGCTTCAGGCAAAGAGCCAGTGCAGAGAAACCAGACAGTGAAGTATTATTTTGGAGAGAGAGGAGGGCCCTCATGTATGAAAGGTGCTTCATAACATTTGTAAACTTTGAAGTCCTCATCACTTAATTTTTTCATCATCTGACTTTAACGATGAAAAGGCAGGGAGAATTTTGTGGTTAAGCTGGTGGAAGTATCCTCACAGACACTTCTTTATGCATTTCACGCACCGATCCGCACCTGTGGAGACACACACGGTATGTCAGTGGAAATGCACTGAGAGCTGCAGATAAACACACAGCCACAGAGTGCCTGTGTTTGGCCGGTCACGGCACATAGGAAACTCTGTTTATTGAGCCAATCGCTCCTCATGGATTGAAAACACAAGGGCAGTTCATGAAGAAAATTAGCAGGAAAGTAAAAAAGTGCATATGTTTCCTATAAAAGCATGAGGAAATGTGACCAAAATGAAGAAAAGAAAAACAAAACAGACTGGAATGACTTTTTTTTCTTACAGACATTCACAATTAATAGCCCTTCAATATCTGGTCCATTGATGAACGGCATTAACATGGAAATAAACTTATTTAATATCAAAATATTAATACATACAGGTATTAGTTATAAAGCAGTACTGTTCAATCTCTACTCAAAACTGCTTTTCCAGGCATGATTGCCCAAACTGTCAAAAAATATATAAATAATAAAAAATAAATAAATAAATGAAATTTTGAAAATTCTATACACAATATATAGTCAATAAATAGTCTTAGGTTTAAAGGGACCGACACTTAATATAATATTGTGCAAAATATAAAACTCTCCTCAAAATAGAAACTTGAATTTTCTTAGGCTTTAAAAGAGCTGAGAGGAAAAGTATATATTTTTAAAAGCCAAACAAGACATAATGCCATTTAGCTAGCAAAAAACTTTAGCACAATAGATTATTATAGATCGTGAATTAAAACATGCCTTCCATACTGAATCATTCAACTTTGTCTATGCCTCAACAATTGATGTTAAAGTAAACAACAGCTTCAGAACTTCATTTAGCATTTTCAAATATTTCATGAGTTTAATTGCTTACAGTCAGTCTTTCACATGCATGAAATTAATTTTAATGTGTTGAAATGCTGTTAAGCCACCACAAGAGTTCCTCTACTGAATATTGATGAAGAGCTTGGCAGCACCATATAGGCTGGACACCAACACTAGGGCAATGTTAAAGCTCTTAGACTAAAACACATGGGCTGTAATATTCTGCCATTATATAAGTTACCATTTCCGTCTTGACTTTGCCAGGTGGTTGAAGGAGGTCCGGATGATGATTTGAGGGCCTCACATGAGGTTTGTTTAACCAAGTTCAAATACATATATAACTAAAAAGATTTCTCCAGAATCCTGTTATGTAAATATCAAGAGCTGGTGGGCTGTAGAGTGATCAGATCCACCCTGATGGCAAACCTACTTGATGTTTTGACAGTCGTGTGGTTCATGATCGAGACAGACCTAAGAACCTGCTCTTTAGTGTATGGATGATAGCTCCCAAATCAGATGCAACTTTTACTTTTCCCTGAACTTCAATGGAGCTTTTCCAACAACATCATCATCAGCATTTATTTTTGAGGTAAGACCATAATATACAATAATGACTGGAGTCATAGAAACTCTTAAAAGAGGGAAAACACTCTTTGAGACACGTGTGGAGAATTCGGCCTCACGTGATTGGAAAAATACAGAGGCACAACTCTTTCAGACTGTTACAGCACTAAATCTTATACTTTACACATCCAGAATCTTTAGAAAAGTGGAGGTTACAACATACAGAAAAACACTTGTTTGAAGATTACCATTCACATTTACTGTATGGAAAAGAGCAGCTCAGATATTCTGCTTTATGAGCCTTTTGTGTTCTTCTCAAGACATAAAGTCTGAAACAACATTAGGGTGAATAAATGATTACAGAATTTTAATTTTGGGGTGAACTAACCTTTCAAAAACAGTTTTTCAGAATTTCCTTGAGATATGAAAGTATGGTCCCGAACTAAATTCTAAATTCACAGTCTATGTTCAGAAGAGATGAGCACTGGAGGCACGTGCAGACTGCCCAACAACATTAATTCAGCAAAAACAAAGTAAACATCTGTAACGTGACCTCACGCTACATGCACAAGTTTGCTCTCTTTGGCGATGCAGAAAAGCATTCAAAAATAAATAGGCTATGTTTTCCAAGCTTTACTGCAAAGAATTCATGAATGTTTTTGGAAGTCTATTATGATCATCTTATGCTTATGGTTTAAAGATTCTTTAATTAAAATTTAAATAGAACAGTCTTTATTTAAAAAAGAAATATTTTGTAACAAGTCTGTACAGTCACATTTAATCAATTTAATGATTATGAATCTTGCTGAATAAAATCTTTAAAAAAAATTACGATCAAACCATTGAACAGCAGTCCACAATAAAATCTAAGCCTGAGACCCCATTGAGAAAACTAAATTTAAAGAAGGTTTAAGGTTTTGAATTTTTTAAAAGATATCAATTATTTAGGTTTCCATGTCAAATATTGTGATACAGACCATGTAAACTGTTTTGAACAGATGGTCAGATGTCCTTGCTTCCATTGCACAAGCACAAGATGCTCTATGAATCACTCTCAAACCATGAGAACATGATCATCAGGTTTTATATAACTTTTTGAGCAGCTCGAGTGCTGCTGTCATTAAAGCAAAAAGGGACACTAAAAATAAAATTAAAATAGTTACAGTAATTTTCACCTTTTCACTCAAATTGTCAAAATGATACACTTTGCAACTGTAAACTGTTAAGTTAGAAACAATGTATTAGTTGTTCCAGATTTTTGGACTAGAAGAAGTAAATAAGTAAAAGAGTAGACCTCTTTACATCTCAGCTTGATGCTTAATTTAAATAATATATTGCCTGGCTATTATATATAGCTATTGCCTCACATATAGGGTTTTTCATTTCACATTGATCACAGACCTGTAGCTGACACAGTGGGACTAGTTGTGCGAACACAATGTGATTCCAAGCCCTGTCTAACACAACACAGACTCAAATTATATCTTCTGGTGTAATGTCAGAAAGATGGTTTCCGATTATAAAATGTCTTGTGGATCATTTTAGAAATGACAAAGACTGAAGGAATTAGGCTTGTACTCATTTCAAATCTGATGTTCATGAGAAAATCTACTTTTGATTCCTGTGCGATCGTTCTTCTTGTGACACCAGAGATGACTAATGATGAAACGGGGTGCAAATATGAAAAACTAAATACAAATAGGCAAGAACAACATGTGATTTGTGCTTGGAGAGGCCCAGGAAGATTTAATTCAGCATGTGGAATCGATTAACTCAATCATCAGTTCACTTGTGACTGTAATTACAGCCTCAGGGAAAAGAATGGATAAGCTCTATCATATGTAGAACAATGTCTTCTTGAGAAAAATGGGACAAATAACAACTGAGGACCATTTAACTGTCAGAATTCAACAGACTATAAGAGAAACAATTGACGCACATGCCCTGACCTCTGAATCCTTCCTATGAACATTATACAGTTACAGGCATAAAGCCAAACTCTGCCATTAATTAACACCAAAAAAAAAAAACTAAAATTAATAAGAAATCCTAAAATTTTTTAGAACTATTTGATCCAAGACACACACATTAGATCTAAGCAACATCTAATTCACACCATATTGTTTTTTTTAAACCTCATAATCAAAAATATTGAGTACATTATAGTCTAGATACAATATTGTTTCTTAATCTACTGTATATTTACTACTAAAAATATTTCCAAACAAAACCTATTTCTGAGCAGCACACAGAGGAATTTCTGATTGAATTGCTTTTGAATGAATTGTTTGAGTGAATAATTCAATGACTAACTCACAGACTTTTTTTTCTTCCTCAATGAATCAATGTCTCTAAACAAGATACTGTTGTTACGGATCACTAAGGAAGCTGAGGAGTAACAGAATGAAGATGTTTATTATACACAGACACAAGCAGAGGAGCAGGTAGTGATGAGTGACAATGAGGATGGATCCGTGAAGGTAGGGTGAAGACTTCTTGGAGGGACGGTGAGCCACACACACTTGGGGAACAGGGTCTTCGGAGAGAATCGCTGGAGAGAGTAGAAGAGGAGTTAGTCCTTATAGTAAGCATAAAGGAATAGTCTTGTCGCGAACGTGACCGGACAATGTTTGAGTGCGTGTGTGTGGCTTTTATGGTGCTGCGGTGATAGGCTGGTGATGAGGATCAGGTGGATGTGATTTAGAACTCCGGTGAGGGTGTGCGAACCTGGCGTGTTTGTAACAGTACCCCCCTCCCCACGGCCCGCTCCTGAGGGATGATTGGAGTGGAAGGTATCGAGTAAGGTGGGATCCAGGATGTCGTTGCGTGGGACCCAGGAATGTTCCTCTAGACCGTAACCTTCCCAGTCCACTAGGTATTCCAGCTGCCCATCACGCCGCCGGGAGTCCAGGATGTCCTTGACTGTGTAGGCATCTAGGAGGAGAGGCTTCGGCTTCGCCAGGTTCTGTGGAGGGAGAGACAGAAGGATGGTGAGGTTTCAGGAGTGACACATGGAATGTGGGGTGAATCCGGGTGGACAGCCAGACCTTCTGACCGGGTTGGTAATTAGGAGCCTCGGATCGGCGAAGGTCGGCTGTCGTCCTGCGTCTGCGAAGTGCCCGCTGAAGTTGGTGATGTGCCGCGTCCCAGACCCTCTCGCTCTCCCGGAACCAGTAGTCGATGGCGCAGTCCCACGGCCGGTGTGAAGGCAGCTTGGAGGCCCGTTTAGGGCAGAAGACGTCGCTGAAGGGGGCGTAGCATTGAGGAATGGTAATGGACTGATTTTCAACTGGGCTCTCAATAGACGTGGAGTACACTGGGAGAGGTTCAGGGGACGGTGTGACTGGAACTGGACAACCGGAGATGCATGATTGGAAACAAGCGTCGCCCCACTTCAGGATCTCGCCCGTCTTCCAGGAAATCACGGAGTTGTGCTGCTCCAGCCACGGGCGCCCTAGAATAACTTCAGCGGTGGATTCCTCCAGAACCAGCAGATGGATCTCCTCGTGATGGAGTAGTCCAGTTTGGCAGGATATGGGGCCCTCACTATGGCGCACGCACTTCCTGCTTAGCGGCCTGCCGGTGATTGTGTGGACCTGGTAGGCTGACGGCGTGGCCATGGTAGGGAGTTTGAGCTGACGGCAGAGGGCGCCGGAAATGAAGTTGCCAGCTGACCCAGAATCAAGGAGGGCGGAAACTGGAAGAGACATGTCAGCTGCAGTAAATGTCACAATAGTGGTGAGTGGTTTCATTTGGTATCTTGAAGGGAGAATGGCACTCACCATAGGATGAGGAGGACGGGGCACACTGCTATAGCATGCCCCGGGGCTGCACAGTAGAGGCACAGATTCTGGGCCAGCCGTCTCTGACACTCCGCCATAGTGAGGCGGTAGGAGTCGAGGATCATAGGCTCGCTGGCTGGTTCTGGGGGGCTGACGTTTTCTGGTCGGCAGAGTGGTGTGGAGGAATGCGACTGGCCCTGGTGCTCTTCTAAGCATGACTGCATACGAGTGGCGACACAGATGGATAACTGGATGAATCGCTCGAGTCCGATGGTATCCTCGTATGCAGCGAGATGCAACCGCACTCGGGGTTCCAATCCTTGACGGTAGGTCGTCAGTAAAGCCTGTTCGTTCCATCCACTGGAGGCCGCCAGAGTCCTAAACTGAAGGGCATATTCATTGACAGACATTTTTCCTTGTTTTAGATTATACAGCTTCTCACCAATGGAAGAGTCCCAAGCTGGTCTGCTGCATTCCTCTGCCGAACCAGAGTAGGGCGCCGGCCTGGCCATGGGACTGGCATGAACGGCAGGTGAGGAAGTGATGACAGGGTCGGCGGAAGTGCTCGCTGGTGTAGGAGGTGCTGGTGTTGCCATGAGTGTTCCTCGGAGTGCATCAACCAGATCTTGAAAGGGGTCCGTGAGGCTCATGCTTGTGCCTGGCGGTGGTGGTCCAGTCATCTGTTACGGATCACTCAGGAAGCTGAGGAGTAACAGAATGAAGATGTTTATTATACACAGACACAAGCAGAGGAGCGGGTAGTGATGAGTGACAATGAGGATGGATCCGTGAAGGTAGGGTGAAGACTTCTTGGAGGGACGGTGAGCCACACACACGCACGCACACTTGGGGAACTGGGTCTTCGGAGAGAATCACTGGAGAGTGTAGAAGAGGAGTTAGTCCTTATAGTAAGCATACAGGAATGATCTTGTCGCGAATGTGATCGGACAATGTTTGAGTGCATGTGTGTGGCTTTTATGGTGCTGCAGTGATAGGCTGGTGAAGAGGATCAGCTGGATGTGATTTAGAACTCCGGTGAGGGTGTGCGTTGTGATTGTGTGGAGGTGGAACCTGGCGTGTTTGTAACAACTGTAGCTGAGTGAATAAATCTACGATTCACTCATGAAGACTCTTTTGTTCCTGAATGAATCAGTGTGTTTTATTGATCAGTTGAATGTACGGTATAATAACTCTAAACAAGTCACTGCCTACTAGGGTAAAAGAGTCATAAAAATTACCTGTCCAATGCATTAACTGACAGACTGGAACATCCTAAAACAGACAATTGGAGTGACATAAACAGTAAAAAAACCAGTGTAGTACTGAACTTCATAGCACTCTTTATGGAAGATTTTCAAAACAGAACTGCTTTGATTCCACTTTACCCTTTGGTAATCCTGTATAGAAGGAAAAATATCCTTCATGAACCCGACCAGTTTCAAAGTGAACACAGCCTGACCCCGTGTACAGAAGGAGGGGGTGTCAGTGGAAGGTTATGCACCAGAAGATGGAATATAATGTGGCCCTTTATGTGCAACATACCAGCGGCTTTAACTTTTGCTTAAGAAATGAGGCAACACAGAACTTCCTATGTCACGCTTGGCTGAAAGTACTGATGTCATTCTCCTACCACAAAAAACTGGCATTGCTTTTCTCATAGAAAGTTAGCTTCTGGATCTGAACTACAAGCAATTAACGTTTTCAAACATATTAATATACTTTCAAGCTGAATATATCATACCACACTCAGGCTAATGACTTGGCTTAGGTCTGGTGGGATATTTAATGTTACAACAACTACAAAGTTTTATGAATTAAGAAATCTGGTACCCCATCATAACTAAGCTATGTGGCTTTTTGGGTCTGAAAAAGTCTTCTGGTTTAGGTGAAGTCAGTGAACAGTCAAATAAGAATAATGACCATCTCAGAAGTTGTATATATAATAATGTCACTTAGAATTTTTATTTATTCCCTGCGGGTTTTTAAACCCGGGCCTGGTATACACGTGTGCTAGCTTGTCACAAAAGGAGAGCATATCTATAACTCTGCAAATAATATTTCAGGCATGTTTGCATGAGACCATTTAATATGGTTTTCAGTCGAATTAGATCATTGAAAGACTTACCCTACAATATTTCTAACACCGTAACTCATGACCTTATTTCCATTTAAAGAAAATCAGCTTACAGTATTTCATCATGGCTTTGCAATAAATTGCCTGTGAATATCAATTCCTTGGTTAACTGGTTAACTTTAGTGGGGTTCAGCTACAAAAATGATTTGTATTTAATTCTTTCTATCATTGCAAGTCTTTGACTTCCAGTTCACATTATTTATGAAACAGTGGTTTTGACTCATGGAGCCCTGGTGCTCATGCAGGTGATGTGAGTTCAAATTTGTTTATATCTATTTCCTATCTCCATTACTCAAAATAATAAAGTGGGAAACAGGCAAACAATGCTATTTAAAAATAAATAAATTAGATTATGTATAGTCTTAGTCTTTTTTATTATATACAAAAATCTCAAAATTTCCTCTTTTCAATGACTTGAATGAGTTAAAGCAGTTCTGGTCTGATTCATTAGTAAATAGATAAAATCATACGTTAAATAAATAAATAAATAAGATGGTTGTATGACATATTCTATATTCTGTATCCAAAATTTAAATAACTTAATGAAATAAAGATCTTAAAAAACAGAAAGAGTCCAGATCAGATAATCATTCTTTATCCCAACTTTCTGACTGCATCCTCAAATGTAATATGTGACCCAAAATTTTTTTAGATGCTATCAAGATGCTACCGAGGGTAAATCTTATTCTTGTTCAACTTTTAAAAAAGCACATATGTCCTATATAAATTAACCCTTCGGTATATATCAAAAACTTGGACACACAGCTGTTTCTTCTTATAAACAAATACACATCACATATTTTCCCACCCTTCAACACTATTTGGAAATGATCACAATTAATCACAGTAACTTCAGTTTTACAACCCTCATGATATGTCTAAAGTTTCACGTAACAAGGCCTACAAACTAAATATTCACAAGATGCTTTTATTGAGAATACAATTTCAAATGAGTGCAGGTCCTTGGTGAATAAAAATCCCTCCCAATAAAATGTATTTGCATGGAGGGATGGGAAAATTACTGGAAGTCAGGCAACAGGGGATGGAAAATGAAAATGGAGACTGCATTAATAAATGACGGGTACATGCCAACCATGGTCCATATTCAAGCTTAGAAGACACAGCACGGAGAGCAGCTTCTGAAGTTATTTTCTATACAGTTATGAGGATGCTTGTTTAGTGACGTATGACTACTGAGTCCATGGTTAGAGTTTTAAGGTGGAGTGAAAAACTTTTTTTCAGGGATCCTTTGTGGATAAAGATAATTAAATATTAACAGTAATATTACAGACTATCAGAATTTATTAAACATGAAAATAGTAATGAAATTAATATTACGATTAGTAATATAAAAATAGTAACATATATTTTTATATTATTTTTGACATTACTAAATAAATGTCGTAAATGTTGTGAGGTTTAGCTTGTTAACTTTGGTTGACATTAATTTAATATTTTGTTTATGCATATTAAGTAAAAGACCCCTGCAGTACCTCTGTGGATACCCTAGGGATGTCCCCTATTTAAGGAGAAAAGGGGGCATTTTCCGGCCACTTTCCAGTACTAGTTTACAATCTAAAGGTTTTCAGAGACTGCCAAAAGGCCACAATAATGCAATTCAGAAAGAAAATTGCATTCCATAAAAATTGCACAATAACATGAAACATCTCACACCTTTCAAGGTCAGTGAAACATCAGGAAATTCACTATTAGCTGTCAGGAGAGATCGATAATGGAGAGGGAACAATCAAAACCAGGTGGAGGAAAACATGTTTAAACAGTTAAGATATTAAATACAGGGAGAGCATGGAGACAACTTATGCCTTAAGGCTCTAAACTGTGACCCCCAAGTGAAAAAAGAGTTTAAAATCCTGCATTAAGATACTGCAACAAAAAGAGAGAGAACTTGGAAAAACTCCATGACCTCTGTGACCTTTCAAATACAGGATAATGGAAGTTCTACCAGACAGGGTGCCCAAAAGGATTTGATCCCAGGGATTGCACCAGTGTTATCAATGGTATATCAATATATATATACATATATACACATATATATATATATATATATATATATATATATATATATATATATATATATATATATATACATATATACACATATATATATACATATATACACATATATATATATATATACTGGACTATTGTAATGCTCTCCTGGCGGGCCTTCCTGCATGTACTGTGAAGCCTCTACAACTGATCCAGAATGCAGCAGCGAGGGTTGTCTTCAATGAGCCAAAAAAAGCTCACGTTACTCCTCTCCTCATCAGGTTACACTGGCTACCAGTAGCCGGTCGCATCAAATTCAAGGTACCGATGCTTGCCTACCTTGCCTACCAATATACCTAAACTCACTAGTTCAAACTTATGCACCCTCCAGAAACTTGCGTTCTGCAAGGGAACGATGCCTTGTGGTGCCATCAAAAGAGGTTCAAAATCACTCTCAGTGACCTTTTCCTTGACTGTGCCCAGCTGGTGGAATGACCTCCCAATCTCAATTCGAACAGCTGAGTCTTTACTTATTTTCAAAAAACATCTAAAGACTTACATTTTTCCCTAGCACTTGTTCAACTAATTCTCGCACTTACCTTTTCTTGCCTATTCTATTCCTGTCATTATGTTCAAGTGTATCTTGTCAATACCCTCATTAGCGTTCCCCTTATAAGTTGCATTCTGTTCAGTGTTTGGTTGTCCGGTCGATGTGTAATTGTGTTTCTACCTTCTCCCTATGGATTACCCCTGTGTGGATTATTAAAGCCTTTGTATCATTATCTTCTTTGTTTACATGCTTCTTTCCCACACCACACTGGACCGGACCTTAAAAAGTAAAGTGGCGTGTTCCCCTCATTTTATTTTCTGTTTTGTAAGTTTCTCTTAACATCATGTTTGATCCTGTTGTCTACCTCCTCCTACTGGAGCAGAGGAGCCTTTCCCCTAAGGATCATACAAATCTGTTTGTGGAAATCTCCCCGCTGATCGGAGCCAAAGCCTGAGCCCACCACTGATGGAGAGCCAGACCGTTGCGACCGATGAGCTATTGCCATGTACTGCGACAGAGCTGAGGATCGGCGCCTAGCCAGAGGCAGCAACGTCAGACCAGGTGCAAGAGCCAGCAACAGAGCTCGCCAAGGTGGAAAGTGTCATGGACAGAGAGAGCGCGGAGGGAAGCTCTGCCCACTGCACCATGGCTGAGGGTGAGCAGCGTTCAATGTACAGTAATGAGGACCTCATTAATCTGGATATAGATGCAGACATGCCTGTTCTGTTTCTGCCTTCATCTGAGCTCTCTAGCTACACTGAACCATATACATGCCTGGATTTCCCACCTACCCTCCCTCTCCTGCCTCCTCCTATCAACCCTGCTGTTACAGCTCCGCCACGGCTGTGTCCTGGCAGCTTCTCAGCTCACCCTCAGCCGACCATCTGTGTGCTGGATTCGCCGCATGTCTGCCACTCTCCATCAGCATCATGGCTGGAGAATCCCTTGTCTCCGCCTCCAACCTCTGATTCATGGACTCCACCTTGGCCCTTCGACCCTGCGGCTCCACCATGGCTCCTAGCTCCCTCCTCTCCGCCATGGCCCGTCAGTCCACCAGCTCCACCAGGCTCCCTCATCCCTCCAGCTCCACCTTGGTCTGTAGTCGACCATCCACTGCCTCGACTCCACTCCTCCGGCTCCACTTTGTCCCTCCATCCCTCTGGCTCTGTCAGGCTCCTGCCCTCCAAGCCTCCTGCCCTCCAGCATCGACTTCATTCTTCTGTCACTCCGGCTCCACTGTGGCCTTCCAGATCTCCGCCTCCACCTCGGTTGCCAGCGCCATATGCTCCGCCTTGGCCCTCCTGATCCTGGGTGTTGCCCTGGCTTGTTGGCTCACCGTCTCCGCCTCGAGCTGCTCCTCCACCTGTTCCGCCGCAGTCGGTCGGCCCCCTGAAGTCATCAGGCCTACTTCCACCATGGCTCCTCCCTCTGTCGGCTCCACCATGGGCCATCATCATGGCTGTGGCCTGGGTCCCGCCTGGGTCCTCCTCGTGCTCCGTCACCCTCCTGTCTTCTTCATGGCTCCTTCCTTATCACCTCCCTGGAATCTGTTGGTCCTCTTCCCTGGACTCCATCCTTTGCCCAAACCTCCACCTGTACAGTTTTCCTGCCAGCCCTTGGCCATCCCTCCATCTCGGGGTCGCACCTTATGGGAGGGGGAGATCTGTCACACCCCAGGATCGTTTTTATTCCTCATGTTCTCTGTGTGACCTAGTTTCTGCCTCGTGTTGATTGTGTCATTATGTTCAGGTTTGTCTTGACAATTACCCTCATTAACATTTTTTTTTTTTGAGGATTCAGTGGTGATAGTCTCAGCCTCAGACGTCATGCCCACAGACCATTGGCTAAACATCTGAATGCATATGGGACACTAAAGTGGAAAAACCTCAGGAATGTCGAAGTTGTTATCGGATTGGTTGAATTCTACAGGATTTCCGCGAGACATCTGGCACGTTCTTTAATGTTCCACCTGGAAACAAAGATGCCATGGCTCCAAACCCCCCTTGCAAAAATAGAAAGCTGTCGTGTTTACAACTCTGATGTCGAGCACTTCTCAGGATCAACTAAACACTGGATTTTCAAAAGTACAGTATGTGAAATATTTAAAGTTCGCAGCACAGAATCTTTAAAATATGTATGGGAGTAAAACACCGGCGACATTTCCACACAGTGAAATGTGATGGTGAACGAAACGAACTTTGATTGGTTGTTGGACATGTCAGTCAAACTGCCTCATGGGTGGGCCTTGGCCAATGAAAGCTGCCATGCTGCTACGTGAGACTACAGTGGTAAGGAAGTGATGTAATGCTTATTTTCTCCAAATCTTTTCCAATGAAGAAAAAAAATCTACTTTACATCTTGGATGACCTGAAGGTGAATACATGTTTTGCAAATTTTCATTTTTGTGTGAACTATTCCTTTAAGTAAGTAATGGTGAATGGTAGCAAGAAATGGTGGCAGCTAGTTGAAATAAAATAATCAATTAATGTTTATTTTATTACAAGTAATAAAAATGTCTTTATGGCTTTAGTTTTAGTTACTGATAACTAAACACATAAGATAATGCACAGAAACTTGCAAGTGTATGTTCATGGTACAAACAACACATACATTTGTGAAAATAAGGCCAGAGCAACCTCATGTCATACCTTTTTTTTTTCTGCAAACTTCCCCTGGACTGAGTGATTGAGTGAAGGTCAAGGCTCTAAGCATCAGGTCTTGCTTTATCCCTCTCAGAAGTGATGCAAGCAGACCAGCAATTACATACTGGGCTTATAAACTGCAAAAAGAAAGAGAGAACAGCAAGAGGGCTCGGTTCCATGCCACTGGGCTCTTCACCTATGTCCCGCAACAGAATGCCTGGAATGTCCTGAAATCTCTCATTCAGGGAGGTCGCCATAGGAACAACATGGCGTCAGTTCAACTGAGAGCAAACAGAGCAGTTATTGTTCCATTACTCAGCGGTCCGTTAACCCCCTACAAACACAAAGACTCATATGCAAACAGTCAATTCCAACAATTTATTTTTGTTTTGAGGCAATGGCTTGTGCGAGCAGCAGCTCCTCATGGGATGCAGGTGATGACAGCAAGCAGATCGAATTCATCGTCGCATATCATAAACCAGCAGCTTGTGCAAAGCTCTTGCAAAAACTGGCAGCTCTGAGGAAGAGCATGAGACAAAAAACCATAAAATGATTATTACAAAATGATTAATTGTGAGCAGTGGTGTGGGTCTTTTCCCACAGCTGCCTTAGAAAACTAAATTTTGGATAATTCTCACGAATAACATCAAGAAAGCAATTTAGTCATGATGTATGAGTCCTGCAGAAAGACAGGAGACAAAATGTGCATAGTTAAGAAATACCAGACACTGAATGAAAAAAATATGCCATTACATGAAACGCATCATGAACTCGAAGGAAAAACTGTCAGCTGAAATGACTTTAAGTACACTGTAGACACTGCAAATTAATATTCATGATTTAAGTTCTTTCTTATTGTCACAAAATCTGTTGAAGTATACTTTCTCTTAAAAACATATACATACATAAAATATCAAAGAAACTGACATCTGAAAGCAAATGATTCTAAATAACTAATATCACTTTTCGGAGTCTCTTATTTTTCAGTTGCTAGTAATGTAATGTAATAAAGTATTGCCCACAAGAATCCCTCAAATTCAGCTTTAGTACATTCACTATAGACATGTTCCAGTGGTTTATGCGCAAATAATTACTGTCTTCATTTGAAACAGTAAATCTGTTATTTTAATGGCCATTGTATGTATTGCATTACAATAAAACAGTTTTGTGAAAACATTTTGGAAGAATAAAGAATAACAACTTAAACTTGAATAATAGCTATTTCAAAGCAACACATGCAGAAACACAAACTACTATACAAAGAGTCACAGTGACTCTTGGTAACTGTTTTGTCCTATCAAAGCTTCAAATACACCCTGACATCATCCAGACTGGTGGTCCTGCGACAGCTTTCTAGAGTCCAGACCACATGGCTGCTGATTAGTAGAGAAATCAGTGACATCACTCTCCCTCTGGGCACCAAACTGATTTGTGTAAAAGACTGCAGTAATTGCTACCTACAGTAAGAAGATTAAGTACTCCTACAGATGCTTGAGAAGCTGACGATAAATTTAACAGGTGCTGTTCTCTGGCTGCTCAGCATACCTTTGGGTGGCCTTGGACACCAAGAAAATTTTTCACTGAAATATACTAATCACTGGAGGTGATTAATTTTTTTAATTTTTTACAATTTTCTCTGTTAGGTCACTGAGGCCAACCAGACAAAATAATATGGGGGAAAAAAAGAACAGTGGATATACATGCTATTCATCTAAACTGCCTTGAACAAAAATTTATTTACCAGGATCTCTATGACAAGATGCTGCTGGCAGAACAAAAATGTAATTTCCTCAGAAACCGGCTTAACTGAACACTTTGTGCGCTATCATACATAATGGTTGATTAATCCAGGTCTCAACGAGGGAGTCTTTAATTTAAGATTATTAGAATGTTCAACATAAGGATAATTGAACATAAAAGGGTTAGTTCATCCAAATATTAAAATTATGTCATTAATGACTCACCCACATGTCATTCCAAACCCGTAAGACCTCCGTTTATCTTTGGAACACAGTTTAAGATATTTTAGATTTAGTCCGAGAGCTCTCAGTCCCTCCATTGAAACTGTGTATGGTATACTGTCCATGTCCAGAAAGGTAATAAAAACATCTTCAAAGTAATCCATGTGTCATCAAAGGGTCAGTTAGAATTTTTTGAAGCATCGAAAATACATTTTGGTCCACAAATAGCAAAAACTACGACTTTATTCTGTTGTGAGTGCGTTCACTGCTGTGTAATGATATCCAGATCACGAAGAATCAATCGATGTAACCGGATCTTCTTGAACCAGTTCACCAAATCGAACTGAATCGTTTGAAATGGTTCGCGTCTCCAATAAGCATTAATCCACAAATGACTTAAACTGTTTTTTTTTTTAAACTTTATTAACGTGCCTGACACTCCCTCTGAGTTCAAACAAACCAATATTCCGGAGTAATTCATTTACTCAAACAGTACACTGACTGAACTGCTGTGAAGAGAGAACTGAAGATGAACACCGAGCTGAGCCAGATAACGAACGAAAGATCGACTCGTTCTCGAGTCAAGAACTGGTTGCATCGGTTTTTGGATCACCAGTAGTGATTGGAAGTTCGGTTCTTTTCCGCAAACTGGTTCTTTCAGACAGTTCGATTCAATAAACCGGTTGAAGAAAACGGTTCACCAGTTTTTTTGTGCGCGACGTAATGACGTCATTGGCGATGATTGCCCTTGATTCAAGACTTCGGTTTACCTAGGCTCATAAAATTAGCACAGAATCAGTTCAGAATTAATCACCAAAAGAATCAGTTCGGTTCAGACGCTCTGTGTGTCGGCCTGCTTCACACTGAATCACACATGCACAGTATCATCAGCTCCTTGGTTCTCGAATCAGAAACCAACTATCCATTGGCAGAAAGTAAAAAATGTTCTTACCAAGAAACATGTGGCATAAGGAAACTAGTTGATGATCATAAATCTCGCTGAAAGATGGTTTTCTCTCCTCTATTTTTAAGGCACCATCTGCATTCTTCCCATGTTTAAAATAGAAAATGCATCAATCAGATGAACAATTTGTGTCAATCAAGTGACAACAACTAAGAATTGCTCAACATTTTTTTGGTGGTGACCACTAATTTTTTGTTATACATATCAGATGTTTTTTAAAGACAAAAGGGGCTTTATATGTGACAGGAGGTAGAAGTATTCTGATATTCTGACAGAATTCAAAATCACAAAGAATCCATTCCTGAATAGTTTGTTATTGCCAAATGAAACTCATCTAGATTATTTCAAATCCAGACATGTCTCCGATGTCCAGGTCTGCAGATCATAATCTACATACAAGATGAACTTGGAATAACATTAGTGTGACATCATCCTTCTAATCAATCTCCATGATGCCTTCAATGGCTTCAGCCAAACCAGGCCTGTTTACATACTACTATCTGTAACAGACATTAGCTATTCAGATGCACACAGGCCTGCAGACTAATCACTGATAATGCTGCCTTGATGTAACTTATTGGCCAAAACACAGCTTGGTGAATACATTGCGTTTTAAGTGACCCACTGCATAATAATAGTCTGAGTCTAGTTTGAGTCAAATTGGTCTTCATCCCCAGTATAGGCTATACATTTTCCCTAATCTCTATAGTTTAGGGTTACATTTGACATGAAACCCGTTTCTCAGCTCATACTCTAACTCTGTGGATGAACAGAGAGATCACAGACCTGTTTAGAGGAGATATTATCTCCTTCAAGGCTTGTTTGGCTGAGGTGTGAATCTCACACTGGTCCCGTCTCAACTTCAGCAGGGCAGTGACCTCCACTGGCCACCCACCAGCACACAGAACAGATCGCGTTTGTCAAGGCTTCATTCCTGGGACGGAACGGGGAAGTTAAATAGTCACTCTGTGCGGTCTGAGAACATCTATTTATGGCTTTTAACCTAAGCATGAAAACGACCAGGACTGATGCGGTGGTGTGATGTTGCAGAGCACATTCCCTTGACTCAGGAATGCACGGCAAAGGGGCCCGACGAATCTTAGTCACACTTGAAAGTGAATGAAAAATAAACACATGTATACTCAGTATACACCACAATAAATGAAATGTCAATTTGAGAACGCTTAAATATTTTCAAAACACACTGAGGGTTATAAGCTATTTGGAGTGAAAACAAAGCCCCAGGTTTTGAGTTTATAAACTACAAATTAAAGAAATTTCAGATAAAATATTAAAGCAAGTCTTTGTTATACTTCTGGTATTTTATAAACAATTAATTAGCAATAATAATAATAATAATAATAATACATTTTTATTTATTTTTTATTTTATTTTATGTCCCCACAAGAAATTGTGATACAAGTTTGGATTGACATAATGGCATTTTTCCTTTGTGTATAAACTATGCCTTTACTCTTTTTTTAAAGCAAATAATACCACACACACACACACACCTAAGAATAACCTAAGAATATCTTTCCTTCTTATGTCTTTAAATTCATCTCTTACATAAACATGGACATTACGGTTTACACCGAATCTTAAATTCAAAACACTACATTTATCAGACATTCCCCGAAGAGATGACCACAAAAGAAAACATTGGTAATTGGGAAAACCAGAAAGGTTATTGTCAAATAGGCCTACTTTTGCACCTTCAAAATAAGACTCTTACATAATATTTGTGTGAAAGAAAATGAAATATGTCACTCTCCATTATTATTAACCATAATGGCTACAGTCTGGAATGTATTACACATAATTGCTAAACATATGCTACAGAATCCTATAAACATTGGCTGTGGCTTTGATTTAGTCTGAAGCTCAGACTGTTTTGTCATACCTTACAGACAGAAAAGCCACAAAGAATTTAATGCCACTGCCAAACAGCTCCTGCGCAAGTTTATTCATCAGACGCAGATATGCAATAAACCAAGATCTGACCATGATTTGATGAGATTTCTGTAGGTGCCACTTCAACACTAAATGTTTTTTTAATAACATTGACAGTTTGCATAAAAGACTCATTGTGGTACATAATATGACATTACTGTTTTGTGTTTATTTGCAGACAATTCTTCACAAAACAGAACATAATGCAACCCAAAATAATTTTTAAAGTGATTTAAAGTCATTATTCATGCACACTATGATTGTTCAAACCAACACTAGACACCAGTGACTATCTTTAAGGACAAAAACAATTAAAAACAAAATTAAAGAAGGACGAAAAACACACAGCTTTGTAATGACATGAGAGTGAATGAACAAGGAGAGAAAGCCTTTACATCATCTGTGACCACAAGAACTGTATTGCTATGTGTGCATGTGCAGAGAAACCCACACTCAATTTCAGTTTCCTCTTGTATGACCTATCTTAACTGCCTGAATAATTTTTCTCTGTCAAGTCATTGTGCAATGTTTTGGATTAAAGAATAATCTGAGTTAAACTGAAAACATAAAATCAGCAATATAGTTTGAGTCCTGTCAGCTGACTGTGGACCTCACATGGTGGCTCACAGGTGATTAATGTGGATTGCAGCTGATTAGCTGTTAGCGTTCAACCTGTAAGCATGAATGCAAGGACCAGTTTACAGTAATTACATAAGATTAGATCAATTCAACTATTATTAAGTGGTTTTATTCATATTCTCTAGGACAAAAGAATTCATTTGACACTGAAAAACAAAGTCATTAGACAATGAAAAGGACACAATCCTCACAAATCTACTTCTACTATCTAAATCTACTAGGTCTTTGATAATCTAAAGATTTTCTCTGATGTCTGAGTACTAAATGTTGATTCTAGCCTAAAATGTTGCTCTGGCAGATCAAAGGCATTCTTGATTACGTTTTCGTGATTTATGCAGCTGCTGTGATATATTAGGACATTGACATAATGGTGCTATGCACTGTATTTAAGTTGTACATAGATCTAGATCCATAGATATACATTTCCCCTTCCTTTTGCATCAATCTTCAGGTCTTCAGACTTTCTTGCACCCCTATCATAATTATAGCCATACAATAGCCCTATAGTCATATATCAGGTAACATAATAGGTCTGGTGCAGAATGTATAGGGGTGTAATTTAACAGTATTTGACTCTCAGTCCTCCGGTCATTTTTCGCCAGACAGTAGCGAACGAGAAATTCTGAAAATATGAAACTATGTTGAAATTTTAGACATACATTAACAAAATCAGAGGAAAAAAGATCTTATATTTCTGCAAAAAAGTTCCATGAGCTTTGCTTTCTTAGCATCTAAGGAGGAAACTACTTCAATCTTCATTAGCTAAATTCTTCAGAAATTCCCTAAGATATGCCTAGGAACTGAGGGAAAATATTTTAAGGGAGACAACGACTTTTCCACAATTTATTACATATGGTAAGATTAGATCCGCTGTATTAAATATTATGACATAAATATTATTAAAACGAAATCCATCAGCTTGCAAGAGGAACTTATACGAGAAAGACGTGAGATATATTAGCTGATTTATAGTTTGGCTAAGTTCCTACAAAATCTGTGTGCTTCCTTTCGGTGACAGCTTAAGCTTTTTAATCATCTGAAGGCTGTCATGGCATAGACGATAAGAACGGCACACGTGTGAAGCTCACAGGAGGCAGTGTGACAAGTTCAGGAAGCATGTCAGCTTGAGACTTATCACAGTGAGTTAAGCAGTCTTGCCTGATCCAATATCTGCCACACCATTAACCAATGCACAAGCTTCCAGACACGACAGACAACTTCCTTTGACTTACTATTTCATGTGGAATCTATTTTTAGATCTTTATTTGATCGGATCAGGAATTAGATGCCTTGAGTGTTCAGGTGTAAGAAAAACTTAAGAGTTTATTTCTCTCTATAGGTGAGTGTGGACATACATGTGTTTATTCAGGGCCTGCGCCAAAACAGCTCTTCTAGCAGAAAAAGAAAAGGGTTTGGGTAGAATAAGAAAACACTAATTTTCAGAGTGGATGTTGGACCTGTTATTAAATAACACCAGCAGGATCCTCGCTTATAAAGACACGTGTACATGCACCCACAACCTGATGATAGTTTCCTTAATGCTCCTATGAATGATTAAGAAGAACAAACAAGAGGCTGAAATCTTACAGTATTTTTGTCTGTCTGTATACATTTTTATATGAATTCCTTTTAATATTTGTAACAAAAAGTCAACTCATTTCATAGGCCTCAAAATTACCACATGACATGCACAGATACTGTATAAATACAAACTACAGATAATATGTGGATATACACTATAGTTACAAATATTAGAGTGATTTTTTTTTGAAGGAAATAATCAGAAATAAAACTGAAGAAATGATAAATATAAAGAAAAACAATAAAGAAATAAAAAATGAATGTAACAAAAAAAATGTATTCCAAATAAATGCGCTTCTTTTGAACCTTATATTTAACAAAGAATATTGTGGTTTGCATAAAAATAAGCAGGGATGCATTTCCCAAATGCATTGTTAGCTAACTATGGTCGTTAGTTCCACTGATTCCCTAGTGGTAATGACAGAACTTGCAACCTTAGTTGGTTTTGGGAACCGCACCCCAGCACAACTGTTTTCAACATTGATAATAAAAAATACAAATAATTATTGATCACCTAATCAGCATATCAGAATGATTTCTGAAGGATCATGTGACATTGAAACTCAGCTTTGACATCACAGAATAAAATGTCATTTTAAGCATATATTGAAATAGAAAACAGTTCAACTGTTTTTACTGTATTTTGAATAAAATAAATACAGCCTTGGTTAGCGTAATAGACTTCTTTCAAAAACTCAGCACCTAACTTTTAAACGTTACAACACCTTATACAAATGTTGAAAACCTGAAAATATATAAATAAGTGACCACATTTACATGCACAAAATTACTTTTATTTGAATCCAAAATTGTCAAAATTCTCACTTATTATTTCATTAGTTACACACTTAGAATCGGCAATGCATCAAAGCACAAAAAGTTTGCACGCATGCTTTATGCCTTTGAAAACTAAGATTTGCTGCTCACTTTTAATATCTGCTCAGACTCAAATACATGGATCTGATTGTACGTGCGCTTTATAAATCAGGCCCTGGAGCATAAACAGATGCCCAATCTTACTCATGTGCTTGACAAGATAATTCACCACATGTTGCAATGACAAAAAAAAACAAAAAAACAAAACGCTATGCACCTTTTCCAAGATGTGAATGTGCTCATTTTTAAATGCATTGCTTACCTACTCTGTGACGCACTACTGAGATACATTGACAGAGGAGAGGATTGGCCCTGTGTGTTTGACATAATGGCATGCGTTGACCTTGTTTAACTTCAGTGTTTCTAACAAACAGACATGTTGAGGGTTTGTTGCTGGAGTAACGGAGCTGTGAGAACTGGAATGCTGAAGCTCTCGAGGTCTAGACAGCAACAAGGAGCAAGATCAGAGAAACACAGGACAGATCACGCCAAATTACTAATCATGATTCCGTAGAACCAGAAAATTATGATATATGTTTTCGCTGTTTATGATAATAAATTAAATAATTACAAATTTAATAAATAGTAATAAATAAATATAGAAGGAAAACTGAAAATGCAAGAGATTTATGATTAAACCCAATCAATCATGATTAAGCTAAAGGTGTAAATACCTTAAGTTAAATGTTATCTTGTTTTGAGTAAATTTAGATTATATTATTTAAAACCAAAACCAAAACATCAGGAAAAATATTATTATTTTCTCCCCTTCATTATATATATATTTTTTTTTTCAGTCAAAATGCATCTCCGCAGTCATTGCGAGGCAAAGAAGATGAGTTTATTGCTGAAGGGGACTGATTGTTTAATCCAGTGCTGGCAGTCTATCTCACTCTGGCCATTTTTGGCTGGCATCCCAGACGAAAGTCTTGGTGAGCTCTCAACTTCTGTCATGGAGTCACCAGGACAAAAACAGCGCCAGTTCGTCTGCACTCTCTGACTGAGCCTGTACCCATCGTCTCAGCCTTTCCCATGAGTATCAGACACATACTCTCTCACACACATACACCGTAATTTTGTAACAAACATATTTACTTGTCACTTTTTAAGCTGCATAAAAACTATTAAAAACATTACCAGATCTCTATTTTGTATATGAAAAAACACCACCAAAGTATCACATTATATCACACCATGCTCAAGTTACAAGTATGTTCATTTGTTCAAATGAAACATTCATAACAAAGATGTGAGCTTGTGTGCATCTTTTCCAGCTTAAGATCACTGGTTTCGGTGAGGAAGATACCAAAGGGAACCATTATTTTGGTAGCCATTAAATTTGTTCCTTTTTACGAAAGGCCACTCGTACAGGGAAATAAAACAAAGAGTGGTTCCAGTCATCAGTTTGACAAACGCCAGCAGAGTAAGATCAAGGAAAGGACATAAGGTGCAGAAAGGCATGGGACAATGTCTGCACATACTGTATGAGTCAAGAGAACCAACAGGCACAAACCATGAACTTGGCAGAATCCATTAAACACCATGATTATTCCACACAAGATATTCCATAATTTAGTGACACCTTCAAAAAGCTGCTCTTTTGTGGGCCTTCAACCAGCCGTGTGGAAATGTAAAGGGAGCGCCAAGGACATTTCTGCGATAAAATGGACCATTTTGCTGCTAAACCTCTAAGGAGAAACATACAAGCATGAGGTTTTCTGTTTGTGAGATCAGTTAAAAGCGTTAAAGCGAAGTTATGCAGGTCAATATATTGGCTGCTGTTCAAATGTCTGGGGTCAATAAGATTTTTTAAATGTTTTTGAAAAAAACCTCTTATGCAGTTAAATAATATTACAACATAAAATTACTGATTTCTATTTTAATATATTTAAAATGTGATATATTCCTGTGATGGCAAAGTATAAACAGGTCTTTACTGTCACCTTTGATCAATTTAATGCATCCCTGCTGAAAAATAATAAAAACAATTCTAAAAAAAATTATTTAATTACACCTAACTTCTGAACAGTAATATAATTTCCCATTTTATATTATTCATGTTGTTGAATTGCCAAATGCATTAAACCATGCAAAAGACTCAAATAACGAAAAGTGAAGTTATGTGCAATGTAATTTACTTCGCCTCCTCTTACAGGTCAATAACATATGTATAGTGTAAAAAAAAATTCAAGTTTTCCTTCCATGAAATATATATTCATATGAATGTACTGACATACAGTCACATGATGAATGGGGTCCAAAATAAAGACTGAGACTACTGCACTACCTTTACCTTTTTCTGGTTATGAGTAACTGCTTAGTCGTACATGGATATCTGGTCACAATAGGTCAGAAGCATGTGTAGCTCTTTTCCCATACTGGAATAAAGCACCTTTGTTTAACACGAAACAAAGCACCCACAAGCCTTCTCAGCTTTGTCTATAATGATTTAAAAAAAGAAACATGTGGTTAGATCCCAAGCTAAGCACTGATGAACATGTAGAGACTTGAATAGATCTATGCATTCTGCTGGTCTCAAAGCAAACCAGCACTGTGCATGCAATAGTTCTGCATTTCAGAATCAATAAATATTATATACAAGGAAACAAAATGCACCAGACAGTATGGTACCTAATCTTTTACACTATAAACCTGAATGGTTTTTCATTAGGCTAACTAACCCTGTAGGATTTTTACTGCCAGGAGTAAGGTCCTGTAAGGGAGTTTATGTGTAAACCTCAGACTTTTAAAAATGGACTGAAAATGCAAGTCAAGGATATACTTAGCTGACCTGAAATAATCCTCCACAGGGGGTAAAATTGGTGAAATATTAATTTTGAGCTCTCTGATGTGACGTTGTCTTGTGATTTGCCAGAAAACTGGTTGCTCACTGAGCTAAGGCAAGAATATTTAATGAATATAAATATTTAATATCTGAAGTAAACTATGTCAAGTCCCCCCACTGCATCTTTTAGTCACATTAATCAATGAACACCAATGGAAACGATATGATGCTTGATATGGGATGTATAAGGTATGAGATGGGACATGTCTCAGCCAATTTCAGGTCACAAAAGACAGCCCTAAGCTGCTAAGATGTCAGACAAAACCTAGCTCAAGAGAAGTTTTACATTGTCAACACACAATGTCTACTGTTAAGCCCAACATATACATTACATTAATCATTTATTACATAAAACATAAAAAGTATTCAAATTTAGACATCTTTTCCATCAACAAGAGCAAAGGTGGGATTTGTCTTTCATAGAGTACAGTCAGTGGGGTTTTTGTGCTGTGAATATTGAGTTAAATGGTCCAGCAAGGAGTGGTTTAGAGGGCAGGCGAGACAGAAACAGACAGGTATGGCAATAACATATAACACAAACATATGGCTTGACACCGCTGAGGAGTACAACAAAGACAGGTGGCAGCTTCAACCATGTGGATTTGCAATTAGCACTGCTGAGTTCAAAGGCTACCGTCTGGAAAGGTGTGGGAGTCTGTGGAAATAAGGGACAGTCTGTGGTAAAACGCTTCTAGTAGTTGAAAACTACAGCCGTTGTGCTTCCGACCACCCAAACTCTATAAAGCAACAATCTAGTGAATGTATGCATCTCAACATGATGATGTACAATATGAAAACATCGAAATTCTGAGATCTGGTAAAGATTACATTTAATTGTGAGTGTTCTTGATTTATTAGTGTTGTTAAACATGTACTTTAAGTGCACGTTAGATGATAGCAAAGGTCATCTAAATGTAAAGGACAGACAAAAAAATTAAATAACTATTTTTTATTTTAATAAATTTTACAATGTAATTTATTGCTGTGATGAAAAGCTGAATTTTCAGCAGCCATTACTCCAGTTTTCATTCACTCTCAGAAATAAAGGTACAAAAGATGTCACTGGGACGGAACCTTTATAAAAAGTACTCCTTTTAACCTAAAGGATCCACATTGGTACCCTAAAGGTACATATTATGACATAAAATGCAAACATTAGTACCTTAAAGGAAAAAAAAACAAAAAGACCTTATGGAAAGGTACTGCCCCAGTGACAGCTTTTTCTCTGTGAACATGATCCTTCAGAAATCATTGCTGATTTTGAATTCAATACACATTTCTTCCCATTATCAGTGTTGAAAACAGTTGTGATGCTAAATATTTTTGTGTAAACTGTAATAATTGTTGTTCCAGTTTCTCTAATAGAAAGTTAACAACAACAACATTTACTTGAAATAAAAAGAGACAGTACAGTCATTTTTAATGGTTCAAAAAATATCAATTGAATGCATCCTTGCTGAATAATAATCATTGATGCACATTTATCAAATAGCTCCATCAAAGCAAACAAACAGTAAAACCCTACACACTATGTCTCTTACAGGTTCAAATGCACCTCCAGTACTGTGTTGCACCTGTGTTCCACATGACTTCTGAGAATGAACTGTCACTGCATAACATGTCTGTTTGGTCTTCTTTGGAAACATCCGGCTTACTGTGATTCCATTAAACCCAGCCAAGTGAACACTGTGGATTTATGGTCTTTAACTGCATTCTGGGGGTTCAGATCTTCAAACAGATGATATTCTGAGTAAAAAAAACTGCCATAAAAATAAAAGTGCCAGTCCAGGGACCTGCAGGGGTTGAAGAGCATATACACTCTCCAAAGAACACAAAGTGAGCCATTTGCTTCTATTCATATGTTCTTTACCACAAAGAGCACACAATACATGTGGAAACTCATGTTACTATTCTCAGACCCGCTGGGAACCACAAACTCGCAGGCTGGAGTTGCCATTTCTGAAAAGTTTAACATACTGCACATGTTGAAGACCTTGACTTTAGATCTAAGATGTTCATGTAAAGTAATTTAAACATAATTGTGTGATATTGAGAGCTTTTCAATTGATCGTTCAAGCATTACTTGTAAACTCTTAGTTGATGAAATTCAAAATAGGACAAATAAGCCTTTGTTCCACTGAGACTTGCCACTGGACCGTTGCAAATCATTGAAACACATTTTCATTTATAGCCTCACATTTACATCAAAAGCCAAAACAAACACACAAAAAGGAAATTGCTAGGGTCTATATTTCAGGGTAATTTGCAGTTCTTTACAGAAAAATGACTTCCAGCACCTCCTAGAGCATATCTGAGAAGCACTTTCTGAACCTCTGGAGAGCAGGGCTGCTCAATTACAACTGCGTCTCAAATCAACATAAACAGCCAGTAAATGTAAGGTTGCTTTTAGCACAAATACTGCTCCAATCAATGCCAAATGTTCAGTTACATAAGGCTTAAAGATATGTCCTTATTCAAGTGTCAGTTTTGGACCACACTCAAAAGTACATTGTTCAGTCTCCAAGCACAACATATCTGTTGATGAAGGTCAGCTGGTCATGTTTGATTTCCAGAGACTGTGTCTGAAATCAAAGACAGCTGCGTCTTTGTACAGTCAGTCATTGACTTGCAAGCAGGTACCTTCTGATTAAACTACAATGCATATTTAAATTGTATCATACATTGAAAAAATTATCATTTATGAATTAATTTTATTCTTTTGACTAGTCACAGATACACAGATACACTACACATTTTTATGGGATATCATAGGTTGTGAAGGGCACAACTACAAGATCTGAATAGACAGGATGTTACAGAGACTTGATGAACAGACACTTGATGACTCTGTATATATTTAGATATTTTGTTTGTAAAAGCAGTGTGTAGAAGTCCACATATCATTATGCAACAGTTGTCTCAGGAAATGGATTTTAGGCCAGATTTTGACACACAATCTCAATGATTCTACTCAGCAAACAGCAGTTAACAACACATTGGTGATAATCCTTAACAACCCTTTGGAGTCGATTAACGCATATACGCGTTTTGAGTCATTTTCTCCTGATAACCCCGAAAAGAACTTAAATTACACTTTCAGTTTTAATCGTACAGATAAGAGCAATACATCAATCGAATCTGTAAAGGGTCTACTTTTTTTTGGATACAAACATAATAACAACAAAAGTTTGTGCACTTATAAAATAAAGATAACAAACAAGGTGCGCTGTCTGCAGCCTTTGTCTGCGCTGATCTTCTTTTACAAACACGTCATTTAAATGAACTGTAACTCCGTGAATACTCAACGAAAATACATGAGAGAGATATCTATAGAAAGCTTGACATGTCTATTTTTAAACTAAACAAGTGCCGCCGAAAACAGATATTCTGTGATAAAGTAATCCATATGAAAACAACGCGATGTCTGTTTTTCATGTCTCCCTTCATTATATCTAATGTGACCACGCCCCCGCGCCGAACGCACTATTCAGATTCAAACTGAAGCGCGCGGCTTGAATACGCCCATTACAGAAGAAAAAGCAGCGAGACTGTTCAAGTTTTTTTTATTTTACTGTTTGCTTCGCGATGAGAGGAATAACACATAATTCACCCCAAAAAGATGTGATGTGGTTGAGGATTTGAGAAATGGATTTCCTCAGAAAAAAAGAATGAAGCACTTTATTCAGCAGAGATCATAAACATGAGTAAGTCTCTTTTTATTTATTTATATACTTGTACTAGTTTTCACATAACGTGTAAACGTTTTACTAGTTAGACTTTTTCCAAATTATAATTCCTGACTAAATGTATAATCAAGTGAAACATTATGAAGTTTCAATAACAATATACAACACTATACCCTTCGAAAGCTTGATGTAAATAATATAAATGTAACAAATAGATAACTGTAACAAATGTAAAAACAATGCTTTTCTTTCCATTTATTCCCCCTAAAAACCCAGAAAAATATTCTCAGCTCTTTTCAACATTAATAATAATGATGATAATAATAACAACAAACGTTTTTTTTTTTTTTTTTGTAGAAAATAAGATTGTTAAAAGGATTTCTGAAGGATTGTGTGACTGGAGTAAGCATGCCAAACAATTTGTTTGAAAGTCAGCTTTGATTGTTTCTAATAAACTGTTTAACTGCTCCCCCAAGTGGATATTAAATTATGTTGTGGGATAATTAAATATATTCTTAATAAACTACAAACATAAAATTATATAGATTTATTTTGTTCTCACATTCTCTCTTGTAACTCCTCACTCACAGTGGCACAGATGACTGAATGGCTCATTATGCAGCTCATTATGCGGCCCTTTGTCTTCTCAGGTGTAAATCACAATGATATTCATGGTAGTTGACGCCTACTCGCATATGACTTTTACCAACAAAAAGTGTCTTAGAAAATTTAAATCAATATATTGTTTTCTGTGAGTGAGTAAACAAGATGATTTTCACATCATTTAGAAAGAAAAATTCTAGGCTACAAGCTCCAGTTCTCAAAAATCCCGGTAACCATTGTTCTTTATGTGTTTTTTTGCCTTATTCAAGCGTTTTAACATTTTTAGTTTTTCACTAACCACGCATAATATTTTTTTTCTCAAAAACACAATCATGTACATACATGCATTTCACATATTATTACAGCCCAGTTTGTGCTGATTACAGTGAGATTAGTCTTTACCCATTTCGATATTTATAAGAAACTGAAAAAAGCACAAATGTCAAGGCATGACAAAACTTCTCCAGGCCCCAAAAATACCCTTAGACTCCAGAGGTTGACAGGAAGTGTTACTGACTGCATTCCCAAAAACGGTGTTAGAAAGACATTTCTGACTTTTCTCACTTTTGTGATTCGTTTTTTGAAGTTTACAATGGGGACAACGATTGTTGTTGTTGATTTTTTTTTTTTGTAAAAGATTTAAACAAGTAAATATTTTGACAAGAATGTTTATCATAAAAATAAATATGAAATATTTAAGATTTTGAACTTTTGGTCAGTAATCAAACATGCTCTTAAGAGACACTGAACCCCTCCTTGATTTTTATATTATTATTATTATTATAATTATTTTACAAAAACACTTATTTCAGAATATCTTGCTCAATGTTTCATTTCAATTTCAAATCACATTTTCCAGTTCCAAAAATGTTTCAGTTACACTTTTACCTAAAAGCTGATTACATAATTTAACAAAATGAGAAATATATCAAATAAAATCAGAACAATGCACAATTTAAAAATGTTCTGCATTGGTATTATCACAAAAGCTGACTCTGCACAAACCAATAGATTTTAAATGCACAGATTAGAGATGCCTTTAATTGATTTTTTGGCACTGTCTACTGCAGTCTAGGAAAGGGATTTAGTGTTACCATGCCTATCCACTGAAACAACACCTGTTGTGAGAAGATCTTTTTGGCCTGTGGCCTTTTTGTCTTTTTTCACATCATGGGAGAGGGCAGGGCAGTACACAGATGAGAGTTAAAATTGAAAAAAACATTTGCCGACAAGAATGTAACAAATAGTTGATTCCCGGCACACTGTCAAGACAATATGGTAATGTTAATGTTTGTGGACAAGTCGTGGGGGAACACAGCTATATATATATAATATATAATGAAATTGTATGTAACCAAAATAAAATTTCTTCAAAATAATCTGTCGCCAGTGGTGGAAATTGGTTTAACGTAACTTAAGTTTAATCAGGAACATAGAGATAAACTCACATTAGAACATTTTGTTCACACAAAAAAAGTGAAATCAGAGGGAAAAACAAAATTTGATATCTTTTATTGCTTTTTAATTTTAATATCTGAGTCATGTCCAGACCATCTGCTCATTTTTATATCATAGTAGCAGGAAAAGGAGGCGGGTGAAAAGAAAGCATTACTCTCCATCCACATGTGTCACTATTTTGATTTTGAACGGATCACACCAGGAGTGTTGAAAGGGACACATTCCAGCAAGTCTCACCAAGGGTGAACTGAAGAGCCGCTCTCTGCGATTAGTCCAAAGCCTTCTGTGATTAACTTTATCTGTGCCGGAGCTGCCACTGAAATATTTTGCTCACAATGCCCTAAGGGATAATTCTGTGATAGCATCTGGACCTAATTAACCCTGCAGTGAGTGCAGCCACATTAGAGGCTTGAGTGACGCGGCTTTCAAGGCTAACACATAAATGCTGCTTCTGGCTCAGGTTGGGAATACTATGTTCGAATAGCAGAAATACAGAAGAGATCAAAATCTTGTCAATCAATTCACTCTGATGGTATTTTAAGAGCTACTACTGTAACTGTTTCCATATGGGAATGAATTTCATCTATTATGCAGTGACACTTGAACTGGTGACAATCAAAGCAGACCGCAGTTCAGTCTATATTTTAGACATAAAACTCTTATTTACACAGCAGAAACACTTCCAACTGCTTGAGACAATGGTGTAGTACTATCCAAGCACAAGATTTTGCACTGAACTGTTAACAATGATGAGTTCTGGAGAACACCGTCTATTCTATTGTACCAGTCCATTTTACAGTCACATTTTTCTACATGTCAAAACCTCTACCTTGTAGGCCGAACAGGCCATGATCTGCCTTAAAATGTGAACTCTTTCTCTCTCTACTTGGCATAGATCATGGTACAACATGTACATGTTTACAGATATTAGTAACGTCAGAAAGTGTTGGTCTAGAATACAGACCTCACAAGTCAAGAACAAAATCCATTCTAAATCAAACAGGCAAATGAATTGACTAGTTTTTGAACGAAGACCAGAGCCTGTTTGTCATTAGAGTTTAGAACATTTCGTAAAAAAAAAAAAAGAAAAAAAAACCTTTCTTTTAGAAAAACCCCAAAAATCTTACTGACCTTAAACTTTTGACCATGATATTTAGAAATTAATTCTTTATGTATTATGACCAAACATTAATTAGCTGTGAATGATAGTACTTAATCACAGACTAATAAATACTGCCAATAATTAATTCTGCTGTTCATGTTAGTTCATGATACCTCACTCATTAACTAATATTAATGAACTGTACCTTATTGTAATGCAGTACCAGTGACCCTTGGATCATGACCTCATAATAGTCCCTTTAATTGTGTATATGTTTTCATACCTCCACTGAATAGTCGGGTGTGGTAAGAGCACTGGCAAATTTAGCCAATATCACGAGTTAAAAACCTCTGTGGCAGTCAGGTCTGAACACATCTGTACAAGCTGCTAAAGATTTTTGATGTTACCTTACAAACAGCTTGAAAACATACCTGGCATATTACAATAAATGTTCAATGAGGTAAATTACAGTACAGCAAATGATGTAACTGGCCTTATCAGTAGTGCCGAGAAAACTGTCGAGGAGGAGTTCAGGATACAAGGTGCTTAATTAAAAGGTCTACACAGATCTGTGTCAGCACAACTCCGAAGAAAGTCCCACGGATTTCTGCAGAAAATACGTATTGCCTTGTGTGTTTGTTCACATGGAAAACAAGCGCTAAAGTCAACAGATTCCAACTGGGCCTACTTATAATTCAATATTTATATAAAGAAAATGGTATATTAAATAATGAATAATTCCAAATTCATCCTGGTTAGTGATTTACACACACACACATACACACACACACACACACACACACACACAAAACTCAGTAAACCAGATCAAATACAGTTAGTCATGATGCTTTGTTTAATGTTTCCTTTCTGTTGCTCCACGGGAAACAAAAGTTGCGTCTGTTTGCTTGGAAAAAATCACCAAAGCTGTGTGTATGGAAGTGTGACTTGGGAGTGTTTGGTGTTGTCTAATGCCTTCTTGAGCACACAATGTCTGGAATGTCGGGCACACGGGAAATTCCTTGGAATTAAAACAGAAGTTCTAACTGTTCTAAATTTCACAGTCAATATTAACAACCAGAAGGGGACAGCAGGATGTGTCTTGGCATAACTGAACCTCATTCGACACAATCAGTTCTTTTTTGTCAGTTGAGTGCCAATGCTCTCTAATATACAATGATAAAGAGCTGTATTTTTCCCTTTAATGCTATTTTGTAAACCATCCCCTTACAATCAACACAATGTCTATAACTTTACTGTCCAGAGTTTGTTAATTTTAAAGATTTTATTTTGAAATGTCATTTTACATAAACTTGACTTTGGGAGAAATTGATGAAATCATTATCAAACTCAGGCAATAACAGGGCAACAGAGCTGTGACTAAAGCCCAATTCTAAAACCTGACAGCCCCGTCCTCCCCTTCTTGTTCTTACTTGAGTCTGGACAGGTTTTAAAGAGAAATGAGAGTAAAAAAAAAGTTGCCTAATTAAAATCTCATTCCTCACATAACTGACCTTGACTGAAAAAAATAAAAGGCCTGCATAGCAATAGTAGCCAGTTTCAGATCTCTATATGTAAATTACCTGGATCTAACTATTTTAATGCACAGGGTAGGACACAAGTGACTAAACAGTTGCCTGTCACCTAAAAGTGACAATGTTTTTCTGACAAGTTAAACAGTAAAGCAAAAGCAGCCAACATTTGGACATAAAAAGCAGCAAATCAGTATATTAGAATGATTTCTGAAGGATCATGTGACACAGATGACTTGACTAATGATGCAGAAAAATGTAGCTTTGTAACATAAATAGATTACAAATATATATTAAACAAAGTTTGTTTTAAAGTGTAATGTTTCACAATGTAATATATTTCTGATACATTATTGGTAGTGTCGAAAACAGAAAAACTGCATGTGAACAGTGTCTAAAAGTCAATGATACCTTGTTTCTGTACAGTAAATCTATGTGACTAAATAACAGGGAACATTAAGTCCATAACTTTCTTTCACCGGATACACGCCTTGTTCTCTTCACTAATCTTGCTGAGTAATGCTGCATGTATCCCTTCTTACCTAACCCTAATGCTAATTGCAGCATCTTTAAATCCATTGTGAAGTTTAAACTCTAAATCAGCTCAACATAATCTCATCATCAAAAGTTGTGCCTGGCAGATGACCCAATAGCATAACACTGTTCCACATTCAGACTTGCTTAACCGCAAGAATGAGAGAAACAAAGGGCCGTCTGGTGGACCTCCCAGCCACTTTGACTGGAATGAACCTCAAAAAAGCGGTTCTTCTATTCCACAAGCATTATGTAACATCTGTGCTGCTTGAGTGCAGGGGCTTGTGCGCAGCAGGCTTCAGTTTATTTTAACAAGCTCCTGTCTAAGGGCCTTCATTGGCATGACACAATAACAGCAATTAGTAAATCATCTGGGTGGCCAGCAAGAATGAATCAGCTGTGGGGTTTACCTGTTCCTTTAGATGTCTGTATTGAGTTGTTTTCAAACTCTAATTATTCATGCATGCAGATGACAGCTAAACAGCAAAAAACAAGATCTAAAAACCTCAAACGCTATAAAAATGACCAACTTTTTACATTTAAATATATCAATTAAATACACTTTTTGATTTCCATTTATAGATTTGCCAATACTGGAGACCAGAAATGAAGCTCATGTGAAGATGTTTCACATTTCAAGTTTGGTGAACCCTGGCATGGGAATTTTCATCACATGAAGATGTGTGACAAATACAAGACTCATATGTCACGGATTGACCTCTTACTTGAATTTAAAGAACGTTGTTAGTGGATTATGTTATGAGAGGACAACAGCGGATGCACTTTTTTCACTGGAGGAAGTATTATTATGGATTATGAACTCTTACAAGACATTTTGTTTTCCCAGACATTTTATCAGCTGTTTAGAATCTTATTCTGATGGCACCCATTCACTGCAGACGATCAACTGGTAAGCAAGTGATGTACTGTTCAGATTTCTCCAAATCTGTTTCGATAGACAAACAAACTCATCTACCTCTTAGCCTAAGGAGAGTACATTTTCAGCAAATGTTTATTTTCGGATAAATTTTTCCTTTAAAAGAGCAGGAGACAACTCAAAAGTAATTTATGGAATTTATCCTTGCACATTTAGAAACCAACCAACAAGGAATCATTTTTAACAAGCAAAAAAAAAAACACACATTTTGTTTTGATCCTTTTCCCAGAACAGACTAAAACAAAGCGGCTCAGCCAGCAGACTGAGGTGAGCTGCTCTAATCCGCCTCAAGGCTCACCTCTGTAGTCAAAGAGTTCATCTGAGAGAGGTGAAGGGGAGGGGGTCACAGGATCTTAACAATGTCAAAACAAGCTAGATAAGTGTTGAGAGCTTGGTATCAGACCATACATCCACCTGCATACTTAGGACTGAGCCACAAAGCCACCCAACAGCACCAACTTTTGGGTCACCTAAACTTTCCCAGGGCTCAGTGTCAGTGGCTGCACCTTTGTACCTGCTCATCACCTCACTCACATGGGCTTGGGTTACATCTGTCTATACATCCTTACAGTCTCAGGACTGCTCTCACAGTCTCATTGTTCTTTGTCTGAGAGCAGAAAGCTGAAGTTAACAGACTAAATGTAATGTATGCTATGAGTTACTATCATCCTTATTTATTGTACAATCATCTTTTCTACAACTAAAAAAGTACAAACAAAAAGTTTCTCATTTCTAATTAAACAAAGCCATCCTTCCCTGCACATTAGCAGCACAACAATTACATCTCTATGTACTTCCATACAAAGTTAGAGTTTATTATAGAGGGGTTAGTTCACCCAAAAATGAAAATTCTGTCATTAATTACTCACAATCATGTTGTTCCAAACCCATACGATCTTTGTTCATCTACGGAACACAAATTAAGATATTTTTTTATGAAATCCGAGAGCTTCCTTAACCTGCATAGACAGCAACAGAACTGACAAGTTCAAGGCCCAGAAAGGTAGTAAGTAATTTTATGCAGCTACAAGATTACTATTTGTGCAAAGAAAACAAAAATAACAACTTTATTCAACAACAACTTTTTCTTCTGCTTCAGACTTTGTGTGTTCACAATAATACCACGTGTGCATTCCTGGGAAATTAATGACATTATTTTTAGGTGAACTATACCTTTAAGAAAAAGTCATACAGATTTGAAACAACATGAGGATGAGTAAATGATGATAGAATGTTCATATTGACATTATTGTAACCATTTAATTACTTTTTTTTCTCTGCACACCTTACTAGGTCTTATGAAGTCTTCCCAATACCAACCTGGCTGAAGCAGTAGCAGACCAAGTTGAAGACAAGCACATTTTAAGCATTTAATTTTAGAGGGACTGTTTGTGCTTCACAAGTAAAACCATAGCAGTTGGATGTGTGTAGCTCACTGAGCTCACCAGATGTTTTGTGAATGACTGACAATCTTGGGAATCTCTTATTACGGTGGTCTTGAACATCCGCCTTTTTTGTAAGCCTGAATTCTAGTCAAGAATTGACATGAGATGGACAAAGTTTCATCAAGTGCATAAGGCCGAGGCCAATCCTTAGCCTCGAGCAATAACACACCCACAATCCCAAATCTTATTTCCTTTCAACGTGGTTGAGTGAAAGTGGAACATTCCAGACTGCCAGACTAAAAGGTGAGAGAGCACAAGCAGTAAATACACTGTGTCACATGTTCCTGCTCCTTCCTGGCTAACCCTCTCTGTTTTCACTTCGACTCTGTCCTGGACCAAGAGGAGAACCATGTCCACAAGCCGGCGCTTAACAGAGCGCAGCTGGAGCTTTCTCACTGCTCGCCTGAACAACATGGTAATACACCAGCCAACAGCTTGTCTGTCAGCACAGCTCTGTTTTTCTGAGACCCCTCGCTGTTCAATCGCGGGACCACTGAGAGCAGTCCCTCCCTGTGTAAATATGGATTTTAAAGATTTGTAAAGGGAAACAGACCTCAGACAGGAAATTCTGAATAACTTGCAATCAACCTCATATACCCTCTCTCATCCGATAAGCGTATTTAGCATAGCATTCCTCCCTTTGAGCACCCATTTGACCTTCTTGTGTCAGACGTGTATCATGGAAAAAAATACTATCAGACTCTAATTTCTCCTGGCTTCCTGTTATTTGGAACATTCCATGAACAAACTTTGACAGTATCAGCGCTACTAATGAGGCTCCAGCACTTGTTTTCCATCTCTTTGATGTTATTGGTATGCAAAATGCTGACTAATGACTTGAGCATTGTTTCTTTACAGGCAACAGGCAATAGGAAAAAATTGACAGACATTATGGTAAGCATAACGGGTTCGAGTCTACAAGGTAAAAAATTCACATAAATTGAGCTACTTTTTGTAAATTAGACAATTAATCACCCTATAAAAATTGTTCTTCATTATCTGGTCCTAAGAATTCATTTTATAATAACAAATATAATACATTTGTAAAGTTATTTATTTATGTATGTATGTTTCACAATATCACAGCCTTGGTGAGCACAAGAGACCACTAACCAGGCAAACTTTAGCACATCAAGTTAAAACAGAAAAAGCAACTATGCTTACAGGTTGACTGATTAAAAGTTGTTTTCTGTCAGCTGGGACTGGGGTTAGAGTAAGATGTTTTGGCTGAAATGCATGGCTCTGCAGAGCAGGTCTGTCTCTCTGTTATGTAATTCCATGTGCTTCTCTCAAACGTGCTTTTGGTCAGTGTAATGGAAAGTTTGAGATCCTTTATCAGTAAATAAGTGATTAATACCAAGTTGAACAATTGGCCCTCTAAGAGAACTGTAGTACAGTAAGATGCTTTGTATAAAAAGCATCCAGCAAATATCAACAACCTTAATGATGCCTGTTGTTAATATTTAAAATATGCTTTATAGGATGTTGGACATCCACATGCTGGATGATACGATTGTTATTATTATGTCCTGCAGCTCCCATTTTTTCTAGCAACTGTCTCCATGAATATGGTGAGCACATCAGAGAAACTTCCAAGACTGAACCCCAAGAGCAAAATGGTGCTACTGATTACTCTGCTATGTGGGCAGATTAAACCACACCAAAATAGAGAAGGCAGAATGAAATCATTTATATTTCTGCCTAATTGTCTTTTCTAAACTGCGGTTCTCCATGCCACTTTCACTGCAGACACGCAAGGTTTATCATATCTCATTAGCAAAGCCTTCCATCTGAGCCGCTGCTGTACTGCGGTGTGCTGCTGAGAGGCTACATCATATGTTTTATGTAAGGCAAGCTATTGCTCTTTTGAGCTTTCAGGCTCCCTTTGGGTCTTTTAGGGTCTCTAATCAGAATCTGTTTAACCCCAGCCACAGAGTCTTTCTCCATCATGATCATACTGATGTCTTTAACAATCCCGGCTGTAAATGAATGAGAAAACAAAGATGAAGATGAAAAATGTGTCCACCTAAAAACAAAAATCATGAAGCTTTCACAGAAACAACCTTGATCCTAATGGCAGACAAAGTTTAAGAAAACAGTAGGTGCAGACGGATGTAATATGACCTTTTCTGTCTGGATGTCACTGCTCTGGTGTCACGTACGGTGAAACAAGAAACACGGGAGAGATCCAAATGCAGGTACGATGTTTATTGAGGGTCAATCCAAAAGGGGCAAACAGTCCAGGCAGGGTCAAAACCAGAAAATCTAAAAAACATAACAAGAACAGGAACAGGAACAGGAACAGGAACAGGAACAGGAACAGGAACAGGAACAGGAACAGGAACAGGAACATACAATAAGAGCAGACTCAGGGAAGTATCATGCATACAACAAGGACTCCGTGACAAGGACTCAGACAGACCGGGTATAAATACACAAAAGGATAATGGGGAAACAGGACACAGGTGGGGAACAATCAATTACTCAACAGGAGGAAGGTGACCAAATAAGGGAACAGGAAGTGGTAAGGTGACAGACACCGTGAGAAAGGAGGACACCTAGTGGAAACCCAGGGAACACAACCCAGACACTGTGACATCTGGTTTAAGTTACTCTGGGGAAATCTGTGATACCTTGGTCACTTCTTCATAAACCTAAAAGCTTTATACAGATATTCCATACTAAAATAATATTTCAACTAAAATGTTTATGCTAAAAACTTCTATTTATATGATTTATAAAATCGTATTACTTGATGAGTTATCAATGTATGGAACCACAACATTGTCGGGCAAAGAATAGCCATAAATAATTAAATGAGACACACATATCATTTAAAGGGAAAGTGAACCTAAAAATTAAAATTCTTCCATTAATTACTCACCCTCATGTCATTCCAAACCCATAAGACCTGCGTTCATCTTCAGAACACACTTTAAGATATTTTTGATGAAATATGCGTGCTTTCTGTCCCTGCATAGACAACCGCACAACTGACACGTTCAAGGCCTAAAACGCTAGTAAGGACATTGTTCAAATAGTCCATGTGACCTCAGTTATTCAACCTTAATTTTAAGATGAACAAAGGTCTGTGGAATGACAGAATTTAAATTTTTGGGTGAACTATCCCTTTAAACAATTAAATATTCCCTTAAACAATAATATAAAAATGTTTAAACTCAATGCATACGTGCCTTGAATAATTGCAATGTATTTTCCTGCATATGAAAAAAATACGACTCATCTGCAAATACTCATAGATATGAGAAGTAACAAGCGAGACGTTTGCCAGGAAGATCATTAGTCGTGTGCAATCATGTGCTCAAGTGGAAAGAGAACCTGCCAACACCATGTCTTGTCATACTTATTGATGATAATGAGGGCCGGTTCACTGACTCCAAGCTGCAAAAGACTACAGATCTTGACCCTTTATGTCGACTCAAATCCTGGCCCTTAGGAAACTTAACATAACCCAACAAATCAATGTCAAAATATCTCTCCTCTTCTCCTTTTTGATTTTTTTTTCACAGAACATTTAGTTCTCTATTTCCACCCAAGGCAATGAACAATGGCACAGAAAAGTGCTCTGGCCTCTCAGGTTCTGAATCTCCTTAAATGACAATAAATCACTAAAAGACTGCTCTTTACATCTGTTCTGTCAGACATGCCTTTATATAACAAAAATGTATATCAGAGAGGCCTTGAGGGTGCTGTCATTAGGCGTTCTGTGATGAGCCCTATAGGGTCGAGTACTCCTCATTAATCATTAAGCCTGTGAAAATGGCCATGAAAATATCTAATGGCACACCACACGGGTTCATACCTGAGTCACTCTCCCCCTCCAGTGATGTGCATGAGCATTTCACCTGCGGTCCTCCATCTGCACTTTGAGAATAGCGTGTAATTTGTAAACTGCTCTCGTAATGTTTTGCTTGCTTGCTGCTACATGAAGAATTTGCATATAACACATGTAGTCCGACATCGTAGTTGCTCACAACAGAACTAAACATAAACAAAAAAATCTTCCTGCAAAAATTTTACCTCAATAACTTGAACTAGTTGTTATATGCTAGCCTAGTTATATGCAGAATGCATGCAACGTGACTTAATAAACTTCCTGAAGCATGAAACATTTAGTGATTAAAGCCTTACATGGCTTCACTCTCTCATTAAAACCACTGAAAGCTCAAAGACAACTTGTCCACATCGGCAGCGATGATGGTGATGATGATGATGATGATTAATGTATTTACATGGTTATTTCTGACATGGCAAGTTATCAAATCAATGAACAGAAACACTGGCTTGTGTGATGTACCAGGGCACCTGTGAGTTTCTCTGTCTGTTTCAAAGCCAAGTAGGAGCTGGTGGTCCTTCAAGCTTGACTTACTGCTTAATTCTGGTGGACTCCACTAATTCAAAAAGGAAATAGTTGAATGGCACAGATAAATGCTCACGGTTAGGGGTCAGTGGTTAAAGTATTTTGATGAGAAATGAACATTCAAAATGAATGTTCACCGAAATGAACTTTCAGTGGGTGAACAGTAGCCTTTTGATGTCCCTGGTTCCCCTCTTTTTAATCCAGGATGGTAGTAACCTAAAACTTTTGGTAAATAATATTGCTTTTCATACAGTTAATTCAAATTTTTATGCTGTCCTTTGTTACTTTCCTGATATAGTTCGAACAAGATTTTATCACAATTTATTTGTAAATTAATTTTTCCATGCAGACACTGAAACGTACATTATTGACAATATAAAAAATGGAAGCAAAGTTTATATAATATCCAAATCTTGGAATAGGGTGAATTTATTTAATCAATGGGGTAATTAAATCAATGCAATCAGCTTTATTGAACACATTTACCTAATTTGACATTATAACTGTTTTGTAAAATTATAAATATTGGTGTTGTATTTAACGCGATTTAAAGGAGTCCACCTGTTTACCCAAGCCGACACTATAATGTAAAACTGAATGAGAATTTTGCTATTACTGAATAATTAACTAACATTTCAAACAACTTTAACCTAAATAATCAGAAACATTATATTTTCTATTCATACATTATTTAATCTAAATCTTCAGAAACTGTATTACAGTGTAAATAAAAAAACATAATTTAATGTAGGATTGGATGTATATAGAAAATATTTATATAATAGAAAAATAAGAAATATATTTACAATTTAAAACTAATATAAAGGATATTAATATATTTAGGATATTTAATGCACATTTTATTTCTTAATCTGTGCATATGTACTGTAAATACTTTTACATTTTTGATGCTGTCCATACTGCTATATTGTACAGTAGCTATACACACACGTATACCGTTAAAGATTTTTTAAAGAAATTAACACTTTTATTCAGAAAGAATACATTAACATTAATATTTCTCAACTCAAAAAATCCTGAAAAAAATGTAATTATTTAGACAAAAACATTATGCAGTACAACTGTTTTTAAGATTGACTGTGAGAAAAAAAGTTTCCTGAGCAACAAATCAACATAAAATGATTATTTCTAGAGGATCATGTGACACTAAAGACTGGAGTAACGATGCTGAAAATTCAGCTTTGCAATCAAAGGAATAAATTCTATTTTAAAATGCAATATAATAAAAACATTTATTTTATATTGTAATAATATTTTACAACTATTTTGTGTTTACTGTTTTTTAATTAAATAAATGCAGCCTTGGTGAGCATAAGATACATCTTTTAAACACAAGAATTTTACTGAAATTAAAACTTTGATCGGTAGTTTCTATTTATCATGCATGCCCCAGTGTACAAAAAGGTCAGCGCTGAATACAAATATCAGCAAATACTATTAAGATTAGCCTGACTTTCCTTCATCATTTTAACAGAACCATGAATACTATCATGTCCAGTATTAACAAAAAGGCTGGAGACGTGTGGTCAGTAGTACGCATGGTATCCAGATGAGAGCATTTCTGTGAAATAGTGCGGGGGTCAGGCTTAACGTTTCATAACCAGTATCCACCCCACCTGACTTGCAATGTTCCCTTTCACTGCTATTTCCAGTACACTCCCTGACTTCCATCCAGAGCAGCTGTAAGTTGACTCACCTGCAGTCAAGGGAGGCAGATACTGGCAGAGAGGTGGGAGAGAGGGGATTCCCAGCAACCTTAAAGAGATACGAAACACTGACGACAAAGCCATTGTCAAGCTCACGCGGTAAAATCACCTTTAAACAAGGACGAACACAGACGGCAGACATACCTGACATTCTTAACCATGCTAGTAAATACTCTTTCAGTGTCCAAACCCCTTATTATTTTGCTTGTCTTGGCCTTTTCCCTCTAAACACGGATATCTATTTGGTTTTTGACTTTCATCTGCCCACTGAGCACATAACAATAGAAGCTCTCATTTGCAAAGACACATGTGGACCACATGTGCAGCTTGTGCATCTCAGCTACTCTCCAGTCTCTAATCACTTCCTAAACAAGCTAAAACAAAGATCTGGCTGTTAATGTTATCTAAATGTTAGTCTTCTCACAAACAAACCGTGCACTCCAAAAAGCTCTTTACATCAGTGGAAAAGACACTGCTTACTGTAATTCTGCTGCCTCACTTTTCGTAAAATAGGCTAGAAAGACAAAAACAATGACGATGATTCTACAAGACTATAGTTCACTCAGAAACACAAAAAATGTGCCATTATTTACTCACTCATTACTTACTCACTCACTCATGTTGTTCCAAACCAATAAAATTTTACTTTTGTCTTCAGTTATTTTGTTTTATATAAAAAAGTAAGAATGTACACAACCCTTTTTCCAGACAAAAAAAAAAAAACTATTAAAGTATCATAAAAATAGCCCGTATGAGTCATTAACTATCCTCATTATTCTTAACATTAAATGTGCAATATCGTTACACCAACTTCAGAAATTCTGGGTGAAAGGTCAAGTCATTTAAATTACTTTTATTGTGCTTTGTTGGCCATTTTGGAGATTGGTGGGATAGTTCACCCAACAATGAATGTTGCGTCATCATTCACTCACCATTATGAAAGTCAATGGTGAAATGTATGCAGGTTTGGAACAACATGGTGATAAGTAAATGATGGCAGAACTTTTATTTTGGTTTGAACTGTTCTTTAAGGCCTGTTTACACAACACATATTTTCAGCAAATATTTTCAGCACATATTTTCAACAAAAATTGGGTTCAATTTTCTAATAATTTTTTGTTGCTATTCAGACCACTTTGTAAAAAAAAAAAAAAAAAAGGCCAGAATAAAACTGCAAATTCACAGAAATACCAACCTTGTTTTTTTTTTAATTGTTTTTTTTTTTACTTTTCTTAAGGAATATGGTAGAAAGGAGATTAGAATATCTCTCTGTAATAAAACTGTGTAGCATCAAAAACATGTAAATGTTTATGAACTGTCAAACTAAAATTTTCACACCAAACATTTATCTTGGTGTAAACAGAGTGACAAAAAAATAGTGTACTATCCATTCTATTACATTTACCAATTTGTGTTCACATTTTTAAAAAGTTAATATGTAAAAAGTATGCATTTAAAAAAAAAAAAAATGTTTGGAATGACGTTTTCATTTTGGTGTAAACTGGTCCTTTAAATTTTACAACACAATTTGTAAAACCTACAATATTTCCTGTGAGATTTCTGAAATCAGTTTTGAACATATTGACTGTGTAACACATTTCCAACATAGCCAGAGTACTTATCTCTTTTGGATGTGAATGGCAGGTTCAATGGCATTATGTGTACATGACTGCCAGACAAACAATACTTAGTCACCAGGGCTTATAAACTTTACAGCAGCTAGTACAATAGTATAGCATGACATCTTCAGGGCTTAGTCCCTCAGTGAGCAAGCCCAAGATATCAATTATGGAAAATAAAGCCTCAAATAACTGGTCTGAAATTACAGCTGTTACTTGTCTATTCGTTGTCATGATATAATGTAACTCTCCTCACTTCGTGATTTGGAAGCATTATTTAGACGGCAGAAAATAATCAGAGCACAGCACATTTAATTAAAATGTTCTGTCCCTATTATGCATTTGCCTACATGAAGGAGAAATTGATTACAACCAGAAACACATACTTAATACAAAAAAAGTGCTGGTGTACTGAATGTAACACGATTAGTAATCTGTAAAGTGTAATTATCAACAAACGTTTCTTAATGTTTTAACCAAAATGTGCCAATTTCTAACTGTGTTTATGCACGGAAGTTCGCAAACTGCTTACCCTTCAGAACAAATCATCAATATAGACATGTCTTTTCAGTAAAGTATTTGAACAGTTTTGAAACTCTTATCTTGGACATTCACGATTCGAACTGAATGATTAATTTAATCTGAGCGGTTCTCGAGTTAGCACTCACAGAATGTCTGGTCAATCGGTGAGATGCTGACTCGAAAACGACTCAGATTGAACGAATAAAAATTTTGTTTTTATAGTGGAATATTTGGTTTTAATAAACAAAACTATGTTAAAATGTGAAAAACTTCTAAGATACAAGTTAATTTAGCATATTGATTTACTTGACAACTTTTTTTTGGTAAAGGACTGTGTGATTACGTCATGACTCATGAAGCATTTCTGTGTTTGTGTTCACACGTTATCTGCATGTTAGCATGGGATATTTTTCTGGTTATGCCGTTTTAAACCACAATCCCACAGGGAATTGAAGACTGAAATCAATTTGTGGAAATGAGTCGGACTTCCTTACTTGCGAACCGGGGGTTGTTTGACAATGATGTTATCACCGAAACAAATGCAAATCAATAAAACACTCTTAAAATTCCTCTTGATCAACTAAATCAAACATACAGAAGTAAATGGAAGAAAATTTACTGAAATAAATACATTAATTTAAAATAAATTAGCATAGATATCCATCTAGAGCACTAAAGAGAACTGCATTTTTTGTCTGACCAAGTCCCTGCTAACAGAAAAGGTAACATTATTCAGTTTCAGCTGAGGCATTCCCTCCTTTTTTCACCTTCTTTAACCCTTTAACTGTCACCCCGTCCCGAATACGGGATGCCTATGTTGACTATACTATATTACAATCAAATCTAATCTAATCTTGACAAACTATATATATATAAATATATATTTTACCAATATTTGTTTTTGTTAAAAATTATGTAGGAAAAGTAATAGATTCATTTATGACAAGAGTGCACCCTCAGAAATCTACATTCCTTGTTGCCTTTTTCTCTATCACATTTTAGAAATCATCAGAAGTTATATATCACTTGAAAACATAAAATCTCAAAATTCATCCTTTAAAACCCATTTTAAAATCAGACATTGCATTACCATGTAAATGGTACATCAATATCATGTTACAAAATGTTTTCAGTCATGATTTATAAAAATTTAGGTTTGTATCATGCACATTTCAAGTCTATCTTCAAAAACGTGAGTGACAGTTAAGGGGTTATTTAAGAATTTAGCATATTTTATGAGTAATAAGTAATTGAGCTATTCTTCTGCAAAGTAGAGAGGCAAAAATAGGAAACAGTATAGGTGATTTAGGGGAGCCATGTGACTATTTGAGGGGACAAAGTGAGCAGATCTTGAAGGCTGACCCTGTTAAGTCAACGGCAAACAGGAAAAGAACCAGGAACAATACAGCTATTCCTCCCATAAATATGCCCAGATGGTGCACATGTGCACGTGTTGTGCTTCATGATAAAGTGTCCAACCAACATCAGGCTCTGGAACTGTCCAGAGTATTTTATTGCCAAGTGACAAAATCTAAGTGAAAATTACAGATGTTAGAAACCAAAGAGGAAATTGTCCCTATGTTCAGGAATTTAATACAATGGAATTTTATTGTAGAAAGTTATTGGGTGTTTGCATAACACAGGACAATTTGCAGGCTCCTCGGCTTAAGCATCAACGATTATTTCTACTTCTATGGATTTTATAAGCCAGTGATTGCCACAGTGAAATTTCCTAATAATCATATAAACTGAGAACAAAATGACCAGCTTCATACAATCATGGGCGTCCATTATGATTATGTCACAAGGTGACGATCTTTAGGGGCGGAACCAAAATTCGGGAAGTTTGGTTCCGCCCGGAAGTGTTTCCGCCCGGACCGGAAAAACAGAACACCGGAACTTCCGGTAGCGCCGTAAGAAGGAAAATCAGGGAATTCGATGCACCTGTGCCTAGTTAGGGACAGCGGTTGGTGATTGGAGGATACGCTGGACAAGGCAGTACTTAAGGCCAAGTTATTTCACAGTCTGGGAAGCTCTCTTTGGTGTGTGTGAAGCACTGGGTTGTGCCCGTCTTGGTACGCTGCTGGTAGCTGTCTAACTCTCTCTCTCCCTCAGGCTGGAATTGTATGATTGTGAAGACATCGCGAACCTTAAAGGTTGAGAAGTGAACAGATTATACGGCGAACTGAGACGACGTGAAAAAGGGGATTGGAAGTGGCATTGATGTGAGTACTAAGAGCCAGTCGAAAGTGCCCTGTATATTGACCTGGCGTTGTGTAGATCTCTCCAGGAGGAGGAGGGTGGCCCTACCCCTAATATAGTGTGGTGGGAGAGCCGAAGGAATACTTATTGAAGTAGTCGCAACGACGACATCACTAGCTAGGCCGCATATTCCATCGCCAGATCCGAACCAAGCGAAGTGAAGGAAGACGGGTGTCCTTTCCGTACACTGAGTGTGGTGGGTGAGTCTTCGTGCTGTGAAAACCTATAATTTTGACGTGGTGTTGTATATTGCTGTGGGCTGCTGTGTATTGCCGTGTGTCCTGTCAGATAAACCCCCGCCTTCACGCACTTCGGCGTGGGAGGACAAGGAGATTGCTGGCCCTAGCCTAGTTCAGTACAGTATATGTTGTGAGCGTGCTTCAGATCTCCGGAGATAGCACGGTACGCTGTGTCCAGCCCAGAGGTGAAAGCCATCCAAAGCAGAGTAACTGTGTTTTGTGTCCAAGTTGATACCTGTGGAGAGGAAAGGAAAGAGAGTGAGTAACACAAGGAGAAACAGAGGAAACCTGTACTTACTGTACGCTGTGTTCAGCCCAGAGGTGAGAGCCATTCAAAGCAAACTAACGGTGCTATTGTGCCCAAGTTGATATCTGTGGAGAGAAAAGGAGAGAGAGGTGAATAACACGAGGAGGAATAGAGCGAACCCTGTACTTACAGTACGCTGTGTCCAGCCCAGAGGTGAGAGCCATTCAAAGCAAACTAACTGTGCTATTGTGCCCAAGTTGATACCTGTGGAGAGAAGAGGAGAGAGAGAGTGAATAACACGAGGAGGAATAGAGCGAACCCTGTACTCACAGTACGCTGTGTCCAGCCCAGAGGTGAGAGCCATTCAAAGCAAACTAACTGTGCTATTGTGCCCAAGTTGATACCTGTGGAGAGAAAAGGAGAGAGAGAGTGAATAACACGAGGAGGAATAGAGCGAACCCTGTACTTACAGTACGCTGTGTCCAGCCCAGAGGTGAGAGCCATTCAAAGCAAACTAACTGTGCTATTGTGCCCAAGTTGATACCTGTGGAGAGAAAAGGAGAGAGAGAGTGAATAACACGAGGAGGAATAGAGCGAACCCTGTACTTACAGTACGCTGTGTCCAGCCCAGAGGTGAGAGCCATTCAAAGCAAACTAACTGTGCTATTGTGCCCAAGTTGATACCTGTGGAGGGAAAAGGGGAGAGAGAGTGAATAACACGAGGAGGAATAGAGCGAACCCTGTACTTACAGTACGCTGTGTCCAGCCCAGAGGTGAGAGCCATTCAAAGCAAACTAACTGTGCTATTGTGCCCAAGTTGATACCTGTGGAGAGAAAAGGAGAGAGAGAGTGAATAACACGAGGAGGAATAGAGCGAACCCTGTACTTACAGTACGCTGTGTCCAGCCCAGAGGTGAGAGCCATTCAAAGCAAACTAACTGTGCTATTGTGCCCAAGTTGATACCTGTGGAGAGAAAAGGGGAGAGAGAGTGAATAACACGAGGAGGAATAGAGCGAACCCTGTACTTACAGTACGCTGTGTCCAGCCCAGAGGTGAGAGCCATTCGAAGCAAACTAACTGTGCTATTGTGCCCAAGTTGATACCTGTGGAGAGAAAAGGAGAGAGAGTGGGTAACACGAGGAGAGACTGAGGAAACCTGTACTTACGCCGCTGCCTGTGGAGAAAGAGAAAGCGAGTGAGCACCCAAGGAACGAACTGTGTGAACCAGTACTTACTGTGAGCTGTAATCAGCGAGGAGGTGAGAGCAAAACCAAGCTGAACTAACTGTGCCTGTGTGTCCCAGCCGCTGCCTGTGGAGAAAGAGAAAGCGAGTGAGCACCCAAGGAACGAACTGTGTGAACCAGTACTTACTGTGAGCTGTAATCAGCGAAGAGGTGAGAGCAAAACCAAGCTGAACTAACTGTGCCTGTGTGTCCCAGCCGTTGCCTGTGGAGAAAGAGAAAGAGCGTGAGCACCCAAGGAACGAACTGGGTGAATCAGTACTTACTGTGAGCTGTAATCAGCGAAGAGCCGTTGCCTGTGGAGGAAGAGAAAGAGAGTGGGCACCTCGAGAACGAACTGTGTGAACCAGTACTTACCGTGAGCTGTATTCAGCGAAGAGGAGGAAGAAGGAGGGCGCTACGGATACCTAAGACTCAGGCCGGGGCCCGAGCCCCACGCCCCGGATCCCCGTGGCCCCCTTGCTCCCTGACCTCTTCCCGGCCATAGCCCATCTGGAGGGCCGAGTCAGAGTTTAGTTTTAATTGCCCTTTCCCTATTCCCTAAGCTATTTTTAAATATTTAAATAAAGATTGTTTTATCACTTACTTGTTCTCGTGTTGTTTGGCCATTGGGTCGGGTTTGGGGACCTCCTCGAGGTGGAAGTTGAGAAGGGGTGTGGCTTAGTTAAAGCATAGCCAGCCCCTGGGTGTGACAGATTTGGCGTAGTCGGCAGGATTTCCACCTCGAGTTGAGTAACCAAGGTCGTCCAATGACCGACAACGCGGGGCTTTCAGCCCAACCCCGTGCCATGCCCGTTTTTATGGGGAGCCCCTGGATTCAAAAATATGGGGGGACAGAATCCGAGGTACGATTGTCTGAATGGAAGGCTCAACTAGAGTACTTGGCCGACCTACAGGGCCTTAGTGCAGCCCAGCGGCTTCAATTTGTGTTAAACTCCCTGGATGGAGAAGCGCGGCGAGAGGTGCATGCCGCCCCCGAAGCCGTTAGAGCCAACGCCCAAACCGTGTTCCAGTTCCTCACTGAACAGTATGGTGACCACACCCCCGTAGCTGTCCTTCGCTCCCAGTTCTTCAATTGTAAGCAGGGCCCCCGCCAACCGATTAGAGCTTTCGCCCTGAGGTTGCGAGAGCAATTCGCCCGACTACAGACCCGTCGGGACCACGGGTTGGGAGATGGAGAGACTCTATTGCGGGACCAGTTTCTTCTGGGGTTGAAGGAGGGTCCGGTGAGACAGAGCCTACGTATCCAGTTTCGAAGGGACCCGGGTCTTACGTTCGAAGATCTGAAGAAAGAGGCACTGGCCCTGGAAGGTGATGAGACTGAGGTGAGTGGTTCCCCAGTGTGTGCGGTTGTCAGTGAAGTAGCACCAGCACAACCCGGAGGCCCTGACTGGAAGCAAGCACTGAAGGCTGAACTTTTGAAAGATGTCCGCGATCAGATGTCTGAACTGTCTAAAGCCCTCGTAGGAGAATTGCGCCAAGGACGGGCGCGGGAGGAACCACGGCCGGCGCCCCGAGACCGAGTGTACTCAGAGGGAGGCCGAGAGCCGTTCAGGCGCCCGAACCACTTTAACCGGCCCCGTTTCGAATGGGACGAGCAAGGGCGACCCATCTGCAACCGCTGTGGCAAACCAGGTCACTATAGCCGCCAGTGTGGGCCCCGCAGGGCGTCAGAAGGGGGTTTTTAGGTCGGCCGGCCACTGTGGGTCGTGTGGCCGGGACCCCTCGAGAAGACCCTGGAAGAGGATATGGCTCTAGGAGCCAGATGATTGGGCGTAGCCCCGTGGCGAAGGTGAGAGTGTGCGGCAAGGAGATTCAATGCCTGGTAGACACAGGCTCCCAAGTGACGTTGTTTGCTGAGAGTTTATCCGAAGAAGTGTTTGGGAAACAAGGGGCACCAGGGGCGGAGGCCCCCTGGCTTACTCTGAAGGGCGCAAACGGCCTCGACATTCCATATATTGGCTACCGATTGACGGACCTAGAGGTTCACGGAGTGATGGTCCCCCAGAAAGGTGTGATTATCGTGCAAGACCATTGTCTGGGTGCACATCGAGCCCTGTTGGGCATGAATGTCCTCGCTGATTGCTGGGAAGAGCTATTTCGGGCTAGGCCCGTATCGAAGATACCACCTGCAGAGAGGCCCAAGTGGGAGTGTGTGGTAGCTGACTGTCGAAGGGTGCAAATGAGCCAAGTCCGCAGGGAACAGGAAGAGGTAGGAAGAGTGATGTGTCGGTTTGCTTTGTCTGTCCCCGCAAAAAGTGAGGCTGTTGTGTGGGCGCGAGTACCGCCCCGAAGAGCGGGCCCAGAAGAGTGGGTGCTGGTGGAGCCCCATGTGGATTGTCCACAAGTGGAAGTGGCACGAGGACTATCGACGGTCCGGCGGGGGAGAGTCCCCGTGAGGATACGGAATGTACATCCATACGCGGTGCAACTACATCGGCACCAACGATTAGCCCGTCTGACAACGGTTACATCCCACCAAGTAAGGGAAGAGAGGGATATTAGTTTTCGTCAGGTGTGCCCCACTGTCATCGAGGTGGCCCTGACACAAGTAGACACCCCATGGGGTGGTATGGAGAGGAGTGTGCCGAGCCACCTGGCGGGTGAGTCGTTACAAGGGGAGGATTTAGAGCAGGCACAGACACAGAAGTTACAGGCCCTCCTTCGGAGATGGCAGCATGTGTTCGCCACCCACGATGAAGACTACGGATGCACCCAGGTGGTACAACATCATATACCTACCGGGGATGCAGGGCCCAGCCGGGAGAGGTATCGCCCAATTCCGCCCACTTTGTATACCGAGGTACGTACACTCCTGCAAGGCATGCTGAAGCAAGGAGTTGTTAGGGAAAGCAGCAGCCCGTGGGCGGCCCCCATAGTGCTGGTGCAAAAGAAGACGGGGGCTTGGAGATTCTGCGTGGACTACCGTAAGCTGAACCTCGTGACTAAGAAAGACGCTTTCCCCTTGCCACGGATCGAAGATTCGCTTGCCAGCCTCACGCAGTCGGCATGGTACTCTACCCTAGATTTGGCCAGTGGCTACTGGCAGGTGCAGGTGGTCGAAGCAGACCGGGAGAAGACTGCCTTTACAACCCCGTTTGGACTATTTGAATGGGACCGGATGCCTTTCGGGCTCTGTAACGCTCCGGCCACTTTCCAGCGGCTGATGCAGCGGTGCTTGGGAGGTCAGTTAATGGAGTCAGTATTAGTTTACCTGGATGATGTGATTGTCTACTCCCCAGATTTTGATTCACACCTGAGGCACCTCGAGGAAGTCTTTCGGGCCATGGAGAAGTACGGATTGAAACTACAGCCCAATAAGTGTCACTTACTACGGAGAGAAGTCAACTTTCTGGGCCACGTGGTCAGTGCGGCTGGAGTGTCCGTAGATCCTGGAAAGGTATCGGCCGTGAAGGACTGGAAGGCCCCGAGGACAGTGAGGCAAGTGCGATCCTTTTTAGGATTTGTGGGATACTATAGGCGTTTCATAAAGGACTTTTCAAAAATTGCTAAACCCCTTAATCAGTTGCTGGTTGGCACAGGTCGTAACCGGGGCCGGGGGTCGCCCAACGTAGACTGGGATGCAAATTGTGAGTCGGCGTTCCAGACATTGAAGCAGGAGCTGCTACAGGCCCCTATCTTGGCATACGCAGATTTCACAAAACCATTCCTTTTGTATACAGATGCCAGCAATCTCGGGCTGGGAGCGGTGTTGGCTCAACGGCAGGACGGAGTTGAGAGGGTCATCGCGTACGCCAGCCGGAGCCTCCACCCAGCCGAGAGGAACGATGCGAACTATAGTTCTTTCAAATTGGAGCTGCTGGCGTTGAAGTGGGCCCTAAGTGAGAAATTTAAAGACTACCTCTGGGGTGCCAAGGTGACGATCATTACAGACAATAACCCCTTAGTACACTTGCAGACGGCGAAGCTGGGAGCCGTGGAGCAGCGGTGGGTGGCCCAACTGGCCAACTTTGACTATCAACTACAGTACCGACCAGGGCGTGAACACACGAACGCGGACGCCCTCTCAAGGCTGCCCGAAGCGGAAAGCCCCGGAGGGGCCAGCCCGGAGGAGGGCTATATGGTAGGAGCAGTAGAGGCACCAGGCAGCAGACAAGAGGCCGTGCCTGAGAACTGGGGATGGGATCCCCGTCGGTGGAGGGAGAGACAGGCCAGGGATCAAGATGTGCGGCTGGTAAGAGAATGGCTGGAACAGGGCCGACGGCTGACGCCAGCGGAGAGGTTAGCCCAGACGGATACTGGGAGGAGGCTGCTGGGGCAATGGGACAGGCTGGAGCTGAGAGATGGCGTTTTGTGCAGAAGGGTCAGTGACCCGAAGTTGGGCGAAGAAGTACGCCAGATCGTGGTACCCGCAGATGAGGTAACGGCTTTAGTTTCGGCGTACCACAACCAGTTGGGGCATCAGGGACAGGAGAGGACCGTGTCCCTGCTTAGGAGATTCTTCTTTTGGCCCGGGCTAGAGGCATCGGTGCACGCCCTAATTCAAGCTTGCCCGAGATGCATATTGTTTAAGTCCAGACGGGAGGTCCGAGCGCCAATGGTACCCATCCATGCGAAGGCCCCCCTTCATATCATGGCTATGGACTTCTTGACACTGGGCCGACCACGAGATCGCTACCAGAACATCTTGGTAATAACGGATTTGTTCACAAAGTACGCTTGGGCTATCCCCACCCTCGACCAGACTGCAACCACCACCGCTACAGTTTTATGGCGGGCCGTCTTCCAGACGTTCGGATGCCCGGAGTTTCTGCACTCCGATCAAGGAGCCAACTTTGAGTCCAGGGTAATTAGAGAACTATGCCAGTTGTACGGTTGCACGAAAACTCACACCACTTCGTATCATCCTCAGGGGAACGGCGGCTGTGAGAGATTCAATCAGACCCTATTGGGGCTGCTGGGGACCTTGGACCAACAACGGCAGGACGATTGGGTGAGTGCCTTGCCAAACCTCCTACAGGCCTATAACAACAGTATACATAGTACTACGGGTTACGCTCCCACTTACCTGATGTTTGGCAGACACATACGAATGCCTACTGACCTGGTCCTAGGAGTGATAGCCGACCAAGAGGAAGCAAGTGTAACGGAGTGGGTGGGGCGCCATCACCAGCGCTTGCATTTCGCCTACGAGCAGGTGTCGAAAAGGATACAGACGGCAGGAGAGAAAAGTAAGCGGTTGTATGATCGGACTGCTAGAGAAGCCCCTCTACTGCCAGGAGAGAGGGTGTTGGTGAGAGATAATCGGCGGCAGGGGAAGGGGAAACTGAGTGACCGTTGGGAGGCCACCCCTTATGTAGTCTGCCGGCAGCAGAGGCCGGGGCAGCCGGTCTATACCATCCGGCCAGAAGGGAAGTCAGGCCCCGACCGTGTGGTGCACCGGAACATGATTCGCCCATGCCCTAACTACCCTGAAGCCGTGGAAGAAGTCCCCACGGAACCTGTACCAGCGGCCCCCTGGATTGAAGGTTGGGCTGTGGTACCAGGGAGACCCGTGGTGGCACCACCCCCGATCGCCCCGAGAGAACCAGAAGCAGCCCCTGAACAAGCTGAGCCCGATTCACCAGTGAGACGATCCCAGCGAGAGAACCGAGGCCGACCCCCTGCCCGCTATGGGGAGTGGACAGCCCGAGGACGTTCTAGGGACTAGAACGGATTGGCGGGGGAGGATGTCACAAGGTGACGATCTTTAGGGGCGGAACCAAAATTCGGGAAGTTTGGTTCCGCCCGGAAGTGTTTCCGCCCGGACCGGAAAAACAGAACACCGGAACTTCCGGTAGCGCCGTAAGAAGGAAAATCAGGGAATTCGATGCACCTGTGCCTAGTTAGGGACAGCGGTTGGTGATTGGAGGATACGCTGGACAAGGCAGTACTTAAGGCCAAGTTATTTCACAGTCTGGGAAGCTCTCTTTGGTGTGTGTGAAGCACTGGGTTGTGCCCGTCTTGGTACGCTGCTGGTAGCTGTCTAACTCTCTCTCTCCCTCAGGCTGGAATTGTATGATTGTGAAGACATCGCGAACCTTAAAGGTTGAGAAGTGAACAGATTATACGGCGAACTGAGACGACGTGAAAAAGGGGATTGGAAGTGGCATTGATGTGAGTACTAAGAGCCAGTCGAAAGTGCCCTGTATATTGACCTGGCGTTGTGTAGATCTCTCCAGGAGGAGGAGGGTGGCCCTACCCCTAATATAGTGTGGTGGGAGAGCCGAAGGAATACTTATTGAAGTAGTCGCAACGACGACATCACTAGCTAGGCCGCATATTCCATCGCCAGATCCGAACCAAGCGAAGTGAAGGAAGACGGGTGTCCTTTCCGTACACTGAGTGTGGTGGGTGAGTCTTCGTGCTGTGAAAACCTATAATTTTGACGTGGTGTTGTATATTGCTGTGGGCTGCTGTGTATTGCCGTGTGTCCTGTCAGATAAACCCCCGCCTTCACGCACTTCGGCGTGGGAGGACAAGGAGATTGCTGGCCCTAGCCTAGTTCAGTACAGTATATGTTGTGAGCGTGCTTCAGATCTCCGGAGATAGCACGGTACGCTGTGTCCAGCCCAGAGGTGAAAGCCATCCAAAGCAGAGTAACTGTGTTTTGTGTCCAAGTTGATACCTGTGGAGAGGAAAGGAAAGAGAGTGAGTAACACAAGGAGAAACAGAGGAAACCTGTACTTACTGTACGCTGTGTTCAGCCCAGAGGTGAGAGCCATTCAAAGCAAACTAACGGTGCTATTGTGCCCAAGTTGATATCTGTGGAGAGAAAAGGAGAGAGAGGTGAATAACACGAGGAGGAATAGAGCGAACCCTGTACTTACAGTACGCTGTGTCCAGCCCAGAGGTGAGAGCCATTCAAAGCAAACTAACTGTGCTATTGTGCCCAAGTTGATACCTGTGGAGAGAAGAGGAGAGAGAGAGTGAATAACACGAGGAGGAATAGAGCGAACCCTGTACTCACAGTACGCTGTGTCCAGCCCAGAGGTGAGAGCCATTCAAAGCAAACTAACTGTGCTATTGTGCCCAAGTTGATACCTGTGGAGAGAAAAGGAGAGAGAGAGTGAATAACACGAGGAGGAATAGAGCGAACCCTGTACTTACAGTACGCTGTGTCCAGCCCAGAGGTGAGAGCCATTCAAAGCAAACTAACTGTGCTATTGTGCCCAAGTTGATACCTGTGGAGAGAAAAGGAGAGAGAGAGTGAATAACACGAGGAGGAATAGAGCGAACCCTGTACTTACAGTACGCTGTGTCCAGCCCAGAGGTGAGAGCCATTCAAAGCAAACTAACTGTGCTATTGTGCCCAAGTTGATACCTGTGGAGGGAAAAGGGGAGAGAGAGTGAATAACACGAGGAGGAATAGAGCGAACCCTGTACTTACAGTACGCTGTGTCCAGCCCAGAGGTGAGAGCCATTCAAAGCAAACTAACTGTGCTATTGTGCCCAAGTTGATACCTGTGGAGAGAAAAGGAGAGAGAGAGTGAATAACACGAGGAGGAATAGAGCGAACCCTGTACTTACAGTACGCTGTGTCCAGCCCAGAGGTGAGAGCCATTCAAAGCAAACTAACTGTGCTATTGTGCCCAAGTTGATACCTGTGGAGAGAAAAGGGGAGAGAGAGTGAATAACACGAGGAGGAATAGAGCGAACCCTGTACTTACAGTACGCTGTGTCCAGCCCAGAGGTGAGAGCCATTCGAAGCAAACTAACTGTGCTATTGTGCCCAAGTTGATACCTGTGGAGAGAAAAGGAGAGAGAGTGGGTAACACGAGGAGAGACTGAGGAAACCTGTACTTACGCCGCTGCCTGTGGAGAAAGAGAAAGCGAGTGAGCACCCAAGGAACGAACTGTGTGAACCAGTACTTACTGTGAGCTGTAATCAGCGAGGAGGTGAGAGCAAAACCAAGCTGAACTAACTGTGCCTGTGTGTCCCAGCCGCTGCCTGTGGAGAAAGAGAAAGCGAGTGAGCACCCAAGGAACGAACTGTGTGAACCAGTACTTACTGTGAGCTGTAATCAGCGAAGAGGTGAGAGCAAAACCAAGCTGAACTAACTGTGCCTGTGTGTCCCAGCCGTTGCCTGTGGAGAAAGAGAAAGAGCGTGAGCACCCAAGGAACGAACTGGGTGAATCAGTACTTACTGTGAGCTGTAATCAGCGAAGAGCCGTTGCCTGTGGAGGAAGAGAAAGAGAGTGGGCACCTCGAGAACGAACTGTGTGAACCAGTACTTACCGTGAGCTGTATTCAGCGAAGAGGAGGAAGAAGGAGGGCGCTACGGATACCTAAGACTCAGGCCGGGGCCCGAGCCCCACGCCCCGGATCCCCGTGGCCCCCTTGCTCCCTGACCTCTTCCCGGCCATAGCCCATCTGGAGGGCCGAGTCAGAGTTTAGTTTTAATTGCCCTTTCCCTATTCCCTAAGCTATTTTTAAATATTTAAATAAAGATTGTTTTATCACTTACTTGTTCTCGTGTTGTTTGGCCATTGGGTCGGGTTTGGGGACCTCCTCGAGGTGGAAGTTGAGAAGGGGTGTGGCTTAGTTAAAGCATAGCCAGCCCCTGGGTGTGACAATTACATCATAGTACTTCAAGTCCATTGTGATTTGTATTTACTTTAGCTGTTTATTGATATTGATAGTCCTTTTCAAGGAACAGTCCACTTTTTTATTATATACCATAGACTTAACAAATAAAAACACAATTAACATTTAAATAAGTTTGTTACTTAGTTGAACAGGGTCTTAGATTGCAAAATGTAAAAAAAAAAGTGAATTTTTTACAATAATTCTGAAAGAAACAATTTCACACTATGACTTGTTGTTCAAGGTGTTGTAGTGCATTTATTCTTTTCATTTCTTATTTTGAACCAAATTTTATTCATTGCCATTATCAAACCCATGCTCAAACAAATTGTCATATATCCGGGTGTTAAAGTTTGTAAGAGAAGCACAGACCTCGACTGCTTTTACGCTTGGAATCCCAAGCACACATGACCTCTGTGACTCCACACACTGCAGGAGAGAAGGAAAGGACCCCCTTGTCCGTTTATGACTCCATTAAGAGTCTTGGAGAACATCCAGATTTCCTTATAAAGTGATAATTTGGCATGTTTCCCTTGCCCCTGCAGGCAAGCAAATGAAAATAATTTGTGGCTAAAGAGAGTTTTCACAGAATAGTCTCAATGTGTTACAGTGGTGGCAACTCTGCGACTACAGCCAGGATAGACAATAGGATTATGTAATCAAATAATCCTGCCAGCCAATCATGCTGACAGTTTTAAGGTTCTGGCTTGAAAAAAATAAAAGATGAGAAGATCAAAAGCTTCCAACCAAGAATTCAATTTTAAGGGTTTTAAAACAGGCATCTAAAAGTGTTCCTAAGAGTAAATATCTACAAAAATGTTCTTTAATGAGCAACATGTCCAATATGTCAGCTGTCTCCTGTGGTCTCCTTATATCAGGACAGCCTTTTCTTAATTTCCTGTTTGTTTTCCTTTGGAAGTGAGTCGGGAGAAGTATTTTGAGATATCAGTGACCAGTTAGACAAAAGATCAAATGCTGGTTGTTTTATCACTTGACAACAAAACATTTGCAATAGTCTGACCACTACAAACAATAGCTGAAAGGGACAGAACCATATCTGGACCTCTAATTCCTTATGCAGTTTTTCATAGCTAATATAGGCTCTGTGATGTTCTGCATTATGTGAGATCATGTTTATAGAATTATCACTTAGCAATTTTGTAATATTTGCTGCTGTATCCTGCACCATGGGAGTTTCATATTCATATGTCCTCCCACAACCATTCTAATAGCATATCAAGAGCATCTGCATAAAGCATTATCCATTGTACTAAAAATATCCAGATGGCTACATTGAAAATCCATTCTTAAATGTAATTTAATCTCATAAATAAATGAAGTGTTAAAATGTGGCCAGCAGTCTCTAATGCAAAATGAGATGTAATACAGCAGAGTGAATACGGACTTATTATTTGTGATGAGCGTGATAATGGGTCCTTGGGTACACAGTGTGACTGGAGGCATGAGGACATGGAAAAAAGCCAAGATTATGTGCTTGGCAAGGTCAGGTTACAGGCAACAGAAATAATAGCCACAGTCAAGAATTACTACAGTCATAAAAAAGAGGCTCATTTTTACAGCTTTGTGTTCCTAAACAAGATGCATTCCTCTGATGGGTATCCTAGCAAAGTCAAAGAAATGCTAAAGATGAACACTTCTGAGATGGCATGGACAGCCCACTTGAAACAACCTAGTTTTGGCCTCAGTATATTCACTAGTTTTCAAATGGCATGGACCCCCAGAACTAAGGGAACCACTTTTTCTTTAGATTTTTTTCATTGTTCATTAATGAATTCCTATTGGAACTGGAAAGAAAAAATATATATTAAATGTGAGCAAAATATTATGTCAAAAATATTTACTTTCTATATTTATATAGAAACTATGGTTGTCAATAGAATGAAATAATTGTGATTATTAGCCTCATGATTTATTTATTTGTGTATTTCATTTTGCATTATTTTATGGAAAAAAAATATGAACTTTTCTGTGGACCCCTAGCACCTACTAACTTTTCCTTAAACTTTTCTGGAGACCTCTGTGAATGTCCTCTCTGGATTTCTAAATTGCCCAAAATGTCAGGATTCTGGCTTTATTTTCCAATGGATGTGCTCTATATTCCTCATATATTATATGAATGAATATTTGCATTGCTTTGACAGTTCTCTGTAGATCCCAGCTTCTCGCACGCCACAATTGGTCGATTATGTCAATGCCTGCATGCTATTGGTCAAACTACTTTTTTAAGCCAAAACATGGACAATTTAGGCAATTTTAAAATCCCAGCCAGGACATTTCCGGGAAAAGGAGGACATATGGTCACCCTACTAGAACATTCATGACTGGCTAGCTGTCTGGAGAACATTGTGATACACACTGAAACTGCATTTTGTGCTCATTATACTCTGTGACATGACTTCAAATAATAGGTTAAGGGTGTTTTCTTTCTGCCATTTCTAAGATATGTAGATGATCATCAGCTTTATGCGTAGCTTTTTGAAAGCAGCAGACGTGTTTGTTTTCTGCACAATACATCAATTAAGTGAATGAAAACAAGATCCAGCTGAGTGCACCGCTGAAGAGAGACTCAACGAAGTCTGCCAATGACATCCACTGGGAATGGACTATTAGACTCGCAATGCGTGAATGCATTTATGTGCCACAATGTGATGTATTAGGAAAGGCTCCAAAAAATCCAGTATGACTATGACACCAAAGCAAAAAAAAAAAAACATGAAAGAGAACACCTAATCCCTAGCACATTTAGTCTCTCCGTGGATGTCCTTGAAAATTTTGCATACAATTCTAAATTCTGTGAAGACTTTGCATTGTGGCGTATGAGTAATTTAGCTTTTATGAGACAAACGATTCTCAAATTAACCACATGAATTCAATAAAACAAATACCAAAAGCAGGTTTTTAATTATGTTGAACAGATTAGTCAAGAATCGAATGATTCATCTGCTTCAGCTAAACCTCTAATCATATTCAAAAAAGAGTGCATTGTGGTAATAAACGCTCTTTCTGTGAGTAAATTACACATATCATAATCAGAAACTGAATGTTATTGATCAAAAGAATGTCACCTGTTTCACATTTCCAGAACACGCATACAAGGTTTGCAAAAGTCATCTATGATGAAATGAAGACTCCACGGGACTTGTAACTATAAGCGAAACTATATATAGCAACTTGTCATAGAACAAAACAATTAAGTAGGAAAATAAATTTAAATTAAAAGAATAAAATGCACCAAAAAGTAATAACTGTTAGAAATCCCAAATGGAGCCACCTTCCACCAATTTATATTGTAATTTAATTAAGAAATGTTGTATAATTGTAATTGTTTTAATGCTCATTAATATGAACTCATTGACACCACAATTAACGAATGCAGTAAGGTGTGACTTGTGTTTCCCGACCTGAATATCAAGGAATGTATAAATGGAAGTATGGCCTCCTGAAGAATTCCAATGGAGTGAATGATCTTAAGGGTATATAAATATGCTTTTCTAATGAACTTTAGTATTCTCCATTTGCTGCAGACAAAACCACTGCATCCTTGGATGCAACTGTATATACAAAAGCAAAACTCAAACATGCTGTCTTTCATAGAATACAGATGGTAAGCATGAGAACAGTGTGCTGAGCTTATTCACTGAGACGAAGGCCTATTTTGGATTAAATCTTCAGGAAGACCCCTCACGGACGGACACAATGCTCCAGCTGTGCTCTCGCTCTCGAAGGGTGGGACCACTTTTTTCATCAAAATGTCTTTAATAAAGCTGATGAAAGCTTGGCTGCCCCAAGAATCGACATGTTGAAGGATGCATGCCTTTGGGGAAAAAATGCTATATCCCTGGTGAAGTCCTGAATATATTCACCACAACTGTTGTTTTGTCTGTTGTTGTGTAGGTGACGCTCATCGTCCAAAAAAACAAAAGTTTGAGCTAAACCTGTCGTGACAGCACATGTGCTTTAAAAATGTTTTCTCAAGCATTATTCATTACACCCCATCCCACAGCTCATCGTTTCCTCACAGACACAGCAGGAAGGATAAAAGAAAAAGATAGTTTGACAGGGGAAAACCGCAAGTGAGACAACACTACCCAGCATGGGGGTGTTATTCTTTAGAATCTTTTATCTTATTCAAGCTGGGCAGATGTTCAGAAAGTGAGTTTTATGGGAGAGTCTCATGCATACATCCGTATTTAATATTTCAAATCTGAATTCTAATGTTTTGACAAAAAAAATCATAATTCATCATGAATTTATTCTACAATAAACTGCACAACCATATTGAATCATATGTATGCAAAAATCACATAATCCACATATTTTAGGCATAGAATAACCAAGAGTCTCTACAAAAATAATTATTTCTGAGTAATAAGGAAAAATTACATGACAAAATCAAGCATGCATTAATGGGTGAGTCTTGAGTCTTTGCACATGATAACATTTATCCATAAAACTTTTTGTGTTTTAACCGGTTTTGAGAATAGTGCATGAGAGTAAGGGGAGGTTGTATGTAAACTCCTTATAAGAACATGGTTTAGGTGTTTTATACAAACAACTGGTCCCTTATAAATTGGATGAAACAACATTACAGAAATTTTGCATGAGAAACATTTCTGTGCACAATTATGTAATGAGAGTTGTCCACCAAAATACAAGCAAATGTGGGGATTTATACCAGGTTTGTGAAAAGTGTCAAAATAGGACGACGTCTTTGTAAGAAAAAAAAAAAATTGTATATATCAAAAGACCAATATAAATTAAAAGCTATATAAAAATTCAATTTATTTTCTAAGTTCCCAGTGTTCTTATCCAATAACCTTGCCGCAGTCTCCAGGATGTCTCTGTTATGTCAGGTATCTCACAATATTATATCTTCAAGTCACAGTAACCCTTAACAGCATAAATACTCCCACGGTTAGCAAATTACTTAAGTCAACATGTCCGATAATAAAACAACTTTTTTCCATTACATATGTTGTGTAGCCAGAAAACAATGGAAGTATTGACAGGGCGACGATATCACAAAACAAAGGTCATGCTAATCAAAAGCTGCAGAGTCTAAAAATGTTGTTGATATTATGATGGATATATATACATTACATAAAGCCAGAGAGCCAGAGCTTTCATTATTCCCTTTCAAAGTCAAGTCAAGTCAAGTCACCTTTATTTATATAGCGCTTTAAACAAAATACATTGCATCAAAGCAACTGAACAACATTCATTAGGAAAACAGTGTGTCAATAATGCAAAATTATAGTTAAAGGCAGTTCATCATTGAATTCAGTGATGTCATCTCTGTTCAGTTTAAATAGTGTCTGTGCATTTATTTGCAATCAAGTCAATGATATCGCTGTAGATGAAGTGACCCCAAAGCTAAAGAAACAACTGTCTACACATTATCAATGACTTGGCTTTAGTAGTTATAGGTAACTGTAAAAAGTTTGCCATGCTTTATTGCATAACAGGAGGCCATAAAGTATCATGTTTCCTAAATTAACTTACTAACATTAAAACAAATTCTAATTCATGTCACTAAAATATCCCATTTTACATCACTGCCCTTCCATTTCTTGAAAAATTTAATGTTGTTCCATTTCTTTATAGCAAACCTCTATGCTGTAAAGACTCTGTGATCTTTATAAGTAATGTGAACCTAAAATGATCCCAAATCTTTCAGCAACTACATTCAAGCACCGAGAAATACAGTGAAAAAGTTATTTAAAACAAAAAAACAAACAAACAAAATCAATGTAAGCACATTTCTTTCAAAGATATAATTACCAGAGGACATGGGTTATATGCGCTTAGTCATCAAGCGCACAAACATATTTAATAAATGATCAGCTCTAACTTAGCAACATGTCTTGAAAAACAGAAGAACACAACACAAGTGTGTACCTGTGTAAATTACATCCATGTGTGCCATTACCTAGAACAAGGGTGACACCCCTTTACACCTGCAAAACATAAGAAAGATTTCTGGTTAATTGCATGTTTGTCGATGTGCAATGGCTGAGCTTTGGGATGTCAAGCACGTCTGGGCCAGTTCTTCCAGAAAACATTTAGCAGGACAGTACAGTTCTGAGTAAGTATGAACCTGGAGGCAATTTCAGAAGTGACGCTAAAGTACCATCCCATTGAGACAACTAGCTTCCAAACTACCACTTTTAAAAATGTCCCATCGGCTGAGTGAAACAGGTTAAATAAAAGTGATGTTCTTTCTGCTGGAATGACTCACTGTGTGTAAATGTCTCCTGGGATATTTTCCTATAATATGAAACAACGTCAGGAATGTGGGCATGGCAGGTGAACTTCCAGTATCCCCAAATATGGGTAGTGCAGTCGTGTTTATTACAGTTGGTACTTTGGGATTGGAAGGATTGTGTATGTTTAAGTTGAATGTTCATTGGTATATCGAGAAGAAATGGCTTAACATTCTTTCTTTGTTTATTAAGTCATCTTTACAAATGTAAATAATTCATTTTAACAAAAGCATGGTAAAAAATAATAGACACTGGAGTGAACTAATATTTTAGTAAACCATAGCACCATATTTCTTTAGGTTTTGTTCTGATCTACAAATTATATAAGGAACCACATGAGAATTTATGATATTCATTTAGAAAATGCATTAGGGATTAAAGGAAATGGAGCCCTGCTGCAGGGACCCTGTTGAATTACATTATTCAAATTAACCAATTATTATAATTTCATTATAAAAATTAATATTTGAATTATTAAAATTACAAAATTATTGGTTTTATTTGAATAATTTATTAGAAAGAATTTTAGTGTGATTCAATTGTGGATTGATGTGGCTTAAGGGTTTTTAGAAAGCACTGTATGCTTCTGTCTGGTTTGATGGAGTCAGGTGATCACATCACTGAGGCCGTGTGTCTGCTTTAGTAGTGATAAGATCATTGACAACAGTAACATAATGCTGAAAGCTCTCAGGAATAATGACGGCCTGTGGACTCTTGCCGCCTGGGTCAACAAGGTTGTGCTTCTGCAGAAAATGTACAGATGTTTCCACTTCTGTGATAAGCCACTAACAGATGAGAATTAATCAGTTTGCCAGAGTGCAATGATGTCAAGTGCATTTTTAAGTTACACGAGGAAAAAGAACGTTCTGAGCAAGACTGAATTTTAACTACATCCTGAGAACAGACCACAACACCACTGAGGTTTATAAATGTCTGGTTATGAAATTACCAAGATGATGCAATTAAATTTTCTTAAAAAAAAAAAAAAAAAAATCTTTAAAAAAGTAGAAGTAATCTGGAAATCTACAAGGCTGCATTTATTAAATCTAAAAGACAGTAAAATAAGGTATATTGTGATATATTATTACAATCGAAAAGAACTCTTTTAAAATGTAATTTATTCATTTTCAGACATTACTCCAGTCTTCAGTGTCACAAGATCCTTCAAAAAACATTCTAAAATGCTGATTTGATTTTCAAATATTATAAAATATTATTGATACGCAATTATTGATATGTTTTTTTTTATTATTATCAATGTTGAAAACTGTTTTGTTTTGTTCAATATTTCAGAAATTGAAAATAAAATTTTTCAAGATTCTTTGATGAATCGAAAGGCGAAAAATAAACAGCTTTTTATATATTTTTTTTTTAACATTATAAATGTCTATACTGTAACTTCTGAAAAATGATGTTAATCTAAAATAATGATGTTAATCAAAGTTTACGTTTGTAAAGTGACTACTGGCATTTTCCTAGAGTTATGTAATTTATACTTAACAATTTTTGCCTGTAAATAACTTCAAACTATTCTGTGAGCATATGCAAATCAGGTGTCCCCTACATCGAACAACCTGATGTTCAGACTGGCCAAATATGGTGTGAATCTTCAGCAGTGGAATGAAATGGCTTGCTCTCAGGTACCACAAAAATAAATCATAACACTGTGTGTTTCTTTTTTTTTTACCACTAACTAGACTCAGGAATGCAAATTACATTGTGCATGAAAACACATTAAAAGGAAGCTGGCACATCGTAACCTGCTAGAAAGATGATGGAATGGACTCGGAAAACATACTCTGATATTGAAAAATATTTAGCAAGTCGCATAATACGGGGACCTGTGGAAACAAAACTCCTTTCATCTGTGAGATCTGCTGGTCAATGGCTCTGATATTACAGGTAAAGAGTGGATTACTGATTCTAATCCTACATCTGAAACGCTCCAGCTGTTTTGTGCTAATTCAAGGCCAATTCAAAGATGAATGACTACATTCAGACTCAAAACAGTCATACAAAATTATCCATGACAAAATATACAGGCCAAATCTGCCTCTTTGGTTACTTAATGATCCTGTGTGGCCGGTGACCTCATGTTAGAAATGAATTCAGGTGAACATGCCTTTCTTCTGATTTAACGCTCTTCAATAAAGCTTTTCTTGCGTGTGACTTGCTGAGAGACATAAACAAGATGCTTAAGTGTCTCTGAATAAACACTTCAGCGCTTGGTTGGTCTCGGAGAGAAAGGTTGTTTTGCTTAACTATGGAAAGGTATTCCTGTCTATTTGGTTTCTTCAAGACGATCTAAGAGAGTGGGGCTTAATAAAGCTCATTCTGAAAAATAGTCAAATCTTTCTGTTTAGTGAATGACTTGAATGATTTATAATGATCCAGCCACAGAGTTTAGACATTGGAGATTTCGAGAAGCCTTATATACACTAAAGATATGAATAAAAACACACTCTCACAACTTTTCTGAATATTTAAAAGTGTATAGAGAGAGAGAGAGAGAGAGAGAGAGAGAGAGAGAGAGAGAAAGTAATAATTGATTTTCATTTTATACATACTGTATACTTTAGTTCTCATATCTTTCATAAAAATGTTATACATTAATACCATTAACATATTAATTCATATATTTTATGAAAATGAAAGTATTATAAATGTATACTGAATGTACTGGATAGATTGTTTTAATTAGAGAGAGGCATCATTGGAGTAATTTAAATTACCTTGTTGAGTGCGTAGTGTGTATCTACAGTACTTCTAAATTCGCAAGTTATTTTTAGAGAAGAAAACATTTTTATGCTTTATTTGTGCACATAAAACCTCTTAAAACCTTCTATACACTCCTACCGCCCACTTCACAGAAGTTATCTAAGTTTTTGTGCATGTAAGAGTCCAAACAAGCTTAAATAACCCCAATAGCACTTTTTGCAGAGTTTAGTAAAATGGTGGTTGTGCAAGGTTGTTTTTAAATCTGGAGAACTTGGTGAGTAATAACAGGACTGAAATGGCCTGCCGCTCCTACATTTATAGGGAAGAGAGTAAATATTCGCTCAGTCAGATTGATCATATCTTACTCACTTATCTCCTGGACTTGTGCATGCCTTGACAGCTCAAAACATTGGCTACACATCTTATGCTTATTGCTTACAAGAAAGCTTTAAAAGAATCCAGAAAATAGGTATAAACTTTTAAATGTGAAAAAGATTCTTTATTTATTTATTAACACCAAATGTAAGCAACTGTCCCATAACTGGAATATTTTCTCCTTCACCTTTGAAACCCGGTCAACTCAAGTACCACAGAAGCTCTTAACTTCAAGAAGCTTGTGTGCGTCATTGAGTGAAAGCATGGTTTCCATGACAGAGGTTTGGAAGCCGTTTAGTTGAGTGATGTCGCAGACGCTCAGACTGACAGTATCTCCTGAGACCGGGTGCCATATTTCTGACCACAATAGGCCTGAATGGCCACGGGGCAGAGAGAGTAAACACAAAGCAGTGATGGTGTATAGCCTCTTGTAACATCAGACACATCTGTCCAGAGAGGTCCTGAGGTGAGCTATATCACTCTGACCCTCCAAACAATATCTACCACCCCTGTCTGACGTCTCCCAGGACCAGTCAGATTAAACTTCAGCTGAATCCCACAGCCGCTCACAAATTACACATTCATCATTGTGAAAAGCAAAAATGCACATTCACTTGATTCTCATCATGTTTCACTGAAAACCAACAACAACCAAGAAGGGTGTCAGGTTTAAGCAACAGAAACCTGCATACTTATATTAAAATCCTTGAATCGTACAAATAGACTGTTTTGAGTAGAAATAGGAAATGGTTGGCTGATCCTCTTTTAATCATCCTTATTCGGCTGGTCAAAGATGCAAACTTTAAAGGAACAGTTCACCCAAAAATGAAAATTCTGTCATCATTTACCTGTGCTTTCTTTTATGGAAACCTGTGCTTTTTTATGGAAAAAACCTATGCTGACCTATATTTTCGTTAATGTCATGATGGGGCAAGTTGTCAGAAGTGTTTTTCGATTTTAGAAATGTTAGTAACATTTTCAATATTACTTTGCCAAACAGTAGTTTAATATTTTTAATGTTAGCCTATTTTTTTATTTTTTTTTTATTTAAGTTGCTCTAAAGTATAAGCAACTTTTACAGAAATCAACAATAGAAATCATTCAGTAGACCCAGGTGTTCAATTAACCACAGAACGGCCTCTAGCGGAGACACATGTTACTGCAGCGTTTCCACGAGCATCCTTTAAGATGCTCTGCATGGCACCGAGCACTCAAATAAAGCTTACTAGCTCGTTACATAAAATGCTCTAAAATAAAGTAGCCACTTGAACGTGAAAACGTTTTAGTCATTCATTATGGACAACTTCAAATAAAATATGTACACAAGGAACGATAGAGTAGAGACTTTTGTGACAAGAAATAACTGGAATTATTGAATGACAAAACAAACAGCAGTACGTGGATACAAAAATAATCAGGACCGCGGTAAAGAAAAAGGTACTAAACGGAAGCAGCGGTCAGGAAAATCAAAAGTATGTTTATGGAATGTGTTCGTTGGAATGTGGTGCATTTTTCCCCTCGTGTGTAACTCATACAAACGCTCTGTGAGGTAACGCAAGCTCGTCCCTTTTTCCTTCCAGCATCTGATTGGAGGAGACGCGCGCTCAGGAATGTCATGAAACTATTTAAATAGCACTTTGTTCTCTTCAGTAATCGTTAGATTGGCCACTGTAACTACAGCAAAGAAACACCGAATGCTGTAGACCGCAGTTAAACAGAAAAAAAAATTCTTTATTTTAAAACGACCTTTCACGCATTTTAGGAATTATATCACTTTACCCTGGATTTGCTGCTGTTTTAAACACTTGGAAGGTGCGTTTTTCTATTTTAATAATTGATTGTTCAGAACTATTAAGGTTAAGTTTTGCTTAATTTTCAACTATTTATATATTTATTTGTGATTTCCGATAGGTACAAGAATAAGTGATAAAATGAAGTCAGCTGCAATCTTTTTGCTACTGATGCTTTGGAGCTGCGAGAGCGCGAGAGTCGCAGGTGAGCGATGATACAACTAACCTGTAACTGATGGCGTTTAGCGTTTTTGAGTGAATGCTGTTGTGGTTTAAAGTATAACTAGCTGTTTAATATTATAAAAATAATTGACAGTCAGTTGGTAATTATTGCAAAGTAAACTCCAACGGGCTGAGGGGGTCAATGAATGAGTTTATTTTGCAATAATGACTGACTTTCAATGCATTATTCCAGTTATTATACAGCTACTTAAATATAGGATTTGTGACCCTGGAACACAAAACCAGTCATAAGTAGCACGAGTAGCCTATGTTTGTAGCAATAGCCAACAATACATTGTATGGGTCAAAATTATATATATATATATATATATATATATATATATATATATATATATTATGCCAAATATAATTAGGATATTAAGTAGCCTAAAGATTATGTTCCATGACATATAAATATCAATTAAAAAAATAAATAAAAAATAAATAAATAAAATCAAATAAAAGAAGAAGAAAAAGTAAAAATAGCCTTATGACATGAAAAAAAATAATCATTTAAATGTAATTTTATTAACGGATTATAGAGTAGAGACAACAAGCACAGCTAGTCTTATGAAGGTGACGTATGAGTGGTCAAAAAAATTTGACCGCTGAACTGACCAATCAGAATCAGAATCAGAAAGTCATGGACTAAATCAAATCTGTCCATTAATAGCAAGTACATTATAACCAAATTTCTCTAACTTCTGAATTCTTGGTAGAAAGTCGAGACGACAACAGCGTTTATGATCTGTTTGAGCTCGTCCAAGTGCCGAAGAAAAACCACGGGGTGACTCTGGTGAAAGGCGACGATCCGTACAGCCCCGCCTACAAGATCCTGAACCCCGACCTGATTCCCCCGGTTCCCGAGAGCGCCTTCAGGGACCTGATCGACTCCATCCACGCGGAAAGAGGATTTCTGCTTCTGCTCAACTTCAAACAGTTCAAACACACGAGAGGAAGCCTTCTGACCGTGGAGAAGAAAGATGGCTCCGGACCCGTTTTCGAAATAATTTCCAACGGGAAAGCCAATACTCTGGACATTGTATTTTCCACTGAAGACAAGCAACAGGTCGTGTCCATCGAGGAAGCGGATCTGGCTGTGGGCCACTGGAAAAACATCACGCTTTTCGTGCAGGAGGACAGGGTTCAGTTCTATGTGGGATGCGAGGAAGTGAATACAGCGGAGCTCGATGCTTCTATCCAGACTATCCTCACTCAGGAGACCCCAGGTGTGGCGAGCCTGAGGATCGGCAAGGGCGCAGTGAAGGACAGGTTCATGGTGAGTGCACGGTTCGCTGTCTATGAATCCTGTTGCGTGCCAAATACAGAAAGAAGCATTAATCACTTGTGGATTTTCTTTAGGGGGTGTTGCAGAACGTGCGCTTTGTGTTTGGTACCACACTGGAGGCAATTCTGAGGAATAAAGGATGCAAAAACTGTAAGTGTAATGCAGAACACATGCATATGAATCCGTTAGAAAACTGCTTCTTGCATCTTGATTATGGCACACTGACTTTGATTTGGTGAACATATTTATTTAAAATATATGTTATTTTATTTTGTATTCTATTTTAAATAACAAAAAAAATAATAATAAGAGCATAACTTCTGTGCCAGTGAATGAACAACAGCAATATAAGATAAAGACTCTAAGCTGCATTCACTATCATTAGCCTTTTTCATCTTTTCATTCAACTTTTCCATTAGCTCAATCATTTTTATAATGAGCTTTAAGCCATCTGAATGCCCTTTCTTTCCTCTTGCAGCAATTATGACTGATATCATCACCCTTGACAATCCCATAAATGGATCCAGACCTGCAATCAGGACTGATTTCACTGGCCACAAAACAAAAGGTAATCCTTCCTTTTCAGTAATCCATACAAACAAAATATATGTAAATTGAGAATCCAAATGTAGGATTAACCATTGCAAACTGTATATTTCTCCTATGAAGATCTGCAGATGATTTGTGGCTTTTCATGTGAGGACCTGGCTGCCATGTTCAAGGAGCTGAAAGGTCTTGGTGTAGTGGTGCAAGAGCTGTCCAATGAACTGCGCAAAGTGGTGAGCAAAAAGTTGGTGCTTATGAGTATGCTGTATAGTGGACATAGATTATACTGTAGATTAACACACTCCATCCACATAATTGAAACTCAGTTTTTATTCTGTTTTCTAGACGGACGAGAAAAACATGCTCATGAGTGGCATGGGCATCCGTCCTGGTGTCTGTCTTCACAATGGAATTGTGCACAAAAACAAGGATGAATGGACAGTGGACGATTGCACAGAGTGCACTTGCCAGGTAAGAACCCAATAACCTGCAGTGCAGACATGTACCATTTCGAATCTGAGAGCTGCCTGCTCTTTCATTAAGCCACTAATTTGTGTGTTAGCTAGATGAGAACCATGTCATGTGTGCTATGATAGACAGTACTGGTCTCAGTCTTGCCCATTGTGGCAGACTTAAGCCAGGTGTATCCATTTCCCTTAACCTCCTAGCCTGTAATTAAAAGTGTGAAATGGAGGTAGCTAAAGAAAATACAGTCCACTAAAAAAAGCTTTATAAACTAAATTTGTTATATACTTGCCTTTAGACTATTCTCTCTGAAGTGCCACGTTATATCAATACTGAGGAATACTTGCATGCCTAATTACACTGACCATTATACAACCAGACTTTATATCCACTCTCAAACTTGTTTAAGATGGCTTAAATGAAAATTGTAATGTTGAGTGTTGTGTTGCACTACTGCAAGGGGCTATGGGTTTTTATTCCAGTCATGGCATATCCTTTAACAAATGATTAATGAGAGTCATTGTGTGAACCGCAGAACTCTGCAACGTTGTGCCGCAAGATTTCATGCCCCCTAATCCCATGTGCAAACGCCACAGTGCCTGATGGGGAGTGCTGCCCTCGATGTGGAACCCGTAAGTGCAACTGAACAAATGTTACAAAGTTAGAAACAGACATTAATTAGAGACTTGGAGTCATTGTAATCACTTTTTAGAATATAGTTCATATAGTTGTTATATATTAGATAATATTACAAAAGATTTCTATTTCAAATAAATAGGGTGCTTTGTATTCATCAAATAATTTTGAAAATCATCAACATATAATCAACAGATTGCAACAAATTAGTATATCAGAATGATTTCTAAAAGATCATGTGACAATGAAGACTAGAGTATTGGATGCTGAAAATTCAGTGTTGCACTCAAAGAAATACTGCACATTAAAAAAAAACTTTTTAACGGTATTTCATAATGTTACTCTTTTTACTGTATTTTTAATCAAATTAATGCAGCATTGGTGAGCTTAAGAGACTCACAGACTAAAAGAAAATGTACAAGCAAGAAAAAACTTTGTTGTCAACTTGAATGTACTTTATTGTTAACCAGGCAACATTCTGACTTTTAAAAGCATTTCTATTGAAAGCGCTGTTGCTACCCAAACATCCACAGTCCTTTCTGTATCACACAATAGACTTCAACTGATGTTTAACTAGTGAAAGGATCACTAGAGCTTTGTGCATCACTGAATCTCTAAATGCCCATAATTGTCTAAATTAGTTAAAGAGAGGTGGAAAATTGGTTCTGTTTGGCAGAGACTCCAAAAATAAACAGCAGGCTCTTCACGTCTTGAGGGCTCGCCGTGCATAGAAAGGATTTCAATTAATATCAGTCTCATATGTTTGAACTTATGGCATAATAAGGGGTGTTTGCAAATACCATTTCTACATTTGGAGAAAGGTATCCCTGTGCATTAAATACACCGACATTTCCCCAGCATTCCAACTGCTTGTTTCATGCCAGGGTTCCCTGGAGTGCTCTGTCTTGAGCTGCCCAGGCTAAATTGAGTCCATTAAGGCCCAGTATTAAAAGCTTTTCTCCATTTTGCTGCTTTACAAAGAAGGAATAGCTCTGCTATTGTCTCGTTTTGCTCTCTCGACAGCAAGCGACTCCGCTGAGGATGGTTGGTCCCCCTGGTCTGAATGGACCCATTGTTCTGTGTCCTGTGGAAGGGGCATTCAGCAGCGCGGCCGCTCCTGTGACCGCATCAATAACAACTGCGAAGGCACGTCGGTGCAGACGAGAGACTGCTACCTTCAGGAGTGTGACAAGCGCTGTGAGTGGTGCCCTGTGGCCAAAAGTGTCTATGGTTTTTCCTCGCAATAGAGGAGAAAAGTAATAACCTGCATCGTTTTTAACAGTTAAGCAGGATGGCAGCTGGAGTCACTGGTCACCCTGGTCTTCCTGCTCGGTCACCTGTGGTGCTGGTGTTATCACACGCATCCGTCTCTGCAACTCCCCAACACCTCAAATGGAAGGCAAAGATTGCCAGGGTGAAGGTCGGCAAACTGAAAAGTGTGAGAAATCACCATGTCCGGGTAAGTAAACACCCAATGCAGTATGTCCATTTTTTTGTTTATTAAAAAGTGCAATGGTCCAAATTTTTGTTGCACAATTTTTTCTTAGTAAATGGTGGCTGGGGACCATGGTCACCCTGGGATACTTGTTCTGCCACCTGTGGCGGTGGAGTCCAAAACCGTAAACGTATTTGCAATAATCCGGTTCCCATGTATGGTGGCAAAGGCTGTGTGGGAGATGCAAAGACCAGCCAGATTTGCAACAAACAAGCCTGTCCAATTGGTGAGTTCTAGTGTCTCTCAAACCTGTAGATGATACTAGTCTGTGTTTCTGAGATAAATCATGTTTATTTTAATTTTTCACAGATGGATGCCTTTCAAATCCATGCTTTGAAGGAGCCCAGTGTACAAGCTTCCCAGATGGCTCTTGGAAATGTGGAAAATGCCCCACAGGATACACTGGCAATGGAATCACCTGCAAAGATATCAATGAGGTGCAGTACACTACTTTTTTGGGATGCAATGATTTTCAAATCCTGGCTGATACTGAATGCAGTGAACGGCAAAAATATCATCTCGATTGTATTTTTCTCTTTGTTACAGTGTAAGGAGGTCCCTGATGCCTGCTTTGAATTTAATGGAGTCCACAGGTGTGAGAACACAGTGCCAGGCTACAACTGCCTGCCTTGCCCCTCACGCTACACTGGCCCACAGCCGTTTGGTCAAGGATTGGAGGACGCTGCTTTCAAGAAACAGGTAAATGAGAAAACACAGAAAGATTACGGATTACCTACGTTGCACCTGCTCATGAGCTAATATGTGCTGACTGATTCATCTTTTCCTGCAGGTCTGCACGCCTCGTAATCCCTGCCTCGATGGAAGCCACGATTGCAATAAGAACGCTCGCTGCAACTACCTGGGCCATTTCTCAGACCCTATGTACCGCTGTGAGTGCAAACCTGGCTTTGCTGGAAATGGACTGATCTGTGGAGAGGACACTGATCTTGATGGCTGGCCTAATGCTGATCTTGTGTGTGTCGAGAACGCAACCTATCACTGCAAGAAGGTTGGCATATATTGGCTTTATTTGTTATAAAATACAAATCATTGTGGATATTATTTATATTCATATTTACTACTCTTTCTTTTTTTTTTAAGGACAACTGCCCCAATCTTCCTAACTCTGGGCAAGAGGACTATGACAAGGATGGAGTTGGTGATGCTTGTGATAATGATGATGACGACGATGGCATTCCTGATGACAGGGTAAAATATAGTTACATTATTGTTTATACAGTATATTCCACAGGTGCTCATTCCAGTCAAGTTACTTTTTGTACACTTCGCACCATGTATGAATGAAGAAAGAGAAGCCGCCCAAGGTGTGGAAAAAAAGTGCTGTGTAAAGTAAATTCAGTTTCTCTTGGAGACAAACCTCAAGTTCCACCAAAGAAGTACCTTTCTGAAAGACCTGCAGTGTATCTTGCTATTCCAATATTATCTTTGGTCCAGTTCCTAAAATAAGGCTCGCTTTTATCGTTGCGCTCCTCTAAATAGACCTACACAGCTGCAGCCAAATTACAAGCCTAACATCTAAAAGTAATAACCTTCGTGTGAGCATGCCCTGTATAGAATCACTCGGCTGTTATTTGCCATATGTTTCTGCCTTGCCCCCATCTGAACTGCGGCCTCTTTTAAAATAGGACAACTGCCCACTCATCTTCAACCCAAGACAGTACGACTACGATCGCGATGACGTGGGAGACCGCTGCGACAACTGTCCGTACAACAGCAACCCAGACCAGACCGACACTGACAATAATGGTGAAGGTGACGCCTGTGCTGTGGACATTGATGGAGATGGTACGAAACTCTGTTCTATTTGTTAATACATACATGGACATTCCCTGATAAACCTACCAAGAGAACATCCATATATAATAACAATATTAAACATAAAATCATAATAATGTCAATGTAAAAAATATAATTCAGTTCTTTCTCTAGTTCTTTTTCATTCCTTTGTTCATTCTTTATTTAAATTGTGCAGTACATTATGAGTATTTTCTTGACAGGTTACATGAGAATCATTCTGACTTTTTCCAGTGTGTTTTCAATCAGTCTTCACCATTATTTCATTCTATTTGACAGGTATTTTGAATGAGAACGACAACTGCCCATATCTGTACAACACTGACCAGAAAGACACCGATCTCGATGGAGTTGGTGACCAGTGTGACAACTGCCCCCTGGAACACAACCCAGACCAGGTATGTATATGTGAGACTTAAACGAGTGAATGCCGCAGGTGTTTCAAACCATTATATAATCCATGGAGATCTACGAGCTGTTCAGCTCCTGAGCCTTTGCTAAAAAAATACCCAGAGGGTAGTCGCAGTCGCTACTAAGCTATGTATGGGAGGAGTAAATCCTCTTCTCCTTGAATCCAAAGCCACACAATAAAGCACTAGGAGGCTTTTCAGAGACATTCACTAGTGTTCAGTTAACCCAAAGGATACACAGAGGTAAAGAATGGTTATTAGTGAGGAGCGAGAGATTTGCCAGTGGGCTTATGCATGCCCTGTCGGCACTCAATCCCTGCGGCTCACACCTGTGCCATGGTTAACTGAAAAGAAGGAATGCACCCCTCCTTTACTCATTAGACGCTGAAATGCGACTGTGGTACTACCAAGCTACAGGAACATGAGATTGCTTTCTAAAAAAGCTTTCACAGATAGGCCAAATAGAATAGACGTTTTTAGCTTTTAGAAAAAGGCCCATACTAGTGGGAATATTTTAATAAAGAAAGCCATACAGCTTTAGAGACACTCTGAGACTTTGGTATTTAAAGATTCTACACTTTCACTCCGACAGGTCGACTCCGATTCTGACCGTGTTGGAGACAAATGTGACAGCAACCAGGATATCGATGAAGATGGTCACCAAAACAACCTGGACAACTGCCCGTACATCCCCAATGCTAACCAGGCTGATCACGACAAGGATGGTAAAGGAGATGCTTGCGACTACGATGATGATAATGACGGCATCCCTGATGACAAAGACAACTGCAGATTGGTTCCCAATAAAGATCAACTGGATTCTGATGGTCAGTTTAAGATCTGAATATTCATAACTATTGCACTCACTAATGTAAAGATTTATACTTAATGGTTAAACTTCTTCCATTTGTAGGCGATGGACGTGGTGACGCCTGTAAAGATGACTTTGACCAAGACAATGTCCTGGATATCTATGATGTCTGTCCTGAGAACTTTGACATCAGTGAAACAGACTTCCGCAAATTCCAGATGGTTCCTCTGGATCCCAAGGGCACTTCTCAGATTGACCCCAACTGGGTGGTTCAGCACCAAGGAAAAGAACTGGTTCAGACAGTCAACTGCGACCCTGGCATTGCTGTTGGTAGGTTCAGCTAAGCAAAAATAAACAGAAATACCTTGCACACATAGCCAATAAATTTAAAATATGTGTAATTACAAAAATTCAGATTTTTATTCTAAATTTCTTTAAAGGTTTTGATGAGTTCAATTCAGTCGACTTCAGTGGAACGTTCTTCATCAACACTGAGAGGGATGATGACTACGCCGGCTTCGTTTTTGGATACCAGTCCAGCTCTCGCTTCTACGTGGTCATGTGGAAGCAGATCACACAGACCTACTGGTCCAGCACACCTACCAAAGCACAGGGTTACTCTGGGCTGTCAATCAAAGTGGTTAACTCCACCACAGGCCCAGGCGAGCATCTGAGGAATGCCCTGTGGCACACTGGAGACACTCCAGGACAGGTATGTTTCACCAAGTTCACTGTGATAACATCAGGTTTGAAACTCTTCATATGAATGCCTACATTTCTGTATGTGATCCATTTTAGGTGCGTACACTGTGGCACGATCCAAAGAATGTGGGATGGAAGGACTTCACTGCTTACAGATGGCATTTGACTCATAGACCAAGAACTGGACACATAAGGTAGCTATTACTAAAAAGATCATTAAATGGAATTTTGGAAGTAACTCTTATTTATGTGCATTTTATAATTATCATATTTATATATATTTCAGAGTGGTCATGTATGAAGGCAAAAAGATCATGGCAGATTCTGGAAGAATTTATGACAAAACCTATGCAGGTGGAAGACTAGGTCTCTTTGTTTTCTCACAAGAGATGGTGTACTTCTCAGACCTCAAATATGAATGCAGAGGTGAGCGTCAACACATCACATAGACACCCAAATAAAAGTGTGTTTTTCAATATTAACACTTCCTGTCTTTCTGTTCCCTTTCAGATGCGTAATTGCACAGACAGGAAGTTGATCAAAGAATGCACCTTTCCATATAAATATGTATTCCAGGCAAAGTCCAGGGACAGATTTGATGCTACTTTTTCTGCTGCCGCTCACAGTGGAGTGAGAAAGCAGGTAGTCAATTTCAATGTAACTGTCACTGGTTGGGATAGAAACCAAGTGGCTTCTGATTCAGAATCTGGACTCCTCCACCATTAGCAGGTAGAGCAGAAGAAAAGTCTCCCTCGCTTTGGTTAATTGGGAAGACTGCGATCTCTCTCTGAAAAACCTCATTCGGCTCTGTGTGGGAAGAGCTCCCACCAGACAGCTATGCACTTCAAAACCTTTACTCTCGCTCATGTTTTCATGCTCTCTTCTTGAAAAGCTGTCCAAATTATGGCTCCCTTAGAGAGAGCACAACCCTTTTAAAAAAAGATTGCTTTTATAATATCCAGTATTTTAGCAAAACTTTAAACTGTTTTCTTGACTAGAAACAAAGCGTTGTGAATGTTTAAGATATTGAAGCAACAACAAATGGTTTAAAATCATTGTATAAGTACAAAAACACTATTTTTGTATTCCAAGCAGGTGATTTTAGAGGACAAATTTTGAAATCTACATTTTTGTTTGTCTATCTAAAGTTTCGCTTAGCAAAGTCACATCTTAAGTATCATGAACATCCATTGAGGTCTGGCGGGAGATAACTTATGGTTTAGAGGGCATAGTTTTCTCAGGGCTAGATGGTTAAACCATTTTAACATATTCATTAGAAATGGCAAAATGAAAGGTTGTATGAAGAGGAATTAGACAGATCAAGGATTAAAGACACGCCACATCTGGATACTAGATTACCAAGTACTCTAGTGTGAGGTTTTATTTTAGATGCTAATTTCTAAGGGAAAGATGATTCTTTTAGACTTTCTATATATGTTTATGTAGCACTTAGCGAGGGAATTTCTAAAGACTGCCCTCACTAAAACAACTATTTCAACATTTATAAGAAAAATAAACTCTCTTAACCAGTGTTCTGTCTAAACCTACTCATCCAAACCTTTCCGGTCCAGAACCGTTCATCCGTCACTTCCAAAGGAGATGATCTTCTGACCTGTTTGCCTTTTCTGTAGAGAGAGAGATAAAGGAAACTTTAATGTACAAATATTACCTCATTGCTGTTTTGTAATTTGATCAAGCAAATGCTTTTAAGTACTTTTTCCTTTGCTTCAAGAAAACAAATTAGTTGCTTTATTGCTACTGTATCACAAGTTGTAAATAGTATATAGAACAAACAGCCAGCCCCACATCCCAATGGAAAATAGAGTAAAAAAACATTAAGGAATACATTTGCCAGTGTTTCAAATGTCCAGTACTTTTTTTGAGTTGATAAATTATTGCTTTATTGTTGTCTCTGTTCGTAAGACAGTTTCAATTGTGTGTAGATAAATGCTATTTAAATAATTTATCATGGAGTGCCACCTGAGAAAGAGGCATTTCCATCTGTATAAACAGTTTGCACACTTGACGTGAGGATGTTCTGTTCTTCATTGTTTGTATCTTTGTGTTGTTATTTTTGTACAATTAGTAATGCTTGACTGTAAACATTTTTACTTAGTTACACAATGCAAAATGCTTTTTTTACGTATAGCGATTATTTTGGTACATACTTCAGAATAATAAACAGATGATAGACATTGTAAAACTGATGTTTATTGGCTTTGGCTGCTTTTTATTACTGCATGTTTGTGTCTCGTGAGGTTTTTTTGTTGTTCAACAGCATATGTTCTGTGCGTGGCACGAAAGGTCAAAGCAATCATAAAACAAAAGTTCATAAAGGGCATCTTAGGCCCCAACATGTGCTTGAAAGCAAACAGCTACGTAGCATAAATGCCTTAAAAAGACACTAAACTTAGTTCCAAAAATAGTTAATGTTAGTTCCAAGTTGAAGGCTGAGACAACTCCATTTTCTTTTTCTGAAGACAGGCATGCATGTCTTCAGTAGAAGTGTGGAATGTTGCAGCAGCGCCTCTCCTCAGGGTTAATCTTCTAATACCTCACTTGCCTGTGGGGAAAACGTGAACCTTCTTGACCCATAGTGTGGCATTCGGGGTTTACTCAACCCAGATCTGGGTGATTTAGTGCTAGTCTGACAGGTGTGGGTCTGTAAACGCTTTCATATCATGCTGGCCGGGGATCAGAGAAGATATCAGGGTTACTTTGGAGATCCAGAGACAATCTGGGCACAAGACTGCAAAGTTGGTTTTCTTATTAGTTGTCCAAACTTCCAACAGACAAAAACTGTAAGAAGGATCCACGACATGACATATGATATATGGATATTATCTGCTTACTGAAGGTTTAAGTCTATTTCTAAGTCTTTTTGTCAGGGTTTGGTAAGGAAGAATCCAGATGCAGAATGAACAGGCGAACAAAAGTTTATTAACAGAACTGGGAACACAAAAGGATGAGGCAGGCAGACTCACGATGGGAAAAACTCTGTGGCAAAGGAGACTAGGTAGAACCCCAAGGACTCACAGGCTTGGCACTGGGTTAGTAACTCTTAAGCACCAGAATGTCAAATTTATGTTTGTGACGTGTAGAAAGTTGCTCATGGAGACCTAGACGGCAGAAAGTGCACCCTGTTTTTTTGTTGTTTTTTTGTTGCAAAAGCACAATGTTTTGTTTTGTGAATGTTTTGTGAAAATACCCGCGTTCGTGTGGATAAGGCCTAAGGGAGCAAAGCACACAAGGATCAGGTGAACATAATCAGACAAATCAGGATCAAACAAGGGGGTGTGGTAACTGAAAACAAGGAGGAAGGACAAGGGGAGCACATGGCCAACACAAACAAAGACACAACCATGTGCTCAGGCACAAGACAAACAGACATTATACAAAGACAAGACTGACAAGGATGCCAGGGAAGGACCCTGACACTTTTTGGTTGTGTTCCATAACTTTCATGGTGTTCTTGGTGGTCAGGCCTCCCATTCATATTTACGGCTTAAATATACATGCAATAAAAATGACATTGTTGCTATATGAATAGAAGCTGTAAATTTAAAATGTCTGAGGTACTGTCTGGTTATATATAAATCTTGAGGTTTTTTTTTTGAGGCAGTAAAAACAGTAATAATGCAGGCTGAGGTTTTAGTTCTAACTTTTGAATTGTTTTTAAATTTAGTGAGTTTTTTATATAACAATTGGGATTGGGGAGTAATTTAGCTGGGCAAGTATAACAGTTTGACACCCAATTTTTTTTAGTATTCTATTTAGTATTTAGTATTTTTATAAGTATTCTCATATATATTCCCAGATTATTAATGGCAAAACTGAATTTTTAGTAGCCATTTCTATAGTCTCAGTCACATGATCCTTTGGGAATCCTCAAGAAACTATATATATGATAATATATAAACAGTATAATGAATGATTGATTAGTAAATGACTGCATAGCAGAATTAGCATTGACACTGATGTCATGATTTAAAAGCATCATGTGAATCTGAAGGTGTCAGAAAGCTACAGCTATTGTGTCTTAAGTGTAATTTGGAGCCATTAGTTGCTGTCTTACATTCTAACATTTGTAATGTCAGTCTTTGTTATTCCATTTGACCAATATGAATCCACTGTGTATACAGCGCTCCCATTTGTTTATTTAGAGTGAACAGTTACATAAAATGTTGTTTTCCATGATGAATCCAGGTGAATGTATACTGTACTGTCTGTGGCAAAAAAGGAAGCCGGAGACCAATAATTTACTATTCATTAAGGCACTGGCATGAGATGAGAGGCCATGCGGGAAGTTGAAAGGAAGTTGCTCTAGCTTTTAATTTCCTGCAGTGAGCTCCTGCTTACTCATGGTTAAAACGGATCCTGTAATTCATGCAGCTCCCACTGTACTGTATCAGACAGACAAACAGATCAAATCGCCAGGCAAAGCTGCTGTACGTGTGGAAATAAAACAGCACATATAATGAATGATGACTTTCATGCTTATTTTTGAAATTAAATGTTGTAGGCAAAATTACATTTATGTACAAGCTGGTCATAAAATTGTATCAAATACAGACTTCAGGAATACACATAAATGTTATATACACGTTAAACAACTAATATACACACAATGATACATTTTTCTGTCTTTATTTAAAAAAAAGATGTATCAGTGTTATGGCCTTTAACCGATAAATGGCCAATTTATTATTATTATTTTTTTTTCTTTTTTAATTTGACATTGTTTTAAATTAAAATTAAAACAGGAATAAAATCATTTGTTTTATATTGTAACTAAATTTAGAAATCACAATAAATATTGTTTGGATATTAATTTCTTGGAAATCTTTCCAAAGATTTCATTGAGTGTTAAATGGCAGCAAATGTCATCCACATGTAAAAGTAGCAGAAATGAGTATACAGTATTAAACATCTGAATACTCAAATATTGATTGTCTGATATCAAAAATGGAAAATTCTCTAATATCGGCTGCTAAATAATATGATACCGATACATCGCTCATCCAAGTCACTTTTAGTATAATTTAAGCAGGCTACATCAGTTTAGACTTATTTTCTTTAGTTGCAGAGTCACCACTTCTAATTTGAGTTTTAGCTTTCATTTAATATGTATATTTTATATTATTTTTATCTTCATTTCTATGATAGAAATTATTTTAATAGTTTTAGTAAATGATAACAACACTGGTTCAGATGTTTTCTTGCAACTGCATAGGGAAACGTGGTTTTCCACAGAAATCAGATATTACCACCAAACATATCTATATACAACAGTTGCTTAGTTTAGTTTAAAGTTCTCTCATTTGAGCAGTATTTGAGCAGAATATACTGTATATATATACACAGTACAGACCAAAGGTTTGGAAACATTACTATTTTTAATGTTTTTGAAAGAAGTTTCTTCTGCTCATCAAGCCTGCATTTATTTGATCAAAAATACAGAACAAAATGTAATATTGTGATATATTATTACAATTTAAAATAATTTTTTTTACATTTATTATACTTTAAATTATCATTTATTTCTGTGATGCAAAGCTGAATTTTTAGGATCATTATCACATGATCCTTTAGAAATCATTTTAATATGATGATTCATTAATAATATTAATATTTAATATTTTTTCAGAACATGTGATACTTTTTTAGGATACTTTGATGAATAAAAAGTAAAAAAAAAAGAAGCTATGTTTTTAAAATATAAATATTTTGTAATAACAATATACTGGACACTACTGGTCAGTAATTTGGGGTCAGTAATTTTTTTTTCCTTCTTTTTTTTAAATAAAATCAATACTTTTATTCAGCAAGGATGTGTTAAATTGATAAAAAGTTATAGTAAAGAAAATATATTATTAGAATATATATTGTTAGATTTTATTTTTATTTTTTTGAATAAATGCAGTTCTTTTTAACCTTTTATTCACCAAATATATTAGACAGCAGAACTGTTTCCAACACTCAAAATAAATCAGAATATTAGAATGATTTCTAAATGATCATGTGATAGACTGGATGTTACATGTGACACTGCAGGCTGGAGTAATGATGCTGAAAATTCAGCTTTGCATCACAGGAATAATTTTTTTTTTTTAAGTATATTCAAATAGAAAACTATTATTTTAAGTTGTAATAATATTTCACAATATTACTGTTTTTTCTGTATTTTTGATTAAAAAAAATAGTAATGTTTCCAAACTTTTCAAAAGTTTGGACACACCTTCTCATTCAAAGAGTTTTCTTTATTTTCATGACTATGAAAATTGTAGAGTCACACTGAAGGCATCAAGGGCTGTTTGACCAAATAGGAGAGTGATGGGGTGCGCCAGATGACCTGGCCTCCACAGTCACCGGACCTGAACCCAATCGAGATGGTTTAGGGGTGAGCTGGACCGCAGACAGAAGGCAAAAGGGCCAACAAGTGCTAAGCATCTCTCGGGGAACTCCTTCAAGACTGTTGGAAGACCATTTCAGGTGACTACCTCTTGAAGCTCATCAAGAGAACCCCAAGAGTGTGCAAAGCAGTAATCAAAGCAAAAGGTGGCTACTTTGAAGAACCTAGAATATGACATATTTTCAGTTGTTTCACACTTTTTTGTTATGTATATAATTCCATATATAATTCCACATGTGTTAATTCATAGTTTTGATGCCTTCAGTGTGAATCTACAATTTTCATAGTCATGAAAATAAAGAAAACTCTTTGAATGAGAAGTTGTGTCCAAACTTTTGGTCTGTACTGTATATATATATATATATATATATATATATATATATATATATATATATATATATATATATATATATATATATACAGTATATTACAAGATGATGGATTTTAGGACTGAATAGTTTCTCAAGAGTGAAAGGAAGAATCAGGCTTAAGCAAAGCAACGTTGTTACCGTTTAGAGCCACACTTCACTGATGTGTGAAATACCAGGCTCAACTGTCATATGCATACATGTCAGTACTGACTGTGCTCTCCTGCAGCCCGCTTGACATCGCGTGAGAGGGGATGTTATACCCACAGGTGTTTGCTTTTCCATTTTGTTTCAAGCCCAGGAAAAGCTGGACATGGTTGTGACATCATATGCTCGCTGTGTGACAGACAGCTGAGAAGCATTACACACGTGCAGAGATCGCCACTTTCAGTCACCCTGAGGAGAAACGCAAGTCATAAATGGACACATTCATTCTGGTCTGACAGAACAGACAAGCTCTCTGTATAACAGCTTTCCATAGCATAACACAGTTTGAGGACTATATTATGACACACATGTCCGTATTAAAGTAAACTGCATCTCTTCAAACTGTATCAGGTTTCACAGCTTCTATAAACATACAGTACTCACTAAGCATGGGGAGATATTGCACAACACTGTTCATCAGATGCTCTGCGCAAATGTTACTAAACAGTAATACTGAGAAACTAACATTTTAGACAAAAAATGGTCAAGCATTTTTGTTGATTTTTCTACTTCTGCAGATAAAATGGTTACAAAGGAAGCCACAGAAAATCTGTCATGCTTCCACAAACATTGAATGAATCAGTGTTCTTGAATGAATCGGTTGAGTGACAGATTCAATGACTCACTCAGTTTGTTCCTGAATAAAGCAGTGTTATTGACAAATCGGTTGAAGGACTGAGTCAATAACTCACTTATTTGTTTAGAATCGGTTGAATGAATCATTAATCATGAATCAACTTATAAAGACAGTCACTTGCCGCTAACTACTGGTGTACCGACATAACATGCAAGTAGAAAAGGGGAAAAAATGCTCTTACCGCCACAGGCTTTGACTTTTCATGCACAGATGATACCCAAAGAGTGTGGGCCAAGAGAGCAAATATGTATCTGTGACTGCACCCTAATATGAACCAGAAATGAACCCCGTAAAAACCAGCCCCAGTCTACTTAGTAGTAACAATGAGTTGATTTAAAGTCAATCAATTTCACTTAGAAAACTCTTTTGATTATCAGCAGTAACACACTGGGTAAATCATCTCAGATTTTCTTTGTTGACTCATCTGTTAGCTGAGCTCTGAAAGCCAGATCCTCCAGTGTTTGAACAGTGGGCAGAGCAGACTGTCTGGACAAGATGGATGAACTGTCTGGCCAACTTACAGTGTGCGCTTCTTAGGGATCTGACGGCAGCCCAAATATAAGTGACCACCACAGACAGCGAGTTGCGAGAGTTGCCTCTGTGCCACAATATTTACCCTGCAAATGTTTTGGTTTCCATACATGCAACTAATAAATAATTACACTGTATACTTAAATAAACAGTGTACACTGTATATAATAAAAGTTTTATTAACCTGGTTTAAAGCTTTATTTCAAAAAGAGCTAATTTTGTGTCCTTGTTTTTTTTTTGGATTTTTTTTAATTACATATTATTATTACTTTTATATCATACATAATCATTTCATTATATATATTTTTATTTTTCTGTATTATATTTCAGTCATTTAAAAAAAAATGTTTACTCCTTTAAAGCTTTAATGGAAAAAGTTCAATTAAAATTGTATTTTAATTATTAGATATGTTTAGCACATGTATAGCAAATTTGAAATATAAAAATAATATATAAATAATTATAATTATATAATATAATTATATAATTATATAATTATAAAAATAATTCAAATTAAACTAATGTAAATATTAACATATCTTGTTAATTAATTAATAATTACTCCAGTTATTAATTAAGAAAATAATACAATTCGTTTAATTAATCTATAATGTGAAATGTTTGAATATATATAGCATATTTTAAATAACTTAAACTAAAATAATTAAATTATATATGAAACAAACATTTGAATTATAATATATAGTTTGAGTTTATATAAACATTTATTCCTTTGATAGGAATAAACATTAATAAACTTGTCCTATTTGCATGGCATCGATGATACCGAAAAACAGAGGAGTGAGTGAACATGAACATGCTAATATTGGGTTGCGCACATCCCTATTTGCCCAGCATTCTCTACAGACCTAGACAAAAGCCCCACAGAAATATGAGCCTACGGTGTGCTGGTCTCTTTGCCTCAGCTGCATGAATGAGCTCCTTCAGAGAGTCAGACTGGAGTGAACACCTCACAGCAACACATAGTGCTGAGGGAGATAAAAAACACACACTCTCACACACATAATCTTCCTCAGCCTCTCACTCGAACAATGAACATCGGACCTACAACACTGCCAACACTTGCTGCTCTGCAGCTGTGCCCATCTGATTCAGCCGCTCAAAGAAGAATGCTGCATATCCTACTTTAATATGAAACCAGAGCTTTGTCTCAACAGCTACTTTACTGAAACAAATACTTGTTGCTGTTGTAGCCACTGTTCAAATCAACACCATCAATTGATCCAGTCTCTCATATACACTTAGCAGGAACCACCACTGAAAGAAAATAGCACAGTCTTTGTCCCCGCTGTGGGAAATTTCTGCTGATTTCACCAAACCCCAGAATGGTGCCCACCAGGTAAGAGCTCTATAGAAAATTTGTCAACAAACTCTTTATACATGAACACCTGGTTTGTGCATGTTTAGACATTCAAATCGGTATTCATTTCACTATAATGTACTGGCTTGATGAATAGAGTATGGCAGTTTTTCCTGACAATGGAGGTTGGCTCTTTTTTAATTTTTTGTTCAAAAATATGTAAAAAAAAAAAAATAATATATATATATATATATATATATATATATATATATATATATATATATATATATATATATATATATATATATATATATACATGCAATTATTTGAATACACCTCTTCTATGACAAGCATGTTTTTAAAGTTTACTATTTGGCATATGGTCAAAAAAGTCACGGATAAAAATATCCTGATATTCTAAGGGAGAAAAAAAATAACAAATTTAAAAATTCGCAAAAAGACAATCATAAAAAGCATTTTGGTAAATACAAAGTGAAATATAAATATATTTTATATATATATATATATATATATATATATAATATTTCGCAAGATTATTGTTTGTTTCATGGTATTTTTGATCAAATAACAAAAACAATTTATAATACATTTGTAATTTAATTTAACATAAATACATGTTTTCAATATTTACTTGACATGGTATATCACCACATTTTTAGAGTTATAAAATTTCAACTTTCAGTGGGTTTTTTTGTTTTGTTTTTTTTAAGCCAAATTAAACCAACATGGAACTTGGACCATGCTTTAAACCAATACTTCTCCTTTTCTTTATCTTGGACACTTTTATTTGTCTTTGGCCCATGTGTCCTTTGCAAAAAGCAAAACAATCCAGAAAAATTCTCTTTATAAAAAAATATATGGCAGTTTTTCAACCAGGGTGATACACAATAATATAAAACCCCAAAGCAAGAGGATAAAACGTTGAGCCACATTTCCACTTGTGGGTTGAATTCAAAACAATTGTTCCTCTGGTGACACTCCAATAATTCACCTCTTGAAATTAAACCAAAGTTTTTGCAAAGTCTCCATCAAACCTGTCTGTGCTCATTTACAGTCCCTCATGAGCAATATCACATCTGCGCTCATTCCTCCAGTTTTCTCCCAAATGGAAGTGTTTGAAAGGAACGAATTGATCAAAACAGGAGGCCCATATGCGCTTAAACATTGCATAACATGAGAAAGTGAATGCTGGGAATGTTATTATCACTGCTGATCCACCACCTGCAAAGCTTTTCTTACAGTCACCACCATCATCCAACCGTCTTTCCAAACATAGCCAATCTACCCAGTCAATCTCATCCGCTCTGTCTCGCATCGCACCTGTGGTAGATAAAACAAAGTGATATGACACACATTTTAAAAAATGTAAAGAACATTTGGATGTTAAAACTGGATCAATTAACTAATCTATTTATCATCCTCTGGCCTTAAGACGTTGATTTCTGTTAGCAAATGATTTCAATATTACACAGATATATTGTAAATAGATGTCGTTAATTGTTAACCTGCTCTCAGTATCTAACTTTTAGCTTTGTTCATTTGGATTTATTGCCCAATATGGTCCTAATTTGTGGTCATGCTATGATATTTATTACTGAGAGCAAAATGAAGACAGCTGCTGAGCACACATTAGAAACCCTTTCACAAAGAGATTGGCTGTGTATTTTTGCAGATTTTGCTACGCCTGTGATTACAGAGCTAATTACCAGCATTCCTTATGGGCTACTGTTAGAGAGCAGCACAAACACTAAACTAGTCTTGAGCTCCTGCACTGTTTAATGCTTTAGTTTACACAAGACACATTTTAATGCTTTATCTGGGTTGTAACTAACAGCATAGTACAAAAATTCAGTTTGGACTAGTTTATTGTCAGTAGGCATATCTATTTATCACTTATTTAAAATATTATTAGTTATATATTTTATTAAATAAAAATGTGGTTATTTAATATTATATTATTTTATACTATTAATGTATTATTTGCCACATTTAATTATAGTTCTCTGGTATTCGTGAAGTTTGTCCAGTCACTGAAGAGGACCATAATTTTTTGACAGGTCACTTGCAGTAGATGCTAAAAAAACGAATGTAGTTTTGACATAGTGTACAAGTGTTTTCCAAAGACTGCCTCATACAATAACAGTTTCTTTCCATAGACACTTTCCTTAGTGCCATATGTGACAAGCACATCAGATTCGTTTGTAGTCACAGGGCTTAGATTAAAGACTGTTGAAACTGCAAAAGAAATAACTGAATCACAAAAGCCATGTAACAACACAACCTAAATAAATACTTTCATAAAAGTTTCTTTGACTAAGATGTTGTTGAGGTGATGCAGTCAAGGCTGCTGTTAGCAGGTTAGTGGTAAGGCTGCAAGTAGCGTTTTTTGGACTAGGTTTGACAGCTGTTCTAGGATCACCAAAGGATTTGATCCAAATATTTCGCAAAATCAGAGTCCCTGTAATAGGTCAATGCAGAAACACTGGCAGCACAGCTGCATGCTAACAGTAACAACAGCAATTTACTACAGTCTACTTGATCCATGAGCCAGACAGCACAAATACACACTCGCAAGCTTTCTATTTTTAAGTCTGGTGTTATAAATGACATAAAAGCCTTCTAATTACACTATTTATAATATTTCAAGTGTTCCACCTAAGTAGCACAGCTTTTGTAGAATTATCTGCACATGCATCTTCAAATTAAAGAGTTTTTTTTTTGTCTTGCCAACCACAACACAGTGTTCCTGTTGAAGGTTTAAAACTGGTGCTGAACACTCTTTATAAGACATACAGCTTTAGTCAGACAAACAGTAGGCAGACAAAACAGTTTTTGATTTTGTCTAAACTGATAAAATTCAGATTAAGGCTAACACAAACATCTGTACATATATTACTTTTCTGATACAAATTTTATGACTTTTACTCCTATTGATATTTCCTGCTCACTTTCATTGGAAAGACCACATTGTGGGAAAGCAGATGATAGCAATTTTCATTTTAAATGAAATATACTCCATTAGATCTATTTAATTCTAGATACTTTTCTTCACGTTGCTGTTTATTCGCTGTGAAGCATGCTCAAAACATGAGTTTATTGGGATTACAGTCATCAGAAAACCCTGTGGCCTCTTCTGAGGTTGAATTTTGTTTTTTTACAGATCCCAAATTAAAATCATGGTTAGGTTTAGAGTAGGGTTAGGCTTAGGAAAAATGCATTGCTGGAACGTAAAGAGAAATTGTGTTGGTTGCAATAAAACTTTTAACAAAGTTGAAAAAAGCCCACTTTTAACTTTATAAATTTATTTGGGATTTGTATTCCAACAATTCCAAGGATATTTGTGAATGTAGTCATTTTAATTACATTAGGGTTTCCCACCTATACAGTAATTTCACAAGGGCTTAGAGATTTAGAAAAAATAAATAAATAAATGCAACTGCATTTCAGATGAGCTTATCTTTTATTTAATGCACATCACAGTCATTCCTCTGTTCATAACTTTGGTTGGACAACTTGGAAAGTTTAATAATCAAGTTTCAAGTTTTTCCCCAAACCGACAGGATTAAATGTTTCTGCTAACTGTTGGCAATGAAGCAGGATATGACAGTTAAAATTAAATAATTACACCATAAAATCCAGCAGAATGACAGATACATTCACAAAATGGCACGTGCAACTAATTTGCAGTCTGAGATCTAATTTGGAATTATTTTTATTATTGGTCCCCATAGGGAGGAGATGAAATTAGCAACAAAACATCAAGATGGTTTCCAATTAAAGGGGAGAGGAAATGACAAAAACAGGCAGAACGCTGGAAAGCTGCAGTTAAGCTAAACACAGTGTGGCCTCAGTATTTTTTCCTCAAGCCTTCACACTTATTTATACTCAAACGCACATGCAAGCCTTCGAGGGAAGCCCTAAATGCTCTGGACGACTGGTGTAATGACAGTCTGGTTAAAAATTGGGCCAACACCACCAAACCACTTCAACAATAAAGCCAGGGAGTCGAATTTCGCTGTTCAAAACAATAATATAATTTAAAAAATAATTATTCAAATAAATGTAAACATAATAATTGCATTAATTTACGACTAGATAATTAACCCAGGCCACAGAAACTCATCACGCTGTGTGCCTGAAAAAGTGGCGATTAAGGTGATTGGGAGGGTCATCACTCATATCTCCTTATCAAGAATGATTTAGAAACACTTCCTGTTTGAACTGAGAGCTTATTACAAAAGTCGCACAAAGTGGCAACAGGAAAATCCAATTGAAAATCCAACTCTTTCTTCTGAGTAAACATTTGCTGGACAGACGTTTGACTTTGCGCTTGCATCTTTTGACATTCCATCCTTAAAATGCGTCACTCAAGTTTAATGAAGTTCAATTTTAAAAAATGCATGTAACGACTGGGGTGAAGGAGTGGCAGGAAGCAAGTGCGAGGTTAAGGTAATTTAATGAGAACAATGAAACAATACAATACAGGGACACAAATAACGCTGGGAGGAATGCACAGTCCAAGATGGTGGTGAGGAATGACGAATCCTGAAGGCGGAGGTGAGTTGGCAGCAGGAGAGGGTGACACAGGAACTGCGGGGAAGCGAGCCGAAGGTAAGTGGTGTTGCTTGGTGGTGGGTTGCGTAGAGTGGATGGGGTTCCGGGGAAACACGAACATCCAACGCAAAAACACACAAGAAAGCAAAGCAAAGGTCACAAGCCTGAAACAACGCTCTCACGAACACAAGACGCTAGAAAAGCCAATATATAGGGATGAGTAATGAGTGACAGCTGTTGCTGATGACAATTAACGGAGATGCCCACAAACTAATCAGTGCTGACGCGTAACACACAGACTTCACCCACAAAGTGCAAAACCCAGAGATCACAATTTACCAACCGTGACAGTATCCCCCCCCCCCTCTAAGAACGCCTCCTGGAGTTCCCAGAAGGGCCTACCTGCTGATTGTAATCATCACTAAGGGAGTGATCCAGTATGTCCCTAGCAGGTACCCAACTCCTCTCCTCCAGACTGTAACCTTCCCAGTCCACCAAGTACTGGAATCCTCGTCCCCTCCGTCTCGAGTCCAGAATACCATTAACCGAATAGGTCGGTTCCCCATCTACGAGACGCGGCGGCGGGGGAACCGGGGTAGGCGGATTAATACATGAATAAAACACGGGTTTCATTTTGGACACATGGAACGCGGGATGTATCCTCCTGTACGCTGGAGGTAGTTTGAGGCGGACTGTCACCGGACTAATGATCTTGGTAATAGTAAACGGGCCAATGAATTTGGGAGCTAATTTGTTAGAAACGGAACGGAGAGGAATATTGTTCGTAGAAAGCCACACTTTTTGACCAACGGCGTAAACGGGAGGCTTTGACCGGTGGCGATCGGCCTTGAGTGCGCTCCCTCATCCGGAGCAGAGTCTCGCCGGCTCTGGTCTAGGTGCGGTAGCACCTCTGGACAAATGCGTGAGCGGAGGGGACCGCAACTTCAGATTCCAGACTGGGAAAAGCTGGTGACTGGTAACCTAAGCTGCACTGAAATGGAGAGAGGCCCGTGGCGGACACTGGTAACGAATTGTGAGCGTACTCCATCATAGAGAGTTGTTGGCTCCAGGAAGAAGGATTCTTGGAAACCAAACATCGCAACGTTCTCTCTAAATCTTGGTTGGCTCGCTAATACTGCCCGTTACTCTGGGGATGATAACCCGAAGACAGGCTAACTGTCGCTCCTAGCAACTTATAAAATTCTTTCCAAAATTTGGATATGAATTGGGATCCCCTGTCAGAAACCACGTCTACCGGGAGGCCATGTAACCGAAAGACTTGATCTAGGACAGTGACTGCTGTCTCCTTGGCTACATAGAAATAGTTGCTTCTTTGTTTTCCTCTTGGACGTTTCTGAAACAGCCAACAAAATCTCTTAAGCTCTCTATTTCATCCACCTTGGCATGCAATGGAAAAAAATCACAATTGAAAATCAGCCTCTATATGTTCATTGTTCCAAAAACATTCCTCATTTTGAATCTTGGCAACCAAGCCTTTTGGGAGCCACATCAATTGTGTCCAATCTCAATGTCATAGGGAGTATCCTGGAGTGAGGCGGGGCTCAGCTCTTCCCAGGGGACCCCAGTCAGACGAATATTGTGTGAATACAAAAATAACTGATTTGACGGCTGATGAATGAGACTAATGAACCTGTGGATCATCCAATTAAAGGCTTTTAAGGCCACAAAGGCCATGAAGTGCTACCAAGAGGAAATGTAGAGGAAATGTGGGTGCTACTTGAGAATTCAATTGAAAGAAATATATATATAAACAATATCATCCATATTTTTTCAATTAGATTGTTTAAATTTATAAACATGCTTTATATCCTACGGAGCACCGCACATGACATGCAGGAAAAAAATTTTTGCACACGATTACTATTGCGTTCCCTCGATTTACTATTTCGTTCACTCGATTTATAAATTGTGCGCACGATTTCCTAATTCGTTCACTCGATTTGCTAAATTAATTTTTTTAATAAAAAAAAAATAATACATTTTTGTTTAAAATTTAAATATTTATTTACAATTATTATTTAAGTGTATCTTTATATAATATATTTAATTTAAAATGTAAAGAAAGGAAAATGTAGCAAAGCTTTTATATCCTATCTTTTTTTGTCTTATTTATTTTTTGGTTAACATAGCGTGTTGTTGTGCAAGTTTCAAAAAGGCATGTTCATCCAAAACATCCCATATGTTTGAGGCATTACAGTCTTTCACTGGTTTATTTTGGAAATAATAGCATATTCTAAATTCAAACGGCTGGGTTTCTCAACCAGTGATTAGCACCACTGTTGTAACTATAGAAAAGAATACTTTGAGCAAAATATTTGAGTCAAACATGGGATGATTACAGCCAAACATTATTTCATCTTGTTTTTGACCATGCTATTTTTTACTCTCTTTGCCATGAAGCAATGCTAAACTGTTCCATTCCTTAATCTAAAGGTCGTATTTAGGTGACCATGATTATAGCCCTCATGATTCTATATAACTAGCTGATTTAAGCAGGAGGCTCTCAGGAGGCCACAAATTTCCCCTTTATTTAGTGAAGCTTCCGTCATGCTTCTCACTGACCCGCCGTGCAACCTCGCTGAATGGACAGTTTCGGTTGTGCTCTCTGGTAGTAACCACACTGCAAGAGGGTGTGTAGTTTGGCATAACCTAGTTCCAACACACAAGACTATAAACACTCGGTGAACAGTGAACACCAGAAAAGAGTACTTTAATACACTGCAACTCTATGGTGTTATCCAGTACTTTTTGTTGTACTTTGTTGTAATCTAAATGGGATATTTTGATAGCGTAAACTGGAAAAATAGGTGGTACATCAGACATTCTTAATGTGGTTTCACTTTCCTAAGGCCTGTGGCCTCCCGGCTGATTTATACCATTCAGGTTTCTCAATCTGCCAACTGGTTAATTGTTTCAGGCTTCTGATCATCATCTATCAAAGAGAAAAATGGAATAATGGAGTAAGTGTCTTTCTAGATAGTATTTATATAAACAGAATGTAAGACTAGTATGGAAATATTTAGATCCTTGGGTAATCTGCACCCATAATACAAATCAATGCCAGACTAACCTTTTATCCTTAAATGCAGCTCAATATTTGACTAAAACCAGGACAACACTCCAAGCCATGTTCTTTATACATTTCTCATGTTTATTTGGGTTATGAATATAAAGCAGAGAGTGAAGAACCTAATGTAGTCCATTAACCAAAACAGTAACATATTAATGCAAACATATTCTGCTCTGCAGCTCCCCGTGGAGAAATTACTGCAGTGCACATAAATGGCAAAGCAAGTATTACGAACTTAAATGTCACAAATATCTCCAGGACAGCATATAATATGCTGAAAGCCCATTTGCTGTAGCCATACTTCCTTCTCAGTCTTACTGAACACAATTGCTTGCGCCAAATAAGTCTGGACTAGTGCCATTTTGCATCAGAATTGCAAATGGTTTTGCTGTCTGCTGTAAATTAAGGGCCCATTAGTCTCCTGGTCCAGATTTTTACAAGTTTTTGTATCTTTATAGCAAAATTAAGGGGTTTCACTGGATCTACTTTAAACCTTAATGGTGTATAAGGAAATATCCTTATAACTGTAATCAATCTGCTTGTTGATTTAATAGTAAGTTTAAATAAAATCCCTATTTATCTTCATTCATATTAAGAATGATCCTAAAAATTCCAACTATAGTATCAAAGTGTCCCACTTGGCAATAGGATAGCTGCTTTTGTAACAACAGTCATTCAGAAAGCATGTTATGTGGATTTTGCTGAAAAATGGCTCAAATACTGTTCTAAAGTATAAATATTTCTGAATGGCGGCAGAGAGAGCTTCTCTTGGTGGGTTTTATTTGATCCCTGGGAGAAGGTGGTCAGTCTGCAGTGTGCTCTATTCCAGAATGGAGGAAAGCTAGCTTATCTGGGAACGCCTGGCATTTCCTCTGGTCTGGGCTCCATCAGAAACATTGCTACAGACAGGGATGACTTCCACAAATAGTTTGCACTGGCAGACATAAAATAAAATAAAAAAGAGTAAGAAAGCTGCGTGCAAAGAAATTGAGGAACAACAAGTACTGACTTCCTGGTTAGGAACACTGCTTAAAAACAGTGTGTAAATCCAAAGGTGTTTAAGTTATCTGAGTAGGATGGTAATGATGACTGTAAATAAGGTATACATATTCGCTTACAGATTTCCATTTTCCATCCAAGAAAAAAAAAAGAAACAAACAAAAATCTATGGAAACTGATAATTCTCATAAATACTGACTACATTTTACAAATATGCAATAAAAGCAAATAAATAAATACAAAATTCATAAAATGTTAGGAATAAAGGAATTCCCCTTTGTAAGAAACACTGAAGAACAGGAACTTGCTCCAAGAAGGAACTTGCTTGAGTACTTTCATCAACACAAGTTAAACTAACTCGAATGTTGGCAAACAACTAAAGCCACTGTAGACGCTATCATTCAACAAAAAAAGTGCTTTATTATTTTGGGGGGAAACTCTTCAGATAAGCATCAAGGCAATTAGATGATGTGACGAGTGGGGCGGGGCCGAGGGACATGGGAGCGAGGCCGGTGGAGTGATTGGAGATGAGCTACACCTGTTCGACCCACCGGTCTCGAGGCCCACGGAGGAGATGGAAGGATATAAAACTGGAGCGACGACAATGAAGGACGAGAGAGGACCAGGCCTGGGCTTTTAGTTGTGTTTTGGTTTTATTTTGTGCGCACCAGTCGTCCGTGAGTGGCTGGTGCGCTGTTTTGTGTTTATTTTGAATAATTAAATGTTATTTGATTGTCCGCCGGTTCCCGCCTCCTTCTTCCGGATGAATATGAAAGGTTTTATCATTACAGTGGTGCCGAAGCCCGGGAGAAGGAGGGACGCGCTGCTGAAGATCCCTCGCCGCTGTGGTGAATCCGCGGTGCCATGGAGCAGGCGATGAGTGTGCCGCCATGGACGCTCGAGGCGGTGGGCTGGAGCGAGTTGCCGGGGACGGGCGAGCTCGCTACCGGCCGCCCACGATGTGGAGAGACGGCTGCCGTCCGTGAGGGAGCGGAGGAGTCGGCGCCGTTCGCCAGAGGGCCGGAGCCTGCTGCCATCCGACGGAACGGGGAGGAGCAGGGAACGGGGGACTCCTGCCGGCTGCCCAAAACCGGAGGAGCCGTCGCCGTCCACTGGGCGGCGGAGGAGTGTCGTGCCGTCCGCCGAGGGCCGTCCAGTGCCACCGCCAGGCACCGCGGAGGAGATCGCCCAGCTGGTGGAGGGCCGAGCAGCGGTGCGTCTGGGAACCGGAATTTTTTTTTTTTTTCTTCTCTCTCCCCTCTCTCGTCTCTCTCGCTCCTCCTTCCATCTCCTTTTCTCTCACCTCGCCTGTCCTACCCCCAGGTTCCCGCAGGTCCCCGTGAGCGGTCCCCCCCTGGAGGGAGGGGGGGGGGGAGTAGAGCGCAGTCTCGGGAGTACCCCCCGGCCTGCGAGGGGCGATGGGGGTATGTGACGAGTGGGGCGGGGCCGAGGGACATGGGAGCGAGGCCGGTGGAGTGATTGGAGATGAGCTACACCTGTTCGACCCACCGGTCTCGAGGCCCACGGAGGAGATGGAAGGATATAAAACTGGAGCGACGACAATGAAGGACGAGAGAGGACCAGGCCTGGGTTTTTAGTTGTGTTTTGGTTTTATTTTGTGCGCACCTTTGATTGTCCGCCGGTTCCCGCCTCCTTCTTCCGGATGAATATGAAAGGTTTTATCATTACAGATGATAATTCAAACCGTGATGCAAAGCAGCAGCATAAGTGAAGGGTCATATACATAAATGGTGACTGGTTATAAACTAGACGCTCATCCAGATCATCTTTGGCAGCCTGTTTATGTGTCAGCTCAATCTTTCAGAGAGGAATCCCATTCTGTGAGGTGAGAATCTCAGTCCCTTAGAGGGAAACTGTAAATCTCAGGGCCTATAAAAATGTAAAGGGGCATGGTGAACCTTCTTTTCCATGACCTGCAGTTCCACCCACTCAAAGTATTTCACATTTTGTTTGCACTTGGTCTGTACTCTCTCCTTACGATCTGATGCCTAGGTCTGGTCAGGAGGGACTGTGGGATGAATCCTGAACGGCAGACAATGGCATGAATGCATGAGCTGAAGTTAGGTTTCTACTAAAAGACTCACGTGCCTTGTCTAAGAGCTTAACATGTTTAACAGTCCTTTCAAAAAAGAAACGAGAATCTCTTTTTTTGGCTGACTTTGACAGGCAAATAGGACGTGTAATATATTTTGAATCTGAATTAAGACCACAAGCCACATATGTAGGTTACTATAAAACTGAACATGGCTTGACCATGTCTGTATATTATAGGCATTACATTCCCAGCTGATGTGCATTTGATATTTAAAGGTCTCTTGAGCAAGCATGTAATTTATCATCTGTGTCCACTGGCCACAAAATCAGACACCAGAAAGAAATAGTGCTCTCAGAAATGACAATTTGTCATCATTTGCTCACCATTAAGTTGCTCTAAACCCGTATGGCTTTCTTTCTTCCAATGAACATGAAACATTTTTAAGAATGTTTCAGCTACTGTTTTGCATGAATGTGGATTTGAACTGGTATGTCATGCCTAAAAACATAAAGACAGCAAAAAAAAAAAAAAGTGAATTAATTTATACTTGATACATACTAATACAATTTTATGCTATATTTTAAGTCTGCCAAAGCAATATGAATGGAAGAAACTAAAATGTAGGTCCTTATTATTCAATGATAATTTTGCTGATAAAGATGGTCAACGAATCAGACTTCACTTTTTCTCTCATCAGTCCACCAAGAAGAGGTAGCACAGATGATGTTCAGAACCATTTGAATAATTTTGGAGACAAATTTCTTTGTCATTTTGGAACTTGCCAGACTAAATGAGATATTAATTGTATTGTATGGAATTTGGGTTTAGAACAACATGAGTAAAGGGTGGGTGAGTAAATAACGACAGCATTTTCCCTTTTAGGATGAACTATCCATTTAACCCTCAAAATCGCTGACAAAATATAGTTTTAAATGTTGCATAAGCCCCCCAAAAAATTTGATTTGGCCCAGACAGTGTAATTCTCAAGGGTGGTCTTACCTGGTTTGCTGAGTGTTGTACTTGTGCACTGAGGTTCACCTCAGGCTGGAGTTTGGCACAGGGGAAAGAGATTCGGCAACACTATGTACCTCAAACTAAAAGAAAGCTGCTCTTTATGGCGCTTGCCACGTGGCCGAAGAACAGCTGCCATGTATTAAAAATCTAGCAAGTTTGAGAATGCAGAAACTCAGAGTGAGCCAGACTGCACCGCTCATGTCTGACAGCTTGAAAAGTGTTCCGCCAATCCTGTGGTTTGTGCACCTCTGCATCAGTTCAGAACCGGCTGAAGTGCAAAAGAACTTGAAACAAACACTGCTTAAGACTATCCAAATAACAGATTAAAATTATAGTGCAGGCACTCCTGATTAACTTGATGAATATGGATTTTTTTCCATTAACTTTTTGAAAAAGGCCAATAATAATAGAATTAATAATATGCCACCCAAAGTAAACATTTTACATAGAAACAATGTTGTTTTAATGACACACACACAGCATATGAGATCCATAATTTCTCCACTCCAGAAATTCACCCTAAGCAATCCCTGGCAACTATAAAATATCATAAGGCATCAATGTGACATAACAATGATTTACCTAAAAGGCTTTTGGTACAAACTAAAACTTCTTCTTAGTGTCAGAAGTAACAGGAACCAGTTTAAATCAGACAAAAACAAGCTATTTCAAGAAATATGTGATTCCACCGAACTTCATCTTGGACAGCTGATAACAGAGCTGCCAGAACTGACGAGCATAATTATGACAAAAATAACTCAAGTAAAAAAAATCATGTCAAAATCATTTGGGTCAAACTCAAACGTGCATAATTTTCATGTCAGTCTGGATTATATTTGCAGACACACATTTTTAATCTTTACTGCATCTTTTCATTGATGAGCCATTGCCTTTAAAAGAGGAAATGAGATCAGAAGACCTTTGCATAATATTCAGATGTAAGATGCAAGTATGACTTCATTCCCACAGAAGTCATTAAAGCAACGGATAATAAAGATACGGTATATGCAGAGCCAGGTCTGCCTCATGATGATATTTAAGCCTTTTGGAAGTGACCTGGAGAATGCTTCAAACTAAATGACTGCATGCTTTTATGAGTGAGAATGAGCGTCCCAGTGTAACACAATGCTCCAAGAACTGAGAGAGACTGCGCTCACTAATACAAGGGAAATGGGTCACGTGGACTCAGGAGAAACAAGCACTAACCTGTGACTGAGGCTTTTGGATTATGTAAATGAATATTAGTGTGGGTTTCTAATGTCGGGCTGGAAATTAAGGGTTTTAGACAGCTTTCTGACTCAAATTTGTCACAGACTAGGCAACTAATAAAGAGAAAGAACACTAGTAACATGCCAAGTAAAGACAGGAGCAAAGAGCTGCTTAGACAGCTGCTAAAATGACTTTACTGGAATCATTTGAAATGTCACACAACTTAATGCAAACCAGTACCCATTTGTGAAGATGGACAAAAATGTGTTTTGTTTACTGTAACATTATTAGATCTATCCATCAGATAAAATGGGGATATTAGACTGAACTTGAATTTTTTGTAGGCAATTATTTTGTAGTTTGTAGTTAATGTGTGTAAATTTACTGTGATGTTGTTGATCTGATGTTAATGACTGTCTCTTGCCAAGCAACTCCTTTAAGAGAACACAACACAAATTAAAAACAACTGACTGTTTATATTGTGATGGAAAGATATGGAGTAAATTCATCTCAACAACAAATTGGACACGAACATCGGTTAGCTTCAAACTGCTCAAGTAGAATGAGATACTTCTAGACTAAGCAATACTTTTTAAATAATCTTTTAGGATAAACATCAGTGGGTACAAGTGTATATTACTGCATATTTCCAAATGAAAACCAACTGGGCTACTTTAAAGTTACTCACAATATTGTTCCAATAAGGGCCAACTGGCACTTTGTATTTCCCAGAAGGAGATGCTTGGGCATTATCCTTAAATATCAGAGTCAATAAATCATTACAAATGTCAAAATATTTCAGAAGATGCTGATTTCAACTACATGCGCTCCTTTAAATCATACAGCTCCTTGCACTTGAGTTTATAGAACAAGGGATGGACTGGACTGTCACTGTATTCAAGAAAATATTAGCAAAGACTTGCTCTTTACAATAGCAGTTCCTTCTTCATTAAACTGGTTGAGTCCAGAGTTTGATAGTAAATACTAAATTAACAAATAATGACCATAATTCAGAAGACCCGATAGACACACGATAGACTGTGTCTAACTGATCAAAGCCACCGAGAGCTAATCCATGTAAGACATTTAAAACCATCAGTACTTCTCTTGACCACTGAACCAATGGGTGATTCTAAGTACTAAAGTGGTTACATGGCATGATGACGATGTTCTCCTTCTTTGGGATTTTAACAAGCAGCATTTGTGCATTTACATTATACCAATGAAATTTAATCCAAAGGTTCTTGGCCTGTCTCCATGTTTTGCTTAAGCAAGCATGCCAGCTGTGGCAAAAAAAGGTTCAACTGGGCAACGTACACTCTTGGGCTTTCCACATGGCTGGAAGGATTCTTTTTTAGCCACAAAAATAAACAAACAAATAACCAAACAAAGTAATTCTGTTGTGAAATTATTTGGTTACTATCAAGTGCAGTTTTTGGAAGTAAAAATTCCCATTCTTTTCTCCATATGGAAACTGATTTTTAACAATAATGTAGAAAATTTTAAATACAGACATACTGTGAGCTATGAGGTTATAAGTGATTCAGTGGTATATGCTTTTGTTTGAAGCCATCAGCCTGCATGGTTTCAACTTATTTTTATAATAATTGTTTAACATCATAATTCTTGGCAAAAACTGTCAATTCTGCATAGAAATCTCCACCAATCAGAGAACAGAATCAAGAGAACTCTTAAATAATTAAGAGCACCAACTGCTTTGAAGTACTGCAAATGATGTAAAAGTCAGTTTTGCTAAAACCCAAAATTTGTATTTATATAAACATATTTCACAATAAATGTTAAATATATTGTTTCTATATAAAAAACAAAACATATTTAAATCAGAAGCCACTTTAATTTTCCCAAACGTCAATAAAATTTTTTTTTTTTGCTTCAAATCAAAGTTTACAATGTTGTGATTCACCAGCTGGTTGGTTTGGTTCATGCCATGGCATATAAATCTTTAACAATTAAGACTTAAAATGTTCTTGGGAAAATAGTTCCAAAACCAAAGCCATTGAAAAAGTATGAGAGCACTCTTTAACCAAAATGAATATAGTAAATAATAAATGAAGAGAAAGGGTGAATAAATACTTATCTTTGTGTGCAAGCTGACATATTGTCACAAATAATCACATCTATGCTGTTACAAGTTCATAAAATCTGTCCGGATTTGACCCCTAAGTCATTTTTAGAGCATCACAGTCATCAGCGTAATGGTTGGGTCCTCAGCGGGTTCTTCAGCTGAGGGCCCCAGGAGACAGACGCCACTGTGGCTTTCCCCACACTTCTCTCTGCCAGACTAGCCCTTAGCAGCAGCACCCAATCCAAAATAGCACAACAAACCACCCACAAATACTGAGTGAGTGAGAGCTTTACCGCACTGACAGATGTTCCCCAAAGCAGCTTCTAAAGGCCTGATCCCAGTTCAGTGTGTGTGGTTAACCAGCCCAGCAGGGCCTCTGCTTTTTACTAAAGACCCACGTTGGATAATTCAAGATTTAAGCGATTTCTTTGGTATTTCGTTTCTCTTTGATTCTTTCGATTAAGACAACTCTAAGCTCAGCTTGCCCCATATCTTATATTTCTAAATTATCTCAAGCTTTCTAAACATTTTCCTCTCTTAACCATAATAATGACTCAAACAAAGGAGCTTTTAACTGGTTTGTTAATCGTCAGCACACTACATAGTCACAAGCCTATACGGTTTTCATAAAAGCGGCAGATGTTCTTTCAACTGAGCGACAAAAATCTAGGGTCCACATACCGAGTCGGCCAGAAGAACAGATGACTGTGAATCCACTTTATTGCAACATGATCAGAGCCTAGAACTTCAAGAAGATGAGGGTTATTTGCTTAGACATGAAATGAGTTAGTGATGTCAAAGACTTGATCTTGGGGGACACTTCAAAGAGGAGCGGTATTACTTTCCAAACTTCTTATGGTGCTGGAATGCATGGGCTAAGAGCAAGGGCTTCTCTATCTTAAATCAAAACCACAGAATATCTTCTAACAGGTTATGCTGTTTTTGAATAGTTAGACACCCTGATAGACTTTAGACAGAATAAAAATAACCATTGCCAGGTGTGTAACCATAATTTTTCAATTGAAACTTTATAAACAGTCATGATTTATTAGACTTAGTCACGAAAAAAATTCTGAAAATAAACTGAATAATGCCTACGTATTCTCTCACCAACATCACTTAAACCCACGGACATGAAAAACAACCCGCAGCAACAGTGTTAAAGTAGCCCAATTCCACTAGAAAACCACAGACTAGGCAACACTGCTTACCAGTCACTGAATTGTCCAGGGCTGCATTTGTCAAAAACACTGTACTCTTAAGTAAATTGTAGAGATCACTGATGTAAATGCTTTTAAGATACTGCTTTTGGGAAATGAAGCCCAGAGATGCTATATAGTTCATAACTTGATTCTGTGACTCACTTAAACATGTCCGGTTCAAAATAAAATATGCAATATTTAATTTAGGCTTGTGAATCTATTACTGTGACGGAAGAACAGCTTGGTTTATACTTTTGATACACTGACTTTGTATGCTCCATTGCATGTGACTAGATACAGCCTATTACCTAAATATCAGGTCAAGGAAAGCATGAAGAAAACCAGGTGCTTCTATTGGTACATCCTGTCCATTTCAACAAGGAAGGAAATGCTTTGAAAAATAGTCATGGTCAAAGGACTCTTGCTGCTGTTAAGAGCAGGTCGGAATGTGTCATTACTTCAGTTAAACACAAAAAAATTTCCTTTTCAATTTTAATTCGTAGGTAATGGTAGCATGTGCATTAGTCTTAAAATCCTGTCAGAATCAATCTTCCATGGACTACTGGAAATAATGAGTCAATATTTTATGGCAAAAATAGGCTGCAGTCTAGTCATATCGAAACTAATGTGCTAACTCTGTGTAGCAGAGAACTACTGAGAGCAATAATAAAACTTGAAGACAAAACGCTTGACCTTAATACCAGCACAGATGGAAGAACCCCATCATCTAATAGCTAGTGGATTCCTGGCCCCTGATTTTACATTTATATATATATATATTTATTCATTTAGCATACACTTTTATCCAAAGTAACTTACAAATGAGAACAGTGGAAGCAATCAAAAACAGCAAAAAGAGCAAAGATATATAAGTGCTATAACAAGTCTCAGTTAGTTTAACAGTACACATAGGAAGGTGTGACGGTGGGGTGAAGGAAGGACTGGAAACAATAGCGAGTTAGACGATTTAATGAAAATAAACAAACAAACAGGAAACAGACAATGATGCTGGGAAGACGGCAATCCAAGATGGTGGTGAAGAAAAAATCAGTATGTCATCCAGGTAAACATATATAAACTGATCTACCATATCTCTCAACACGTCATTAACGAGTGCTTGGAAAACCCCGGGCGAGTTGGAGAGCCCGAATGGCATCACCAAGTATTCAAAATGCCCTCTAGGGGTATTAAAGGCGGTTTTCCATTCATCCCCCTTCCTGATGCGGACCAAATGATAAGCATTACGTAAATCCAATTTTGTGGACTTCCTTCAGGTCCAGATACTCTACGGGCATGTTTGGCAAAACCATGTTCTCCTTCTGAAAGACAGAAACAGGGACAACAGGACAAGCAGAAACCAGACAAGACTCATGACAACTTTCACTCCACAATGTGACTGTGTTGGAACCCCATTCCACTCGTGGATTATGTTTCGTTAACCAGGGGTGACCTAACACAATGGGAGCAACAGGGGAGTCCATGAGAAAAAAGGATATGGTTTCGCGATGATTTCCAGAAGTGAGTAGTGTGATGGGTTCTGTGTGGTGTGTAACATGAGGCAGTTCCTGGCCGTTGAGTGCGGTGACATGGATGGGGAGAGACACAGGTAGGACAGGAATGTTCAGGTGATGTGCAAGGGAAGAATCAATGAAATTACCTTCGGCTCCGGAGTCCAGAAGGGCGTGACATTCGTGAGAGTGATTCTTCCACCGCAGTTTCACCGGAAAGAGGGTCGATGATGTAGTTGAGGACTTCCCAGCGGAAATCCCACCCTATAGTAGCCTCAAGTTTACTACCGGGGTGGCTCTTTTACCAGGCATGAGTAGATGTTGTGTTCTGAGCCTCCACAGTATAAACATAGTCCTTGGGATCTCCGCCGTTCCCTCTCCCTCCGGGACAGCCGAGCTCTACCCACCTGCATGGGCTCGTGGTCATCGATGGGACCGACCACGTTCTCTCGACTCGAGCGCCCCCTAGCTGGAGAGATGGTATGACGCGTCGGACTAGGCTGGCGACCCAGGCGGTTAATCCGTGCATCAACTCGTAAGGCCAAGTCGATTAATCCGTTAAGTGTGGGGGGCAGCTCGAGGAGGTAGATCTCCTTTTGAGCACGGTCGGATAACCAATGCAGGAATCGATCCAGCTGCGCGGCCTCGTTCCACTGGCACGCGGCCGCCAGGGTGCGGAACTCGATGGAATAATCCGTGACAGATGACGTGGCTTGCCGAAGTTCTGAGAGCTGATGAGCGGCCTCCCTGCCGGCCGCAGCTCGATCGAATACCCTTCTCATCTCCTCCGAGAGGGCGTGGAACGAGGCATAACACGGATGTAGATTTTCCCACACCGCCGTCCCCCATAGGGCGGCCTTGCCCGACAGTAACGTGAGCGTAAACGCCACTTTGGATTCCTCAGTGGCGAAGGTGCGGGGCTGTAAAGCGAAATACATAGAACATTTATTCAAGAAAGTTCTGCAAAAGGCTGGCTCACCGGAGTAGCTTTCAGGTGCCGGAAGTCGAGGCTCTGGCCGGAAGTGATCCTGGGGGGTCTCCCGGGGGACGGGCGGCGCAGGCGGTGCGATGGGCGCAGTGGGAGAGGTGTGCTGACGGATCTGCTGGGTGAGCTCGGACACCTGTGCCATCAGCGCTTGGACAGCGCGTCCAGTGTTCAAGATTATCTCCTGCTGCTGATCCATACGTTTCACGCTGTGGTGCATAAAGTCAGTGAGGGTGTTGGTGCTCGCTGCTTCCATATGGGTGAGATCGTTCTGTGACGGTGGGGTGAAGGAAGGACTGGAAACAATAGCGAGTTAGATGATTTAATGAAAATAAACAAAAAAACAGGAAACAGACAATGATGCTGGGAAGACGGCAATCCAAGATGGTGGTGAGGTAGTGAGGAATCCGGATGATGGCGGTGAGAAGGCAGCAGGAGAGGATGGCGGGGAATAGAGCCGAAGGTAAGTAATGGTGGCTGAGTGGAAGTGCGTAGAAAGTGAAAGTGACGTGACATTCAGCCAAGTATGGTGACCCATACTCAGAATTCGTGCTCTGCATTTAACCCATCCGAAGTGCACACACACAGAGCAGTGAACACACACACACACTGTGTGAGTCCGACTCTCTAACCATTAGGCCACAACTTCCCCTGAGTGGATGAGGTTCCGGGAAAACACGAACATCCAAACGCAGACAACACTGAAGCCGAACAAACAGGGTAACGACATTAAATAACAATCTCACAAACACAAGACGTAAGACAAGCCATTATATAGAGAGTGAGTAATGAGTGACAGCTGTTGCTGATGATAATTAACGGAGACGCCCACAAACTAATCAGTGCAGACGCGGAACACACAGACTTCACCACAAAGTGCAAAACCCAGAGATCACGGTTTACCAACCATGACACAAGGGCTTTTAAATAATATAATAAATAAAAACAAAACAGATAGAATAGAAAAAGAATAGAGCAAGCTTGTGTTAGAGGTCTTTTATATATATATATATTGTGACACGTGTCCCGAGCTCTCATCAGCATCGCCCTGGAAACCGAGCTGTCACACCTGCACCTGCTCGTCACGGGCTGAGCGGCCACACCTGCACCCCATCAAGCTCTGGCTACTTAAACCCAGCAGACGAACACAAAGGTGAGAGATGTCTTCACAAGACTTGGCTAACCCCCATAGTCTATTGTTTCTGCAGAGAGCAGTGTGTGACCGCGAGCCCCATCGCACATGGGAAAGCACGGACCCACAGTGCACCAATTGAAGAGGAAGCCAAGCACCAAACCGCCTCACGCCAACCCCCTTTCACCGCCTTTTTCATTAATAAAATCCACCCTTTGGTGAACTTACCTGCATCCTTGTGTCCTGTCCTTCTTCACCCCGCCACTATATATATATATATATATATATATATATATATATATATATATATATATATAGGGCACATAAGTCTGTAGTAATAAATTTAGGTAAATGGGTGCAGAGCCAGTGGTAGTTTTGTAGGCAGACATCAATGCCTTGAATTTTATGTGAGCAGCTATTGTTAGTCATTGCAAATTGATAAACAGAGTTCTGTATTAATTTTAAAGGTTTGATAGAACTGGCTGGAAGACCTGCCAAGAGAGCATTGCAATAGTCCAGCCTGGATAGAACAAGAGCTTGAACAAGGAGTTGTGCAGCATGTTCAGAAAGAAAGGGCCTAATCTTCTTGATGTTGAATAAAGCAAATCTGCAGGATCGGACAGTTTTAGCAATGTGGTCTGAGAAAGTCAGCTGATCATCAATCATAACTCCAAGGCTTCTGACTGTTTTTGATGGAGTTATGGTTGATATGCCTAACTTGATGGTGAAATTGTGATGAAACAATGGGTTTGCTGGAATCACAAGCAGTTCTGTCTTGGCAAGGTTGTGTTGAAGGTGATGATCCATCATCCAGCAAGAAATGTCTGTTAGACAAGCTGAGATGCGAGTAGCTACCATCGGATCATCAGCATGGAATGAGAGGTAGAGTTGAGTGTCATAAGCATAGCACTGGTATGAAAAGCCATGTTTCTGAATGACAGAACCTAATGATGCCATGTAGACAGAGAAGAGAAGTGGTCCAAGAACTGAGGCACCCCAGTAGTTAGATGTTGTGACTTGGACACCTCACCTCTCCAAGATACTTTGAAGGACCTACAGTATCTGATAGGTAATTATAATATAATATGATTTTAATACAGTATAGCCTATTCTTGTTCACCAATAAGCCTCTGATCATCTTGCTATATCAATCTACAGTGTTGGTACAGATACAAAGGTTTATAATCACTTTCAGCATGAACAGCTGGTTGAAATTTCATCATCTGTGGCTCTTGAAAAAAATATTTTCACTAGAACTTGCAGCAACAGAAATGGAGGAGATGAAGATGATACATGCTTACGCAGTCTTTTAGATTTTTTAAGGTCCTTATGTATGTACTGTATGCTGAAAGTAAAAGATATGACAGTTGGGCGTTTTTCTTTGTATATTAATGGCTTTTTAGGTTCCTGTAATATGTCACATTTAGATCCTCTCTGACTCACTTATGTGACTGGTTATTGTCGGAACACCCATTGTCTCTTATTTTGCTCTGTTTGACTTTTAAATAGCAATACATCTGATACAGCACTGGGTGTATAAATCAGTTGTTAAGCTTCATTCCTGTAACAAAGGAAAATAAAAGGATTACCAAATAAAACAATATTCAAGACAATAATGAAACTTTGAAATGTTTTTAACTAACGTAAGCAGGCCTTTCGGTGCTAACTCCTCCTGGCAAATGTCCTTACTAGACCATATGCCTGCAAAATATCTTTCTCCTTTGACAGCCATTCAAAATAAACCTTCACTTCTGACTAAATTATTACTGTAAACAAAAAGATATCGCTATTATATAAAGTCTTCACTCTTTGAAGAGTAGCAATGACAATTACTTAAAGGGGTCATATGGTGTTGCTAAAAAGAACATTATTTGTTGTATTTGGTGTTAAATTAAATGTGTTTATGCAGTTTAAGGTTAAAAAACACATAATTTTGCACATGCTGTACATTATTGTTTCTCCTCTATGGCCCACCTTCTGAAACTCATCAATTTTTACAAGGCTCCATGGTCTAAAAAGCGATGTGTGTTCTGATTGGCCAGCTATCCAGTGAGTTGTGATTGGTCGAATACCTCAAGCGTGTGACGGAAATGTTACACCCCTTAACATATTGTGATGCCCTGGCTTGCTGGAGCAACAAGACATAAACATAAACCCAATATAAACATGATATAAACATGATTTCAAGTTATGTCCTCTTTCAGAATTTCACACAAAGTAGTTTTGCTTTCTCAACGAAACAGGCGTTACACGCCGTGGCCTAGAATGAGTATGGCTTAGAGTGAGCAGATGTGGGCCGGCTTGAGAATGGCGCGTCCGGCGGATTCTACGAAGGAGCGTCTGTTAGGCTAGCGGCAACCACATGTGACAATCCCAGGCTGGACTCCGCTTCGTCCACAGTGAAAGCTGATCCGGCTATCCACAGTGCAAAGCTGATGAATTTCCTCAGCGATCAACATGGATCAGCTACGGCGTTATGCCTGCATTATGCAAAATCTTCCCACATAGTGACGTAGAGATGTGGGGGCCTGTTAGAACGAGCCATTTTAGGGGGGGGGGGGGGGGGGTGGACAAGACTTAACTTTTTAAAAGAATATCTCTTTGGATTTGAGACTTTAGACTTTGCAACTTTACAGATCTTCTTTATGCACCAAGAGCTTGTAACACTCCAAAGAGAAGGAAAAAATTGAAATCGCATCATATGACCCCTTTAAGAGTTTGGAAGCGACTTGTCAACCACCCCTAAAACACCTGCAGCGCCAAAATAATTAGCCTCATGGTATTTACAGCTCAGGTGATTGGTGAAAAAATCCATGGTCCCCTAAGCAGAGGTGACAAATATTATACTTTGTTCAGAGTTCATTCGGTTAAGTTATTTTAAGTTCATTTTAATATGGTATTATGATTAAAAGAAAACTTAATATGCAATGTATACAGACATATAGATGGGGCACTATATTACCTTTAAAAACTTATAGCATGTAAAATAAGTGGAAGATGCATGTTTTACATCTTGGATTCAGTGAGGCAGTGAGTGCATGATACCTAAACATCAGACTTTGAGTTTAGCCCAAACCTTTGTATTAGAATTGGCAAGGTTGTTCATCCACTGTAAACTTAGTATTCATAGCTCTGCACTCAGAATATGCATGACCTCATAATACCTAATGAAGCTTAGAAACCTATTGCTAATTATTGTGTTAAAGACTGTCATTTCCAATCAAGACGGGCAATAAAAATCTTTGCCATCAGGTCAATGGCCAGACTGTAACCGCCTCAAGCTGTTGCTCCCTCTCTCGCCCTTCATTATTTCAGCTCATTCTTTCCGTTACTCATTCCTACTAATTAAAAGAAAGCTCTTGCCCATCCGTGAAATGATCATCTATGGATTGAAAGCTTTTTCATTGTAATTGTACAGTACAATGCTCAAAATGGAGCTGTGTAAACCAAAGTACGAACTTTGAGTAAACAGGATAACTCTTCTATAAGTTCCTCAGCCGTTTGTATATCTTTAAATTAATTAAAGAATCACACTTCCACGTAGGCTTTATATTTCACATATACTCTATATTTGTCACTAAACTGGAAAATGCTCAGGAGGTTGTGGTGCAAAAAAAAAAAAACGAAAAAACATAGAATGCATTGGCAGCTTTGAACATTAAGAATCAGAATCAGAAATAGCTTTATTGCCAAGTGTGTTCACACACACAAGGAATTGGACTTGGTATTAGGAGCTTCCAGTACAGAAAATACAAACAAAGTGCAGACATACATAAAAAGAGAGAATAGACAATAAATTATGGATAACAATAGTAATAAAAATATACAGAAAAAGGAAAAATATCCATAGACATAACTGTGAATGTGCATATGTGCTATTTACAGATGAAGGTTTAATGAGTTATTTACAGATGTGTAGTACTGAGGTATGTAATGTGTTGTTCAGGTGCGATATGGCCTGGTGGAAAAAAACTGTCCTTGTGTCTGGCTGTTTTGGTGTACAGCGCTCTGTAGCACCGGACAGAGGACAACAGTTCAAAAAGCGAGTGGACTGGGTGTGAGGGGTCTAGAGTGATTTTCTTAGCCCTTTTCCTCACTCTGGAGATGTAAAGTTCTTGGAGGTTGGGTAAAGGGGCACCAATAATCTTCTCAGCAGTCCTGACTGTCCGTTGTAATAGATGTCTGTTTTGGTAGTTGAACTAAACCAAACCATTATAGATGAACACAGGACTCAATGACAGTCGAGTAGAACTGTTTCAGCAGCTCCTGTGGCAGACTGAATTCCTCAGCTGCCGGAGCCAAGTAAGACGTTCCTGGATCAACATCTTTTATCCAAAAATACAGACTTAACCCAATCCCTACCACTAAACCTAAATTTACCCATAATTTATTCCTAAAATCAGAGGGAAATTATAGCTGATTGACAAGGGTGTATGCCTATGTGATTGTCCCACTTCAGGTACTGAGAGATGTTGTTGCCCAGGAACCTGAATGACTCCACTGCAACCACAGTGCTGTTCATGATGGTGAGTGGGGAGAGTGCAAGGGGGTGGGGGGTCCTCCTTAAATCCTCTATCATCTCCACAGTTTTGAGAGTGTTTAACTCCAGGTTGTTAAGACTTCACCAGACAGCTAGCTGCTTAACCTCCTGTCTGTAAGCAGACTCATCTCCATCCTTGATGAGGCTGATGCCTGTAGTGTTGTCCGCAAACTTCAGGAGCTTAACAGAGAGGTCCTTTGATGTGCAGTAATTTGTATACAGGGAGAAGAGCAGTGGGGAGAGCACACATCCCTGGGGGGCGCCAGTGCTGATTGTGATAGTCCTGGATGTGAGTTTGCCCATGCAGCCTCACTAGCTGCTGCCAGCCTGTCTGTGATCCACTGACAGATAAGAGGTGGGCGTGGAGAGCTGGGTGAGTTTGCCTGAGGGAAGGTCAGGCATGAAGGTATTAAAGGCCGAACTGAAGTCCATAAATAAGATCCTTGCATAATTCCCATTTTTGTCAAGGTGTTGCAGGATGTAATGCAGTCCCATGTTGTCTGCATCATCCACAGACCTGTTTGCTCTGTAGGCAAACTGGAGAGGATCCAGCAAGGGTCCAGTGATGTCCTTCAGGTAGCACAGGGCCAGCCGCTCAAAAGACAATGACAACAGACGTGAAAGTGACAGGTCTGTAGTCATTAAGTCCAGTGATTCAGGGTTTTTTTGGGGGGGACTGGAATGTTGGTGGAGCATTTGAATATGTGTAATGAGTGATTATTAAAATATGGAAACTGTAGGAACATTAACAGTTCCATGGCAGTTGTCCAGTACCTGAGTTTAAACAGGCTAAGCAGAGCTGATCCCCCAAGCAAGACACCCAAAACAGATGGTTACATGACACTATGGTTACATGTTTTTTAAGTGCTTAATTCTGACAATTCCTTAGAGGAAAGTAGACAGAAGAAAATCAAACAGAAATCAACATTAAATTTAAAGTAACTGAACTTGCATTAAGTTTCTGCAGTGTATAAAGACTATGAACGTGCATCTTAATTTAGCTGTGGTCAGAACAAACTTTAAATAGAAAGGTTTTTTTACCTAAAAAATAAATAACATTCAGCTCCCATTAAAATAGCTGAATTGCAAAGTCAGCTTCCAAACCTTTTGTTCAGTTGTAAGCTTTACTACTTAATAAAATGAATCGTCCGAAGGCTATTCTGGTGAAAAAGCTAAAGAAAAGTCAAATGCTAGGTAACAGCAGATCTTAATTTTTTTTTCTAAAACCATAATCACCAGTACATAAAATAAACTAGCAATAGGCTATACTGTAACTAAATATAGCCTATTAAGTTTATTGTACTGCAAACTGCAGTTGAATAAGGATATTTTATGCAACTTCTCCTGAGTTTATCCAGTCAAGCTTGTCTGGGTTTAGGGTTACTACTACTGTTGTTAAGTTGTTTAGGGTCTTCTGTGCAACATTGTATGTGTGAAACAGTAAATAGAAAGTAAATGCAATGTACCAGTGATGCCTGACAGCATTTTAAAGGGAATTCAGATGGAGAAAATGGCTGTGTGATTGGACAAGCAGGTTGGCTGAATGGAAAGTGCGACTCACCTTTGTAGACCAACTAATAATGTGGGAATGTTGGAGCTCTTGAGAAAAGCTTTCTTTTATGAGAGGTTCAAGTACAGACAGTGAAAGAGCTCTCCAGGACAGCATCTTCAGAGACAATACACACTACTACCTGTAAAAACACACTACTGCGTGACATGCACCACTGAGTGCAGTAACCCAAGCACTCTACATTTGATTTAAAGGGTGAGTAACAGACCAACTATGCAATAAAAAATAAAATAAAAACAAACTTTCATCTTTCTATGTTTTTATTTTATTTTTTACATTAATCAAATTGTCTTTGGAAAAAATATTCAGTCTGTCAACAATTGTTGTTGTTGCCTTTCCCTAATCCAGAGCTCATAACATCTTACTGATACCGTTGTGACTTTCCTTTAACCTATTTTTGGATTATGTGTTTTGTTTGCAACTAGCAAACAGCATTGAAAAATATAGTCATCCTCTGCATCCTCTGGAAAACATGCCAGGTCTTGTACAGTGTGTGGATTGCAACACAGCTGCAGTTCGTATTTGCATAACTGCAGTTCATATTCAGTAAATGACAGCTCTTGTCCTTGGTATGTCAAGATGAAAGGGTTATGTTATCCCAATAGGCTAACCTTGAAGTGCTTAATGTCCATCTTTAGGCTACATTTAATTTTGTTTAAGCTCTTTAAAAGAATTTGCAAGACTTTCGATCGTAGCCATGATTTGACACTGTAATATATCATCTTCAGTTCAAGTCAAAGGCCTGTTATTGATTTCTAGCTGAAGGAAAGCCTTAAAGAAAGTGGACTAGGCCTTCAGTTTGACAACAAAATCCATCTTTTTTTATACATTTTTGTTGTTAATTGTGGTAATATCGTGTTAATAATGTGATTTATTATATTTCGTTTTTCGTTTTTCTGACTCGGAAACATGTTTTCTTGAACTTGAAGTTTTTGACTGAAGTAATATTTCATTCAGCACTGAAATTGGAAAATACCTAATGGTGGTAATCCCTAAATCATTTTGATTAGAAACTGCTATTTTGTTTATTGGTGTGTCATGTGACAGGCTTGAGCTGTTTTTATTTAAAGGTCTGTTGTGGCTTTTGTGGGTTGAAAAGGCCTTAAGCATGTAGATTATATATTAATCATTTTAAAATACAGATATCTGGTTACCTTAGGGCATACCTGGCCTGAAATACGAAATATTATTATCCTAATTAATTTCACATGTACGCCTAAACAAATCTACTTTTTCAAATGCCCAGTTTTTCTTAGGTTACACTGCCCTCTAATGTAAGTAAACGGAAGTACTGTGTGACAGCTAAATATTAAACATATTTAATATTTATACACACACACACACACACACACATTACGGACTAAAAAAAGTTAGTTTTTGTTCCGTGTTTATGAATGAGGCAAAAAAAAAACAATTCGCTACACATGATGTTGAATGCCTGGTGTATTTCTCAAGCAGCTGTATGCGGTCTAGGTCTCTCAAGCCCTCATTGATTTATAACTCAAAAGGAGGCTGCCTCTGTAAATGTAATCTACAGAGCTGTCCTGGGTCACCCATTCACACTGGATAATAGTGTTTACTTAACAATCATGTCTGGCTGAGGAGCCTTTTTAAGTTGACAGTAATTTTTCAAAACAGCATAATCACAAGAAGAATATTGCCTATATTTTTGGATACAGACACAGTACTCTGTAGGCTTCATTTGTCCTTGCTTCAAATTTCAAAAGGGACATCTAGTGCATTTTTACTTCATTGAAATACATATGTAGTTGGTATATACTGTCCTCTGGCTCTTTTTTGAGGAGGCAGGCTTAGGATTTCATTAGTAGGGATCCACGTTTCCATACACTGAAGTGAATTAAGAGGATAAGGCACATATGGATCATGTTCCTTTATGTTTTTCCCAGACAGGATTAGAGTTAACCAATAAAACAGCATTTCAAGTTCCTGTCTAGCCATATGCTTGGTCACATTAATGCATCATAGAGATTATGCTTGATCTTCTAGATACTGCTGATGCAATATACCAGTTATTCAACACGATGTTCAAAGGAAACTGAAAGCATGATGGTTACTTAAGAAACCCCAAATGCACATATTGGACCTTCATTTCGTGTGCTGGGAGATGAGAGGCCTTTTGTCATCTTGTCCCTGGATCATGATACTTGAGATGTAATGATCCTGCTCCCTGCTACTACCTTCAAGGCAGAGCAGACTGATCATGCTGCAGGATGCTGGTGTGCAGGCACAATTGAGATGGGCTCCATTTGGACTGATGTGAGATTTGGGCTCCATTTGGACAGGGACACTTGTCTAGGAGTCTGTAGCCGTGAGCCTCCATCAGATGTGACCAATTCTGCTGCTGAATTCTCTTGTAAAGGGCTGACATCCTCAGGCCAGGGGCCCAGCTGGTCAATGTGCTATTGATAACTCTGCATAAAGCTGCCGAGACCACGTATTTTGATTTTGATATCTAACAGTGCATAAAGGATATTTCACATAACTAGTGACCATATGTCCTCTTTTTTCCCACACTTGTTCTGGTTGGAATTTTTTTAATTGCTTAAAATGTATTAATTACACATGCTGTCTACAGTCCTCATACATTATATGTATGCATTTGCACTGCTTTAACCAATTCTCTGTAAATCCAATTTTCTGGCATGCCACTATTGGTTGATTATGTACGATGACTGCATGCTATTTGGTCAAACTATTTTCAGTCATTACCTTCAGCAAGTATGAAAACAAGAGGAAAACAAAAACAGAACTTAGACAATAATTTACAAATTCCAGCAAGGACATGTCCAGGTAATAAAGGATGTAATGTCACCCTAATATGGCCTACAACTTTAAATACGCATATACGCATACTTAGGAGTCCCTGAAAAAAAAAGTAATGCAAATACAAAAACTTGTAGACTTAATTTCACACACACATGTAATTATCATCATCATTATCATTAGTAGTAGTCATACTGGTAATAATAAAACAGATTTAAAGGGTTAGTTCTACCAAATTAGTTCTACTTTGGTAAAATAGTCCATGTGACAGCAGGGGTTCAACCGTTATTTTACGACGCTATGAGAATACTTTTTGTACACAAAGAAAACAACGATAACATAATTTATTCAGCAGTTCTTCTCCCCGAGTTACAGTCTTCTGCCATTTTGGAGAGTACCACAGAACACAATCAACAGCAATCAGCAATGTTTACATTCAGCATACGCGCACGCAGTCTACTGAACGTAAACAACACTGATTACATTGATTACGTTCTGGGCTATTCTCCAAAATCGTGGAATATGGACTATTGCTGTATCTTGCTACATTTCGGTGTGTTGATCGTAGTAATGTCCTTGCTCTCTATGGAGGGTGAGATTATATGAAAAATATCTTAATTTGTGTTCCGAGGATGAACGAATGTTTGACGGGTTTGGAAAGACATGAGGGTGAGTAATGACAGAATTTTCTTTTTTGGGTAAACTATCCCTTTAATATCAAGTCTGACATCAGGGATAATATTATTTAAGATGATAAATGAAAATAATTGGACGAAAGTAATAAAAAGCCAGTAGACTCTTGTCCTATTAAGTCAACCATTATGCAGGCCATGGGCTGGGTTATAAGTTGCTAGGCAACTCTAATTTAATGAACCCTTGCCTTCAATTTTGAGGTATTTAGTTAAGCTAAATTTGAGAGACGTGTGCTTCCATCAGACAATTTATTTAATGGACTGGAAATCATGAAAATAGTGTTATTTTTTTTTTTTTTTTATCTATTTTTATGTATAAAGTGCCATGTAAATGGATGGCAATCATTGTACTTCCAAACAACACTTTTGCTTGACCTTTTTATACATTAAAGCAATGTGGAAAAGAGCACAAGTATTATGTTAATTCCACACACCAACTGTGGTGTAACTCAAGTAGAAATTCAAGCCAGTGGTTTCTGGATTTGGAAAACACATTAAACAACTTTAAAATCCACCTTTTTAATTAATAACACTGAAACTGGCATACGGGGAAAAACATGCTGTCGTCTTTAATACTTTTTTTTCCACAGTCACATGCAAGTGCTTAAACTTTAGCTTTGCTTTTGCAATAAAAGGCGATTAACTCAGAGAAACAATGTTTCTTTTTATGAAAATATGTTTCATGAGGAAAAACATAGTTTGTATATTGAATACTAGTCAATTATTAAGGAACTCAATAGAAGAGATTTAATGAGACAATTTTATGAAATTGACTTTCAGGTATTTTATAAACACTTGAATGTCAATAAAATAACCCTTTATCATCAGCATTTAAATTAGCTATTTAAAGATCTAATATTTATTGTATAATTGTGAAGATATGATTGAAAACATTTTTTTTTCTCCAAATAAATTATAATTTAAGATATATAAAATGCAGTATGATTAGCCCGAGAATGGCTTGGCTTTGAAGAAAATATATAATGAAGAGAAAGCACTGAAATATTTTAACAATAAAAGGCAAACAAAAGCCTGTGAGTCATAATTTATGTATGATTACACTACATTGTTCCAAACAACACCTAATGACCTCTAAGCGGAGGATGTTTCTCATTGTGTTTCCCACCATACAAACAGTCAGTCTGAGCTCTTTGTTCTCTAACATAAGAGCCGTAGCCCTCTGCAGGCAAACTGATCAAATATTTCAAAGTTACATATTGAAATCTATTCCGTTTCCCACCAAGCAGATCTACATTTGCAAAATCTTTATAAAAGCCCACTGTTATTATTCTTAATGCTAAGCAAGTCAAATTTGAACTCTTAATTACTCTTAAATGTTTCTCAATAATGGACCATCATTTCCTGAGAAATTCCAAAAGTATTATTAAGTGTTATGTGCACATAAAGCCACATACAGTCATGTGCAAAAATTTGGACACCCTTGGTAAATATGATCAGAGGGCTGTGAAAATTCATCTGCATTGTTAATCCTTTTTATCTTTTATTAAAACATTTCACAAAAATGTATCCTTTCGTTGGATAATAAAAATTTTAAATGGGGGGGGGGGGGGGTTTCATTATGAAATAAATGTTTTTTCTAATACTCATTGGCCACAATTAAGGGGACCCTTTTATTCTATACTTCTTGAAACCTCCATTAGCCAGTTTAACAGGTCTAAATGTTCTCCTATAATGCCTGATGAGGTAAGAGAACACCTGACAAGCGATCAGAGACAATTCCTTCATCCAGAATCACTCTAGAACCTTTAGATTCCCAGCTCCATGTTGGTGCTTCTTCTCTTCAGTTCACTCCTCTCATTTTCTATACTGTTCAGGACAGAGGACTGGAATGGCCATAGCATAAGCTTGCTTTTGTGCTCAGTGACCCATTTCTGTGTTGTTTTTGAGGTTTGTGTTTGGATTATTGTACGTTTGGAAGATCCAAACATGGTCTATTATAAGATTTCAGTCACTTACTGATTTTTTATCTTTTGGTATTTGATAGAATCCATGATGCCATGTGTCTAAACAAGATGTCCAGGACCTCAAGCAGAAATATAGGCCCACAACATCAAAAATACAGCAGTATATATTTCATTGTACACATATACTTTTTATCTGTGTTCACCAAACCCTTCTTGAGTGTTTGCTGCTAAAAAGCTCATTTTTTAGCTTCATCTCAGCATAGAAGCCAGTCCCATTTAAAGTTCCAGTCATATCTGATAACTGAATATGCTGGAGCTTGAAACCCTCCCAAACAACATGTGGTGACGTAGGTGCTGAACCCGAGACTCAACTATTTTCTGCAGTTCTCCAGCTGTCGTCTTTTGAGAGTCTTTAGCCCTCAACTCTCCTCTTCACACACATCCTCTTCCATGCAGTTTCTTAACATTTTCTGTTGATTGAAAATTCTTAATTATTGCCCTGATGGTGGAAATAGGAATTTTCACTGATCTAGCTCTTTTCTTAAAGCCACTTCACTAATTTGTGAAGCTCAATTATCTTTTGCTGCCCATCCGAAATATATTATTTGGTTTTTCTCATTTTGATGGATGATTAAGGGAATTTGCGCTTTGTTTTCCCTCCTCTTTATATTTCTGTGAAACAGGAAGCCATGTTTATAATCACACTGGAGTGCTCAAAATTGTGAATATGAATGGGAATATACTTCAGAGATATTCTACTCATAAGAATTTCTCGGGGTGCCCTTAATTGTGTCCAATGAGTATTTGAGAAAAACATTTATTTCATAATGATATTTCCCCCCATTTTAAATTCTTATTATCAAATGAAAGGATACATTTTTGTGAATTTTTTAAATAAGATAAAAAGATAAAAAGGATTAACAATGCAGATGAATTTTCACAGCCCTCTTTGATCATATTTACCAAGGGTGTCCAAATTTCTGCCAATGACTGTAGGTTTTGGCACATTTCTCTGCATTAAAATGAAGCACAAATTCAAAAACAGTACAACAGTGTATGTGGTCACGGCAGCATTTGCATCCTGAAACTGATTAAGATGTTCCCACATCTACTTTACATTGTAGTCAAAGTATTAACTAAACTCTTAAACTACCATTTAAACGTTTATGGTTAGTAAGATGTTTTTTTTTTTTGCATGCGTTAAATTGATCAAAAGTGACAGCAAAGACTTGCATGTTACAACAACAACAACAAAAATATCTATTTGAAATGAATGCTGTTCTATAAAACTTTCTATTCATAAAAAAACTTTGACAATAATAAATGTTTACAAATGCCAAATCAGCATACTATAATCATTTCTGAAGGATCATGTGATTTATCTTCAAATGTATTCAAATGTATATTAAAATAGAAATCAGTTATTTTATATTGTAATATTATTTCACAATATTAGATTTTACATTATATTGATCAAATAAATGCAGACTTGAAGAGCATATGAAAGATTATGAATGGTACTGAACATAAAATATATAATTTACAATATTTACATTTTGAGAGTAATGCATTCGTTTCTAACTAGCTGTTCAAGTGATCTGAAAAAGATTATAGTGCTAAATAACATGGGCCGTGGAGTAATATTTCAAGAATATAGTCAGGACACATCAGTCAGATTCAACACAGCATGGACGTATCTACATAAAAATGAGTGTGATTAATTTTATTGACCATTCCAATAAAACAAATGTCATACAATTCATGCCTACCTTACGTTTGTTTCTTGAATTTCCTGTGAAAGATCAATGTCCTGTTCTGTCAGTAAATGGTGATGAAGGAATGTCTATTAAATCGCCCAAACAGACAGCAAGAGAGCATGTAAATTCCTCTTACTTCCTACTGTAAACGTATACTCTCCATGTCCTTCACTGATCTGCACTCACAAAGAAAATCATCTCAAAATAGCTTTAGATAAAAAAAATTCAAACAGTCTTTCTTCTTGGCTTTTCATGATTTGATCCACTGCACTGTTTCATGGATCCACATTAGGGAAGGTACTAACTTTATTGTTTCTACTGATGCGTCTCTCGGGCCGACTTCTGGGCTGCTTGGTCTGGATCAGCTCCTCTGGTGTGTTACCCAACGGAGGAAGGAGCCTTTTCTTACTGTTCCTGGTTTCAGGCAGCCATTGTGGTGGCAACTCAAATGGCCCGAAACCAAACTGTGTTGCATCCTCAGCGCTCGTGGGAGTCGCAGGGGCGACCTGTGAAGAGGAGAAGGCACATGACTGAATAGGGGAATGTTTTGGTAACACTAAGCCCTCTTCTTTTACCGCATCCCCTGACTGTGGCTGATGCAGCTCTCTTGCTGCCCCTCCATTTCCACCCACTCCTTCTTCTTTGGGTTGAAAGTTGGCGGAGACCACATAGGAAATTTCATTATCTTCTTCATCCTCGCTCGGTCTGAAGATCTGTTGTTGGCCGATATTGAACATCTCCAGGAGTTGACTACCAGAGCGAACCACAGTCTCGCCCCCTAGTGGCCCTACTTCAGCCAGACCCCCAACATTGACCATGTTCCTTCGGCTGTAGCGGCGATGAAGGCGTGCTAGCATATCAAGAAGGCAGCGCCGCACAGAACGGTTTACTGTGAGGAGAAACAGCGGGTTGGTGAGGAGAGAGACTTTAGGCAGCCACATGGCAGTCAGTTGTAACCAAGACGAGGCTTTTGCAGCCCCCAGCACTGAATGGTATATGACCAGAGCGGTGTAGGGAGTGCTGCACACCGCGAAGACTAGAACGATGGACAACAGACTGGCATGAAGTTCAGCCTCACGCTGAGACACATACGGGATGGAAATACCGTTCTGTGGGGTGCGTAGCGCTGCGATGATCACTTTCTTCTTCTGGCTGGTGCTTAGTGCACGGCGGATTAGTGCCATGGCTAGAAACACCATTGCTAGTGGTAAAATGAGTGTGGTGACGCTGTATGTGATCATGTAAACCAGATGTCCAAGAGACTGGCCATCAGAACAGGAAGAGGTGGCGTAGACATCCGTAACATTGCTTACAGCAAACACAGGAGCGCTGGCCACCACCGCATGCACCCAGATGTAGATGACCAGGTCTCTGGATTTGGCATCTGAAATCTTTCTCTCCAGTGGATACAGTGCTGAGTAGTACCTGGAAGTGAAATAAAGGGAAGGCAACACTGTTAATGTACATTTAGCAAAATATTGGCAAAATTTCTAAGGCAAAGGCCCATTGCCTATATTGTCAAAATAGAACAAAGCACTGGACTGGACTAGTTGTGCTGAATGGATTTGATTCACTATAACGAATCAACTCATAAGTTTCATTTGTTTGGGAATCAGTTGGAATACACTAGTCATGCTAATAAGTTTGATTCATTTAAAATAACTAGTTCATAAGTGTCATTTAGCTACATATCGGACTAAACAAGTTGCAATGAATGACTGACTAAAAAGAAGCGACTCATAAGAGTTAATCGGTTTGGGAACTGCACTGATCGTGCTGAGTTTTGACTCAATTAAAGATCCAGTTTTGCTTAGAGATTGGACAATACTAAGTTGCTTAGTTTATATTAATTAAAATCTTATAACACTAATTGTGATAAATGGTTTTTGTTTAAATACAGGTGCATCTCATAAAAACTGAATATTATGGAAAAGTTCTTTATTTTTTGTAATTTAATTAAACAAAGCAAACTTTCTTATATTCTAGATTCATTGCAGACAAACTGAAATATTTCAAGAGTTTTTTGTTTTAATTCTGACGTTTATGACTTGGGTGAAAGGTGGTGACGGGGCGGGGGGTTGGCGATCTCAACCAACTGGCTGAGGCCAGCCTAAAAAGACCCTCAGGACAGTTGATGGGTCACTGCTGCGCGTCGTCACAAAAGCTTATAATTTTCACGTGTTTATAAACCTTGCCATTTTAAACATTCAATAGAGTTCAAAAGCGTTCAAAAACTCAACTGAGTAGCTAGTTACTCGCGCGTTGTGTTCGAGAGCCGCGTCTCACGGACAGCCACACTGAACTGAGCTCTCCTTCAGGAAGTTTGCGTTCTCCTGCCCCGAATGAACAAATAAAAATTGCAGTTTAACAAACAGAAAAAGATGTGAAAGGGTCCAATTCAGCACCCGCAGTGTTCTGGTATTCAGGGCTTACGCAAAGTAGTGTCTCAAATCACTTAAATACCGAATCTGCCTCTTCTTGCTTTTGTACCCACAAATACATACAAAATATGTCAAAATACCCATCTTGGAAAGTGTGTTTGTGTCGGTTTGTGTGCAATGAATCTAGAATATAAAAAATTTGCCTTTTTTAATTAAATTACAAAAAATAAAGACCTTTTCCATGATATTCAAATTTTTTGAGATGCACTAGAATTGGTTCGGAATAAGCCCTAGTTAAATTAGTTACATAACCTTGACACTGTTTAGAGGACTGAATTGTTTAAAGAACAGTTAAACTGCTTAATGTGTGTACAAAAAGACATAAATAGATTGATTAGATACATAATGAAAATCCCAGGAAAGGCACAAAATTTAAAATATGAAAATCAGTATTTTTTATTATGTGATTTGTGTCTGCATGTTGCATGTATGTCTTTATTTTTCTGAAGTGATAAAATGTTGGTCTCAAGAAAGGCTTCTGCTGCTAAGCAAAATAAATTATTCAGTGAACTGATAAAGGGTCTGGCGGAGTAGGTTGCTATGGAAGCACTAATCTGTGAAACAGCTGGTGCCCATGGGTTGAGTACAACTGTAAGTGTTTTCAGATTTTCTTAAGTGATCATTTTATTATTATTGTCTTTATCAATTGTTTTAATTATTGTTTGGTTGAGACCCTTAGTGACCTCAAAGCTAAAGCAATTACACTTAGTTGTTAGAGTGAATTAGTATGAATATCCACTCACCTATCCAGGGCAATGAGAGCAAAGCTGAGCACAGTGGCAGAGCAGAAAAGCCTGTGTAGGAACTTGATGGCTTTGCACAGCAGAAGTGTATGGACCCATAAGCAGCATAGGGGACTGGCACTCAAGGCTATGTCAAAGGGTACACACACCAATCCAGCACAAATGCCAGAACACGCTAGATTCTTGATGAAGAGATTGGTGACAGACTTGAAGACATTGGTGTAGCAAGTGCACCACAACACTGCAGTATTGCCTGGGGACGAAGAGATGAAAAGGTTAAGGGTTACAAGCCTAGGTCAGTATCCTGTATTCTGCACTTAATGAAGCGTGCCCTTCTGGCTATACATATCTGGAAAAAGCCAGGGGTACTGGACAATGTTCATGTACATGATTTAGGCATATCTGATCATAATGCCATATCATTAGACTTTTCATTCCTGACCTCACTCAACAAGCCTAAACACAAATCTGCTTTCGCAAAACAAAAGAACTTAACCCTGAACACCTGTCTTACGACCTACAAAACCTGGCCATATCTGCCCATCACTCTTCTCCTGACGCACTTGTCGATCATTACAATACCGGACTGCAAGAGATATTTGATGCCCATGCGCCCCTCAAGACACGGACTGTAACATTTACACGCTCTGCCCCGTGGAACACTGGTACACTGACTGTCCATAAAACTGCTTATAGAGAGCACCAAAGATTATATTCCAAATTACTCAGTCAGGCACGATCACAATACTATTCCAACATCATTAACAATAATCCAGGAAATTCAAAACAGCTCTTTAAAACAATAAATCATCTTCTCAGTCCACCAACCCTGAGGCAAAATAACAGTACAGATGATCAGTGCAATAAATTCCTTGATTCTTTCACCACAAAAATAACTACCATCCATTCTAACCTAACACCCAGCAATGTCATTCCATCCATCCCCTCAACCTCAGCACCAACATTCTCTCATTTCATTCTCCCCACACACAGACAGGTTGAGACTCTCATACACAGTATGAGACCCTCAACGTTCTCACTGGACCCCCTTCCCACTGCTCTGATCAAATAAAATATGACTTTCCTAAGCCCTCTCATCACCACCATTATAAACTCTTCCCTGCAATCTGGCCATTTTCCAATCTCTCTGAAAACTGCACTTATCAACCCTCGGCTTAAGAAACCCTCCCTCGATCCTGATGTTTTATCAAATAACCGGCCCATTCCTAACCTCCCATTTCTCTCCAAAGTCATTGAAAAAGTCATTGTCACCCAAATCCACAATCACCTTCACTTACACAGTCTCTATGAAAAATTCCAGTCTGGTTTCCGCTCCGCCCATAGTACAGAGACAGCCCTGGTCAGGGTCACAAACGATCTGCTTGTGGCTGCTGACCAGGACTCTCCATCCCTTCTCCTGCTCTTGGACCTCTCAGCCGCCTTCGACACTGTTGACCACGCCATCCTCCTCCACTATCTGCAACACTTCATCGGCATTTCACACACAGCATTTCAGTGGTTTCAGTCCTACCTGACTGATAGAGTTGAGTACATGGCCCTGGGGGGAGCCAGGTCGAGGCCCCACACAGTCACATGTGGAGTGCCTCAGGGTTCGGTCCTCGGCCCTACCCTTTTATCTATTTATATGCTTCCCCTGGGCCACATCATAAGCAGGCATGGAGTTGCCTTGCTGATGATACTCAGCTCTATGTCAGGTTGGACCCCACATCCTCTACATCATCACTCCCCACTCTAACTGCCTGCCTGGAGGAGACAAAGTCATGGATGACTGACAACTTCCTTCAGCTAAACAGCTCCAAAACTGGGACTCCTCATTGGGACCCCACACCAACTCCGATCCTCCACCCTGACCATTTACTCATTTGCTGGCCATGACATTTCTCTCACATCCTCTATAACAAACCTGGGGGTTTGATTTGACCCCCACCTATCATTTAACACCCACATCCAACTTATCTGTAAGACTGCATTCTTTCATCTCCGGAACATCTCCAAACTCCGCCCCTCCCTCTCCTTTTCCGATTCAGAGAAGCTGGTTCATGCCTTTGTCTCCTCCAGGCTCGACTACTGCAATGCACTCCTCATTGGGATCCCTGGCAGGAGCCTGCAGAGACTGCAGTACATTCAGAACTGCGCTGCCAGGGTTCTGATGAGGGTGCGTAAATCTGAGCACATCACACCCATCCTCCATAAACTTCACTGGCTTCCTGTTAGGTTCAGGATTGAGTATAAGATATGTCTCCTGACCTATCAGTGTGTCTACGGCAGCGCACCAGTGTACCTCCAAGACCTCATCAATAGGCAAAACCCAACCCGACATCTCCGTTTCTCTGATAGCCACTAACTCCAGGTCCCCAAGTCCAAACTCCGCACTATGGGAGATAGGGCCTTCCAGGTGGCTGCGCCTTGACTGTGGAATACCCTCCCCAACCACCTAAGGACGCCACAATCTATTGAGGTTTTTAAAAATAATCTAAAGACTCACTTATTTTGTATTGCATTTTCTTAATATAATTCTGTTTTATTGCTGTTTTTGACTGTTTTTATGTTCAGTTTTTTATCTGTGCACCTGTAGTACTTTGAGATGTGTTCTTTATGTGTAAAGTGCAATATAAATCAAATGTATTATTATTATTATTATTATTATTATTATTATTATTATTATTATTATTACCCAAGGACACAGCTGAATGTGAATGGGACATGAGCAACCTTCATCTTATTGTCTACAGCAGTTCCCATGGCAATGAGGTACCTGAAGGTTGCACGCTAATTTGAAGGGGAAGAAAGCCTTGTTCCCTTTGTGGTTCCTATAAGCTACAGTATGGCATTCTTATGCTTCTGAGAAGGACAAACAAGCCTCACAGCGCAGGGTATTATGATTTTAGGAAAAAGCAAAAGCTTAGTATGCACAGGCACATAAAAACCAAATGTTTCTAATATTGAGATGTTCACATGAGGTGGGATACTTGTTGGGTAAAGTAAATTTCCTCTTCTCTGAAAGAGCAAAAATTTAGGTTATAGTAAAGCACTTACAGAACAATGGTAGAGAATGGGTCCAATCTGTAAATAATTAAAATACTTGTTCCAATAGTAGCCAAAAAGTTAACATGATTTTTGGGTTAAAGTATCACTGTCTGTATACTGTACAACTACATACAATCTACCAGCTAAAATTCAAAAATCCCTGTAAAAATTATGATTTAGCTTTATCCTACAGGTCAAATATTACAAGTACTTTAATATATCTCGCTATTTATAGACGGAAATGCACAAAAACATACAATATGTACTAAGCTTCACTTTTCTGCTTTTAAATACTCCAAATCTGGTCCTATTTACTTCCGTAGTCCGCGAGGGACAATTTGAAAGTCAAATGCTATCCACTGAGCTTAACTTTTACTGAACCCAGAATATTCCTTGGCATGACACGTGACAACACAGCTGTAGCTGATAAGCATTTCCAAAGCTTTAGTATGATGATAGTACTAGTAGGCTTCATTTCTTCATAGATAAGCATTTAAAACAATCAGGGAGAGCATGTCAAAACGTTTCACTTGGGGCTAAATGAAAATGAAGCGTGTATGTACATTAAGTAGAAAACTACACAAGATTCATTTACTTGGAAGAAATGATGCACGGACACGATGGAATTCACACGCCTTTAATTGAAATGGAGCCTGAGGTGATTCTCTTCTTGGATGTTGATGTGAACAGAGCACTTGGGTGACAGGTGCTCTCTAGCCAAACCTCTTATTATGCTTGGCACAATGTCGGAAGGTGCATCTTTTACGCAAAGAATTTCATATTTTCCCATTACCATGCATGTGTAACATGCAAAGCACAGTGGAATCCATCTGCAGCTGCCTCAGTTATTACCCTGGTGACATTTTGAGTGCACACTGACAGTGCTGGACAATCATCCATTTGTTCCCAGAAGTCTCTGGTATGCCCTTGGCTAACAGTGGTTTTTAGACTTCACAGGGATTAGTGGTTTCTCAACTCTTTCTAATATGTTTGATGTTGGTTAAACATTGATTAAAACAGATGTTGGCTGTTGGCTAACTTAATCTTAATCGTAATGATGGAAAAGTAATGATGAAAAATAAGAAAATTGTCAGAACAGAAGATTATCATATCATGCACACCTTTAAAGTGATACTTTACCCAAAAAATGAATATTCTGTCATCATTTACTCACCCTCATGTTGCTCCATAGATCTATAACTATATTTCTTCTGTTGAAACAAATATAGATATTTTGAAAGATGTCTCAGAGCTTTTCTGTCCATACAATGAAGGTCAGTGGGGTCCAAAATATTGTTCAGGTGCCCATCGACTTTCATGGTATGGACAAAAACAGATTTTCTCAAAATACTGTTCTCCACATCAAAAACAAAACAAAAAAACACTTCATACAACTCTGGATGATCATGGGTGAGTAAATGATTACAGAAGTTTCAATTTTGAATGATATGTCCAGTCTTTGTCTGAGAACTATTCAATATTTTTGCATTGGATGCATAAGCAGTAAACAGATACTGGAATACAAGCAGTCAGAAAAACAAATGTATCTTTTCATTTGGAATGCATGAGCCAAACAGTCTGCTAAATAAACACCAAGGATAGAACTAGAGTTCATTAATGACTAACCCATTGCCACAATGAATGTCTGAAATTACCAACTTTTCTGAAACTTGAGCCCTAATCCAGTGTAGAAACAAATCATCAGATTACGATCATTTACTAAGTGCTCTGCAGGCTAATTAGTCATGTGATGGCTCATTTGTTTTGAGTCTGACGAAACTGCCTCCCTCTGACGTAGTAAAAAAAAAAACAAGCAGTACAAAAGAACAATAGACTATAAACAATGCTAAAATCTCATTTACCACGAGAAAGCTCTGAATACTCTATTTCCCCTTTATCTAAACATTGCATCATTTCTACTGGTACAGAATACACTGCATTATACAGAAGATAGGATTATCGATAGCATTCTACAGCACCTATGTAATCTGTGTAAACAAAAATCAGTCTTTTTGTTCAAGGTATCATTGTCAGAGTGAGAGGCTCTGTAAAAAGTCTCTTTAGAAACCTGGCATGTGACATTATACTGACGGAGGAAACATTACATATCTCAGTTTGTATTGGTCCAAGCATGAATGGACCCAGGAAAAACATCTCATTTCTAAGTTTCTGTTTGGCACATGATCATTAGCTTCTAGCTGTCATAATCATTTTGTGGCAATGTGTAAGAATTCACACAATCATCATAACACATTCTCTTGGAAATGTCTCTGGAATGGTGAATCATTTAAATAGTGCTGTTCTGTAATACAGTTTGTTTTGTTTTGTTTTTTAGAAAGAAAGAAACAAGATGTTTGCACAAAGTGTCAACAACAGCAAAATATTTGTCATCAAAATTATTTGAATCTCAGCATAAGCTCTCCAGCTGAATTCTGATGTAAAAATCTAAAATATGGACAGCTGTCCGCTGACTAAAAGATTTTCGAGTAAATTACTCAAGTTAACTAGTTGCAAGCAACTTGAGATTAAAATGTTGTTTCTACTAATTTAGAAAGTTACAATCATAGATCATACAAAGGACACGATCACTGAGCTGAGGTCAATAATTTAATAAACACATTCACAAAAGAAGTGCACATAAAACTGCACTTCTGATATGCACCTCCATGTGTATGCAGAGAAGTCAACAGGTTATGGAAAATAAAGCTAATCACACAAAAAAACTACTTCAACATTAGCAATACTGCAAAGAGAAGTAGGCCTATTTAATTCTTCATATAAATTCCCATGCCTACATAAATTATTTTAACAAAGGCTTATGGGTATTCCCAACAGAATAAATTGTGTACTTCGAGGTATTAACACAATTCTTGATTTTCTTTTGAATATTTAAGTAAAAATGACTCGTGTCACCTTGGCAACTTTTGTTGTTTTTCATTATTTTTAACATCAGGGCTTACACTGACTTGCTTACACAAAAGATTTGCTATAGCATGACTAATCACAACACCCGTGCGTCATCATTGTGTGAATGCTCGATAATAAAAAGCCTTCGTCTACAATTTCGCATCTCTCACTTGATATTAACATACAATGTAAAATGTGATTTATCACGGACACTATAGCCTATTGTCATGTTTGTTAAATTTTCACATTCCAAATCTAATTTGTGCCCCAACTGTAACCTTTAAAGTGGTTATATATTCACACGCACAGTGCAATTCGCCATTCATTTATAATAGGCTCAAACTGAATAATGCAGTTAATCACATCAATTAACCAGTTATATGTGATTGTTTTATTAAAATATATTTAGACATGAAACCAGTGCAGCCTCCACACATTTGCTGATGAACAGCTAAACATTTTAAATTCCCGTGTTTGTCTACTTACTCAAAAGGGAGCCGATTAGGAGGAAAACTTGAATGGTGGTAGTGAAATCTTTGTAGGCTCTTTCCTGCGCCTGCAGGATCTCCTCCAGTTGTGCCACCTCTTTATCCTGAGCATCACCCCACAGACCCACCAGAGACGACGCGTTTAGGAAACCCAGGTTCGACGCGTTTAAACTTGTGCTTCCGTTTTCTGACAGAGGAAACCAGCTCTCTGCGTTATCAGCCTCCATCATCATTCATATCTGAGGCGCCGCTATAATTCTGTGCTCGGGTCTCGCCGCGCGCTCGTTTACTGGCGAACAGAGCTCGAGCGTTATGATGTTGTGTCCATCATGCTTAACACGCGAGTTTACTCCTGTTCGTCAAAATCATCGAAAACGTAAAACATTTTGGAAAAACGCTGGACGGCGATCTTTCACAATAATAACGTCCCAGACAGGACTGCATATTTTAGATTTGGTTAAATTTGCATTACATTGTTGTTATCTTGTCGCTGACCAACAGCCTTTTCAGAATCGCGATAGTTAAAGGAATGTCTCGCCTATAATAAGGCATAATTTTGTTTTCACAGCACAGATCGCATAGCATATATAATGTCATTGATGGAGCGATACGACAGTGACGGTGACGTTCACGCTCGCCACACTCAACTTCATTTTATTAGCCATGTAAATAGACGAACATAATATGAAACAATAGTGGTTATATACAATACTTCGCGTGCACTGAGTTACTAAAATATGCAACTGTATGCGAATAATAATGCCTTAACGGTGTACGATATATGCCAGAGAAATGACCAACATACCCGTATGAGATCGTTATGAATGATCATAGCCAGATCCAAGTGTCAAAATACGATTCTCTACGAACGCACATCACGCTAAATATCGAAGCAGTTGGTGATCTGACAACTGGGCTTTAGCGAACATGCTTCATTGCGAGTAACAATAGAGCTTTATTTCTTCAAATGAACGGCGGGCGCTTACAATAAGACGTCAGCGTATCCGTCTGTTACGGCGTCTTGGAAAGGCGCGTGAGAATTTGAACCAAAGGTTTGGACTGAGCTTGTATTTGGCCAGATACTGCTCCAGACACGCACTGCATGCGAACAAAGCAACGCCTTTGAAAGTATTAACAGTATCCTCCTAACAAAAACTTTATTTGAGCAATTTTCATTATTGTTAAGTAATTCATTGTGAGCAAAACGCCAGCATGTACCGAATTCACAGATCAAACTATTCCTTGCAATGTATATTGAATGTGCAAACCTCACACTGCACTGAATTTGTCTACGTGTTGCTTTTGTTTGCTTGTTTCTATAATAGGAAGGCTAGTAGTCCTTGGTCAGGGGGAATATTAGACAACCCATGAGGAATCTCTGAAGCCTTCATGAAATGGGACTGGGGCTAGTTGTCACACAAGGATGTTGTCAGAAGGGTTAAGCAATATTTCAGTAACTTAAGGGCTTAGAGTCAAAGTCCAAAAAACAAATGTTTAGGGTTTTCTAGAAGTGTTTTTCGGTTTCGCCTAATTCAAAACTATATGTGAATTCCAGCATTGTGATTTTGCAGCAAAAAAAGCCTTTTAAAAGTCATTCATCTGAATTGAAACATTTAAACAAAAAGTTGAAGTCAATCCAGTATGATAAATAACTGCAGTAGATTGTAGTAAAACATTTTGTAGTTTAGAAAGCATTTTTCTTGACCCTATCTATTTTTATGACCATTTCACTTACTAATTCCATGTCAATATAAATCAAATCTGATTTAAAAGGGTCATATGATGTTGCTAAAAAGAACATTATTTTGTGTATTTGGTCTAATGTAATGTGTTTATGTGGTTTAAGGTTAAAAAACACATTATTTTCCACATAATGTCCATTATTTTTTCTCCTCTATGCCCCGTCTTTCTGAAACACATCGAATTTTACAAAGCTCACCGTTCTGAAAAGCGAAGTGTACGCTGATTGGCCAGCTATCCAGTGCATTGTGATTGGCCGAAAACCTCAAGCGTGTGAAAGAAATGTTAACCCCCTTACTGTGATGCTGTCTCCCAGCACAATGAGACAAAACCAATAAAACCCATTACAAACGAGGCATTTGTTGCATCCAGTGGAGACATTATTACTGATTATAATGACTTATAATAACTGTCTTTTTGCATTGCGTTGTGTATTGCACTGCGTAAACATAAAACCATGAATGCATTTGTGATTGGAGAAACGACGAACAACAAAGTCTGCTCTACACTGTTCAAAACTTGTGTTTGAATCATCAGTGGCAAATCCTTTACATATGAAACCGTACTTACAGACTGTGTGTCAGAAGTGCCAGACTGTTCTTGTAAAGTTGGAACTGGCCTACTTTAAAGAAACAGACACCGTCATTGTAGGTTACTCTCTCAGGAAACAGTCCTTGTCCTCCGCAAAATGCGCTGAACACATCTGAATATTTGGGTTGAAATTTCTGTAACAGTGTTGTAAATAAAACTTAACCACTGATTTCTAGTTGTGTCCTGTTTTGGAAGGCCAAACAAAGTACTTTCGCTTTCACAACAAAACACAGCGTCTCCACAACATGGTGCTGGTGGCAACAGTGATAATAAAAGCTACACCTTCTTTCTTTGCGTGAACATTTGGGTGGCATTATGCAAATCTTCCCACATCGTGACTTTAGTCTTTGCAACTTTTCAGATCTTCTTTATGCACAAAGAGCTTGTACACTCCAAAGAGAAAATATCATATGCATCATATGGTTCAATTCAATACAAGAGCATACAATGCTACAGGACCTACAGAAAATAATGCTACAGCATTCATTACAGTAATACAGTTTTGTTGTAGATTCTGTTGTAGAGCTCATACTGCCATCCACATCATTAATTCTCTGTTTTATCTTGGTTAATTGGCTAGAAAACATTCTTAACATGTATTTAACGTGTTTAGTTAAAAAAAATGTGAAGACATAACTATTTTATAACCATTATTTTATTCACCTTGGACTATTTATATTCAAACACATTTTTTAATTATTATGTGATTCCTTACACAAGAACACAATCATCATCTCAAAGGAATGCCATGCACTAGTAACAGCTCTTCTGTAAATATAAAAATAATCTTTTCCAGATAATCAACATGCAAGAACTCTTAAGAGCTTCTCCTCTTAAGTAGTCCGGGTTAAATGACATGGCCCGCTGGAGTGTGTCCTTTTAACAGTGCTCTCTAAAAGATTTGCAATAAGTACCACTGGTGCTCTGCACAGAGAGAATCTCAATCATTTTCATGTTTAAAAAAAAACACTTCTGATTTAGAAAGAAAACAATAATCTGCATTCATTGAGTGACATTTGCTGTCATGTATTCGTGTAATGTGATATAATGGCAGCTACACTGCGACAAACTTTGGGACAGGGACAGTTAGCTCAAACATTGTGAAATAATGTTCTCACCATCATGTTGTTCCAAACCCATATGCCTTTATTTCTTCTCTGTAATAAATATATATATATATATATATATATATATATATATATATATATATATATAATAGATAGATAGATAGATAGATAGATAGATAGATAGATAGATAGATAGATAGATAGATAGATAGATAGATAGATAGATAGATAGATAGATAGATAGATAGATAGATAATTAAACATATAAAAATGAATCAATGCTCTTAAGATATTTAGTTGTATTTTATTGGAAGTTACGGGTAAAACATAAAAAAGTAAGGTGCAAAGAGTAACTCACTTGAAAGCAATGCCCATAGTTGCACATTTCCTTCACAGTGTCTGTACCTTGATGGAATGTTTATTTAAATATAGACATTCTTCAGGAAAGAAGAGATTAAAAAAAAAACCTGTATTTCCCCTCCACTAAGGCTGAAGGTGTCATTTGAGGCTTATTTTAAATGAAGGCACTAGAGGCTGTACAACAAAACAGATGTACTGTAGATATGCTGACACAGAGAAAGCAGATACACAGTAAGTGAATAAAATATTTGCACCACTATTAATGCGTTTGATTTGATTAACTTACAATTGGTATTCAGTTATAATGCAAAAATGTGGCTAAACAGTGAAAGTGCACTACCATTCAAACATTTTTTTTAAAGAAATTAAAAGTTATTTAGCAAGGGTGATTTAATATAATAGTGACAATAAAGAATTCTACTTTGTTAACTGAGGCATTGGCACAACAGGAATTTGCATAACATTTTAAAATACATTCCAATAGAAAAGTTATTTTAAGCTGTAATTATATTTCACAATATTAATGAAAGAAAATAATCTTACTTACCCCAAACTTATGGTAATGTTTGTTAAAGAAACATACTGTGGGATTACAAACTTATAAAATGTTAAATGTAGGTTCCAATATAATAGTAGGTAATAAAGATGACATAGCCAAGAAGACCAAATCAAGAAAATCAAGAGTCTGAGATAATGACCTTTTGTCTTTGTGCTCTTCCTCAACAGTCTTGCCAGACTGATTGAATTAGCACCTATGCATTTGAATGACACTGTTATGCTGATGAGATCAAGGCTGGGAAAATGACAGTGTCTGGCATTTTCCTGATTCATTTGCATGCTTTGTTTAGGTTGTCTCCACCTCTGTGTATCCCGCCCCCTTAAAATGTATAAAAACTACAATGTCTTAAGGACAAGTTAGACTTTTGATGACTGCATCGCCACGCAGAGCGTTCTCAATAAAGAATCCTGCTGAAGATTACCCAAGAGTCTCCTGGTCTTCGTTTCTGAGTTCCCAACAATACTTATCAAAAAGAGTTTGATTTTACAAACAACTTCATGATATAAACAAACAAATATATATAAACAAATTATAGATGTGCTTCAATCTGTTGATCTTTTTTATAACTACATTAGAAATTAAAGTAATTCAAGTCAACACTAACTGGATATCATGACTATGTACATGCCCTTTTTTACAGCATAGATTTGCTGTTGTGATTAGTTGCTAAGTGTTTTTTTTTTTTTTTTTTACTCACAATCCTCTTCCACGCATCCAGCTTTGCCTCTGAATGAGCCTTAGGTTCCCCGCCAAAATAAACCACATGGTTAGCGACACCATGAATTTTAGCAAGACAAACTCATACCTCAACTATTCGTAATTATTTTTCCCATGTGCTGCGAGTCTGTTGCATGCTAGTTTTGCATAATAGGCACTTTGCCAATTCCTGTCAGCTTCTGACATTATAAACATGAAATTACCAGAGGCACATTCAATGGGAATAACGCTAGGAAGGCCTTCTTCTGACATCGGGTCATTCATAACATCCCCAATATCCATAAAGCCCAATGGTGTCATTTTTTATTTCTTTACATCGAACATAAGAGGTGGAACACAGATGTCTTTGTAGTAGATGCATCAAAATGCATCTCAGGAACTGCACTCCAGTGGTTTGAGTCTTACCTATCAGATAGGTCCTTCAAAGTATCTTGGAGAGGTGAGGTGTCCAAGTCACAACATCTAACTACTGGGGTGCCTCAGGGCACAGTTTTTGGACTACTTCTCTTCTCTGTCTACATGGCATCATTAGGTTCTGTCATTCAGAAACATGGCTTTTCATACCACTGCTATGCTGATGACACTCAACTCTACCTCTCATTCCATCCTGATGATCCGACGGTAGCTAATCGCATCTCAGCTTGTCTAACAGACATTTCTTGCTGGATGAAGGGTGATCACCTTCAACTCAACGTTGCTGTGACGAGTGGGGTGTGGCTGAGAGCCGTGGGAATGAAGCAAGGCCGGTGGAGTAATTGGAAATGAGCGACACCTGCACCACTCACCGGTCTTGAGTCCCACGGAGGAGCTCCGGAAGGATAAAGGGAGGAGTTGACAGTGAAGGAGGATAGGGGACCAGGCCTGGGTTTTAATTTGTGTTTTGGTTTTTGTTTATGTGTGGCAGTCGTCCGCAAGGGGTTTGTGTTTATTTTATTATTAAAGTTTGATTTAAATGTCCACCGGTTCCCACCTCCTTTTTCCCATACTACTTTCTTATATTGTTACACTTGCCAAAACAGAACTGCTTGTGGTTCCAGCAAACCCATTGTTTCATTACAATTTCACCATCAAGTTAGGCACATCGACCATCAACTCCTTCAAAAACAGCCAGAAGCCTTGGAGTTATGATTGATGATCAGCTGACTTTCTCAGACCATATTGCTAAAACTGTCCAGTCCTGCAGATTTGCTTTATTCAACATCAAGAAGATCAGGCCCTTTCTTTCTGAACATGCTGCACAACTCCTTGTTCAAGCTCTTGTTCTATCCAGGCTGGACTATTGCAATGCTCTCTTGGCAGGGCTTCCAGCCAGTTCTATCAAACCTTTACAATTAATCCAAAATGCAGCAGCAAGATTAATTTTTAATGAGCCGAAAAGAATACATGTCACACCTCTGTTTATCAATTTGCACTGGCTACCAATAGCTGCTCGCATAAAATTCAAGGCAATGATGTTTGCCTACAAATCCACCACTGGCTCTGCACCCATTTACCTAATTGTATTACTTCAGACTTATGTGTCCTCTAGAAGCTTGCGTTCTGCAAGTGAACGTCACTTGACTGTGCCACTCCAAAGAAGCACAAAGTTACTTTTACGGACTTTTAAATTAAATGTTCCCTCCTGGTGGAATGACCTGTCCAACTCAATCCGAGCCCTTAGCCATCTTCAAGAATCAGCTAAAAACACATCTCTTACTCTTTATTTGGCCCTCTAACCTTAGCACTCACTATTCTAATTATATTCTTTAAAAAAAACTGTATTCAGTTTTCTTTTCATTTATTATATAATTAACAAAAAAAGACCTCTAACACCTACTGGCTCTATTCTTTTTCTATTATATCTTTTTTCTTTTTATTTATTATAGTATTTAAAAGCCATTGCTACGTGTATACTGCATTTAAGCTAACTGAGACTTATTATATAGCACTTGTATATCTTTGCTCTTTTTTTGTTCTTGATTGCTTTCATTGTCCTCATTTGTAAGTCACTTTGGATAAAAGTGTAAATGTAAATGTAAACGTAAATGTAAACCTCAGTGATCCTAAAATAACACCGATTCTAATAAATCTCCCATTGTATACTGATCAGTTTTATTTAAAATCATAAGAATTAACAGGAATGCATATGAATGGTTGCACAAACTAACCTCTGGTTGTTGAAATAGGAAATCTACACCTTCTTCAAAATACTGGAGGTGAAATCTGTCAGCTCTGTCTTTGTAACCTTGGAAAGCCAAGGCTAAAACAGCAAAGTTTCTCTTCGCCAACAGAGCTGCCCTCAACTCAAAAGGACCTCCTTTAAATACATTTGTATCAAAAATCCCAGGAAATGGCCCTTTACCTAAAATAATAGTAATAATATCAGCATTAAAAACTGACAAAAAAATTGTTAGCTTATTTTTACCACAGGGAGGCGCTACTAGAAAACAAAATATTGCCAACAACGTTGGTATCTGTTATGTGTAGTTAATATAGTTTAGTTAATGTTTTATTAAAAAGATACCCTCTAAAGAGTCCTTTTACAATTCAGACTTTATAAGAGCAGCATAACCTGCTGAATTGTAATGAGGGTTTCAATATGGACTGCTAACTTATATGGAGTGCTTTAAATACAGCTAGATAACTGACCAGGTGGCATAAAAAGAGTTCCTCTGATCCTGCCTTCTTTTACAGGGATTCTCCGGATACCATCGGTCAAGCAGTGTCTTTCGTTTGTCACTTTGGCGATAACTTGATCTTCACTGACGGCCTAAATGTCAACGAGAGCAGGACGGGTCACGTCTGTGTGTGTGTACGTCTGTGTGTGTGACGTCTGCTTTCAGTGCCCAGAATAAGCCCATTGGTTCGACTCCCTTAAAGCTGCCAGCAAGAGAAGGGTTGCTGCTGAGGTCAACATGACTTGCCTTGCATCTGTGATTTTAGAGTGCAGATCCAGGGGCGTCGGACTGGGGGTAAAACCAGTACTGATTACCAGGGCCCCAAAGGAAGAGAGGGCCCTTGAAAAGTCTGGAATATATTTTATTTTACCTGTATATTTTCATGGAGGTGCCCATCAGGACTGCCTATGCATAGGGCCCGGGATCTTGTGCAAGACCCTTGTGCAGATCCACGCGTTGTTGGGGTTTTAGGCCACACACGGTCACGTGCACTGGATTTTCAAAAGAGCACTTATTACTGGGCAAAAGACTAATGCTGACCACCGAGGTGTTGTGCATCTCTATTTCTTGTGAAAGGGGTAAACAAGTACTTTAACACCGAAAAGATCTTTTTATTTTACGGCCACCGTTGCAAACTCTCGCGAGACAAATAAGCTACCGAAGCTTTAAAAACAAGGCTAACATTTTTTTTTTTTTTGATGATGAGGATGATGATGATTTATTTGACGAATTCCAAGTCACTTCACTTTTATCATTATCAATATTATTTATTTTCAGTTATCTATTACCAATAAATGAGCCTGCAACATATTTAAAATGAAACCACTCTTTTATCTGAAAAGCAAAAACAGAAGCTATTTTACAAAAATCAAGTGGTAGAACATTGCGTTAGAAGCGCAAGATTGTGAGTTCGATTCCCAGAGAACACATGTTAGGTAAAAACTGCTAGCCTGAATGCACTGTAAGTCGCTTTGGACAAAAGCGTCTGCTAAATGCATAAATTTAATACACGGACTTCATAATCCATAAGAAGCATGTGTCCTATGTTGTGTGCTCCTGAAAAACATCATGTCTGTGTGACTTCTGCAGCATAGTACTGCCTTGTCCAAACCACACTTGTGGTCTTGGATACTTAAGAGCGCGTGCGTGCTACAGGAAGTAAGTGTGCAAGACTGTCCGAGGTCCTAAAAATAGCAAAACGCAGTGCCCAGTGCAGGAACACGCCATTATTTTTGAAAATAGGCTAATTTTCCAACTACCCTAGAGTTAAGCAGTTGAGTTTTACTGTTTTTGAATCCATTCAGCTGATCTCCGGGTCTGGCGGTAGCACTTTAGCTGTAGCTTAGCATAGATCATTGAATCTGATTAGACCATTAGCATTTCACTCAAAAATGACCAAAGAGTTTTGATATTTTTCCTATTTAACACTTGACCATTATGTAGTTACATCATGTACTAAGACCAACGGAAAACAAAAAGTTGTGATTTTCTAGGCCAATATTTCTAGGAACTATACTCTCATTCCGGCGTAATAATCAAGAACGATTTTGGTTTATATAGCTATGTGACAGGATGGATTTTTTTGTATAACTGTATAACCGTTTAAATTATATTAAGTCTTAAAGTTCTGCATAATTAAGGGCGCGGTCATTTGAGTGACAGGTGGATTGCCTCTGCTGTCACTGCCGTCGAGCTAGGTGGGTGTGGTTTCAACAACCAGCTCCCGCCTTTCTGCCCATTTCAATTATCCGGTAGTGTCGCGTGGTGACGTGCGTGAAACATATGGATGACATCACAGACACTACGTCCATGTTTTTATCAAGCGGCAACCTCCCGCTCTCTCTCGTGAAGCCCATACGGAAGTGACTTAAACTGTAATTCATCGACTGGCCGCTAGAGCCTGGCTTCAAAAGGAAGTCAATCCCATAGACTCCTCATGTTAAAATGCCCAACTTTACAGCAGAAAAAAAAAAAAAACATGTTTACAGCCTGGTTAAAAAAATTATTTTGGTCTATACAACTAAGTTTGCCCTTCATGACAACTGTGAGGGGGGTGAATTTTTTCTTACAACTCATCGATTTAAATTATATTAAGCCTTAAAGTACTGCATAATTAGAGGCCCAGCCACTTGAGTGACAGGTGGATTGGCGGTGCTGTCACTGCCGTCGAGCTAGGTGGGCGTGGTTTCAGCAACCAGCACCCACCTTTCTGCCCAGTTTCGATTATCCGGGAGTGACGCACGATGACATGAATATTTTAAAAGTAAATAAATACATTTCATTATATTAACACTGGCAGAACAAAGAGAAATTATAATAGAAATAAATGAATCTAAAATATTTTCCAGCATTCACAAAAACAATTATTTTCCTGTTTTCAGTGACATACTTTTCAAAACTTTATATTTTTTTTCAGTTTACATTGCTTATAAATCCCAGTTTTGCCTCTTTTGTTTTATAAAGTCTAAAGCATGCATCCATAAAATTAATAAAGAAAGATTTTTTTTAGTGTTTAATATAAATTTCATTATATTAAACACTGACAAAACAAAGAGAAATGACAATAGAAATGAATGAATTTAAAATATTTTCTAGTGTTCACAGAAACACTTATTTTCTTGTTTTTAGCAACATTTTCAGCAACTAACGTCCACAAAACTTATAGACTTATTCATTATGGCTTTTTAGTCAAAGTATTCAATACTGTCAATTTACTTTTTGGTTTCACTCAGCAAAATATAAGTCGAGTTTCTTTCTATAAAAAATTGGTATAATTTAAAATATTTTACAAATTAGGTAAAATCGTCCTTATCATAATTTGCGATTCCACAATTACATTGCCCTTCAACAGTAAACAATAAGTATACACTCACTGAATACTCATTCATACAACAGTTTTCATTTTACAGAAAATACCAGATGTATTTCCGTGTAAATGACTAGGCAAAATAATGAAGTAGTAGTTCGTTTATATTGCAAAATGCTAGTTTAAACAAGACACGGCCATATCTATGTTGAACTAGTTCTATGAACTAGCAGACCTCGTAAACCCCGCCCCTCTCTCGCCTGGTCGTCATGGAGACGGTGTGAGAGCGAGGCCGCTGGTCGAGCTCGCAGCTCTTTCCTACAGTAGGGAGGTACTACTACGCTCACTCTTCTCCGTAGACGGTTGATCAGAAAAGGGCCGTCAGAATCCCCGAATACAGGCGATCCCATCATAAACCGCGTTTACAGTAACCTTGGGACTTACATCCATTCGACGCAGCTCCATGGTGACCCGATACTAATTTTTAAAGAGGAGGGCATTCACTGGTAAGATCTCTTTTTTGCGTTGTGAAGGTTAGTTAACGTTAGCTGAGCTAACACGGTTAGCCTAAACGGAGTCTTTAGGATCTGAACCAATTGATATCGCAAAAGCTAACAATTATCGATAGCCAAATGATTCAGCCTGCGTAACGTTAACGTACTTAAAAATATAAATAGTAGTTCGGCAAGATATTGGTTGTTAAAGGACTTTAAAATTCACAGCCATTTAGCTCGCTAGTGAATCCTAATCCAATCAAAACCACTGTTCCGGTTAAATTGAAAGGTCTTTTTAATCAATGCTGATGACGATTATTTGTTGTATAAATTAATCAGATCGCCCGTACGTCATTATCCGGCGAGGTTCATGTGGAAATGTGATTTTTAATTAGTATGTCATAACGCGATTACAAAAGTCGCCAGTCCGGCGATGCGGACAAAGCCTGTTGTTAGCTTCCCATTACCCATAGGCTTCCATTTTACTTCCCTTATCTGCTAAATATATGTTGTATGTATATTATCAAACAGCTGATTTTGTTTTAGATGTATGGACAACTATAGGTTAATTGTTGTCATGGTGTTACAGTATTATTTCGGTCAGTGGTGGACCTTAAATATCGTCGTTGTAGTATTTGTATTTGAGTCAACCGGTTTCTTTCGTGTAAATTTCCAGAGTTTCAGTCGGCGTATAATTGTTAAATACATTCCGTTTTATTTATTCGTTTTGCAAAAACTACATGTTGAAACGTACAAGCGCAAACACAAACGCACACAAAGCACTGTGTTGTAAACACTTTAAGTTGCAAGAGGACTTGCAGAAAAAAAACCTTGTGATCTAAAAGTTAGAAACAACCTCAAAGTGCATTACTGTAGGAAACCTAACCGCGATTATTAGTGATGCATATCTCTCTTTTTGTTTGTTTTCATAAGTCAAAAGTGTTGCGTTCACAGTAGTTTCAGGACACACTCTGTTCTCTTTGTTGTGCTCGTTCTGCTCTCGGAACAGTTGCACGTGTCCGCGCGTGTGACTTTAAGTCCGGACATACTGGGGCTTATTTCTCTCTTACATAGAATAACTACATTACCATGTCCCTCAGCACACTCCACCTCCAAATACATGGACTCTTTTTTTCAAATAAAAATGTGCTGCTCGTTTTTGTAGTGAGGCCATAATGACATTTCTTGTCGTAAAAACATGATTAGTTTCATCTGCCTACCAGTAATTTCTTTATTATAATTCGCTGGTGTCTGGTTTGGAGCCAGCATGCATTGGTTCTTGCCTTGATTTTGTACTATTTGTAAACCAACACCTTTTTCCAAGTACATATCTTTACTGGAGTTTGCTTGACTTGACTTGTTGAAACTTGATCAGGAGGTTGTTTCAATGTGATATCATTTATAGCAACCTGATATCAACTTCCCCTCAGAAACTCTTATTGGTCCCCTTCTTCCTCATTGCCTTTTGTATGCAAAGGTGTAGATAAAGGAACTGTGTGGGCCATAATATGCTTAACAAAAGGCTGTTTATTTACTGTCATGCAGCCTGGACACTTTTTGCTATTTTGTTTCTTTCTTTCAGCTTTTTTTCCTCTTCCATCTCTTACTAAACTCCAGACAGCTGGAAGGGCTCTGCATTTTCATATTTCTCACTCAAACCCTTTTACGTTAAAACCTGGAGGCAGCTCTGGTATGATAAAGCAGGAACTGTGGTGCCACGTTTCTTTTGGCATCTGGCCTGTCTTGTCATTTTACGCTTTAAAATGTGGTCCAAAATGTTTTTTTACCACAAAGTAGTAAAGAATTGCTTTCAAGTACAAATCAGATCTCTTAAAGGGATAGGTCACCCAAAAATGCCATCTAGTGCGCACCCTCATGTTGTTCAAAACCAACAGAATGTTTGCAAATGCGTATGAAGATATTTCTTCTTCACTTGAAAGTCCATTCCACCAAAACTTTGATGGTTCAAAAACTTAATAAAGAGATAATAATAAAATCAGTTGAAAGAAGATGTTTAATCGAAAGCCAACAAGAATGTAGACTTTGATTAAACCGATTGATTCTCAAAGAATTCTTTTACGATCTTTTACGAAAAAGAAATGTGTCGTTACAGCTGTGACGATGAGATATTCAAAAGTATGTGAAATATTCAGGGCATAGAATCTTTCAAATATGTTCAAGAGTTTTACACACCGGTCTGTTATTGTTGGGATATTTCCATGCCCCTAAACATGATGCGGCACAAAACAAAACATGATTGGTTGCTTTACCTGTCAGTCATATGGCCTCTTGGGTGGGCCTTGGTCATTCAAAGTGGCCAAGGTTCCCAGACCTTCTGCCATCAGTCTGAAGGTCTGGCTACTACGTTAGACTAAATATTAACTTACTGCTTTTGGAACAACATAAGGGCAAGTGAATGGTGGCTGAATTTTCATTTTTAGGGTGAACTAGATCTTTACATCCACAATGGAGTTGTTTGGTGCACTTTATAAATGTTTGGTTCTTATACAGCATGTGATATGGTCATTTATCTCTTTTTGAAAATATTTTCAAGCAGATGTTGTTGAATATTTGTGCGCCGTGTCAGTCGATGCGCTTACTCGGATGCCATCTGTACAACACCTTAGTCACTTTGATTGAATCCAGACTGAATTGCAGTTTTCCCACTCTGGGATCGTGTTGGCACTGAGCAGTTTGTTGCAGAATGTTCTTCTGCTCCAGTCTGTTTGGTACATGAGGCAGCAGGCAAGCTTTTCTCTGCCAGTGGGATGTGCGTCACATTCCTTGTGCTCCTTGGGCACCCTAGTGCTTCTCTCCAGTGAGGAGGGGAAAGGTGTGGCGGCAGTGGCAGATTGGCCTCATGTGGGAGCAGTAGCTGCAGCCTTAGCATCCTGTTTGTTCCTGGGACTCATGCACCCCATGTTCTTGAGCTTTATCTGCCTTCAGCACACACGTACGTATCTTGTTTTGGTGGAATGCTGACAAATGGTTTGTGCTCACTTAGCAGCACTGTTGCACCTGCTCTCATTTGTGTAATGGCCACACACTTGTTTTTTTCCTTAAGTACAAAGTAATGTGATTCTAACACTCTCCATTATTGCATTTGCTAATAGGCTTTGTATGTAATGTAAACACCACCATACATCACATGGATACCCTGCAGCATCTGTTCTGTGTTTTTTTTGTTGATAATCAGTATAAAATGTAGGATGTATTGTGATATGAGCAATTCAGTTCCTTGTGGTTTCTCAGTTCTCACGCCGTTCATGTGAGGTAGTTTTGAGAACCATGATGAAACTCACCGTATTTTTCGGACTATAAGTCGCAGCTGAGTATAAGTCGCATCAGTCCAAAAATACGTCATGATGAGGAAAAAACATATATAAGTCGCACTGGACTATAAGTCGCATTCATTTAGAACCAAGAACCAAGAGAAAACATTACCGTCTACAGCCGCGAGAGGGCGCTCTATGCTGCTCAATGCTAGCATTGAGCAGCATAGAGCGCCCTCTCGCGGCTGTAGACGGTAATGTTTTCTCTTGGTTCTTGGTTCTAAATGAATGCGACTATAAGTCGCAGGACCAGCCAAACTATGAAAAAAAGTGTGACTTATAGTCCGGAAAATACGGTATATTATTTTTGTTCCATTGTTCTTGAATTAAAAACACTGCTTATAACTTCTATATGCTCAGTTTTTCACACATTAAAAACTATTGTCTGGATACAATTGTGGAATTTTGTGAAATTTATTTAAATATTAAAAAAATGTAAAAGGAACAGTTTTGAGAAACTTTTTTGTTTTTTGTTGATACTTTAGAAAAGGGTTTTAACCAAGTAAAGCCAAATTTAGTCTTCAGTCTAGGTTTTTAGAAAAATAATAGTCTTAAACCTCTTTAGTTTTATTTGTGAATAACTAAACCTGGCACTCGCCATGAACATAGTTCTAAAAAAACATTGCAAAATTAGAAAAATGTGAGTAAAAACTGGCTTTGATCATTGATAATGTGTGAGTCACTTTTGTAGAGTGGTTTATTTTTTTACTTTTGTAGAGTGGTTTACTTTTGTAGAGAGTTTTATTTTTAAATATGCAAATATGTATTTTTAAATATGTAAAATGCATTTTCTAAAGGTAAACAATATTTATGGTCATAAAATATAATGTAGCTCACTTTTGTCATCTGTGACAGAAAGATTTTGATTCTTGGTTTAAGACTTGTTTTATGAAATCTACTTGATTTAAGTGAATATCTTTAAGCACAAATTCCATGTGAGCATTGTAAAGGACTCATAAATGTTTTGTTTTAATACACTAACTACTAAGTGTGTGTTTCTGTCGCTAGGTTCAGCCGGAGAGGATTCTTGCTGCACAAGCAGGGCTGAAAAATGTGCAATGGAATGGTAGCGTGTGAGACAAGAGCCTCGCTCGCTCACAGGGTGGCCGCCACATCCCTTCTGCTCCTCCTCCTTGGCATGCTCCCCACAGGCCAAGCTTCAGGTGAGATTATTCACAAAAACCTCCTCCATATTCCTCCTACGCCTCAACCTTCCACTGCCATCCACTCTGACACTGATATTTAAGATGCTGACAACTGCCTCATTGATTTCATAGGATGTAAAATGTCCTTAGATTATGAAATATGTAAAGTTACTTGCAGGAATGGCGGTGTCAGGCAATGTTTTTTCAGTGAATTATGTTGAATTCAGTTTCTGCATAATTCTGAGTCACAGATGGTTTTTAGTGGGTTTTGTCTGTTGGCATCTATGATTCCTGATGTCAAAGACAAAGGTTTTTGTTCTTTTGTATGTGTCACTCTCAGTGCTCTGATAACAGAAATAACCGTTGGTCTTAAGCTTCCGGATGGAATAAAATGAGCATCATTTCTTTGTTTTCAGTCAAACATCTGGGAGGTGTTAGTGGGGGATGGGCTCTCTCTCTCTCTCTCTCTGTATCTCTTTCAATCGCCACTGAGGGTGTGTGTACGTCTGTTGCCCCTTTTCTGTGTGAGTCTCATCCAGCATCTCCCTCACCAACCTAGCTCTATATCTTGCTTTTCATGGCAGATTTAGCTTGAGAACAAAAACAGATGTCCATGTTGACAGGCAGTTGAAGGTGTGTTTTTATAAAGCTCAAGTCATTCTGTAGCCCTATGAGATTTTATTTTATCTATCTGAGAAGGACAGGTGAATTTGTGGTTCAGCATTTTATGTTTGTAGACCTTTCGGCCAACTTCCTGGGTAAAAAAAAACAAAAAACAACATTAAATACACCACGTAGTTTGAGGAACTAGCCAGTAGGGTAGTTTCTAGAGAACCACTTTCTGCGTTGCATTGGCACCGGCAGTGTGAACTCTGAAGCAACTGACAGCAACGTCTTTATTCACGGCATTTACAAACGTGGGTTTGGTGATAACGAGATGGAATGAACACTGACTGAACATCTGATGCATAAGGCACACAAAATTCAAAGTGATCATCAGGTGAAAGTGAGAAAGTGATGGGACACAGCCAAGTATGGTGACCCATACTCAGAATTCGTGCTCTGCATTTAACCCATCCAAAGTGCACACACAGCAGTGAACACACACACACAAACACCTGGAGCAGTGGGTAGCCATTTATGCTGCAGTGGCCGGGGAGCAGTTGGGGGTTCAGTGCCTTTCTCAAGGGCACTTAAGTCATGGTATTGTTGGCCCGAGACTCGAACCCACAACCTTAGGGTTAGGAGTCAAACACTCTAATCACTAAGCCACGACTTCCCCACTTTCCCTTAGATTAGTTGAAATCTACATGATTTCAGAGAGACGTGCATGTTGCATTGTTTAACATTCCACCTGAAAAGAAAGATACTGTGAAGCCAAACCCCCTCATGGAAGAAGAAAGGCATCATATTTACAACTGTGACAATCAGAGTTTATCAGGATCAACTAAATGCTGGATTTTCAGAAGTATGTGAACTATGTAATAGGGGTGTGCACGGATAGTCGAACATTCGAATATTCATTATGCTCCAATTATTCGATAAATAAAAATTATATTCGAATTTTGCAAAAAAAAAAAAAAAGTACACAATAAAACCTAATTTGGTCACTTCCTGTGATTCTCCACTGCATATTTGAAGATGTATGCAAGCAAAAAATAATTAATGAATGAATAAGGGGCCGTTCACATATCGCGCCTAAAAAAGCGTGGAAAACGCTAGGTGCGCCGCTTTCTCCTTGTTTCTAAAGCGCTCGGGCAGAAGCGCTCCTCAGGTGCCTGCCGTTGCTAAGCAACAATGACGCGCTTTCTCCGTGAAGACGCAGAAATTTCAGCAAAGGATAAATGGATTTGCAGCACAAAAAATCGCTTTCAGTAGCTCTGCTACTAAAAACATTATCAGAACATTTTCCTTGATACGAGTGGTGCGGATGCAGCAGCCGCCACCAACCATGAAGAGGATACAATGCCCACTCGTCGGAAAAGGCTGAGCCAGTTCTCCAGCGATGATTACAGAGAGTCCAGCCGAGACGAGTGGGAACAGTTCTTGCTGGAGCCATGTATTCCACCAGATGAGGATCCCATTCTGTGGTGAAACGAAAACACGAAGCGCTTCACAAAACTTATTCACTTAGCACACCGTTATTTGTGAGTCCCGACAACGTCTGTGCCGTCAGAGCGCGTTTTCTCCAAAAACAGGCCTTATTGTTAACAGACTAAGGAGCCAACTTTCTCCCGATCATGTTTACATGCACGTATTTCTTAACAAGAACATGTAAAACAATAGAAAAAAAAGCAAAAAAGATTTGCTGACAGTTTCAAAGTTTCAAAGTTAAGTGTAGGCTACGTTCTACAATAGCCTAATTGCTGCAGGCTGCTTTGTTTTTTCTTTGTTCACTTTTTTTTTTTTTGGTTTAATCTGTACTTTTGTTTGTTTGCACGCATTGTTAAAGGTTTTCAGCTACAAAACACGCAATGGTTTTCGCAAAGGCTTCAGCTATTCCTAACTGTCGGCCGGTCTCAGCTGTTCTTTTTGATGTTGCTCCGCGACCTGATGCTTGAGGGGGCAGCTGCGCTGGATGACAAGGGACACTCTAAAACGCTTACCGTGAAAAACGCTTAACATGGCTTACTGTACTAAGTGATATTAACAGACCAAACTCACTAAAAATCATACTAATAAAGTATACGATCTATAAAAAAAAAACAGATGAGCCTTGAATATGAATGCAACAATAACACGTTAAGCCTTTTCCTCCCAACCGAAAACGCTTAATGTGGCTTAATGTATTAAGACAGTGATTTTTAAAAACCAAACTCACTAAACATTATACTAATTAAGTATATGATGTACAAAAAAAAAAAAACAGATGATCCCTGAATATGAATGCAAGTTGTTTAGTAACATGTTAAGCCTTATGATGGTTTTCTATGGGAGGAAAAGGCTTAACATGTTATTAAACGCGTTGAATTCATATTCAGGGATCATCTGATTTTTTTGTAGATAGTATACTTTATTAATATGAGTGAGTTTGGTCTGTTAATATCACTGTATTAGTAGTACATTAAACCACGTTAAGCGTTTTTCACGTTAAGTGTTTTAGAATGTCCCGATGACCTCAAATTATATGTATTGCCGCGTCACAGGAACCTTTTTGCAGCAAATTTTGCATATCGGCTCATCTATATTCGCTGGCTCGCCCTTTTCATTGGGTTGAAAGCCAAAATGTTCCCAAACTGGCGACGTGACATTAGGTTTTGGGACGAGATTGAGCGCCTCCCATCGTTTCAGCCGGCCTATTCAAAACAAACGAAGCACAGTAAATCTACAACTGCTCGCGAGAAAATTACAGTCGTAACCATATTGTATCATTCATTTATTTAACATTGAATGCACAGTGACAAATTGAAAAAACAAGAAGGCCACAGCCTCATAAAAAAAAAAAAAAAAAAACCTGACCACTGCGGTTGCCGCGGTTTCTGCGGTTACTATCTTTCCTCTGCGGTTTGCTTGTCAATAGCGCGGTATTACAATATTGAGGTTATCGCGACAGCCCTATTGTGTGTAAGCTTGTTCAAAATGACTGACACAATAAATGTTGCTGAAAAATAACGTCTGTCTCATTAAACTTAATTTAAATAAACGAATATTCGCTTTTTGTGAGCTCAAATATTCGAATGTGATATTTGCGGAAAACGCCCATCCCTACTATGTAAAGTTCGCGGCATATGCCCTTTAAAATATGTCCAAGAGTTTCACTCACTGGTTTGTTATTGTGGAAACATTTCCACACCCCTAAACTTGACGTGGTACAAAAAAAAGTGATTGGTTGCTTTACCTGTCAGTCATATGGACTGTTCTTGGCCATTCAAAGCAGCCAAAGGTTCCCAGACCTTCTGCCATCAGTCTGAAGCCTGGCTATGCGAGACTAATATAGTTCCCCCAAACAGTTCCTAGTTCCCCTGGTATGAGCAAAAAGTGGGTATTTTTGCCAATAGTTCCGATGTGAAAACACCCCTTATGACTATGACCAGTAGTAAATTATGAAATTAAATGGAGTATGTGGATGCTTCCAATCCCATCCGAACTGAAAAATAATCCAGTCTGAACAGCACTTAACTCTCCGTTCCCAAAACCACACGGCATCTGCACTATTTCCCCTGAACAACACGTGAACGCAGCTCAATAGGCAAATGAGTGTCTCTTGCCTTATGTAATGAGTTACTGAGAGCATTAAGCTTGGTGAATAAATGATAGAGATTAAGGGTCGGTGGAATTGGGCTAGACCATTGATCCCAAGCAGCCACATCCTCATATTGATTCAGCACCACAAAGTCAAGCCAGGGACAAAAGTGTCCCAACTGATCCCAAGTAGTGTGTGTGTGTGTGTTTGTGTGTGTGTGCATGGATGTATGGCTGCTCACACGTGTTTGGCATGGATCTAGTACGCCGGCTGAATGCTACATTTTTAGTCCTCCCACACACTGAGCAACGGACAGAAGGGATGATTTTTCAAGGTCATCCGATAAAAGTCTGTCGATGATACTGCGCCATATTTTGGCAGTTATTTTCAGTGTCCACCTAAGCACCCTTTTTCTTTCTCTCCATCTCCTCTTCAGTGTGCATATATATATATATATATATACACTGTTGAATTAGTTATACAATATAATTTGTTAGGTTTTGTATGATTTGCTCATGCCCCCATGTTTTACCTACTAATCTTACTTTTTTTGTACAGAATTAATTCATCCAAAATCATCAGTTAGCACATTATTATTCATTCTTATGAGAAAGGGTTGATAATTTCTCCATTAGGTGGTTGAGTGTTCCCTAGGCAGGGCTTTAGTGGGCATAAATGCATCAAATCGACCCATCGCTTGAAGTCCTGTGATCTGTATCGGTCTGGACTGTTGTAGAACTTGTTAAGGGAAACTTGTTGAAGGCTTCAGAGTATTGAAAGAGGAACCTGAATCAGATGTGTGGACAGTGATGAAGACGACAAAGATCTATTGATAAAATTGTTGGTGCTTTACACAAAACAAAGAATCATATTATACAGCATGGCCACGACAATGTACACACCCACTTTGATTAATAGGTTTTGCTATTCCAGTAAAGACATCAATGCATGTAAATGGGAGCGCATCCCTACAGCAATGTTCCAATAATACCTATAATTTGGGTCTGCACATTCTTTTGGCCATGTAGAATCTCGATTGGCAGGTCATTAATGTTAATGTCAAGACAGGTCCTGCAATTTGCAGATTGCAACTTTACAGTGAACCTCTTGAAACATTCAATGTACTTCTTACAAAGCAAAGCACCTAGATAGTGATTGTGTAACATTTAAGCATCCACAAAGCTTGGAGTTGCAAGGAGGGGCCAGATCTTATCTTACTTATAAAATGATGTTATTTAGAACAATTCTTTTTAAAAAGCTTTGCTATTGCATCGTTTCATTCACATGTATAGTGAACAAAAACAAACCAGAGGAAGTAGCACAGGAAGGCAAAAAAAAAAAAACTTACTGTGCTCAGAGGCTGATCTTAGGGTTTCTGTAGCTTGACTCAGCCCACACTATTTCAGAGTGTGGAGGAAAAGCAGCTCCCTGAAGGCACACTGTTTTTAGCACTAGGTACTTTGTGAGCTAGAGGAATTTCCCATGTTACTCACTTTTTACTCTGATTTGTCACTATACCGCTTCCATATGTTATCTAGTGTTAATTCTCACCTCTGTAAAGACTGGATTCAAACCATTATGACATTGGATGAGGTGCTAGCATAGCATAGACAAATAGGCATTGTGAATAACCAAAAAAGCAGAAATAATTGGAATTGTCCAACACAAATTGTTTAATGGTGATTGATTCTTTTCAGGTGCTTTCATGTGCATGCTAAAAACATTAACTGTATCACTTGGCTTGTTTAAAAGTTTGGGGTCAGTAAAATATTAAACTTTTAAAATATTAAAAGTCTCTTGAGGTCCCCAAGGCTGCATTTATTAAATCCAAAATACAATAAAAATACAGTTGTTATCATTGTTGAAAACAAATGTGCTGCTTAATATTTTGGTGGAAATGATGTTTTCATTTATTTGAAATCGAAATCTTTTACATTGTAAATGCCTTACTGTTCCTTTTTATCTATTAAATGCATCCTTGTTAAATAAAAATATTATTTTCTTTCAGAAGTAAAAAAAAAAAATCTTACTGACCTCTTACCTAACTTTTAAACGGTAGTGTAGATATAATTATTAATTTGCGTCAGGACATGGTTTGTGTGGGTTTGAGAGATGCTTGCAAATTAGCCCTTGTACTTACTATTATGACCTGATGGTAAATTTCCCAGTAAAAGTGATGTTTGTTTGAGGCACATTATATGACTAAAATGAGAACTGTGAATTGAACTGAACTTATAAACCGAACTGAAATGATAAACTTTACATTCCTCAGGTTTTGGTTCTGTTACGTTGTAATGCAACTTTAAACAAGTTACAGCACAGACTTGATTCTTCTTTGGAAAATCCATGTGAAACAGATGTGTAGATGTCTGCTTCCCTTCCATAACTCGGACTGAGTGTTATGTTTTTTCCCCTTATGGTTTCATACGGTAGTTCTCTGGGCTCTTTAACTTAGTTTTCTGCTGTAATATGTTGTCCAGTGTCTGGGAAATGGCCTGCTAAGGCCCTACAGACTGCCAGACATCTATACATTGCATCAACGGCTGCAACCACTATTGTTCATCTTTGCTTGAAGAATTTTAGGCTTAATTTTTTTATCTTGTTAACAAAATAGCACAATTGCTAATGTGCTTTCTAGACCTTGCTTATTTTAATACCACAAGTTTAGCAGATGTTCCGTCCCTACATTTTATATCAAATATTTTAGAGGATGTTAGTGTGGGTGTCAAAGCATTTGAGTCGTTTTCATTACGCTAAGTGTTCATGAAAGCAACTAGGAATTATATGAATCACAGGGCTTATGTTATTTGTTTTCTTTGTGGAAAATTACAGCATTCAAAAACTTGATGAGGACTTGCAATTGCACAGGACATAGGGTGTTGCTTTTGTGAGTTTTAAAATTCAAAAGGCTGTTGGCAAAGCCATTCTTTCGGCCGACATATAGTCTCTGTAAACTAGTGTGGACTAGTATTGTCAAAAGACCCGGTACTTCGGTACGAAGTCGGTACTAAAAAAATTTAAATGTGACGGTACCAGGTTTCTTTAAGTACCGGTAGTACCGAGGTCCCGTTCAAACCCGGTTCAGCGCTATGATTTCCGCGAAGCAGAAAACGAGGACGGAATCTCAAAATCCAGTCATGAAAATGGAACTTACATTTTAATATGGACAGTCATGGAATTTGTCAAAGTTAGCATAAATTAATCAAATCAAATCTCCATATGGACCAGTATCTGTAAATGTTAAGCCACAAAAGTTGTTTGAAATATGAATCCGTGTTCTGCGCGTCTCTGTGTGAATTAATGAATGGCAGAGACGTGCGGGTTTATTTACTACATAGACTGAAGCGCATGACGCTTGCATTAATTTCAGCATCTGAGCTTCAGAGTTTTCAGTTCATCTCAATGGACGCACAGCGCACCTGATGCTCTGTAAACTCTTTGTGAAGGCGCGACTCACCGTCGCTTTACTGATAGCGCTGTTTCTCACACATGCAAAGAGAGAGAGAGCGATAGTCTTACCATGCTGAATCGACACGCTATATGTAAACTACTCTTTGTTGTCTTCTCCTGTCAAAATAATGGAGTTCATTTAGAATTATTCATTCATTTTCGAACAAGCAGAAGACATACCGGTTTCACCGGTAGTGGGCGGAGCTAATGCGCAAATGGCAATTTCATTGGCTGGCGCTGATCTAGTACCGTCCCTGTTTTGATTTCAGCAAATCAGTTTGACCGAACACAGACAACGTGATTAATATTCATGAACCCAGCAGCTCATCAATTCATAGTGCATTGTATATACATTAGTATGATAGTAGAATTAGTAGTAGTATTATCTTTTAATAATAATTAATATGATCTATTACTATTTTTTTTTACAGAAACCCTCAATGACCAAATCTTAAGCTTCACCACCAGTCTTAAGTTCAGTTAAAATGACAAATATGCATTCATTAGGCCTAAAAGTTAATTTTTATATAAAGGCATTGTGCTAGAAATATTACTATTATTTAGTAAAATGTATGTTATACTGCTACTACTGTTGAAAAAATTTATAAAACTTTATTTTTTAAAGAAATAAATCACTATTTCTTCCATGTTTTAATTTTAATAGCAAATCCCCTTTATTTACCAAAAATAAAATGTTTAAATTTCATAAATTAAAAGACAAAAATAAAATTTGGGTGAAACTAGTTTACGGTTTTTCATAATTATATAACTTGTAGAAAAACTTTAAACACAATTTTAAATAAGTATAAAGAATGGCATTGTTTTTTTTTTTAGTGCTAAGTTTTTTTTTTTTAATTAGCATATTTTTGTGTTTTGCTTTGGTACCGAAATTGGTACCGAGAACCGTGAATTTTCACTGGTGTCGGTACCGAATACTGAAATTTTGGTACCGTGACAACACTACTCCACACCCTGGTCAAACACGATGGCACGATTGAGTTCATACTCTCTATTTTTATCTTTGACCTATTTATTTTACATGTACACTTGTTTGTAGCTTTGTGACTATCAGTGGATATTTCTAATATTCATTACACATCAGGGAAATCACTCAGTTTGGCCCACGGTAGCTTATAAAAACCCATTCTCATCTTGTCGCCTTTAATGACGAAACTCTTTTGGTGATTCAATTGATACAGAACCCACATCTTGCCTTGTATAGCTAGGCGAGACAGAGTTCCTGATTCACATCAAGTCATTATGAGGAAATATGTGACTTACAGACTGTTCCTTATATGAGGATTAGCCTACAATCTTTCTCAGTAGATGTAAATCGAGTTGTGTATATGCAGAGTATACATTTTGTTGCTTAATTTTCTTTATTTCAGTTTCAAACTTGTTTTTCTACATCTGTAGAAAAAAAACGGAGAAGTTTTGAAGATTGCACTAGGGCTTTTTCCATGTAATTACAAAGAACAAATCTTTCAAGCTTCAGATATGTTACAGCAAATAAAAAAGCAGCAAAAAAAGTGTCATGTCATCTACCTATTTTGTAATGCTGCAAGCGATTTCCTTTGAATGTGCGAAACTTGCGATTCATTAGCTGCTATAAGCACAAAACAAGTCTAGTGAACAGTAAAACTATTTTCGCTACAAACCTGTTTAGAATTATGATAATGAATTAAAATACCGAAAACAAAAACCAGTTTGCCAGCACAGAGGACTGTCTTTATAGTGCTAAAATAACTGGAAGTGGCTGATGCTGGAAGCTTTTGCACATTTAAGTTACAAATGGCCCCACCTGTGCATACATTAAAAATAATGTGAATATCCAATAAAAGTCTGATAACTCTAGATGTGAAACAGACCCAAATTAAGTTGTTTTTCAGTAAAAACTAGTCATCTGGTGTCTGATTCATGAGCAAATAATTCTGTTTAGTTGGATCTCTTTAGTAAATCAGTTGATCTGGTTCAAAGAACTGGTTTGAATGATTCATTTTTGAATCGGGCATTGCAACATAAGGTGAGTTTTTTTTTTTTTTCAGAACTTTATTACATTTCGGCCAGTGTAAATTATTTTAAGGACTAATTCTATGAGATTGCTGTTACCAGTGTTTTGCATATTGAAAAAAAATTTTTTTTTTGTTGGATTGTGATGTGACTGTATTCTGCCACTGGCATGAGGTTTAAAAAGTGAAACTATTTGCATAGATCCTTCTGAGAAAACAACACTCCACCCTTTTTTACTAAGCATTGCCAAAAAAAAAAAAAACTTTCAGGCTTGCTTCAAAACAACAAGAAGCACCATCTGTCTGTGTGGACCGTGTTAGATAGCCGTTCACCATTGACCCTAAGTCGCCTAGTCCCGTTTAAACGAATGCTTTTTTCACACTCATGTTCCTAGTAGCCATTAGCCAGCACAATGGATGTCAGCACCTCTGAGTACAGCTGCTGGCCAAGCATCCAGGCGGCTGACTGGCAGCAGCTTTTGCTCCGACTGCTTGTGTGCACCACAGAGGATCCAGTCTGTCATTAGCTGTGGGCCGAGTGCATTCCTGGAGTGGGTGAGCCAAGACAGAGCAGATCTTGAACACAAGAGCACTGTGTTTAGAGCCATCCGCTGATAGCAGACACAGCAGGGGCACCGAGTGCCCCCTCTTGCTTTCTGTCTCTTCCTTGTTTCCCTTTTTGTACACAGAAGAGGAGTTACTTGTGCCTCACAGCTGTCTGAATAGAATCAGAAGGGTGCAAACACCCATCTGCCACTTTTCACTGTGACAAAGACTAGAAGAACAATGGAGTCTTCCTCTGTGTCTTCTGTCAGATTGTGTCTCTCGGTTTTCCCTCCCAGTCGATTTGGTTCAAGGAGGACGGGCTGCTTAAATTAGTCAGCTGCCGACCTCGGGCTGAAAAAGGGCATAATAAAGAACACGTGGAGCTTGGGTTAATGCTTTTGTTCTGTCTCGCAGAAGACAGGCTTTATTTGAGGCCCCGCTGCTGTCCATGTCTAACGGCTCTTAGGGTATGATGGGTGCTCCCAAACAAAAAGACACTAAATATATTAGGAATGAATTGCTTTAGAAATTGTGGGTGATTATTGAAAGCTGTGATTTATTTACTTTATTCCAATTAACTTTTTTAATGGCCAGTAATCAATATTATCTGTTATTTTAGCAAGATATGTCAGTACTTAACTGTGTTAGTTTATGGCTTGACATTAGACATTTTAAATTGATTTGTAAATGTTTTATTTTTAATTTTTTGATATTGGATATTTAAATTATTTTATTTTTAGATTTCGATTTTTTTCACAGTCTTCTAATGCATATTTGAAGGTAATCTTTAAAAATATAATTTAATAACACCGTTAAATGTACTTTTTAATAAATCTCATAATTATCTTTTTTATACTACACTACGTGATGCCTAAATACATTACATTGCTACATTAAAAAATATATTTTTGTTATTTATTTGGATACAAAATAATATCACAGTTTAATAATATCAGCCATTTATTGCTTACCGTGAAAATTATAGACTTAATAAAATATTGGCTATATTTCATTGCATCCTTAATTATAAATTTGTATTGATTTGTCAGCTGCTTGTTCTCTGTCTTCCCCTAGTTTCCAGTCTATGTTACTGTGTGTCAGTAAATAAAAAATATGCACTAAGGAAATATTTAAGAGTGCTGAAAGGATGGTCCCGAGTAAATTTTTTCAACATCTTGGTCGATGTTTGTGTTTTGAATCATTAATGATTTGGTGGATTCATTTCGAATGGATCAGTCTTTTATCTAGGGAGAGTCTCTTGGATGATGTCTTGTCAGGGCTCGTTTTGCTCTAGCAGCCAAGTTCATCTATTTCTGCTGTGGTTTTTTTCTCTTGTGTTATGAGAAATGTGCGTGTGGAAACGTATTCCTCTCCTCTGTCCCTGTAGGAATGACACCCCTTTCGCTGAAACCCGGCTTCCTGCTCGGCCGTGAGAGGCTGTGGGTTTGCTTTATCTCTCGCAGTCAGCTTTTCCCATCACAGATATGCAACGCCCCTGCTGTGTTTCCCTTTAACCCTTTGAGTCCATCTCAAAACATATGTGGTTACAGTAAGCGCACATACATACACTCACACATATCAACTCAACCCTCTCTCCCGCCGGCAGCAGGACTCATGTCGTCCAAACCATGTTATGTACACAGAAACATGAGACCTGTACATATGGATGCCTTCTCTCTCTCATGCAGGGTTTTCTTGCAAGAAGGAAACCACATACTGTTATTATCCCCTTTGAGAACCATTCAAGACATGTTATGTCAAGGTTGAGTCTCGTATCTTAGCAGCTGTTGTGCATTTATATCATAAACCTTGTCAAACTTGCAGTGCAATAAACACGTTGGCCGACACCACTGGATATCTCAGGAGGTTTGTGAAGCTGGCTTTGGTGGTAACTGTATTAAGAATTCAATGAACAAACATCTATTATGAATGAATCACTGCGTGAGGTTAGAGCTGGGCATTATGACTGTAGAAATGTGTCAGCTGGTATAGAAATGTTTCTTGTGTAGCACCAAATCAGCTTATTAGAATGATTTCTACAGACTGAACGGATGCTGAAAATTCAGCTTTGCCATTACAGGAATAAATCGCATTAAAAAAAAATTTAAAATAGAAAGCAGTTGTTGTAATCAAAAGTAAAATTGTAATAATATATTACAATATTACTGATTATATTGTTATTTTGATAAAGTAAATGCTGCCTTGGTAAATATAAAACATTTCTTTCAGAGATATAAATAAAAATGGCTGTAATGTTAAATCATTTTGTTTTGCTTTGTACATATGGAAGAAGCCTTGTGCCGGGTTTTTATAGATTTTTTTTTTTTATTTACCTTTAGTTTCTTAATTTTTTAATTTTAGTATTTTACGACTCCCAGAGTTATTGTGTTAACAGGTGTAATTTAAAACGTATTTTATTAACATAATTGAAATTTTCTATCTTATAATGTTACTGAAATATAGATGGATGGATGGATGGATGGATGGATGGATATATTGTTGTCATGGAAATTTATTTTAGCTTAGTTTTAGTTTATATTCTTATTTCACTTAACAAAAAGAAAAGAATCAAAAAGTATTTCATAAATGAAAGCGGTTTATGTACTGACACCAGACCTATTCATTTTCAAATGAGATAGTCACTTTCATTTTATGATCTACTTATGTCACTTGAGGATGAAAAATAGACTTTACCACATGGTTATATAATTATGAAATATTTTGGGGCTGTGTTTCCAGTAAAAAAAAGTTATGATATACGGTTATTGTGATTATAAAATGAATCATACTGCAATTTAAGATTTTGGTCATACTGCCCATTCCTAATTTAGATTTATAACTATTAGAGATGTACCCTCCTCCATTTCTACAAATTCCATAAATGGGAAAGAAGAACAAATCCCCCTTCTGCCATTTTCTGACAGCAGTCTCAGGGATTTGAATTAGGAGAGATCCGAGGAAAACAATAGAGTTGGAAAAACACTTCATCCTATGTAATAAGGAGATCTTCAACAAAAACATATTTAAAAGGGAGGATTTTTTTTGAGACTGTAGGGTCTAATCCACGGCTGGGCCGCGGGGTTTTGGTCTCACTGAGCAGCTGCGCACTGCAGTGGTCAGTAATATGATCCGCTTTAGACCACAGCCATTTGTAATGAAGGATAATTAGAATTTCATTCCACTGTAAATCCCTTGTTTTTTTTTTGTTTTGTTTTTTTCTGGGTGCTGCCTTGTGGACAGTTGGAGGGTGAAGGCCGTTTAAGACCATGTGTTTGACATTTAGTTTCATTGTTGCGATCTCTCTCCAAACATCCCTTTGTCTAAACGAGTCGTATTTCATTCAGATTATTAGTGTTAAGTAGAGTAGGTCAGGGATCCAGTTAAGGGCACATTAAGAAATTGTTTTGTGGTAAATTTGATCTGCTATTCGACTTAGACAAAATTAACCTAGTTTCTTACAAAACTTCTACCAGGCAAACAGGTTCATTGGAATTTCAGTCGGAACCTTGGACGTTATGTTTTCTGACACATACCCCGTCCCATGTGGTACTCCTAAGATAGGTATCTGTTGTCAAGTGTACAATCGATTACAGATGTCGTGAAGGCCCAGTCCAACTTGTCATGACAGGTCTGAGCAGCCGATATTAACAAATGTTCTTCCGCAATTCTGCCATTCTTTCATTTTCCTGATTGATCCTGCCTTTCAGTGACGCACGAACTAACAATGAAATGACAACAAGGAAAACAAACAGTCTCATGATCTAGTTTCATTTAAACCTAGGGCAAAACAAAGTAGGTGAGGTTTGCAATTTTTTGTCATCTTAATTGTCGTCATATTGCTTATCCACTCAGAATCAGACATTTCCGTTTTAAAAAGTGCATTAAAATACAGATCATAGACTCCAACTTAAAAAAAAAAAAAAAAAATCACATGCTTACAGATGTTGCACATGTTTGATATAATAGATGGTGAAGCTCTGCATGTGTGGTTGTATCCTGACTGTTTGTCTGGTGTCAGAACAGAAGAGATAGAGCTGTATGTCCATCCTCTGAGTCCATAATCGGCTGATCGCAGCTTAAGAGCAGGTTAAAAGCTCAGATTAGAAAACACAGTGATGGAGGGGGTCTGTCCAAACAGACCCTGTTTGTTTGAGTTGTTTTCTTTCTCTCTGCAGGATAATTTAATGAGGTGATAAACATGTTTACGTGTTTAACATGATCTATTGTGTGAATGAAGCTTTGGCTCAGGGGGTCAGGAAATGTGTGGTTTTTTTTTTTGCATTCGAGAAAGGAGAAAATGAGAGGGGAAAGAGACACCACTGGCTTTATGCCATTAAACCTGAGGGCAGAACTGTATTCTGTTATCCATCTCAAGGCTGGACATTGTATGTGTGTGATCTGGGTGAAGTTTTTGTTAACTTGAGGAATATAATACATATAATACAATATAATACCAGGAAGCAATATGAGAATAAGATCTGCTTCTGGTGCCTTTTTCTCTATGACACATAATGAATTTTAGAGTTCGGTGCAAATACATTTTGAGGTATTTTAACACTTGAAAATTCCATTGTCAGTCTGTGATGTTAGTTCCTGAATAATCGCAAGTGAAAGTGACAGAAATGATCCACCATGAAGACGTAGGCTTTTTATAGTCTTACTTCAAAACATCTTGAACCAGCTTTAAGTTGCAGTCACAATTACTGTTGCTCAGTGAAAGTTCAAGGGCAAAATCCAGTCATTTAAGTAGAAATCCACGCCATCTGGAGTTTTGCGTTAATGTGATAAAGTTCCCTGTGTAGATTTCACTCATGTTTATGTTGTTATGTGAATTTGCTGCGCTGACTAACAGAGAGCTGATTGGTTTAAAAATGACTTCTGTGTCACTTATACATTGCTACGTCTGTCACTGACAGTAGGCAATGGACTTTTTTTGTGACATTTTGCAAAAAAAGAGCTTATATGATCGTACTTGAACATTGTCATCCATGCACTTCACTTCATTCGAAATCATGAGGATTTCAGGTTGGATTTGTTGTCTACATTTACAGCCAGTATGCGGCTTTTATCATTATTAAATAACTGTCGTTTTCAGAGTTGTATTGAAGGACATTAACTGGGCCCAAGGGAAATGTGAACTGGTTAGCAGCTAACGGCTGCTCTTTTTCCTCCTGTAGGTTGTCCCAGACCCTCAGTTGTGCCTCATGGCCATGGGAACCTGACAGAAACCAATCGTGGCTCGTTCTCTGTTGGCACGCTACTACAATACAGCTGCGATCCAGGATACACGCTGGATGGCTACAGCATCATCACCTGCACCGTCTCAGGCCACTGGTCCTCTGATCCACCTCGCTGTGTCAAAAATGATGGTATGTTCAATTTAACTAGTGCTGCCACGACGCGTCGACATCATCGATTACGTCGATACAAAAATACGTCAACGTGTCGACGTATCTCGCATAATGGCATACTGGGAATGGAGAAAGTTGCATTCTATCACAAAAACAGAGACCACTGTTATCAAAAGTATGGGAATACTTCAAACAGAGGCCAAATAAAATGGCCATTTGTTCCCTTTGAAAAACCGATATGGTGTACCACGGCAGCACAACTGCGATGCATGAGCACCTCAGAGGAAAACATCCTGGTGCTCTCCGGTGTTACAGTTTAACTGGTTACCGTGTGATCTGGTGACCAACTTCCTGGTTCAGGTCTCTGCTGCAGATGTGATGGAACGACCGCAGCAGATTCGGCTATTCTAAAAGTACAAACTGATGTGATATTAATAAGTGTCTAATAAACACAGACTTGCTCATTGCATGATTCTGATATTCTTGTAAAAGATTACAAGTTATTGGTATGATCACCCATAGTGGCTGAAGTAAGGATAAAAAAAATAAATAAAGTAAGTCTGTGTTGACGCGGGTTTTGAACACGCGTTAGGGGCCGTTCACATATTACGCCTAAAAACATGTGTAAAACGCTAGTCGCTCCGCTTTCTCCTTCTTTCCAAAGCGCTCGGGCAGTTGCGCCCCTGGGATGTCTGCCGTTGCTAAGCAACCATGACGTGCTCTCTCCATGAATTCGCGGAAATTTCAGCAAAGGATAAATGTATTTGCAGCACTAAAAATCGCTTGCAGTAGCTCTGCTACTAAATTTATCTCAAAATGGCAATCCATATACAGCTATAATCAGCAGTTCCTTAATCTTAGCTGAGCTTTCAACGTTGTTACTGGAAAGGATGAAGCTGATTGGTTAGTTCTTGTTAATGCTTGCGGCATTCTGAAAGGTTGAAATGTTTTTAACTCGATGCGGTGCGGACGCACCTGTTTTCGCGTGCGCGTCGCGACCGCGTCACTTCCATTATGAGCGCGCATACATTGGAAATAACGAACTTGAGCGCGCAAAAGACGTGATATGTGAACGGCCCCTTAAAAGACAGCGCGCCGCGAGACAACAGTCACAGACCACCGAGCTACCCCGAATCAGCTCCAGATCTCTGGAAACCATGCTAAACTATAGCAGAACCCTGACTACATTTTATGGCTTGTGATGCTAAAGAACATTTCATGACTTCTTAGACAACTGTAAATTTGTGGCTACTGTGGTTTAATTATAAGCGCTATCGTAAACTCATATTTACCATAGTAAAATAATTTTCTTTGCCTCTTTATTTTTGTATACTGTAAAAACTTCAACCACATTGGTTGAAAATGAATAAAGGTTGAAATATTATATTAGAAGTTGTACTTATATTTTTTTGTAAAGTTATCCAAAGGATTCATTAGCTAATCAAAAAAAGAACATTTAATTATTTATTGTAATAAAAATAATCGTTAGAGTAGTCGACTAATCGAAAAAATAATCGTTAGATTAGTCGACAGAAAAAATAATCAGCTCTAATCAATCAGCTCTAATCTAATCAATTGCAGCTCTAAATTTAACCCTCTTCAGCGTCCTCTTCCTGTTTACTTATCAGTTGTATTCTGTTCTAAGAAAGCTAATGCTGTTCACATCATGACGAAAGATTATATTTCTAAAATTGAAATTGAAAAAGTTGAAAAAACAAATCTGGTTCCTATTACTCGCACTGACACAAAAGGTTTTTTTTTGTTTGTTTTTTTACAACAGTTTGTCAACCACCCAGTGTGCCAGAGAACGGAGGATATAACTGCCACCCCTCGCCGTGCCACAGACTGACCCAGGGCACTGTGATTGAGTACTTCTGTGATGAGGGTTACATTTTGAAAGGAGGATACCATTTCCGAACCTGTGACAATGGAGAGTGGAAGTCGCCCATGCAGATCAGCTGTCACTCTGTGCAAGGTATGTCACACAGCAGCAAGAGCTTGATCCACAAACTCAGCCATTGGGATACTCTGCCGTCTTGTCACATACGGATAGTTTTCCTTCTTATTACCAGACTAAGAACAGAGAATCATTGTACATTTGGTAAATTACTGTAATGTAGGTATGTACAAACTAATCGAGTGATTTCATTAGTGTCAGAAAATGTAGTTCAAAGAAAGCAGAATTTTAAGCATCAACCATCATATATATGAGTATTTTGGGTACTCCGTCACTGGATGAGAGTTAAAAGTTTAAAGAAACTTGAGTACTCTTTGTTTAAATTTAAATGTTTGGATCTATTTGTATTAGTTTATTGAAGTTATCCCTACTAAAAAACACTAAACCAGGCCAAGGTTTTTTTTAGCTCTTTGGCCATCTGGTTTCCCAGCATGACCTGCCAAAATTACCCCCTCTAAAACCATAAAAAAAAGCTAGATTTAAACAGTCTGGCCAGGCTGGTTGTCCAGCTAACCACCTTAGGCTGGTTTAAGTTGGCTTTTTCAACTATACCTAGTTTTATATCTCCACAAACCTTCTTTGTTCTTTGGCATTACACACGGCAGTGAATCAAACAAAGTGTTTCTCTTCCAGGTGAGGAGCAGCAGTCCCCCCTGCCCATGCCGGCTCTGTCTATCGTAGCTTCCACTGCCAGCTCGGTGGTCCTCATCCTGCTGCTGGTCGTGCTGTTCGTTTTGCTTCAGCCCAAACTCAAGTCCTTCCACCACAGCCGGTGAGGCCCTGTCTCATTTTTACTGAGCACTTAAAGGAACAGCAGAAAAAAAAGGCCTATTTAATTCCAAAGATAAGTGAAAGGATGGAAATGGTGATGAAAACCTAACCTATTTTGATGTTATAAGAAGGCTTCAGGAGAAAATAAACATACGTGTCCTTTGGCACAAATGCATCCAAATCTTTCGAGAACATAAATGTACTGTACTAATGTTAGTATCATGCAGATTTAAAGTCGATCGTAATTCCGACTGTTGGACATGGATAAATATGGCATCTGCCATTCGGTGCTGTTGTTCCTGTATTTTGCTGTTGCGTAATCAGCTCACTGTGATGTAAGCCGAAGATCAGGCAGGTCAGGATTTGATAGCCTTATTTTTATTCTTATATCTCTCCTTCTCTGTTTCAAAGCAGCCGTGAGCAGGGTGTGTCAGGACAGCCTACCTCCATCATGGTGGAGGGCGTTCAGGTCTCGCTGCCCTCCTACGAAGAGGCAGTGTATGGTGCAGGCGGCGGTTCTGTGCCCCCTCCTGAGTCTCGGGTTCAGATCGTGCTTTCGGAGGGCCCTCAGGCCGAGGGTTTGAATGAACCTCTCGAACAGGCTCAGGCGAGTTACAGTTTTCCCTCCACCTCGACGGCTGCATCCTCGTGTCATGCAGAGACTGTGTTGGTTCACCAGATGCCCTCTTCCTCCTCTCCATCCTCCTCATCCTCTCCCTCCTGGGCTGCTGAGCAGCCTGGTGCCGCTGCGCCTCTCTACCGCAGACACAGCAGCGAGAGCAGCGATCAGCACAGCTTGCTCTCAGTCACCTCTGCTGAAGACTATGGCGATGGTGAGTTCATTTGCAAATCTAGAGGTGATGTGTAGTTTAAAGACATGTCTATGATAAATAAATTCATCTAAAAAAAAATATTAATGTTGAAACCCATGTGGCCAATGCATATTATATCTAAGGGTTATTTTAAATTAATGGCATGTATTTTTGTGTAAATTTTAATATTAGGATATGTACACTTTTATTTTATTTTTTACAAATATGAAAAATTTATAATATTAAAGTATTGTTTTGAGGCTGTCCCACCACATGATATTTTACAATCTTACCTAACCTGACCTTGTCCTAAAAAAAATAATAATAATAATTATGCTTGATGAATTTTTTTAATGAATATTATTTAAACAAGTTTAAGTGTCTAAGTATTAAACACAATATAGCTGCAAAATACATGTTTTAATTACAATTAGATGATAATTATATATATATATTTATATAATATATGTATGTATATATATATATATATGTATATATATGTATGTATATATATATGTATATATATATATATATATATGTGTATATATATATATGTGTATATATATATATGTGTATATATATATATGTGTATATATATATATGTATATGTATATATATATATGTATATATATTATATATATATATACATACACATATACATATACATACATTTATATATATATATATATATATATATACATATATATATATATATATATATATATATATATATATATATATATATATATATATATATATATATATATATATATATATATATATATATATATTTAGTGTTTCTCGCTTTCTAAGAAATATGTATGTATAAACATTAGTCCTGTCAAATGATTAATCGGCCAAAATAAAGTTTTTGTTTACATAATATATGTGTGTGCTGTTTATATTTATGTGTTTATATATGTATATATATATAAATACACACACATGCATGTATATATTTAACAAAAATATGTTGAGTTTATATAAATAAATGATATGAATATACATATATGCATGTACATACATTATAATCTCATTATAGGTGTATTCAAGTTATTGTATTTGTGAAAATGCATTTTTAATTAAAAAAAAACAACTACATTCTATTTCTTTAGGTTTTTTTGTATTAAATGTAGTAAAATACTAATTTCTTCGCCTAACATCATACTTTCTTCATGTCTTTTCTCCAGATATTCCATTGCTTAAGGAAGCCTGAGTCTGTGTGCAGTCTCCCCTCTCTCTGTCATCGCAGGCCAGGACTGTAACCCCTAAAGCTTCTCACCAAACATGTACCCCGCAGCCACCCGTCAGAAAGCAGCAGTAATTAAGATCCGACAGCTATCCCTCTGCCAACAAATCGCATGCCCCTGGGCTCTACAAGCTGCATGGCCCCCGAGGAGTCCAGCGGCTCTCTTCACAGGAAGACCCTTCCACCGGATGACCCCTCAAAGGGATGCGCAAATGCCCGAGTTTAACACGTCGCACCTTTTCTCGCTAGTGATCAGTTGCACTCAAAGGCTTACCTCGTCAACACAGAGGATTCACTAATTACAAATGAATGCATTCAGATTACGTTGTGGACCTCTGCTCCGTCAATGACTGTGACCTCTTGTGAAGGGAAGAGTTCAGCAAGGATTTGCTAAGCCAGGCCCTTTTCTCTTTGATGCTGCATGTTCTGTGCAATTTCTTTTTTTCTGTTTCGTTCTACGCGCGTACACACAGGAGCACAGCACAATGGAAGCATGACGCATAGCACTATCTCCAACATCTCCTTGTGCGAGACGCAGGGTTGAACCAATCTACATTGTACTGTATTCAAATACATGCTTGCCTTTTTATTTGTCAAGAAGTACCTGTGCTGTGCTCTGCGTCCGTGTGTGTGTGTGTGTGTTTCTGATGCCTGTGTGACTGTGGCTGTTGTGATTCGAAGAGGGCTGAAGTATCATCTAGGCTTCTTTTCCCCAAAATAGGAAACATTTTCAATACCTCCATTTTCTAATTGAGATGTTATTTAACTAGAATGGATGTTCCTTGTCTGTTTGTCCAAAGTGAGGGAGAGATACTTTGTGTTAGAAGCCATGAGATTACGGTTCTCATTCAGAGAAATAATTCATCGTTATTTCTTCCTTTTAAAAGCTGGTATATCTCTCTCATATTTATGTGTTGCACGCACAAGTAAAAAAGATTTAATTAGATTTTTGATTGATTTAATCACATATATGTTTATCTCCAAGAGGACATTATTGGGTGTTGACTAAGTTCATTACTGGGCTATACCTTAAGAGATTTGACTTGGACTTGGATTTGAGCGAGATTAATACACTTTTAATGAATGAAAATTAAGCCACATGTATTGCATTTGAATGGTTTGCAAAACTAGTTTTGGCATGGCTAACATTTTAAAAGATGACTATCAAGGATAGGAGCTTTCTTTATTAATATTTCTTAATAAATCACCTCAGCCATAAAAAACAAATCATGAATCAGATATCCTGTAAGATCTTAAAAAGGTTGTGCATTGTGTTAATGCACTGTATAGACACTTTTTTTTAAATAAATATTTCATTATATATAAATACATATGAAAGCTCCAGAAAATGGCCTTGTTCTTCACTCAAAATGTTCTTTTGGCAAACGTACATTTAAAAAAAAAACAATGAATTTTGCGTTTTATGTACTTGCCCATTGTCACCTCATGTGTATATCCCCTGTGGTTGACTCAGAATTCTGATGTTTGTCATCATGCATCAAATATATATATACTTTTACGTGTCTGACTTTAGAGAGAGGGCAGTTTGCCTATCTGCACATCCTCAGTTTTGTGTTCCTGGCTTGTTTTTGTAAATTGGATTTACATTTTTTTTGTTTTTTTTTCATGCAAACTGAAGGCAAAATATTACTGCTGCCTTAACTTGTACATTTCATACATTTCTCACTTTGTAATCATGTGTTTCTTCAAGCTCACTGGCTTTATGGTAATTTGTCTTCAGTTTCCTTATGGCCTTACTTTTTCTTTTCTATGCATTAAACATGGTCTTGTTTTTCAGACATAGGGTTTTACTCCTTTGGAGGATGTGAAAAGCTTTTTTGTTTGTTTGTTTTTCAGTGAACATGAAATATGAACTTTTGAGCTTTTATTTCTCTTGTTTATCAGTTTAAGTTCAACGGATGTTTTTAAGTTTTAAAAGAATGGACACAAGTAAAAAAAAAAAAAAAAAAAAAAAAGGATATCTAGGATGTGTGTGAAACACTGTTGTACAGTGTTTTTCTGCAAATGTAATTTAAGTTGACTCATCCACCCAGCTCCCCATCCCCACTTCTTTTGGTTTTTCCTCTGTACATTGCTGTGGGTGTGAAGATAGTATTTTAATATTTGTATAAAGTTTAATTTAATTCTACAGTGTGTATATAACTATTTCTAATTAAAGCTTTCATTTGAAGTGCTCAGAGGGTGTATTTATTTTGCTGATTCTTACGCTTGTCATGTTGTAGTTCACTATATAAATACATTTATAGTTATATATATTACATCCGTGCTGTCATATGACATAATAGATTCCTTTGTATTGAGGGTAAAGTGCAGATACCGTTAGTAAATAATTAATGTTGTGCGTTAACGCCATCTGGTGTTGCGGCTTTATACGTCTAGTTCACAGTAGTATGAGAACTCCGACTCATTCCTGCGTTTCGGTTCTTTTGAACAGCTCTTTCAAAGAACCGATTCAATAGGAACGATGGAGCCAATTAAATTACCTGTTTATGTGATTGCGATATATTGCAGTCATAATGGATTTAGAATAGTATTAAACTTTTATGACCAGTTTTCAACCATTTCCTCAATACATAACTACATAATGATTTAAATAGTTGCGTAATCACGGTATTCATAGTGAATCATTCAGAAGTACAGTGGTTGTGGTGTTCTGAACTGATCTCAGAACAGCGCTGAACAAACTACGTACACTGACTCCATTTTGTGTCAGGGACTGTTCGCACTTCGCACAGACACGACACATTCAGAGGAGAAACATCAGGTAGAGGTAACGTTATGTACACGAGACAGTGCATCTTTTCTTCACGCTTGCTTATAAGCGATATATTGTTTAAACGACTGTATTTTGTGCAGCGATTCCGCAGCTAATGAGCGCTCTCTGGATGTGGGTTGAAGGAGGCCTCGAGCCATTATTGTTGCGGAAATGCGTAACGTTAGGTGTTTGACGATTTCAGAATGGCATGTTTATTGTATTATTGTTGTTTTAACTTCTTGTTTTAAGGAGGATGAGCGGCTGTCGTATTTTCATCGGTCGATTAAACCCCTCTGCTCGAGAGAAGGACGTCGAGCGGTTCTTCAAGGGTTATGGAAAAATCAGGGATATTGACCTGAAAAGAGGCTTCGGATTTGTAGTACGTTTGGTCTTTTGTTGACAATTTAAAAACATTGTAAAATCATGCTCTATGCATGCCAGTGCTTTAGCCGCAAATACTATAACTGATTATAATATCATATAATACATGCGTTACAAAGCTTTGTGAACTGCCTACATAGCTTCCCCTATGGTGGCGGACACACACATAGATAGATATATATTTATATATAGATTTAATTAACTTTTTCCCTAAAAAAAGCACCGTTTGGGGAAAGTCTCTTAAAATCACTGGAAGGTTGCATTTACACAGTATACAGTAGTATTAAAATTTTTACTATTTAAAATAACTTTTATGTTTTTTTATACTTTAAACCATAATTTACTCCTGTGGCAAAGATGATTTTTCAGCAGCCTCTACTACTTCAGTCTTAAGTGACACGTGATCCTTCTGAAATTATTATAATATAGAGATTTGATGCTCAAGAAACATTTCCAGTATCCATTTTTGTAGAAAATTTAATTTTTTTCAGAGAATATTGATGAATAGAATGTTTAAAAGAACAATTTTACCGACCCAAACTTTTAATAAAGTAAAAAAAATAAAGTGAAGTGACATTCAGCCAAGTATGGTAACCCATACTCAGAATTTGTGCTCTGCATTTAACCCATCCGAAATGCACACACAGCAGTGAACACACACACACACTCTGAGCACACACCCGGAGCAGTGGGCAGCCATTTATGCTGCGGCGCCCGGGGAGCAGTTGGGGGTTCGATGCCTTGCTCAAGGGCACCTAAGTCGTGGTATTGAAGGGGGAGAGAGAACTGTACATGCACTCCCCCCATCCACAATTCCTGCAGGCCCGGGACTCGAACTCACAACCTTTCGATTGGGAGTCAGACTCTCTAACCATTAGGCCACGACTTCCCCTTAAAAAAGAACTGTAGTATAATGTTTTTTTTTTATAAAATTGCAAGAATAAACTAAGCATTTAAATTTGGACAAAATGGAATTTAATAATTTTTAAATAAAAAAGTAATTAGGAAAAATAAACGAGATTAAGAATGGCAACACGTCACTAAACCTCTGTGGTACACAATATTCACATGTAAATCTTTTAATTGTTTCTTGTAGGAATTTGATGATCCGAGAGATGCAGAAGATGCTGTTTATGAGCTTGATGGGAAGGAGCTCTGCAATGAGAGGTATATTCTTAATCAGTTTCTGTATGTGTAAACAACTTTTAATATCTCAGTGAGCAGGCCAAAATGACAAGGGTTTGGAAAAAATCTCCCTAAGAATGATACTCAAGATTTAGAATTGATACTTAGCAGAGGCAGACACATATATGAGGGATGTTTGGGTTGCAGGGTGACCATTGAACATGCCCGTGTCCGTCTGCGTGGGGGCCGGGGCCGCGGAGGCAGTGGAGGACGTTTTCCCGGGCGGTATGCTCGTGGCTCCCAGGACAGCCGGAGGTAGGGGTTTTAAAATATCTTAAACCGAAAAGCAGTTTCTCACAGTTGTAATAATATCTCACAATATTACAGCTTCTACTGCTTCTATTGTAAGATTTGAACAGTTGTTCAAATCTTGCTGACCCCAAAACATTTAAACAACAGATTATATAATGTTTGCACAGGTAGGGTTCAGTTAAGTCTTATTTTTCTACATTAGAAATAAGTCAATGACTCGAAGTGTTTCGCCTGTCAGGAATCCTCCACCAATGCGCACAGAGAATCGCCTCATTGTGGAGAATTTGTCATCAAGAGTCAGCTGGCAGGTGAGTGTTCAGTGATTTCTTGTCAGGTTTTGGTGAGTCAGTTATACTCCCAGTCACTGCAAATGACAGAAAGTAAAGATTTCTTTCATAGAGATGAATAAAATATGTAGAGTCATGTAAATGTAATAGTGTTAACTGGCCAATAAAATGTAAATCAATAGCAGTAGTGGTCATCCTGAGATGAATTACAAATTGAAGGTCATATAATAAATACTCCATTTGTGCTAGAGAGGAAAGAGGAAACGGTAAGGCTGAGTCACTTTGCCTCTGTTTTAACCAATTGTTCACCCCTCTATTTGCCAGCCTGACTGTTGTGTCGTATGGAAGAGCTCGCTAATGGTGGAGTTAACCCCTACAGGGCCCCTCTCTCTGCTTAAGCCACTCCCATTGTGCCCCACGCCTAGTTGACCTCCGCCGATCGCATGACAGCTCTCTCTGAGTGATGCCCTCTCGCTCTAGACGCAGCGGCTGCCGCTACAAAGCGCAGTTTGTGACGGTGCCGAGCTGAAAGAGAGAGAGAGAGACAGAGAGTGAACGCGAGAGAGAGAGAGGGGCAGAAAGAGAGCGAGAGAAAAAGAGAAACAGAGCATACGCAGTCAATCGAGGGGTTCGGTAATTTGAGAGGCTTCGATCGGTATACTCCCCCACCCTGCTCTCTGGTGGTCCCGAGGATAAAATCTCCAGGTTATGGCCCTGGCCCGATGGGTACGTTCCCAGGTATTAGTCTGTAATCTCTTCCTCGCTGTTCACGCTCAGTGCCTTTGAGGGGACGGCACAAATAGGGTACGATCGATGGAGGGAAGCCCTGTGCTCTGCTACACTGTATACACTTGTGTTTTGGTAAGAATGCATCTGCCATGTAAATGTAAATGTCACACTTTATCAAATGTGGGGCCCTTTTTTTTAAGCTGCTCCACATATTTCCTCTACTAGTCTTTTAAGTCCGGGAGTCCGGGAATGTTACAGCGATGCAAGCCAAAAGTATCTTTGATTGATACACCACCCCTTTTTCACTCAAGCGCTCATTAATTTTGGCTGATGAGACACTGAAGTCTTTGTGTTTAGACCACGTTTAGAGGCCAGGGTTGGCTTCACCAAGCTTTGAGTAGAGATTTATAAGGCCGTGAAATGTGGCCGATTCACTCCTTTACAACACATTGTGATTCATATGGGTTGGGTTGTTTTTTTTTTTTTTTTCTTCTTGCAGTTCTTTTCTGTCTGATTACTAACCACTACACAGACCCTAGACTTTCAGTTGATATGCATTTGCCGAAATTTTCTTCAGACTGATTTGAATGTTTCTGTGGAACATATTGAACATGTTCAAGGCTTGAGCATGAGCTGAGAGATTCTCGGACCCCGACTTTAGTACAGTTACTTTGATTCTTCATAAAACGTGTATCATCGAAGTTGCTTAGCTGAGTCAAATTGCCGGTGTACTGTGTGTAGGATTTGAAGGATTTCATGAGACAAGCTGGAGAAGTTACTTTTGCAGATGCCCATCGGCCAAAGCTTAATGAGGGGTGAGCTGGCTATTTTCTTTCCTATTACTCTCCCTGCAGAACTGTTTTTGCATGAATCTGGACCGCTACTCTACTGTGCTTTTTGCTGTAATATTTTTTTAATCTTTCTACAGTGTGGTTGAGTTTGCTTCTCATAGTGATCTAAAAAATGCCCTGGAGAAGTTGTCTGGGAAGGAAATCAATGGAAGGAAAATCAAACTTGTCGAGGCGACCAGGAAAAAGTGAGATATTATTGTTTTTAGCTGTCTGAAACGTTTATTAGTTTTACATCTATTATTATTGACAAATGTAATATATAATACTGTATGAAATATATAGACATAAGTATATAATATACAAGTAAATGCAATAAAATATAAATGATCATAAATGTTTCTATTATTTCTATAAATATATAGAAATAAGTATGATAATAAATGTTTCTATTGTTAATACTACAAATATTTGCATATAAAATACTATTGAAAAGTTTGGGGTCAGTAATTAAAAAATATTTTGAAAGAAATTAATGCTTTTTTTCCACAAACGATGCATTAAATTGATCAGAAGTAACAGTAAACATTTATTATGTTGCAAATGGTGCTACATATAAATTCTGTTCTTCTGAACTTTCTTCTCATCAAAAAAAAAAAAAAGTGATAATAGGAAATGTTTCCTGAGCAGCAAATCAGGATATTAGAATGATTTCTGAAGTATCATGTGACACTGAAGACTAAAGTCATTCAGCTTTACATCACAAGAATACATTTTAAACTGTATTAGAATAGTTTTATACTGTTAATTTTTACAGTTTTTACTGTTTTTTATTTTTATTTTTTTATCAAATAAATGCATCGTTGGTGAGCGTAAGAGACGTCTTTCAAAAACATTAGAAATGGTATTGACCCTAAATTTTTGAAGATTGATTTATTGATTGATTTATTTATTTTCTTGTCCTATAGATCCAGAACTCGGTCTCGTTCAAATAGCTCATCCCGTTCTCGTTCCCGAGGGCGCTCCACATCACGTTCTCGTAGCCGCTCCCATTCCCATAGCCCAAAATCACATAACCGCTCCAGAAGTCGGTCCCGTTTGGCCAGTGCTTCTCCTGTGCGGCCCAAAGAAGAACCACGTGCTGAATCCGCATCACCGCCGCCCCCAGCACAGCGGCCCCCACCGTCCCGTTCCCCGTCTGCTGACAGTCGTCATTAGCCTCCACTGCCCTGTGTGCTGAGAGATGTGTCTGTGGACAACACTGCAAGAGGGTGATGAAGTTAGCAATATTGCCCCATCTTTGATCAGTTTAGGTCCTGGAAGTGGAGGGACAGCCTCTCTTCATGCCAGGAGTTTCACAGCACGGGCTCTGTTGCTAGTCTAAAGTCATTTGACAAGAGAGTTATATTAAATCAGGAATAAACTGCTGTTTTGGGTGGGGGTTTTTTTATAGTTCATGTCTAAAATGGGTATTTGGTAGTTATTTTTATCACTATATACAGAGTGAGGTTTGATTGATGTTGAGAGTCTTTAATTGTATAAATATATTTAAGGACGAGCCAGTAAATGTGATTGTTTTCAATTAGTGCGACACTATGATGCGTGTTGAAAATACTGAATTAAGATTCAATACATAGTATGAATCATGACAAGAAGAAGTGAAGTGCTTCATGAAAGGCTGATAAAAATATGAATTTCAAGTGCAAGAACTGCCACACTAAATGAGGTGCAAAAACAAAATGACAGCCATTTCATTTCCTGCATAAATGGTAAAATTAAGTTTCTAATACTTTGCGGGTCTTTCAGTGTTTTATGAAAAAGCCTTTGCTGTTTGGCCAGCTAACTGTATATTTTTGTTACTTCATGAATATACAGTATGTGTGAATTGTTTGTAATGTGGATGCTTAAATTATAATCAAAGAATTGCCCAAGTTCCCACCGCGCTGCATGACAAAAAATATATTTTCATAGTTGTGAACCCCGTATCATATACACCCTATTCATATGCGTGTATTTAATTTCTCATTGAGAATACGCATTTCAATATCGCATTAGTTTGTAGGAGTAAAATATGCTTTTTTTGCAATGCATAGTTTCTTTTATTAAGCAAATCAGGATATGATTTTAATGTAATTTCTGATGTATCATGTATTCCGGTTTTATGTAAGAATCTTTTTTTTCTGGATATGTTTTGATGAATGTTACCTTTCTGTACCATTGTACAAATAATAAACAATGAAAATAAATGTCTTTGAACATTTATAAAGTTTGTGTAGCACTGTTAAAAATGAATAAATTACTGAAAAACTGTTAGTAATGAGGTCAGTCATTTCCAAAATGAAAATCACATAATCTGAAACAGTGATGACAACAAAATGTACAATCAAATAGCATTTTAGATACATTGCTCAAATAATAATCAGAAAAAAGTTGTTAATGCAGTGTCTAATATTAGGTTGTACAAAAGTCTTAAAACAGGTGTTTAAAAGTGTCCTTTTTTTAACTATTCTATGTGTTTCTAAGCCATAAAAATACATTTATTCTAATACATTTGTACAGTAAAGTACAAACTATTTGTTACTGTTGTTAACTATTTTTAACATACTCTGAACTGAAACTGTTTGGCATTGTGCATATGTTTTTAAGGAGGAACAAAACATGTAGTTGTTCCTACATATTGTTTTTCATTCCCCATGGCCCCAGCATGCATGGTACTTTGGCCTCAAATTCCATTTTGAGCTTTATAAGTACTATGGGGTCCTCAGATGTCACTGTTAGATGGCCCATTGGTTTCTTCAGCTGTTTTTTCCACTGTTGTGTACTCTTTTGTTTCTGTGTAAAAATATAACAGTTATTTTTAGAATGTAAAATGCGTATAGAACAGTATTTTAAAAATATCAAAATAGCAATTAAATACTTATTTTTGTTGTTAGGTCAAGTAGAATTTTACAAATGTAAAAATAATAGATCACCTGTTAAAGTAATAGTTCTCAGTCTCTGATGGCATCTGAACAGGACTATGAGGATAAGTGCCTCGACTATCTGGAACACAATGTAGATTACGGGGAAGAAATACAGCTGACCAATGAATTCAGCAGGGAAGGCCACCTTCAGGATTGTGGTACACAGCTGAATGTTCTGACAACCCACCTCCATAGAAACAGTCCGTCTGCAACTGAGGACCAAAGGACAAATGTGAACATGATATTAATGAAAACTGCACTGTGACTGAACAATAAATCAGTGGCTGATTTTCTTGAGAATGTATGTGCATCTCGGCCAGAAATATTACAACTCCATATGGTGGACATACATACGGTGCATTCATGCTGAACAGAGTGGACAATAAATATCCACTTATGAATCCAATCATTGGCATCAATGCAGCTGTGGCTATAAGTTGATAGGATTGCACTTTGAAAATTTTGCCTCCATCAGATATACCAGCAAGAACACCAATGACAACACATGAGATCAGCAGCAGCGCCAACCCAATCTACAAACCAACAGGAAAAGAAATGCAGAACATGCTTATAATTGTTTATAATTTGTCTATGGTGTGTAGCCAGAGGATTTATACTTTACAGTTTGCTTGGTCAAGCAGCATTCCAGATTGTTGATACAATAGTATGTTCACGACGTGGCACAATTACCAAAATGTCAATTTGTAATTATGAGTCCTGTGAGAGCATAAATACTTTGTAAACTATAAATCGGAATCTCGTAATCCTGTGTTTTTGAGTTCCAGGTCTGTTTGTGGTGGGGATTTTTTCATTTACTCTTTCTGTACTTTACACTGGGTGACCAGTATGGCTGCAAAAGAGTGTGTTTATGAGAGGATCATAAATACTTTATTCCAGTGGTCTCAAACTCAATTCCTGGAGGGCCACAGTTTAGCTCCAACCAGCTCGAAATCACACCTGCTTGGAAGTTTCTAGTAATCCTGAAGACCTTGATTAGCTGGATCAGGTGTGTTTGATTAGGGTTGGAGCAAAACTGTGCAGAGCTGACCCTCCAGGAATTGAGTTTGAGACCAATGCTTTATTCAAAAGCGATTCTTTCAGAAATTAATTCAGGGGGCGGGGGATAACAAGTAGCTGTCTTTAGTAGTGTGTAATTTAATTATTTACTCAACTGATTCTTCAAAGACGCTGATTCATTCAAGAACTGAACACCACTATCATGCTAAGGTGTGTTTCCCAAAAGCTGCTACGGTCGCAAATTCCTTTGCTATCAATAGAGATCAATAGAACTTGCGACCATAGTTAGATAGCAATGCTTTTGGGAAATGCACCACTGGTCGAAGTCATGCAACTACTTAGTTTTGTTTGTCACATTACATGTAAGTTAAAGGTCCCTTTTATTGCAGTTTGGCAAATTTTGCAACTGGTTCAGTTTGGTCACATGGATTCGCTAAATTACTGATGAGAGCATGGTCACATTAACAAGATTTTGCCGGCAAAACTTCACAGCTCTATTGTCAGTAGAGTGGTGATGTATGAAGGACCGCTTACAAAGAACTAATTTTCAAACCAAGCAGTTTTCTGTTAACTAGAACACAAGCAAACTTTGCATTGGGGAACTTGTTTGCCTTCAAATGAAACTATCAGTCACCTCACTTTTATTCAGCGTTTACCTCCTGTTTATTAAACTGTTGAATAAAAGCAATATCCCACTCTGTAAATGAATGAACACACACCTGGGTGATGATCTTGGAATACTGGGGCACTCTGTAGTTGAGCAGGGTCCCAATACCGCAGGGCACCAGGATCATAATCAGGGCAACAGTGATGCTAGTGAAAGGAACATATTCTGCCAGGTTTGAGATACCCTGGCTGTACAGGTAGAGCAGGAGGGGCATCATACCCAATCCCAGTACCGTGGAACAAGCAGTCATCACAATACTGAGAGAAAAACAGATCAAATTAAAAATAAGGAGATACTTTCATGTTAAATGGCAATACGGCACTGGACAAACCAGGATATTTGATATATATATACAGTATAAAATGCCGAGTTAAATACAACCCTGCACTGGGTGAAATATGGCTGAAAATATTGCTAAACTTTCTTGCATATCATTTTCATTTTTTTGTTATATCATTTTCTCCATAGTCTACTATTGGACAGTACTTATTTTCTCAAGAATTACCTGAGGTTCATGTCTCCCTCGAGGGCAAGAGCAAATATGTTAGAGAGGTTTCCTCCAGGACAGCACCCACAAATTAACACAGATAAGCTCTCCATAGGACTCAGCTGAAACAGCTTTGCAAGGCAGAAGGCTGTGAGGGGCATTATACCAAATTGAGCCCCAACTGCAATTGCCACCCCTTTGGGTTTGATGAAATAATTCTTGATCCTTGAGATTTCCATTGTGCAACCAAGAGACAACATGGTTATGAAAAGAATAACAATTAATGCCCAGCGGGTAACCTTGTCCACATTCTCATTGAATGCAGAGTCTTTTGAGGTGGTGATGTTTACATCCCTTTCGTAGCTTGAAAAGTTGGATTTGATGGTTACATTTTCAGAGACCACCATTTTTTAATATGGAAATGTATTTTGAATGTTATCATAAACTGTAAGATAGAAGTGAGAGAAAGTTGAAGTGTCGTCTAGTACATGTTGTCCAATAAACAATAACAGCAAGTGGTTATGTTTTGCTAAGTGTTTAAGTTTATTTTTGTAGAAAGATAACTCTCAAGCTTACCTTTGATTCATGCAGTTCTTCAGTGACTGTGTGGTGTCTTCTCGGAAAGCCAGAGTGAGCCAGTTAGAGAATAATAGGGGTCTCCTGTGTGTCCACTAATCGAGTGCAGTTTTTTTTTTCAACTCACTTGTTAACCCTTTAAGGGCTGAGCTATTTATCACTTAATTTTCAATCACATTTAGATTTAATATAACAATGTTATTTGTGAATATAGACAGTTGTACACACCTCAAAACAATGTGCACTATTAGGAGCATAACAGTTATGACCAAACATGCATTTAGTTTCAGCTTTTTCTCTCACAGCAGTTACAAACAAAACTTAAAGGAGCTATGTGGAGGTTTTTACTTCTTTATCTTAAATACCTTAAATCTTTAAGATAGAGTTTTCATTTGTACATGTATTAGCCAACCATGATGTAAAAAAAAAAGAATGACACCTCGACTGTCCGCCACGGTTGCCTCTATCAGCCTGTAGGCTCAATTGTGTGTGGAGGAGTCGGGCGCGAAAATTCACAAAATGTGACGTCATGCGCGTTCTCGTCTACTTGGGCGTACAACCGTACGGCACGTAAGCAGCGGCAATAGTGTTTTCAAATGGACTCTGCGGATGAAAAGAAGCGACCAGCCTCCAGCACAATTCAGACACCCACGGACACTCCTCGTAAGTAAAAAAAAAAAAAGAGCGTGCGCACTGAGAAGGAGCATGAGACAGGCTGCAGTTCCACTAACGGCCACTGGTGTCAGTAACGGTTAGAAATTTCAGAACCTACGCAATGCTCCTTTAAGATAACTGAAATTTTTGTAATTTACAACTTTTACCACAAATGTTTTTTTTTTTTTTTTTTTTGCCAATTTTCATATGTCAGTGCTCATATATTTGTTCTACACTAAGAAATTAATCATAATTTTGAATTCTGAGCATAACGGTTTAACGATCTACAACAAAACAGAACAAGTTTTGGTGATAACTAAACAAATATGTTAATATTGATTTCTCACTAGAAATAACATCAAAAGTGCAAAAAGTTAGTTAGAAATATACATTATATATACATAATATACAAATATACAAACGCAACTTTCAAATACCATCTTTTTTTTTTTTTAGCTCAACCGTCATGGAATGGACTGCACAGGATTGTGGCATAAGGATAGATCTATGCTGCCCTCAAAATGCAATTAGAAAAAGGTACTAGTAATGTGACGTTCGACACAGAGGCTTTGAAGCTTGTTACTGTCGTAACCTCGGTTCCCTGAGAGCGGGAACGAGACATCACGGAGATATTTCTCTGTTATGGGAACACCTTCCCTTCCAACCTTTCCCGAAGTCCTACTGGCTCATGCCAGCCCAACTAACTAGCCAATTGTTGCGAAGTATGCAAATTGCATGCAAATACTGATGTGCTCAAGTGGAAGTATAAATTTTTTTTTTTTTTTTTTTTTTTTTTTTTTTTTTTTTTTTTTTATTGCATAACAATATACATATACAGAGGAAACATAATGTATTATTATCTATTACAATCATAATAGCATCAAAGAAACAATAAAATTAAAATAAAATAAAAAAATAAAGTGGAAGTATAAAATGCAGTGCATTCTCTTGGTCGGCGTTACATCACAAATCATGTGACCTGCATAGCAACAAGCCGCCGCCGTGTTTGAAGGGTAAAACAAACCGAAGGCAATCAAGGCAAAGCCCGAGGAAAATCAAAAAGGTATCTATTCACAGAAGTTTTGTTGTGGATTATGTCAGTTATGGATACTGACGGACTACTTTGTATTAATGATGAATGATATCTGTGTATGCGAATGTATGTCGGTGGTGAGAAGTGAAGTGAATGTAATAAAACTCTCATGTAAAGCGCTTTGTGACTAACGTTAGCTAACGTTACATGTATGTGAAAGGCGCTAGCAGCTATACAAATACAGATCTTCTTTCTTCTATTACAGAATGTCTTATCAATATATAGAAAGTCTACTTGCGCCTGCATTGACCAGGTACCACAGAAAGCTGTCGCTTGTAGGTTTAACGTTACAATCTTGTCCCTATCGACATCCAGCTGAGTCCTGGGAGAACAACCCAAAGGCATGGCCCAGGCTCGAGTGTCCAGACATATACAATTACCTCATCAAATCCCCTGGTGTGAACACCATGTGTACATACCATGTGTCCTACACTTGCAGTCATGTTTAAATACCCATCAAGCATCGATTACATTAACTGTTCATTTAGAAAAAAAAAATGTTTATTCAAAAGCACTGTGTTACACAATGGCTGTAATGAGCTCAGTCTGTCAGTGGCACAGCTTGTACAGTGTCAGTGAGGGACACGGTTTTTTCAAAAAAGCAAAAATAGACTAACTGCAGAAACGTATCATAGGGTGTACTTACACTAGGCACGGTTGCCATGAACCGGGCCCGAGTACGATTGTCCCCCCTCCCCACTCCCCCTCTGGCCTGCACTCACATAGGAGGGTTTCAGCATTCGTGCCGGAGCACGCTTACGTCATTATGGTGCGCGACGGTTTCGGGATAAACAGGAAGAGCGGCGCTCTCTGAACACAATGGAGTCCATCACTCTGTTTTCTTTGTGGATAATTTTGTGTCGTTTGGTCCACGGTGGTCCACAGCCCTCTCACAGCCTGTTGTTAAACAGATGTGTCGCCTTAGTGGCGCGAAAATTTTCACGTAATCGTGCTGCTCGTATGAGGAGGTTTGCAAGTTACCAGCTGAGCTTTTGGAGCGTCGCAAAACCGCGACGCCATGCGTCCTGTTCCGTGCTCCAGCACGGTTAGCGCTCACACTGCATGCGAACCACGCCCGAGTCCAACTGAACCGTGCTCTGGCCCACCTCTTCCAAGCGGGCCAGGGCCGGCCAATCGAGCCGCGCCCGGGGACGGTACGGAGCACTCACACTAGTCAAACGAACCGCGCTTTGGTGGTCAAACGCACTCGGGCACGGTTCAAACTGGCTAGTGTGAGTACACCCTTATTCCCCACACAACTAGTGCATTTCATTGTTGCTTATCAGTGTAGAGCTGCCGACTATTATGCATAGCAATGTCATAACATAGCAACAGAAAATTGAGTGGCCATCTCTGCAGTGGTATTATTTTGTTATTCTTTGATTTGCCGAATCATTGCTAATTTTTTAGGCATGATTCTCGGCAGTTTTCTCGACGTATCTGCTCTCATTTGTCTTCCGCTTCGTGTTGCTTAATGGCGAGCGCTTGTTTGTTTTACCCTTCGCCGCGGTTGCTATATGCGCGCGCAGTGCATTATGGGAGTAAAAGTCCCGGATGTCCGACCTCGAGAACGCAACAATTACGTCAGAATCTGATACTGAACACCGCATGGTCGAGCAGTGAACACGGCGATCCACCGTGATGTCTCGTTCACACTCTCAGGGAACCGAGGTTACAATAGTAACCAGAGATGTTCCCTCTCAAGCTTTCACTAGACATCATGGAGATATTTCTCCGTTATGGGAACGATATTCATTCCCACTGTGAGAGAGGGAAGTACATACTATCCATTCCAAATAGTATGTGAGATTCGAATAAGTGTGTCCCAAAGCATAATATGTTGAAAAGAGTATGCCGGAATGGTCTACTGCTTAAATCGATTTTTGAAGTGTGGATCCATGCACACTCTAATGGCTAAAATTGCCCACAATCCATTGCGCTTATCCGTGTTTTATTCCTACACCTTCCACAGCTATGTGAACTTTTATAAACATAAATTTGTTAGTTAACTTTTAAATGCATCATTATGCAAAAAATATGAGACGAGTTCTCTGCATGAAAGCCTCGGGACTGGCAGGTCAACCAGCTACTTCTTTTCTCTTCAGTAAGGTAGGAAGTTAAATTAAATGAAATGTGGAGGATGTTAAACTGTGACAAGATGCGCCCTTTAAAGATGCAATTGTGTGATGTGATAGTATGTCCTAAAGCTTGCTTTCTCTTCTTCTATACACTCAAAAGTGTGTACTTTTTCTTCACCAAAAGAGAACATACTTTAAAAGCACAGTATAAGTAGGCACACTGAGATACAGGGACATACTCGGCGAAGAAAGAACACAAAATTCCCACAACCAGTAGTGACACTTGTTAGGTGGGCTTGCAGTTTATAGGTGGACATAAGCCAATGAGCGTCCAAAGCCAGGTATGAGAAATTTGCATATCTGGTCAGAGATAATGTATGCTGTGCTGAGAAACAGGGTAGAAGAAACAACAACCTTAGTATTGTGGGGGGGGGGGGGGGGGGGTTGTACAGAGATAACGGTGTTAAGCAGCTGTATAACACAAAACATGATAATGGTACACCAATCAAATTAGTCATTGTAAAGCAGGAGCTGCGCTGAGTACAGGGCAGACAAAAAAAAATAGCATATAGGGCTGCGTAGAGTAATTACTGTGTGAGGCAGCAAACACACATGAATGGAGGTAGCATAAACATGAATCAGTCACTCACCGACAGCACTTGCGAAGCTAAGGATTGAGCATCCAGCTTGTAAAACCTGGTGAAGGTATTTTGAGAAGACCAGCCGGCTGCAAAGCATATATCTGGAATAGGCATAACTCTCGATCACGCCCAGGAGGAGGTGATGGCTCTTGTTGAGTAGGCCCTTATGTGAAAAGGACATTCCAAACCTTGGCTCATATAACAGCCGTGATAGTGTCCACAATCCAGTGGGAAAGCCTTCTTTTTTTTAGACGGCCCGGCCCTTCGCACAACCACCGTAGCACACAAAAAGCTGGTCAGATTGACAAAAACTGCCAGAACAGTCAATGAAAATCCACAAGCTCTGACATGGCACACCAAAATCTGAGCGTCCGAATCACGTGAGGTCAATGACTCAGAAGACAGGGCAGACAGCGAAACAGTCTGCTCACTGAGGGGGTAGATAGTGATTTAAGAATGTATCCGTTCTCGGCCAGAGAGTGGCGCTGCAGTCACCACGTCAGAAAATGCATGTAAATACCCTGTTCGCTTGGCTGAAGTGAGGGAAATAAGTAATGCAGTGTGAGAGATAGTTCCTTCATAGCAATGGATACTACAGCCACTAGACTTTCAGTATTAAAGGCGAACATCCACTATCTAGCCTGTACTGTAGAAAAGACAGAACATCTGACACAGAGCAAGCAGCCAGGTTGATATGATCACCACTGCACCATAAACACTCCCCATTTAGAGCATACAAATGTCTCATGGAGGGCACCTACGCCTCTGACAGCGTGTCATGTCCACAAGAATGCAGGGTAGTCAGCTCCTCTGATATCCCCAAAGCAGCCACACATAATGGCTCCACAACTCAGGTTAGGGTGCCACACCGAGCCACTTGTTCCCGATGGGGATCGGCCAGGGCGGCGCCACCAGCAGCTTTGTCATATCCAGGAACTGAGACTGGTTTGGCCAATTCGGGTCAATGAGTGTCACCAAAGCCTCTTCCTCCCTTCCAGCCGGGAGTGAGACAGGGAGAAGAACAGCGCGAAGTGTGCATTCTCGCTTGTGGTGAACAGATCCACCTCTGCAGCCTCCACTCTCCTTGAGGAATCCCCTTCCTAAAAAGGCATTTCCGTCCCACGGTTCAGATGAAGAGGGATGTGCACTGCTCCGCTATAGAAAAAGTGAAGGCCCGTCCATAGCAGGAGATTCACTGCCTGCTTGAACAGAGCCTTGGATTGTACACCCCTTGGTGATTTATGTACAAAACCACAGACATTGTTGGTGCAAGTCAGTACATGTTGCTGTTCCAGCTGCAGCCAAAAATCCTTTAGAGCTAGACACTGCTTCCATCTCCAAGTGGTTTATATGCCACCAGCTCTGAGGTTCTGAACACAGCCCTGAAGATGGCATGCCCTCTCACACTGCGAGGCGACGTGTCTGTCATGATCAAGAGACGTGGTATCACCAAGCCCAGGGGAACCCCCCCGAATGAAGAGATCTTTGCGCCACGGCCTTTTCCAAGTAAGTTGCATATCTCTTGTCTCAGAACCAGGACATTTAGAGGCAATGTTAGAGACTGCACTACGCCATTTAAAAAATTGGGGTGGTCTGCGTCTGAACTGAACTGCGTCTGAGGTGCGGGGGCTGCATACTAGACAGTAGGTCATGTGGAATCTGCGGCGACATGAGAACCCTTCGCTCCAGTATCTGCAATAGGCTCTCTGCTCTGCCATGGAAAGGGGGACATAAGAAGGTGGGCTGATGTTCTGGAGGTTCGATGGGTGAGAGTAATGCAAACATTCTGTCGGCATGAGCTCATCACCAGAGTTCTTGAGGTCCACCACATATCGAGGGCAGACAGACTCATCTGGCATCTGCAGAAAAATGCCTTACCCATATGCCATATGGCTGTAAATAGTTTAAAAGCCATATTCTTAGGTTATGCAGCAAAGTGAATGAGAAGATTCTGACGTAATCATCGCGTACACTGCATTTTTATAATGCCTCTCCAGTGCGTCAATTGGTCAGTCATTTTGACTGATGTGAGCCAATACGACTTCAGGAATAGCTGGAAGGGAAGGTGTCTCGTGAAAGCTAGAAAGGGAACAAAACATTTCACAGTGAAGCACTGTACTGGAGCTTGATTCGTTTTGCAGGGAGGTAACTAACCGCTTGGGGAGGTAACTAATATCAGTTAGATATTTTAATGCAATTTTATGTAGTACTATTATTAAACTATTATATGAAATTACATTTAACAATAGGCTATTAGTAGCTAGAATAATGAAGCAAGATCGATTAGATATTTTCTGAACAATGTTATCATCTATAACAGTAAAACTAATGAATCAACATCAGTTAGATATTTTAATTTATTATTACATTATATTATTTTAAATAGCCTATAATAACCAACAAATGTACAGTATTGGCCAAAAGTTTTGAGAATTACATAAATATTGAAAATTGGAAAAGTTGCTGCTTAAGTTTTTATAATAGCAATTTGCATATACTCCAGAATGTTATGAAGAGTGATCAGATGAATTGCATAGTCCTTCTTTGCCATGAAAATTAACTTAATCCCAAAAAAACCTTTCCACTGCATTTCATTGCTGTCATTAAAGGACCTGCTGAGATCATTTTAGTAATCGTCTTGTTAACTCAGGTGAGTATGTTGACGAGCACAAGGCTGGAGATCATTATGTCAGGCTGATTGGGTTAGAATGGCAAATTTGACATGTTAAAAGGAGGGTGATGCTTGAAATCATTGTTCTTCCATTGTTAACCATGGTGACCTGCAAAGAAATGCGTGCAGCCATCATTGCGTTGCATAAAAATGGCTTCACAGGCAAGGATATTGTGGCTATGAAGATTGCACCTAAATCAACAATTTATAGGATCATCAAGAACTTCAAGGAAAGAGGTTCAATTCTTGTAAAGAAGGCTTCAGGGCGTCCAAGAAAGTCCAGCAAGCGCCAGGATGGTCTCCTAAAGAGGATTCAGCTGCGGGATCGGAGTGCCACCAGTGCAGAGCTTGCTCAGGAATGGCAGCAGGCAGGTGTGAGCGCATCTGCACGCAGAGTGAGGCGAAGACTTTTGGAAGATGGCCTGGTGTCAAGAAGGGCAGCAAAGAAGCCACTTCTCTCCAAAAAAAACATCAGGGACAGATTGATCTTCTGCAGAAAGTATAGTGAATGGACTGCTGAGGACTGGGGCAAAGTCATATTCTCAGATGAAGCCCCTTTCCGATTGTTTGGGGCATCTGGAAAAAGGCTTGCCTGGAGAAGAAAAGGTGAGTGCTACCATCAGTCCTGTGTCATGCCAACAGTAAAGCATCCTGACACCATTCATGTGTGGGGTTGCTTCTCATCCAAGGGAGTGGGCTCACTCACAATTCTGCCCAAAAACACAGCCATGAATAAAGAATGGTACCAAAACACCCTCCAACAGCAACTTCTTCAAACAATCCAACAACAGTTTGGTGAATAACAATACATTTTCCAGCACGATGGAGCACCGTGCCATAAGGCAAAAGTGATAACTAAGTGGCTCGGGGACCAGAATGTTGAAATTTTGGGTCCATAGCCTGGAAACTCCCCAGATCTTAATCCCATTGAGAACTTGTGGTCAATCCTCAAGAGGCGAGTGGACAAACAAAAACCCACTAATTCTGACAAACTCCAAGAAGTGATTATGAAAGAATGGGTTGCTATCAGTCAGGATTTGGCCCAGAAGTTGTTTGAGAGCATGCCCAGTCGAATTGCAGAGGTCCTGAAAAAGAAGGGCCAACACTGCAAATACTGACTCTTTGCATAAATGTCATGTAATTGTCGATAAAAGCCTTTGAAACGTATGAAGTGCTTGTAATTATATTTCAGTACATCACAGAAACAACTGAAACAAAGATCTAAAAGCAGTTTAGCAGGAAACTTTTTGAAAACTAAAATTTATGTAATTCTCAAAACTTTTGGCCACGACTGTATATTAGTCAAATGTTTTTTAAACCGCTGAACATCTTCTAATCATAAAGCATAATTATACTGCCATCTAGTGTTGAATATTAAATACACTATAAACATGATATGTGTTTAAAAAAGAAAATGATCTGAAAAGTTCCACTATACTTTATGGTATAACAAAAATAAATGTCTAACATTATCCATGTTATGAACTGTTATATTGTAAAATACTTGCAAGCTTTTAAAATGGTACTTATTACATTATGCAGTGTAATGACAGTACACATATTTTGGTGTTTGATTGATATAACATGAGCATTTATATACATACACTGGTATTGCATGTCTCAGAAAGTGAACAGAGTGGGAGATTTTAATCCTGCTGTGAAGCAGAGCCCCCCTGAGGAGGTATGGGGGAAGGGTGCTGGTGGGTCACGCAGATTGTCTGAGCTCATATGCGAGCTGCCACATAGACAAAGCTGCTTTTTAGGGCGGTTACCCTTCATCCCGGCTACAGCCTCCTGTAGTCTGTTTCTTTCTCCACAGCCACTACTAGTGTTTAGAAAACAGACAGTTGAGAGTGCAAAAATGCATCATTACTAATGGAGGGAACATCATGAGAATGTATGAAAGGGGTTTTGCCCTTAGGACTGCAACATATTCCCAGTATTAGCATCCCATGTAGAATCTTTGACATTTTTGGCTTCCAAAATGTGCACTGCATATAGAAAGAATTTTAAAATGGAATAACTGAATGCAGCAGGATGAGTAAACAAGAAATTAGTTTGGATTTTAATCGCAAATGCAGCAGAAAATTGGGTTATTCATTCAGACTGTCTCATTTAAAGGGTCCTTATTGTTCTGGTATAGGGTGTGTCAGAATAAAGATATAGTGAGAAAGGGTGAGTGACAGTATTTGTGTCTCCAAGAGTCCCCCTATTTGGTACTCTGACCTTGTGGGGGAGTGAATACAACCATGTGCTTGTTTTTACCCTTTTACTGATCCTGTAGCTCATATAATCCACTGTTTAAGCTCCTTATCTGTAGCACTATTTCGAGGAGAGAAAAATATATACTATCTGTCTTTAATTTGTAATCTGTATTTGATTTTTAATTTAAAAGACAATCACAAATATTTTTTTAAGTATTTTTCATTGACTTCTAGTCATGTAGTTGATTTTTTTTATTTAACTTTTTTAATCTGTGAATTTGTTTTCTGAGTGTTTACACTTGCTTTGAGTATCTAAAGTAGCCTATATTCATAGAAATTAAAATGTAGCTATTATTTCAGAAGGTAAACTAAATAAGTGTGTAGGAATTATGTTTACTTAGATACTGTTTTGTTGTTGTTTTAAACGGTAACCCTTATTCATACATTTAATAGTATGTCTTTTGGTTTGTATTTTTATAGATCTAATAACAATAATAAAATACGAATGTTAACAACGCTTTAAATATTTATCGTGTAGTATTACGCACAAATATGTGTAGCATTGGTAATCGCCATATTAGTCATAAACAGCATTGAGCACTTTCCACGTGTCTTGTTTATAACGCGACAAAAAAATAAACTACAATCACCATGAAGCATTCTCATTAAAAGGGCTTTCCTTCAAAGCGAAGTAGAGACGCAACTCCGAAATGCTGACTGGGTGTTGTAGTTGTATATTATAGCTTCTACGTTACATCGACCGACCACGTAGTTCTAAAAAACAACAAATCCCACAGTCCCTTGCGCCGCAATCACAGGCGTGACAAGCCACGGTAAATGTCCGTGTGTAGGCGAGTCACGTGTGGAGAGTCCGTTGATCTCGTTTCGTGTAAGCAGTGAATCTCTCCTGTTTGTTCATTTGATTTGGGCCTCATTTCATGTTGTTTTGAAAACAACATTTCGTGTAAATTCATCTATCTTCGCCGAAGAATGAGCGACAACGATGATATCGAGGTGGATAGTGATGTGAGTATAGTTATTTTTGTTTGTACTCTGCATGTATGAGAATGAAACCACTTGTATTTTCGATACCTTGAGTCTCAATACGAGGCTAGCCTGTTAGCTAGCTAGCCATCCTAGCCTTTGAAATCATTTCCCAGCCAGTTTACTGAGAATATCAAGCCATATGAGCAATTACTCACGGAAGTCGAGTTTATACTTGTCTCCATAAATTTACATGTGCGATTCTGTGTAGTAAAACAATGCATTGCACCAGTCAATAGCCAGTTAACGTTAAGTATCTCTCTTAACAGCTGTAGCTACAATTGTACTTTTCTGTTCTGTTTTCTTACAGGAAGAATCGCCGAGATTTCACTCTGTGGTGCGTAATAAGCGGAGAAATTAATCCAATTTAGCCTTTAATGCCGAAAATTGCTTCTCTTTTTGAGATTAGCTACAATTTATTTCCGGGTAGGTACTGAACGGCCGCAATTTATTTGCATCGCTGGACGACAAAACAAGATAGAATCAAGCCTAAAAGGGGGTAGATGTGGTGGATCGAATGAGGACACAGTCAGCTTGTTTTGAGTCGGTTCAGGGAGCTCAGTGCTCGACAGCAGGAGGGAGGGAGAGATGTACTTGAGAAAGCTGCATCTACGCTGCGAGCGCGTGACGCGACGCGCCAGAACGCTTGCGTTATAATCAGCCAACGGATTCTCTTCTGTCGAGCGTTCTAGTGTGTCGCGACGCTAGCGGTGTATTTTGCCTATTAGTTGGACGATGTTAAATACGAGGGCAGGGCTTCATCATTTCACCCCAACGAGATCTTGTTTTTTTTAGACTGTGTATGAATAAATAATCAACTTTAAATATAAGTCCTTAACCTATAGAACATCCCCCTTTTCGGTTTTCAAAGCCATTTTGTTGTACATTAACAAAGCACATTAATAACCAGACAAAACAATGATAGAAAAGAGGAAAATGTTAAAATTAACCAAATACACCCATGTATACATATAACGCACACACACACAGACATATATATAAGAATCTTAAACTGGCATGTATTAACTAACTGGAATTTTTCTATCCCCAGAATAAACTCAATTGTTCATATTGTTCCCAATCTGTATGATTATTTATATATATATATATATATATATATATATATATATATATATATATATTTTTTTTTTTTTTTTTCTGTGAAATTCAGAATGAGAATTGATGCCATGAAGGTGACTGAGTCTGTCAGTCCCTGATATTCTCTGTTAAATATTATATATGTTGTGTATCAAAGTCATACAGATTTGGAACAAGATGAAGGGGTTGATGATTAATATTGCATTTTTTTTCTTTTTTTATTGAATATCATTTGAAGTTAACTAAAATTTCCAGTCTGGGCAGTGAGGTTTTAAGGCAGTTGATTGAAGTTTTCACACCTTGCATTACTCATGCATTTGTGATGATCCTTTTATTAAAGCATAATGCTTTTGTTTTTACCATTACACATCACTATATCCCAGAGGCCTGAACAAGTGTGTGAACCTGCTGCTTAACGAACAGGCATCTTTAAAGAGATATATGTAGTGTAGAAATGCAGAAGTGGCAAAAAGTAGCTTATCCAATGAATCAAATTGAAACTACATTGCTGAGTGCTTCATTTAAATGATGTGACCAAGTTAAAACTTCAGTGTCTATCGGAAACTGTATAAAATAATAAAATGGATTAAAATGCAAATTTGGCCATTTTCAAAAACTAGAAAAATCCTGACCATCACCTAAGTTCATGTAATATCACTTTGAAATTGTCATTATAGCTTTCAATGCATTTGGAAATTCCTTGGGATTTTGTGTAGATGAGACCAGTCTGTTAACTAACCATAATGATTTCGGTATACATTTTAAACATTTAAAGTGTCAACTTAAAGCACATTTGTACCCATTTTCTGCACAAGTACTTGAAAGTATCATGTGTAGACCTAACCTGTTTGCTTAGCTTGTACTTGGGATTCTCTGTTTAACTAGAAAATGGGTTTGTAGATTCCTTCACAACCTAGATTAAAACTGAGACTAGATCATTGACTTCAACAGTACAATAGTGGAATATACATTGCCGTTTTTTTAAATCCCAACCTATAAACATGTTTTGATGTTAAACATCTGTCGTCATTTACTCACATTCATGTCGTTCAAAACCTTAATGATTTCAAACAAAAAGATATTTTAATTGTTTTTGTCCATACAATGCAAGTTGTAGTGTAGTCCCAGTTAAATTAACTGAATGCTTAAAAATGGTTTGGTGTTCCACAGTAGAAACTCATACTGATTTTGACATGAGGGTGGGTAAATAATGATAAAACCTTTATTTTTGAGTCACTTTAATTAGTGACTGGTCAGTGTGTAAGGTGTGTCGATTGAGTTCATAGCAAGATGTTTAAAACGGCACTCATCACAAAGCAGGCTTGTTTTTCCTAGGCTTGAGTTTTCACTGGGCAGACTGGAGACACAAGGTCTGCAATGTCCCCAAAGTCCTGTTTATCTCCCCCTTATTTTTGTGCTGGGAGGAAATAGTTTTTTTTTTTTTTTTTATCAGGATGTTGAGACCATAAGACAACAGGACAAGCACACATTGTAGACTATTCTGAGAAAGCCTTGCTCAGCCAAAGTACTTGTCATTTTGCTATCTTTATGTAATATTATACCCCTTCATACCTTTAATTTCATGAAGACATTGTGCTTTTTATGACAGAATTGTGGAGAAACCACATGGATAGTTTTCACTATACTCGAGTGCAGAAGAATAGCCCTTGACATTGAGCACTTGGCCACCTCATGTGCATGTAACTCAATCCTGACATTGGCAGTGTACCGTGTAACATTTTAGACATTAGACAGACAGCCTGGATCTGCAAGTTACACTATGGCCACACCTCACACTTCCAGGTGGCGCATAGACACTGGAATGTCTTAGTCCTGCCCAGTGGCATTTTAGCCTTTGGATAACTGCTTTGTTTTTTGCCTTTTTTTCCCCACTGAATGCAAAAGAGGCACTTGTTAATGAGTCACTGGATTCGAAACAGGTTTTACAGCTGTGCTTTTATGTAACAACAGTGTCTTGGCCAAGCCCAGTGACATTGGACTCCAGTGGCCATGTTGTTTTCTCAGAGAAACAGTCTCAGGGTACTAAAATGAGACCCAACAGACAGACTTTTTGAGGGATACTACAATTGCAGTCTTTGTCCTATAAAAGCAGATCAATTAATTCTAAATTAACTAAAGGATATCCTAAAAAAATAAAGTATTTTCTGACCAATATAGTCCAGAAGAATAAGCTGTAAAAAAAAAAAACCTGATGCAATTGCTTTATTACAATTGTCATGATCACTTAAAGACGAAACAATAGAATCCAGTTTTTAATGGTCTGTATTACTACATGGTTTATTAGTCAAGCTATAAATGTTTTTTATAACACTATAAACCAATGGCACCACGACCAGCAAAGAGGCTGAAGCCACTGTGATTCTCTCATTGCAGGCAGACAAACGGGCACATCACAATGCGCTGGAGCGCAAACGTAGGGACCACATCAAAGACAGCTTTCACAGCCTTCGGGATTCCGTTCCCGCCTTGCAAGGGGAAAAGGTTGGTGAATGTCAGTGGTAAAAGTAAAACCATGAGGAGCATAAGTAGGCATTTTTGGATTAGGATTTTTGTTTCATGTGCTTTTTGTAAATGAAATGTCTGCTGTTACACTAAATATGTTTATTGAATGCGATAGCTTTGAATGTTATAATGAGATGATTAGCATGGGATTTCCATGTTGAGGTGTAAATGGAAAGCATTATGAGAATGGGGAGCTGAGTAGGGCCAGACTGACTGATGTGATCCTGGTGCAGGCGTGGTGCCAGGAAGCCATTACAAGGGGAAATGTGGTTTCTCCTTCCTCTTGTGTTTCTTATCGGAAATAGATGGTTCAAGAATGTGGTAGAAATAATTTTTGACCTTTATGATAGAGCTGTATTTCTTGTCACATGACTAGGATTGCACAATATATTGGTTATTGTCTGATATAATCTTAAAAAGCATGAATAAAAATGTAATCTTTAACAAATCTTTAGTATATCTATTTGTACTGTAAATTATAATCTTGTAATGTCAGCATTTGTTTAATTGAATATTTCTAAGCATTTCAAATGTATTTTATAGACACACATTGTAGAGTTTCAGCCATTTATTGGTTATCGGTCATAACATGAACATTTTTGCCTGTGATAGCCAGAATCTTCTAAATGTGTAGCTATTAAAATAAGGGATTTTTAAGCAATTTGTGTGTTTTCATTAGGGATTGCTTAGCCCAAAGTATACTTCACTTTTTACATGTGCACGAGGAACAGCATTCAGTGAGTTACGTCATCAGAATAGTATGCGCACCACCCAATTTTTTGTAACCACACATACTTTGTACACATGCGCATTAAATTTGTTTAGCAGTAATCAGTTGTTCCACAAGGTGGCAACGCTGTCCCAGGCCATTGATTCACAGTAGAAACCGAAACTAGAGACGGAAAAACAACAGACGGGCGCATTGACAATCACTTGTGAGTGAGAGGGAATGGCCCGGCTTTGGTTTAAAAGACTTCAAAAGAAATTTGTTATCATCGGTCATGTATTATGGATGAAAGTAGAGCAGACACTAGACATGGATGAAGCTTTCTATAGCACATGTCCATTCGCGCACAACATTAATTGGAGATTACTTCGAAAGGCTACACATTCCACTATACTCGCATGCTAGCGTACACGTACAAAAACGAAGTATACTTTGGGTTTTAGGATTAATATGTGTGCAATGTATCTGCATTCCTTGCGTCAAATTCTAGTTTTTCATTTGTTGCTGACAGCAATCTATCAAACAGGCATCCCGAGCCCAAATCCTAGACAAAGCCACAGAGTACATTCAGTACATGCGACGAAAAAACCACACACACCAGCAGGACATTGACGACCTGAAGAGGCAGAACGCTCTGCTGGAGCAACAAGGTGGGTGTCGCTACATTACTCCACACTTTTGTCTTCTGGTCATGCCAATCCAAGTCTAATTTGGCTGTTGTAGTTCCAATGAATGAAGAATGTGTGGTCTACTTTTTAATTTCCAGTACGGGCACTGGAGAAAGTCAAGGGGACCACACAGCTGCAGGCCAACTACTCCTCTTCAGACAGCAGCCTGTACACCAACCCCAAGGGCAGCGCTGTATCAGCCTTCGACGGTGGTTCCGACTCGAGCTCGGAGTCTGAGCCGGAGGAACAGCGTTCCCGGAAGAAGCCCCGTGGGGAGGACAGCTAAACAGTGGATTTTCGGCCTGCTCTACAAAGTTCTCCTCTGAGGGGAGGGAGAGTTACAGCAATGGTCTGTTTCTTGTTGTTTTTTGTGTACCTCAATCGCCCCAAACCACCTTGATCAATCTCTTTCAGTGAATGTCAACCCCTCGATTCCACACCTGAAGAAACCTCTGCCAGGTTTTCAAGAGAGAGGGACGCCTGTTACGGGAAGAACACTCACAGAAAACGTCTTGTTTTTACTCTCCCTCCCTCTCTGACTTGGTTCGTCCCATCTTGCGTCCTGGCACACGCAACAACAAATGATGATTTAAACCCAAAATGAGGCAGCTTTGCAACTTTTGGTTTTGTTCCCTTTTCTGCAATCCCTCCAGGTGGATATCCAAAGGGTTGAATGAGGCGTACGGCTCCTAGCACTGCTAAAATATACTTTTTTTGTTGAATATCTTAAAGCCTGCTTAGAACTTACCCTTAGCTGAATTGTCCCGAGTGATTTGCCTTTCTAAATATTTGTTACTTTTCCATAAAGGAATGTTTTTGAAGCATCTATCAGTGTACCTCTTGTTAGACCTAGGGGATGAGTGATCGATAAAATCCCTTATTTAAAAATACAAAAAAATGCTTTGTGGGAAGGCTGCTGAGCTTGTGTTGTATTTGTTGTTTTAGCCTGATGTAGTAAAGTTTACAGGTTGGGGAAAAAAAGAGATTTTCTTTTAAAACAAGGGGGATAAAAATAAGTGATTAAGCATATATTTTGCATCTGAGCCTCTCAAACATGTTTTTTATGTATTTCACTCCATATTGGGAATATAAACGTTTTAAATGATTTTTCCCCCCCACAAAGCTAGTCATTCTTGAAAAAGTAGATTCATGTCGTGACTTTAAAAGATAAATGTTCTAAATGTTCATCGGAAATTTGACCGCTGCACACCACAAAAGTTGCATTTTGAGTGTATAGGAGACATGAGTGTGTGTGTGCCCAGTCTGCCCACACGTGTATATTTTACCATATTTTCCATTTAGTACATTAGTAAACTGAGCAGGTCTTTCTTTGTTTCCATTCCATGGAAATTACAGGTATGTTGTACATACTGCCAACAGTTGTCTTGCAAGTTGAGGCCTACCTTTACAATAAGAATATAAATAAAACTATTTTATCCTTTACATATGTGGTTCTTTTGGTTCTCAATCTTTTTGACTCCAAGGTCCCAGTTGTCCACAACACATTGAAGTCATGTTTCCAACCTGTATGACTTTGCTAGAGTTTTCAAACACTAAGCTCAGGTGCTAAACTTAAAAACTGGCACAAAAAAAAGCACCATAAAATGTCTATTATGTGTGCGCTTTAATCAAAGTCTTGTAATCCAGATTGGTGTAGCTTTGTGAAAGGAACAAATACAATTTCATTGAATCTGTTCCCCTCCATCATAGGTCTCAAATTTCATTCATACTTATGCATTTTCATATGCTAACATCAGGAGATGCCTTCACCCCATTAGAACCAACGTGGGTGAGGATAAATTTTATGAATTACTTTAATTCTGCTTTTTTTATGTCAAAACCATTGTTCCCATTTCCTTTCATGTACATTAAAACGCAGTGTCAACATTCTTCCTCACATCTCCTTTTATGTTCCACAAAAGAAATAAAATAAAGTCATACAGGTTTGGACCTTGGACATGCAAGTGAGTGAATAATGACACAAATTTCATTTTTGGATTAACTCATGTACTATGATAAAATGTGTTTCTGTTTTGATATTTTATACCAGCATCTTAAGATTAAAGCCTTACTGAATACAGTTTAAAAGCTCACTGAACAGCACAGATGGTATTTTTCAACTGCAGCCAAAGATTACAAAATGTAAACACTGAAAACTATATCTACGCATTTGGCATTTACCATATTAATTTCAGTCAAGCAGCACTCCAAATAAGAGATGATTAATGAGTTAAATAATGGACTGCCCTCAATGAGTATAGATCCTCCACAATATACCTGCCAGTGAATAAAAACAAACATCCATCCAAGTCTTTATTTCTGCCACATGCACTCTAGGAAACATTTACTAAAGCCCAAAATAAGCTGGAATGTTGGAATAAAATATCAATCAACGACTGGTGCATGAAGAACACCTCGCCTAGTCAGTCTCTACTGTTTTCCCTGGCTAAAACCCATAAGCTGTAGTAGATCAGGCTCTCAAGAGTGTTTCCTCATCTGTAGATGCTGTAAAGACCATCAAGGTACGTTTGGCTACAGCATTTACAGAAGATGCCTCTGCATTAGGTCAAGCTAGCTCAAACCCCCAATGTGTGTTTATAATAGAAAAAGGAAAAGTCTATGACTGGTCCATTGCACTTGGTGTAGGTCCCATCTGACCTGGAACAGGTAACCGGTGGAAATGTTCAATAGCTTTGACGACCTTCTCTGGGCAGATGTTGTAAACTGGATGAGTTGGTGCCTGGATAGAAGAAATATGAGAACATTATTAGTTATTATTAGTACATTCATGTCAATTTGAGTTGGCTCAACTGAATTTTCAGCATCTCTCACCAGTCTGTTCTCGTCCCGACCGAGGATCAGCTCGTTGTGGAGGTCTTTGTTTCCGAAATGCTGTGCTACTGAGAGTCCGCTCAGACAGTAGCACGTGTGGTAGAAATCTCTAGACCTGTGGGGAACCAGTGAGGAACCATTATGAAAGTCTAGTTTGGTCTGCATAGTTAGTAAAAGGACAAAAATTTTTTCTTCCAGATTTTAAAGTTGACATTTTATTTTAGTTTGATCCACAAGGTTAAACAAGACAGATGTAATGGTTTTTCCATGACCTTTCCAGGTAGATGTTTGTGGTTTTGTTCGTAACTGCAAAAGGATATTTACAAATCTTTAAAAGTCCTGTTTGTGATTCATTAAAAAGAATCAATTCAAAAGAATGATTCACTCACAAATTTGACATCACTACAGAAAGTTTAACCCCACACAAACATTATCTAGCTGATGAAATGTTTTAGAGCAGAGCAGAACTAGAAAATGAATTTTCATTATAAAAATACTTCATAAAAAACAAATATATTTTCTCCTCCCAAGAAAATGCAACTAAATTAGTATATACTTAATTTTTAGTGGTATAATGATATACAATTTAAAACAAGCATTAAAACAAGCTAAAAAAAACTTTCTAATGTTTATTATAAAACGGATAGTTCTGGTCCTTGATTCTGATTGGTTGAGCCATTTAGAGGCTGTTGTGAATTACACTGCAAACATTCACTGTTGTTTACTTCTGTGTGTTGCTCGGCAACCACTTTGTTGGAACCAGGGGGGCAGGGTTTCATATTTTATTGAAGCATCCCTGGGCGCCGCCATTGGCTAGCGGACCCCCACCTGCTGTTAGCATTCCTTTGACTCCCATTCATTTCATTTTGGCATCACTTTGACAGCGGATAACTTTACATCTGGGGTGTTTAAAGACTCCATTTGTCCATTCATTATTTCTAAAGAAACTTGAAAATGTATTAAAGGGTCCATTACTTTGTATCTTACGTTGTGGCCCCGTAGGAGCAGTTTTTGTAAAAATAGGCTAATGATTGTGTCATAACCTGCGACTCTCTGTCGCACAGTAGAGAAATTACCGTATGGACCGGAGGAGAAGCTCGCAGGCAATCTTTTACTGTCTATGAGGCTATCAGGGGGACGTGGAGGCATGAAGTCAAGGGAGAAGCCTATAGAGAGTCCATAAAAGCAACGGGACAAAATTATTCAACAACGTCTGCAAGATTCAGTGGGTGATTCAGATTTCTCTTGCCACAGCGATTAGAAGACTTACAATTGTCAGACAGGTTGCTCACGTGACATCTACGTCCTCAAGCTCAGTTTAAGTCTGCGCAGTACGCTCGACCCCCAGGAAGTGAGTGCTTCTAATTGACTTCACTTGTCTCCGTTGAATCTAATTGGGTCGCTGTGTCCATTTCTTTTACTGTCTATTATTGGAACCACAACTGTTTCTGAGGAACTACATTGTTTGGTGGAACAATACTGTTTTTATGCATATCATTACACTTTATTTGCTCTGTTTTATTAAGCGAAACCTTACTATGTATATGGAATAACTATTTTATAAAAGCAATAAGCCCGTGAAGCCATGGTTTACAGTCAATTTATAACAGTAAAATCCATCTTGAAACTGGATATACTGAATAACGACGTCTAATTTGAAAAGTGCTGATTTTTAAATGTATTACGTTTACATTTTGTAAAAATATTTCAAGCTATGCAAAGCTTTAAGATATTGGGTAGCAATTGTGATTAAAAAATATTTTTTTAGAAATCCTTATCCAGTAAATCACAAGAAACTGGAAAGGTCATGGGGCCTTCAAATATTGTTTTTTTTTTGTGATAATCCGAAAGTTTGAGAATCTGACTTTTCATTTGACACATTATTACTTATGATATCACTGCAAGCTTATAGACTGTATTATAAATATGCATGTAATTGTGTGTGCGCTGGAAGAGCAGCACTCACTTGCCAGGTTTGTCCAGAAGGCCTCCACCAGGATTCTGGCAGCAGACGAGGATGTATTCCTGCAGAGCCTTTCTCTCAAACATCCAGCTACTCACACTCAGTGTTGAGTCTCCTACACACAGTAATATTTTCTTAGGTTAATCTACTAAATCTGACACTAGAGCCAATGTTTTTTCTTTTATATATCCAAATCAAGACCAAAAAGTACACTGGAAAGAAACATGCAGACAAAAATGTGTAAATTAATGAATGGAACCTTCAATGAACCTTGTAGTATTTTAATATACTTGATAATCGCTAAACGTTCATATATAAGCAAAAATGTTAGTTGTTTTTCTAGGATTACCGCTCACCTTCTTTAAAAAGAGCCCTGTGGAGTAACGGTAATAGTCCTGCTTGCCAGAAGGAGTAACATCCATCCACCAGCTTGTTACAGCGGCCCTGAAATCCACCTTCAAAGCGCATTTGTTTGCTGGTTACCCAGCGCTTATGAAGGAAAAAGAGAGAAAAGCCTCTAATTTACTGGTTTACAAGTATCAGCATAGGAAGATCATTAGTGATGCTGCCTTATCGTTAAGACAAATCTGCTTGTGCACTGGGACTGTTAATGTCAATGTCTGCCGAAGACCCTGGAGAATGAGATCTGCCGATCTATGCATCTACGATGTTGCAGCACACCGATGTTAATATTTCCAAGCATGTTCAGTGTCCCTGAGGAACTGGTAATGAGACGCTTCTCCCGGAAACGTTCAGAATACATGCAACTGACCTTTAATGCATCTCATAAACCTCAGTTTATTGACTCTAATGGACAGGAAGAGTCAGGTTAAATAAAAGGTGGAATTGTAGCAAAGGGAAAACAAGGCAAGACAAAGGACTTACTAACAAGGCTTTGAGATCCAGCATATGTTCTTTGCCCAGTATGACCAGAGCAGCAGTACCACAGAAGGTGTAGCCACCATGTGCCTCAAGTCCTGGAACTCCACCTAAACCGCCCTCCCAGTTCTGACAGCTGAAGCCCAAAGGAAAGCACAACATCATCACAGTATTTATTATTTTGTCATTCTGTGTGCGGTGTCTGAGATTTAACTCACTTAGGGACAGAACATCCTTTTTTGTTTAAAACATGAAACAGATGGCAGAGGAATGGGACAATTTCTTCCCCAAAAATTCAGAATTAGATTTCTTTACAACCATGTAGGGTGGCCATATGTGCCATTTTTAACGGGACACTTCCTGGCCAGGATTTTTATGCTGCTTAAAACATCCAAAGTAGTTTGACCAATACCATGCAGGTATTGTACATAATCAACCAATCGTGGAGCGTCGCGCATGAGGAGGTGAGAGAACAATCAAAGCGATGCAAATACGCACGTGTTTGTTAAATCGTTCTACTTGAAGCTGCACACCGATCATTATATGACACCAAAGTACCTCGAGAGCGATTTGAAAGCATAAGGAGCCGTCTGCTCTGCTCTCTATAGCTCTCGTGAAATAATGTCATACTTTGATCTATCGACACAGTGCTAACAGCCAAAACCTGGAAATTTTAGGCAATATAGAAATCCTGGCAAGAGTGCGTCCCGTGAAAAAAAATGGCTTGTATGGTCCTCCTAGTTATACGGGATGACATCACATTTATAGGGATTATATGATCATATTTTAGTAATTTTTTAATCAAACCTCAATATTTGATTTTGTATACTTTATTATACAATATGAATATGAAAGTGACAGAAGCACATAAAATCACTAAAACTTACATTAAAATTATATAAGACATTAACAAACTCTATAATAGCACATAAATAATACTAAAATAACACTAACCCCAACAACCAGCCAACATTTCATGGTGGGGTGAAAGGCTGTAACTAAACTGGCATGTTTTAAAAGAACATGTGGAAGTAGTTACCTGAGAATCCAATTGTGCGTCCCATCAAACAGGGTGGGGGTGATTATATTGGTGAGTGAAGCCACAGAAGCAGCACAATAAGCACTCCTATCAGATCAGACACACAAGAGAAACCGTGAGTCAACAGGCACACAATGATCACCATCTATGCATGTTAATAACCACAAGCCACATTATTAGAATAAGTCTGAAAGCCAGTGAACGTGAAGAATTTTTCTAGCATTAATCTGTCTGCTGGGAAAAGTAAAAGGTCACTCTTGAAAATGGTTCAGCACAGTACCATCAGAACATGGGGAATAAAGAGACGTGTGGCTGTTGTGAAGATGCTTCAGGGTTCCCTGGAACAACAGTGACAGAGCTCACCTGACGTCCACCTCCCCGCCCACATGCATCACAAAGGAGCCATCTGGCTGCTTCACAGCGTACAGGAAGTCCAGGAGCTTCTCTCTGATGAGGGAGGAGGCAAACAGAATGAGTTTCCATAGTAATTTGATCAACGCATCATCTGTAGGCAAGCAGGTGATAATACAAACCTGTTGATGACTTTGTAGGCCTCCTCTGTGCCCAGGATGCAAAGGGCATTTACAGCTGCGTAGGTGGGAGCCAGGTGAGCGTGTTGACCCGGACCACCACTGAACCCACCTGTCGGACTCTGACATCTGGCCAGGAACTGGCACACGCTGGCAGACAACAGTTAATGTTGATACAGGCATTTAAATGTGATAGGAACTTAAAATTTAGGCAAAAAGCCATATCCTAAAATAATAAGGGAATCAGCTTTATTTTAAAACATTATTTTCATGTATTTACTGATAACAGAAAAATGACAGTTACTGAAATTCTATAATATATTGTTTAATTAAATTAATATTAAATGAGTAAACTAAAATTAATAATTGTACATGTTTCAATTATATTGCACGGTATAAAAAAATGGATCTTCAGTTTAAAATTTGCTCAAGATTAATTGTCTGTGTTACGCCATTTTAATTATTCTTATTTTTTTTTTTTTCAGTCTGTTTGGAACTAGAAGTAGTAGATTTCTATTTAATGCCATGCCAGCATCTTTCATGGCAAAAACCATAAAAAAAAACAAATACAATAAAAGCCAGCAAAGTCATAACCACCCATGACGTAAAATCCTTCAGCCCAGCAGCTATAAAGCAATCTAAGCATAGTTTGCATGGAAAAAGAATGCATCTGTGTCATAGCTATTACTGTAATGCAACTTTGACTTTATCTGTAGTGGGCACATTAAGTCCAGGATAGTAACTGGGTAAGGGGACCTAAGCACCCGTCTCACTGCCACGTGTACTCTGATAGTGAACTGCAGAGAAGAGCTGATACTCACTCTGAGGCAACTGCTGCCGGCACGGGCTCCTCTAGCAGCTCCAGACTGTGCAGGATCCAGTAGCAGAGCCAAGGCCGGCTGGCATCCAAACACTGAAGCCAGACAACATGCAGATTCAGCAGCCATTACCACCAGTCTCACACACAGAGCTGCTCTGGAACATGGTGTTCTCAAACAAACAAACACACACACACACACACACACACACACACACACAGAAAAACTAGAAGCATAGTGTTCTCAACAACCCACCCACTCAACCACATTCACTTAAGTATTGTATCACAAGACTGTAGATCTTTAATATCTTTGTGTAAACCAGTTTTGTGTGTTTGTTTTATTAATGAAACTAAACTTTTTAATATCCAGTTAAATGGGGTTCAACTAAAAATAAAAATACTGTCATCATTTACTCACCTTTGTTTTACTCCATCCAAACCTCTATGAGTGTATGACTTTTTAACGTCAAACCCAAAATGAGATATTTAGCAGAATGTCTAAGCTGTTTATTTTTGTTGTTGTTGTTTTTTTTCTTATCTGTCAAAAATAATTTGTGATTATTCTCATGATTTTCTTCCATTCTTTTCCTACATTGTACCCTCTTTTTTTGTTTTCCACCCATGAACGTAAGTCATACAGGTTTGGACTTCCATGAGGATGAGTAAACAATGACACAATTTTTAATAATGTGTAAACTATCCCTTTAAGTCAGTGCTATTATCTTTAACTAGAAACTAAAACCATAAAAACATTTGCATTACATAAAAATAAATTTTAACTGTCTGAAATAAGTACACTTTTTCAAGTTGAAGTACTAAAATAACTAAAACTAAATAAAAATAAAACCTATTACAAAGACATACTATTAAGACATAAAAAAACAGAAAATGTACAAATAAAATCAGAAGTTTTTTTTTTTTTCTCAGAAGACATTGTTTACCTCATATGCATCAGAGAGATGGCCTAAACCTTTCTTCAGATAATGATAGTGTTGCTCCCTCAATAAAGCAGGCCTGAAAAAAGAATCATCAATTTAATAATCTTATTAGAATCTAGCTATTGCAAACTAGAAATCTTTTTTTTTTAATCAAATATCTCTCTCTATTCACATACTGGAAATTGATCAATTTCAACTTTAAACAAGATTTATAATAGCCTAGTACAAGGCAACAACTTATTTGTACAAAGTTCGTTCAACAACTGAGCTGAAATCCTCCAGTTAATCCCATCAAAGGAAGTGTCAGTGTTAAAAAGAGTCAGAACAGCCTACACACAGTACGCTTGACTTCAGAGGTGCTGGGGCATGTCTAATTTGATGGTACCTCAGCTGAAAGAACAGATCATTAACCCCTGTTGTTTCTCTCCTCTGCTGCTCTCTGCTGGGCCACAGAAAGCCCAGTCATTACATTTGTGACAAACCGATCAGAGTGATGTATGGCCTTCACCAGGCAAGTTTCATATCAATGAATGCTTTAGTTGACAAATTTGTTGCACTGCCTAAAATTAAGTGCAATTAAACTGACAGTCTTTAAAATGTAATTTATTTCTGACAAGCTTAATTTTCAGCAGCGATTACTCCAGTCTTCATTGTCACTTTTGATCAATTTAATGCATCAATGCCAGTGGTGTAGCGAGTCAGACCCGGGCCCATATGCAAACGTGTATGCATATGCAAACGATTTGCACAGGCCCCTCATTTACAAACACTTTCCTGTTTAATATTTGCAGCACAAAATAAACATGAATATTTGAATCCATGTTGAAGAATCAGAACAATTTAATGAATTTAATTCAATTCATATTTAAAATAATCTTGTCGTTTAACGGTTAATTATCAGTTAAGGAGTGTCGGTTGTCGGTTAGGAAATGAAAATGCCCAAGAGGCACAAAAAGGTATTTATTGTTTGAATTTCTTAAAAAAAATAAAAGAAAGAATTTGAAAGCTGAGACTTTGTTTCAGTACTGAAGTCTTGTCTGTGAGCTCATTGTCAGCTTCCTCTTTGCTCCGCAGTGTATTTTTCAGTGCTTGATAACATGATGTGTAGCGGGAGAGCACCATGGATGTATCAACTAAGGAAGGTGGGTTTTTGTGAAGGATAAATTACAGAATATCATGACTATAAAGTATTGTTGAAAACTAAGATTACGACGGCTCCAAATTTCACTTCTCCTGCAAACTATCCAAAAAGTGCTTATGTGTTCTAGCAGCTAGTTCCCCATCTGAAAGTTTTTAGTGCCATTGGGAACAGTGTCATGCCACAGAGCATCTCTTAAACCACAAACCGTTGATAGACTTCCATAATTCACCCCAGTTGTCAAATGTGCAAAAAAATGTCAATTTCATTTCTTCCAAGATGATGTCAGGATATACTTTTTGCTCTCTTTTTACATATGGTTAGATTTAAATGTGTTAATTTAATTAAAAACAAGTAAACTGTCACATATTTAACTGCGTTTTTGCCACTAAACATTATGAATGTGTTTAGAAACAATGGCTGTCTATCCAGATCATGTTGTATTCATTTTGAAATGGGGCCGAAGAAAATCACCAAATGCAAAAATATTGAGATTTTTTTTACATTTGAGAACAAATTTTAGGCATATTGCACTGCCCTCCCAAATCTACCAAATTAGTATCTTCTATATAGTTCCCTGCATATGTTGTGATGCTACAAAATAATACAAAGAGACTGTGCTTCAAAACATACATAGCAGACACAAACCAAAAACGTTGGTTTTGTTGCCAAAGACATTTTCATGAACATATTTTACATGTACAGATTAATATTGACTGCTGTCGAAAAGCAGCACTCTGAAGCTCTATGAACTGATAATGGCCAGAGAAGGCTAAACTTTACTTACTGCGGTGAGGTGTGAATTTGCTGGTAAACACTGTACACCTCTTGAATACTGCGTTCAACTTTTCTCTAAATTTAATGATAAAACAGGAAACAAAAAATGTGAAAGTGAATTAATCAAATAGAAAATGTGACAACAAGCCAAATGACATGCAGACAGAAATATCCACTGTGGTCGATGGTGTTAGTGTATATGGGTGGCTGACATCACATCCTGTTCAGTGTGTCATGCAAAGACCACTGATCTATAATATAGAACATATATTATATATATAGTCATATATAGATCAGTGGCAAAGACACAAAAATACTGCCTTATACATCCATTTTGAAAATCATAGTAATGAGTTAATAGTGCATACTGGAATTCCACCTTTTCTCAAATTCAGAGCAATAACAGTCACACTTTATTTTAAAAATGAAGGAAACTGAAAATAATACAGTCGTTAAATGATTATATAGTTAATAACACTATACATTACACATACAACTGTCAACCACCCATATAGCAATGCAGATCATACACTACAGTGCAACATAACATACACCAGTGAAGTACGAGCAGATTCTCAAACGTCTGCAAACGTTCACTCAGTAATGAAAAGTCTGAAAGTTCATGTTCTCCCTAACAGCTCCTTTTTGTGTTGACAACATGAGGCCGAGCAAACGATGACAGAATTACAAACTCTTTAAATGAACCTATACTATTTACAAAAATGTGATAAACTAGATGAGTAAGCACTAGGTGAGCTGGATGCAGTGGCATTAGTATAATTACATTCTGCACGTGTAGAACACCCTGCTAGATTTTTGGTAAGCACTACTGTACACAGCACAGAGTAAGAAGATAGTTAGCTTTGCGCTAATACCAATTAGCTAACTAATACTAAGAGTTAAGCTCACCTGTTCTTTCGAGGTTACCGTTTGCACGCCGTCATCGTTGAAAAGCTCAGTGCAGTGTGATTCACGAAAGCATCGCAGAGGAGGAGATGCCTCTTCCATGATAAGATTTGAAAACACATGCACTTTAATTGAAATGAAGCAGTTTTCCAGCAGAGCAAGTGTCAAGACCATAGACGGCGTGGGAGGGGTTTCCTCAATGGAGTCAAGTGACTTAGAGCTCAAGTACGGAAAACCTGAAGGCACATTTGAGAAAGCGCAAATAGTGATGATGACATGAGACGCCTTTCTTCTTCTATTGATTTTATGGCGGGTTGCGAACGTTCTGTAGTTCTTATTGTTTTGGTTTTATGGCGGTTTCCGAACGTTATGCTGTTCTTTATTTTACTGACTATGGTTCTTCGTCAGAAACGAGATTGTCAGAAACGGCTGAAAAAAATATTCAGTGATTATTTTACGTCATGACGCAATACGTATCACGTCGTTTTTTTATTGCAAATAAAGGGTACAAATCACATGTGATTAGCCAAAATATACATAACATACAAAAACACAGAGGTAAATAGAAAATAAAATAAAACTGCCAGGGGAAGCTTACAGGCCATTACAAAGAGAAGGAGGACCATATGTTTACAGTTTTAACAGCCTTTTTGTTGTTTGAGACAGAAATCAGATTAATATAATGTTCAACTTCATGGATAAAAAGTCCAAAACAAGGTTTTTTAGAGCTGAATTTACATTTATGAAAGTTTATAATGAAGTACGTTTTTTCTTTACTTTGACTTTTATAAAAACAAAAACATCCTTCCACAGTAAGGCAAAGTCTTTATAAATATGGTCAATGGTGAATCTGCTGAGGTTTTGCCAAAATGTTCTGATGTGTGGGCAATACCAAAAGAGGTGCAAAACAGTCTCTGGGTGGTCTTCACAAAAAGAACAGTTTGTAGGGATGTCCCTTTTAAATGTAATCATGTATTAGCAGGGTAATATCTGTGAATTATTCTGAAGGATACTTCTTTCACCTTGTTTACTATCAAGTATCTGTGAGGAATCATCCAAACCTTTTTCCAGTCAATATCATTTACAAATCAGTTACTCATAGACTGTGATCGTAGCTAACATCCTTCAAAAATGCAACATTTTTAATTAATGTATTTGTTTTAATCATTGCTATTTATAAATGTATTTTATTTTTCATTTTATTCATTTATTCCTTTATTTATTTATTTTTTTGTAATTTTTTTTTCCTTGCGTGTACATGTTGGTTATATGTATAGACTGTTTGGATACAAGTGATATTTGTATGCTCTTTAATGATTGTACAATATCATTTCTGTTTAATAAAAAACCTTGCGTGACATACATACAGTCAGTAATATAGTACGTATTTTTCGTACTATAAGTCGCACCTAAGTATAAGTCGCATCAGCTCAAAAATATGTCATGACGAGGAAAAAAACACACATAAGTCGCACTGGACTACAAGTCTCATTTATTTAGAACCAAGAACCAATAGAAAACATTACCGTCTACAGCCGCGAGAGGGCGCTCTATGTTTTCAGTGTAGGCTACAGGAGCACTGAGCAGCATATAGCGCCCTCTCGCGGCTGTAGATGGTAATGTATTCTCTCGGTTCATTTCTCTTGGTTCATGTCAAATTAATGTTGATAAATAAGTCGCACCTGACCATTAGTCGCAGGACCAGCCAACCTATGAAAAAAAGTGTGACTTATATTCTGGAATATACGGTAATAAAGTCATATGTAGACACACATAACACTGATGATTATTATTTATTTTTTTTTTTTAGAAAATGTCATTTATTTTAATTCCTTGTGTTCTAGTTTTGTCCATGATTCAAAAATGAGTTCAAAAATCAATGTAGAAGCTAAATATAATTTGTGTTTACAATAAACAATACTCAAATTCATTTACATATGTTGAATGAAAACAAGTTACTCGCTGTGATAAAATTCTTAAGTAGCCATGTCGGACGTGTGTGTCTCAAATGACAGTCCTCGATCAAGTGATTCAAGAAGGATTCAGTTCGATTCGTGAAATCGTTTAGTTCGGTTCATCGAAAAGATTCGACTCATTCAGTCACGATTCGGGCATCGCTAATTATAACAGCTATAATCCGCTTTTTTTTTTTTTTTTGGTTGGAAACAGGCAAAAACCGTGTCCGCTATTAATTTATGACTGTATAAAAGGCTGATGTTGCAGATTTAATTTGTTTTATGGCCCAATTTCTATATTCATTTTGACAGTATTAGAGTGTAAACATATGGCTACATTTTATCCACGCAGTCCTGGTATATATAAAATGAATCTAGGGCAAATCTGTATCAAAATCGTGATGCTGTGTGCCCGTAATCTCCACCCATTTCCTGAGGTGTGAAGGATGTCGTTCTGTAGCCCACCGCACCCACCAGCTCCACAGCAGCAGCGTTCCTGGCTGATTTCTGTTCACATCGACTCCTGCTTCAGCTACACAGACTTTCGGGAAATCCGCACGTAAGCACGGAACAGTCGATGGAAAAAGCGAGAAGATGATACTGTGAAGAGGGTGGACATGGAAACCCGACGCTGAGTTCCTTTAATTGTGATCATAAGACACCATGGCCAAACAGTATGATGTGCTGTTTAGACTCCTGCTCCTCGGAGACTCCGGTGTCGGCAAAACCTGTTTATTATGCAGATTCACGGACAATGAATTTCATCCCTCTCACATTTCCACCATCGGTAAGAATGTTACTTTCATGCATCCGTTCAAAGAGTTGCAGAACAAACAGCACATACCGATAAGAAAACCCATAGCAGCGCTGGGCCATTATAGTCTAGAAGCCGTGAAAAGAATGGCTTGAGAATTACACCACATAGTGAGATGCATTCACACAACCTCTTCGAGTTGTTTCTGAGATTTCTGACTGTATCTTTGTGTGAAGTCTTAAAATGTTGCATTTTTACACAGTTGTTTTAGATGATTTTTATAGATAATAAAATGCAGTTATAAAATCATAGGTTGCATGACTGGCAGTGAGGACACAGGAAGCGCAGGTGTGTTATTGCATGCATTTTTCACTAAAATAATTGATGCATAAAAGTGTCCTGTCAGCCATTTCCAACTCATACATGCTGTTCTATGCAAGTTCAATATTGCTATGAAATGGAATCAGCTTTAACTAAATTGAAAGTTTTGGCCTCAGCTGTGAGAAAAATGAAAAGATTTTTATTGCAATCTCTAACACTGTATTCTAAAAAATGACTATTGTATCTGTTGTACGCTTTCAAGAATTCCCAGCATAGGGATCATATTTATTTTGACTTATTGGATGTTATGAAAAACTAAATTTGGTTCTAAAAAGCGTTTTCATAAACCTCTCTTTTTGGTGTTCATAAAGTGTGCGCTTGGTCTAGTGGGACATTTTCCCAGTGGGCTGACATAATGTCCTGACAACAACCAATTTACAAACTCGAAGAAGATGAACAGAAATTAATTAATTTACAACAGTTTCCAGTATTATAAAATTTTATATTTTTAATTTGCAATATGCATAAGGACACTAAATTACTTTTCACTACAAACCTGTTCTTAATACTTCACTTATACTTGATGCTTATTACGTGAGGTAAACTAGATTCTTCTTAGTGTATAAAGGTCTTTTAAATAAATGGTCGCTGTTTACTTGCCTTTCCAAACCTTTTTGCTGCCATGGAAACTGTAAAAGTAGCTTGATCTAGCAAAATGTCTTCGCCGCTCTTTTCCATACAATGAACACGAATGATGACTACAACTGTCCCTGTGCAATTTCACTGTATGGAAACTAGCAGTTTGCACATTTTGCTAAATATCAAAGTTTGTGTTCCACAGAAGGAAGAAAGTCAAATGGGTTTGGAATGATATGATGGTGAGTAAATAATGATTCAGTTGTTATTTTTGTGTGAACTGTGAAATCCATGTCATTCTGTAAAATCTTCTTTTAGTGTTCCACAGAAGAAAAATGTGTGCTTTAAAAGATGTGGGGGTGAATAAATGCTGTCAAAATTCACATTTTGGCCGAACTATTCCTTCAATGAAGCATTTGAAATGCTGAACTCGTACCAAAAATGTAATCCCTCAATTAAATCACATGCTTCATTAGGTGTGAAGTGAATGTCAGCCTGTTATTTTGCAAAAGTTCAGGGTATGCTCTGTTGTGTAGCTCTCTCTGGTTTTCTAGGGGAGCAGATAATATCAAGTGGCTTGAAATCAGACATAAGATTCATAATACCCTCCTATTCTTCCTGATGATGATATCCCCCAAATCAATAAGGAATCAGAGGCCCTGCCTCATTCCTGCAGCCTGCTGTCTGTCTCACTAACGTTTATTTAATATGCTGGGATGGATCTCTTTTGGTTAAGCAGTGATGTGATACAGAACAATCTTTAACTGCAGGAGATAAAAGCTTTAGTGTGACTGGTCCTGAGAGATGGTCGGTGTCTGTCTGCAGGGCTATGGCCCATATATATTATGATACTAGGGCTGTCAAGGACCTTAGCGCTGTGTACTGAAACATTATTCACAATGGAAGAGATATCTGTTTGGTCTGCAAGTTAATTTGAAGCATTAGCAAATGGCTAATCACCAGCATATCTGTCTGTTGCCTTGTTAGAATAATTATTTCCATTTCCAATTAGCCACTGTCTCAGAAGGAAAGTGTCAAAGTGATGATTCAATTGTTGCAGCTCTGGCACATTATGAAGTTTAATACCTATTACCGTCTGTCAAATGCCCATTACGTCTGCTTTAATTGTCTTCATATTTTGGGGGCTCAGAAACCTTACATTATCAGAAGTATAAAGTATTTTTACACTACAATGCTTTGATGTTTTTTGGGGAATCTATAATTTATTTGAGTTTTGTTAAATCCAAGTAATGGTACTTTTTTTTATCAGGGGGTTTTTCATGACACAGACATCAACTAAAATCTGAAAACTGTATATGTGTTTTTGCCTTTCATTTACACAACAACTGCATTTTGAGAGCTTGAAAATACACATTTTGAAAACAGATTTCAAAGTGCAAGTTTTTTTTTTAAACTGTTCCATTATAGTCTCAGTGAAAACTATATAAAAAAAATAGCTCATTTGTTTTCGTCCAGTCTTTCCGCTAGTCCCTGTGATTGGGGATCGTTTTGACAACGTTGTTGTTTTCAAAAACCAACCATCGTTGTCATGTTAACACTAAAGTAAAACCTGTAAAGTTACATTTACAAAGTAAAGAATTGTTTTTACTCAAAATAGCCTATTCTTATGCAGACTTAAAAGTACAACTTAAATAAAAGACAAGATCTATTTAAATGATGTCAAAATACGAATTTTTGGGTGAACTATCTCTTAGACACAGACTTTGAACTAGCCTAGCCTAATGCCTTTTCAGGATAACCATTGCTATAGATCGGGGTGTCCAAACTCGGTCCTGGAGGACCAGTGTCCTGCAGAGTTTAATTCCAACTTGCCTCAACTCTTCTTCTTCTTCTTTTTGATTGGCGGTTTGCAACTATTTCTTGTGCATTACCGCCACCACTGGACTGGAGTAGGCACGGGAGTTACTAACTATTCCCAAACTAAATATACCAGCACGTTAAACTAATATAATAATAATAATAAAAAAAAATAAAAATAAATAAAAAAAACACTTATATCCTTTTTAACAGGCCTGTACTTTTCAAAAAAAGAAGTAATAAATAAAAATTTTCCCTTGAGCTTCTTTTCAATAGTGTTTTAATTTCTAACGACATTTTCTTTGTTTTCAACTCATTAACAAGCCTCTGCCTTGCCTCATTGTATTTATGACAGTGCATTATTACATGCTCTACTGTTTCAGGATTATTGTTCTGGCAATACTCACAATTTCCATCTCCATGCTTTTTTATTAAGAACATTGTACTATTCAACCTTGTATGACCCAACCTCATCCTTGTTAGTATAATTTCTTCCTGTCTTGATCTGGTTATTTGTGTGTCTTTTCCCACTTTCCCTTGTATCCTATAAAGATGTCTTCCTGTGTACCCATTATCCCAAATATGCTGCCACTTTTTAATCGTTTTCGCCTTTACTATACTTTTTATTTCTGCTTTACTGTACTTTACATCTACATCTATATTGCTTTTGTCTGTAGCTCTCTTTGCATGCTCATCGGCCAGTTCATTACCCTCTATTCCTATATGGGCTGGAACCCATAAGAATGTCACCCTCCTTCCTGATGCTTGTATTCCACTTGCCATTGCCTCAACTCAACTACCTGGAAGTTTCTAGTATGCCTAAGAAGACCTTGATTAGCTGATTCAGGTGTGTTTAATTAGGATTGAAGCTAAACTCTGCAGGACACCTGACCGAGTTTGGACACCCCCTGCTATAGATTGATGAGTCAAGTGTGAACACGGTTCAGTCTTGATTTTTAGTCATAAAATCACTATATTCTAATTAGTGGTCGACACATAAATCTTTTTATAGTTTTTCCTGTTTGGCCGATGCGTTCGATGCAGGGCTTTTATTTTGACGGCTTGTATTCTCTTCGTGTGACGGTCGGTCCGTGCGATCGACAAACTTTAAACTCGTGAATTAAAATTATGCTGCGCTTTATCCATTTGCCCACTGTTATATTCAAGTCATTTTCACTGTGTGCTGTATGTAAAATGAATGTTAACTTGGCTTTATATGAAGAAAGAAAGAAAAAAAAGATTCCTGCACACAAACTTCCCAGATTACTTGGTGCCCTGTGGTTACAATGTTTACTTTATGTAATATTTATTTATTTGTGAAAAATAAATTGTAATCTGAAGTATAAGTATTTTTTACAAATTTGTGTTTTAATCAGTTTTCAAATCATTCCAGTTTCCTAAAATATTAATTAAATGAAATAAAATTATATCAGCATCGGCTGTCAAAAACAATGTCAGTTCACCACTAATTCTATTAATCTATTAAAATCTCTTAAAAACGCAGAAAAGTGTTTTCATTTTCAACTATAAATGGTGTTGTATATGTACTTTTCTCAGTATTTTTTACACCCCTGCATAGTGTTGATTAAAATAAAAGGGTTTTGGATGAAAGCTGGTTTATCAAATCAAAAAGCCATCAGAACTGCCATTGAGAATATGGAGAAAATCTGACCTAAATACTCTTAAAGGTCCACTCATTATTATTATTTTTATTTTTTTTGTGGGGGGGGGGGGGGGGGGTTAGCAAATCATTTTTGAATGATGATGATACTGTGGAAATGTGCTGTAATTAATTAACCATAATTAATTTATTCTGTGGGCTTACTCTTTTATGAGAAAAGGATTATAGTTATATTTGCATCACTTTATGTGAGGTTGGTTTGGTTTTGCTTTTATTTTGCAGTATTTCACAGCATTGTTGTCCTTTCACTGCTGAGATTCTGGAAGAGAGGATGGGAAGGGCAGCTCTTTCATTATTTTACTTTGCCCCATGCAGGACAACCAATTCAGTGGTGTCTGATGACCTTTCTCAGGGCACTAACACTGCTTTATTTAATGCAGTTTAATAAAGAGGAGGCTGTAGCTGTATTCAAGATGATACCAGTGTCTTATTTTAATATTTCTTGTGTTTGCATGCTCAAGTGAATCCACTGGAAAAAAATTTTTTTAAATAATTGTTATATATATATATATATATATATATATATATATATATATGTATATATGTATATATATAAGAAGGCCTATATATAGAAGCTGACAAAGTTGTCTCTCTAACTAAGAAATTTGGTAATTTATCTTTTTTTTTTTTTTATCACATTGCTGCCAGGGCATGTTAAAAATACAAGAGACAACCAACTCTTCCGGGAGCTGGAATGTGTTTGCAGTGGACCTATTGACAGATCCCCATTTATTATTGTGGTTTTGCTGTGGCTTTATTTTCTTGCCTTCTTCGGGTTTAAAAGAGAGGTGTTTGCTTTCAGGGCTCAAGATCTCGTTATGGTTTCACACCTTACAAGAACACGTCATTCTTACTATTTAGTACACTTTCATGTTTACTTCATATGTGTCTAAAGAAATTGCATTAAATATTAAACTCTGAATTCTTAGTGAATTCTGATGTTTGTTTGTTTTTTTATTGAACATAGGTCAAGTATTAACAATTGATTTGATTAATTTTGTGCTGTTTAGGTGTATTTATCTTGCTCCTTTTTGATAAAATATCAAATATAAAAATATATACTTCAGATTGACATTTCCATGTAAACCATTTCCTTATTTCCACCCTTTTAGGTTCTGTGCTGTGAATTTTATTTTCAGTGATAAAAAAAATACATTTCGCAAGTTCTTAAGCTTGACCTAAGCATATTTCTAGACAAAAAATATACCCTTTTATAGAAATATTTAATAAATTGCATTGAAATTAATATAAATTTTGTCTCTGGTATTTGTCACCATTTTTGCTTCTTTTTGCTTCTTATTCTTTATTACTTCACTGCCTTTTTATGAGTCTGAGTTGAATGGTTCAGTAAACGTCAAGAGAGCACTGATTACACTGAAAGATTTCATTTAGATCTGGCTTAGAGCCTGAAGATGATTTAACAGATGAGTTGTGTCAATATTAGGACATATTTTCAAGTTATTTGAAATCATTGTGAAATGCTTTTCTTTTTTACCCCAGGTGTCGATTTCAAAATGAAGACTTTGGAGATAGATGGCATTAAAGTGCGAATACAGATATGGTATGTTTTCTTGTTCTGTGATGATATAACAGTGTTTGATCCCCTGGTTCTGCTTATCAGATGTGTGTGTGTGTGTATGCAGGGACACAGCAGGTCAGGAGAGATATCAGACCATCACTAAGCAGTACTACAGAAGAGCACAGGTGATCTTCAAACATCTCACTGACTCTAACATTGGAGTCAGATCTAATACAGATGCCTGTTGTTGTCCACTGATAAAGGCTCATTATTATTTATGGGTGGAGTGAAATGGATTCTGTATCAACAGGGCATTTTTCTGGTGTATGACATCACAAGCGAGCGCTCGTTCCAGCACATCATGAAGTGGGCCAGTGATGTAGATGAGGTGAGCCTGTGGAGTTTAAAGCATATCTGTTACTGTAACTAAATATAACCTACCTCTTTTTAATATCTCATTTAAATTCCACCGCCCCTGCTTTCTCTCTTTAACTCTGGGGTAAAAGCAGATAGAGGCTGCTTTGCAAAACCCGGGATTTGTAGAAATTGAAAGATTTGGAATCATTAATTTTGCACTTATTTTTGGGACACCAAGCAAGTTTGTTACTTTTTACAAACTATAAATCAATTATAAACAAACTATAAAAATTAGAAATCCGACACTGATGTTTTTTCAAAACAGCAAAACATTTTTATTTATTTTTATTAATATTAATAATTTCCCTTATTTTGCGTTTTTCGTGTTTATATATTATTATATAAGTTTATATATTATTATCAGAAATTAAACACTTAAAATAAAATAAAATAAAATAAAAAGATTCTCAAATATTCATTGTGGACTTTTGGACCCCACTGTATTATTTGTATATTAGGTTTAAAACTTTACCCCATTTTTTCCCACAAGAGGACAACAGAACACTTTTTGAATACCAAGCCAATACTGGTTCTGTTAAATGAATCCTGTATCTCATATAATATTTGTCTGTTTCTGCTCTGCTCCATCCATTTACCTCTGTTGTGTCTCTCCTCTTGTCTGTTCTGTTTCTGATCAGTATGCCCCTGAGAGAGTGCAGAAGATACTTGTTGGAAACAAGTCTGATGAAGAACACAAGAGACAAGTAGCTAAAGAACAGGGAAATAAGGTAAATGATCTTGTGCACTGCATCTTTCATTCATACTGCTATTTACTCCTCATTTCCTCTGTTATGTGACAAATCTGAAGTTAAAAACTTTCTTCTGAATCTTCTTTTTGCTCCAGCTTGCCAAGGCTTATGGAATGGATTTTTTTGAGACAAGTGCCTTTACCAACCACAACATTACAGAGGTGCAATTTTGTATTTTTTTTTTCTTCTCATTATTTCTGTATTTTATGTACATAAATATTGGAGGAATGGCGATCCTTTTGTTTGCAAATTTTTATTATCTTTTTTATTTATCTTTCCTTCATTACAGTCTTTCACCCGATTGGCTGAGTTAGTCTTACAAGCCAATAAGAAGGATCTTGATTTGTTGGGAGGATCCATGAATGATGAGTTCAATCTGGCTGTTTTGGAGGAGCAGGAAGGATTGTGTAGCGATGACACCCGCAAGTCCTGCTGGTGCTGAGGACAGGAAGTGACGTGACTACTTTTTCACTTCATATCCATATATATGTTGCATTTACATTTTGAATGTCATTTTGCAAAACAGTTATTGTTAAACAGTGTTTGGTACCTTTAATGGCTTATTTCCTGCTGATTCTTAAGAATATTATTTCTTATTCATTATTTATTTTATAGTTACTATAAATTAAGATGGAACATTAAAGAATATCGTATGTATATATATATATATATATATATATATATATATATATATATATATATATATATATATATATATATATAATTTTTCAGTTTTTTTCCCCTCATTCTGAAAATCAAGATCAAAAGGCCACTGCTGTGCAGTTGTACATTATTTAGTTACGCTCATTCTAGCCACACATTCAGAGTCTGTCATACATTATATTAAATTTAACAAACATAAAATAGAAGTTGATTAAGTGTTAGGCAGCACTGACAGGATGGTTTATTCAAAGGAATAGTTCAATCAAAAATGAAAATGTCATGAATATTTAGCCACCCTCAGGCTATCCAATATGTAGATGAGTTTGTTTCTTCATCATAACAGGAGAAATCTAGCACTACTTTTTACATTTAACTCGCCAATGGATCCTCTGCAGTGAATGGGTGCCATCAGAATGAGAGTCCAAACAGCTGATAAAAACTCACAATAATCCACAAGTAATCAACACAACTCCAGTCCATCAAATAATGTCTTGTGAAGTCAAAAGTTCTGTGTTTGTTAGAAACAAATCCATCATTAAGGCATTTGAAGTTTAAACTAAAGTTCCATAATCCATACTAAAAGTCCATCTGCTGTTGTCTTCTTACAACAAAATACACCAACACATTTGTTTTTCGCTTGTAAACAGTGCTTGATCTGTGCATATTTCTCTCCTGATTTAGAGAAAGCAATATTATGGATATTGTCTTGATGATGATTTGTTTAATACAAACACAGCTTTCCACTTTTAATTGGTGGACTAGAGTCATGTGGGCTATTATGATGCTCTTAATCAGCTGCTTAAACTCTCATTCTGACGGCACCCATTCACTGCAAAGGATCCTTTGGGGAACAAGTGATGTGCTGCTAAATTTCTCCAAATATATTCTGATTAAAAAAAGACATGAGGGTGAATAGATTTTAAGCAAATTGTAATTTTTGGGTGAACTATTCCTGGTTGTATGGCTGGAGTGCTCATGCTAATATATTCTTATTTCTTGTGTTTTGCTTTGGGACTTCATGTGAATATTATTCAGATCTGATTTGGCTTTCTATAAAAATCTTGAATTCTGAAACCTTGACTGCACCTACTTGACCAATGTTTGCTCTTTCAAGGTAATAAATGTATTCTTGAATGATGAAATGAAGTTTCACACGTCACTGTAACATTCTAAGCTTCTTTTCGGTAAAAGCACTGTAAAAAAAATAAAAAAAAAACACACAAAAAACAAATAGTCACTAAACATGCTGCTTAACAGTTCTGGTTCACTGTGATTGTAAATGAATGCAAGGAATTTTGATCTCATTAATCTGAGGTTACTCACTAATTTACTTAAGTAGTATGATTGAATGCAGTATATTATACCAATATTACATCAAGCTCACTTTTTCCATCAATAATCACTATTTAGCTGATTAGAATAGTTGGAATGTTTCAACTTTTACTCTATAAATGAATCCGGAATTGATGTGGTTTAATTTCATCACAGCACACTGAATAATGTTTTTTCCTGCTTAAATCAACATCTTACCCATACAAACTGGAGGGAAATATATGCAGACTGAACCGTTGCGATGCCCAGCATTGATGGCGGTGAACATCACTGTAATGACATGGGTTGTATTGCTAAAGATTCAATGTATATTACACTATTGCAGCATTTATATGTGCAAGTGGTATTGTACTATGTTGATTTAAATGAACTCTTGAATAATGCTGATATGTTTACCTGTTGTTTCATGAAATATGTCCATGAAAAAAATCAGAGAAATGTAAATGCGTATGTGGTTATTTATAAACTGTAATGTTGTGATTCTGTTTAGGGGGGATGGATAGTTACGAATAAACATCTAATTATGTAAAGTTTTTTTAATTATTATTATAATAAGGAATTTTGAGATCAAATTCTCTGTAAGTGCAACACCACAAGGCAACACTAGGAGGCAGTTTTGCAAAGCTGAAATCCGTTTGTCTGAATGTAGTTATGCATGATAAAGGACAAAACACACTGGCGGGGCGGGGCGGGGCGGGGGGCGAAAAATGTTTGTGATCTCTCTTTCAAGGCCGTAACCAGCTGGATGAGGTTTTGACAGAGAAAGCACTGAGTTAAGCATATAAGCAAGTGTTATGGTTCACACTCATGTTTGCAGCTAGTTTGTAAGCAAGTAATACACATAGATGGATGCAACGATTAGACCTGCAGTGCAATTACACAATAAAATGTAATTCCTACAAACAAACACTTGCTTTCTTCTGGGGAAGACAAAATAATATATTTTTAAAATGTTTAATGGATTGGCAACACTTTACATTACAATCAGACTACTTCTAAAGCATTTATTAATCTTAGTTATTAGATGTAAAAAAAATTATGTTGTTTAATAGACCTGAGCTGAGATGAACTAACCAAGTTTCCATACTATGAAAATAACTTTAATTGCATGGGCCAAATATTATGTTCTACAGAGGAAAGTCAGGCTTGGAAATACAGGAGAGTGAATAAATAATGACAGGATTTTATTTTTTTAATGGACTATCTATATGCAAAAGTCTATATTTTTTGTTACCCCACACTCTCAAATGACAAATCAGAACGACTTATGTAAAATAGTAATGCAATACTTCACATGCATGTACATCTATTTACAAAAACAAACATTTATCTTCATTAATATTATTGGAATGCTCTAAGCCTGCTTGGCTCACATGAACGCACAAATGTTTCGCATTCTACTAAAAGGCTCATTGATTTGCCTAATTCTGCTGTTTGCCTTTTACCCAAATATTTCATTTAAATGTGCATTGTGTGTGAGGATGCATTTGTAAGGCTTGTTAGTAAATCTATTCAGGTGTCATAATGTGTTCTCTTGACGATGGCTCTAATATTATGTGTCATCTCTGAGAGAGTGTGGGCCAAGTGAAAGAGCTCTGTGTAGTGCTGCTAATGAAATTAGTGCTGAGCTAAATAATCTGACTTTTTATATCTCACAAGGTCTCATCAACTGTCTAGTTGCATGAGGGAACTCAAGCCCCCCACACATGATGAAGATGTTAAAAAACGAAGGGCTAACTTAGATATCAGAATGACGGTTATTATGTAAGAATCTTGAGATTACATTAGAACACATTTGACTCCCATTTTTGCGCAGAACTTTAATCCAGCTACTGTCATTAGTCTCACTTTTGATTTAAACTGATTTGGCTGATTTTGAAAGAAAGGGAGAGCTGTAAAAACAGCCCTTAGCTCCCTTCAGTTTTCCTTTCCTAGATAATTCTGTCATGCCATAACCAAATACTTCCATGCAATTGGCTCTCTTCTATCCTCATTTAATCATTGATTTGCTCAGAACAAAAAACTTGCCAGGCACTGAAAGAAATAAACCAATACATCCACTGGAGAGAGAGAGAAACAAGATGTGCTTTAGTATTATTTTTGGGGTGCGTGCGCATGCAGCGGGGGCGTTTGGTGAGGAGAGGGGGGGTCCAGCTTCAGGACACTTCTGCTAAGCACTGTGTTGTCATCCTCCCACCTCGCCACACTGTGCTTTCACACCAGAGTGAGTCACGCTGGCTCTCTGAGCTCTGGAGGTGCACAATGTGGAATGCTAAGCACTCTGAGAGAACTTCACAGCATTCAGACTCTTTCTACTCTGCCTTCTCATCTCTCCTTTTACCTGCTTGGAGATGTTGAAAAAGGATAAGAGAAGCCTGCTTGATCTTTCTTTCCATATGCACAGCTAAATGTTCATTTGGTGTTATCATGGTTTACCTTACTGTTAGGCAGAAAAAATATATATAATGTTATATATACATTATATATAACATTATATATAATATGCAATATATTGTCAAAATATATAACAACATATTCAATATACATCTACCTATCAACAATTTATTATAATATAAACTATCTATCTATCCTTTTTCAAATTGGTTTCTGCATTTTACCTGAGCTTTCAAATATTACATGAAATACCATTTGAAAAGAATTATGTACAATTATACATTTTCCTTTCTGATAACTCCACAGATGTATTTTTTTTCCAGTGGGTAAAACACTGAATGTGGCTGTGTGATTCTTGGCCTGGAGTCAGCTGGGAAGCAGCCAGGGAATTGTGCCTTAGGCTACTGGCTCAGGCATTGTGAATCTCAGAGCACCAGGAGAAACGTTCAGCACGGATATCTCCAATTTCATTCTCCACACCGCACTGTGTGCACTGTGCACCTATGAAAAGATTACCATGATTTCTTATTGCAATTGCAATAACTAACTTCCATTAGGACTTAATAACGCTTCTCTGAGGGAAATGTTAATAAAGTCTTGCAACACACATAGTGTATATAACTGACAGTCATTAATCTCTCTCCGTGGGCATTTGGTAATTACTTTGCTGATTCTATTAATATAATAACACAAATATGAACAATAAACAACACGGACTAACTTAATTGTCTGCTAAATTATGTTTATCACTTAGAACTCAACTCAACTACAACTCAAGGGTAGGCAAGTTCGGTCCTAGAGAGCCGCAGTCCTGCAAAGTTCAGCTTCAACCCTAATCAAACACACCTGAACAAGCTCATCAATGTCTACAGGATTAATAAGTCTATAGGGAGGTGAGGGTTTTTTTAGGGTTGGAGCTGAACTCTGCAGGACTGCGGCTCTCCAGGACTGAACTTGCCTACCCCTGGACTAACTAGAGCATCAGCCATTTTGAAGGCCTCACACGCTCTCAGCACTGCGCTTTCATTGGGTCACACAAAGACCCTGTGTGCTCAGCAACATCTTGTCACCTTTCTGCATGGCATTCTGTATTAGTGTATCTGCATCGCTTGAGTGGAGCTAAATGAATGGGATCATTCTTCCTGTTCCCCCAGCATCCCTGACAAGACATTCCTATGTGAGGTCACTCATGCAGTTGTGTGGTCAACATGCAGGGGGCGTCAAGTAGTGATCGCTCAGACAGGACAAAGACATTCCTAAATAATTAGGAATGGTCAGATGGTAGCAACCTGTTCGACATTATGATTTCTGTTTGTGTGCTATGACGATAATCCTTGCAAACTTCATTTATGTATTTTTTTCTCCCTGAAATTCAGCAGTTCTCAACTTTCTTTCTCAACTAAAACTTTGTTTGTTAATGGAGTTTTTCACAAAATAGAGTATGGAATCTAGCGCACTCATTTTAAACAGATTAACCTCCTGCCATGTGTTCAATGAGCACATCACATTTTGGATTGTATGTGCTCTTTATTTCTCTTGGAATAAAACATCTGTCCTAAAATATGGACAATCTGTGCTGCAGTGGTAGCTTTACTCAAATCTGAAGCATAGTGTACAAATTAAGTAATTTTGACCAAAATGAAGTCATGTTACAGAGGAACTGCAAGCCAGTTGTCATGGTGACAAACTAAATATTATTTTAACACTGAATTCTATTTTCTTGATGTGATAACTCTGAAAACTTTTTTTGGAACAGTTATGAGGCATGAGTAAACATGCACTGGTATGAGGAACTATACATGAAATACTGCACAAAGGTTTTGACAAAACCTATTCCAAAAACATATTCCTTATTATTATTAATTTCTACACTTTATAGTTACATTTAAGCATGTACCTTGTATTTTCACACACACACACACACACACACACACACACGCACACGCACACACACACACACACACACACACACACACACACAGTATTTCCTATCATTATGGTGACATTCCATAGGAGTAATGGGTTTTATAGAGTCTCCCCTACACTAACCCTCCTCGTAAACCTACCCTTATGAATACATTTTTTTCCCTCATTGGACCTAAAAAAGTAAAATGATTTCAGATATTGCCATCTTTGTGGGAACATTTTGTCCCCATAAAATAGGGTTAAGCTGAACCACAAAAACACATACATGCTTACAAAATAGTGGTTATCATCTTAGATAAATCACTTTTGATGTAAAATTATTCAGTGGATTTCTTTATCCCTAAACTGCAATCACATTATAAAGAAACCATTGAAACTATATCTATAGATGAACCAAATGATTAACTGATTAACCCTTAAGATTAGTTAGATTAAATAATAGACAAATGTATTAATCTGAATGAGAAGTCATGCTAATGAAATTTTTGATAGAAATAGCTTTATGAAAGGCAGTTACTGTGATTGATACATCTACATAGATAAAACACTAATTTTGTGTAGTGAAAAGGATATTTTGTGATTGTGTGTATTGTACTAACACAATTGAAAATATGCTGGAATGTTTGAAAAAAAAGTGCACTTTTGATGATATGTTGTGGTATTAGTACTAAGAGTTTAGAAAATTGTGCCAGAGTAATAATAATAATAGATAAACTGTACATTTGATAATTTTTCTACATTTCTAATGAAAGTTCTCCAACATTTAGACCTGGCAGGGTTAACTTTAATACAACCCTCATTACTGTCAAGTCTTAAAATATAAAGCATATAACTTACATAGCCCCAAATAGGTCCTAAACTCCTGAAACATTGATGTGTCATATTTTAAAGCAGTCAATTTGGGAAAGAAATATTAAATCTGTATGTGTAATGTTAACCCCTTTGTCATCATTAACATTTAACTGTAACAGGGTTACGTTTATTTTGAAATTAAATTATTTATAGATGTTACTCCCCAACTCTGCAAATAGCAAAGATAATTTAAAAATGCTCACAGTACAACAGGAGGTTTCAAATGAGGTAAAGCACTAACTGTTCTTACTAGTAATCAAAGTGTTAATCATTATGCTTAGGATACCAATGCTACTAACCCAATACACAGATATAGTTAAGCACATGTTGGACAGGTCAACCCATTACCCAAGACAACAGAACACCAGTCGCGTGCTAACCATGCGGCACATAAATTGTGCTGTTGCTACGGCAACCCTGTCCGTAGGGGGCCCATTCCCACTTTCCCAGATACAATAAGCCTCCAAATCACGCTCCCCTCTGCGCTCAGCTATCGCGAGATTCCTGAAAGCGAAGCGGAGCAGCGGCTTGCAGTGACCTCATCAGAAGCTGCAGCGCGACGCGGAGTTGCAACTTTTGTATGAACTTCGAAGTTGAATGATTGTGAACGAGACGCTGGGGCCAACGGTACTGCTGCTGGAGTAGATACAACAGTACACTGAGAAATCTCCCGCGGCACACGGGAAAACAGCAGGAATAACGGCCGCACGCCGACTGCATTCCGCTGACGAATATTAGGAGGCGAAGAGACGCTTGTGTTGGACTTTTATCGCAAGATTTAGTGGGAGAAGGACCGTGCGAGAGGTGGAGAAAAAAGAAGGTGAGTTCGTCAGATTTCTGTTATTTAACTGTTCATGCCAACTCTGAACCGTGCTTATATATCTCTAGAGGGGTCCACGGATGCGGTTTTTCGAAAAAAGCCTGTCTTTGTACACGCTAAAATGCTCGTTTTATCTCTCCAGCGAGTTCCGACGGTTAACGAGTGATCTCGGCTCACCTGATTATCAAAGGAAAACAATATTCCGTCAGGAAGTTGCAGTGAAAACGGTCTTGTTTTGATAACCGATAGCAGGTAGAATGTAAATACAAACCGTTGTCATTTGTGTCGTGATTATTCGGTATCCATCTGATAAACAAGACGACGCATGGTGAAAATGATAGTTGCGGTTATAGTTAAAGAGTTTTGGTCTCGACTCCAGATGTGGGAAGAACACAGAAACACAGTCGATTGCAGCTTACAGCCGAACAACTTCAACATGGATTGTGCATGTCACATGCACATTTAATCATTGTTGCAAAAGTCATGGAAATAATGTATGGTTTTTTTTTCCTATCCATACCAATAAAAATGTCTTCATAAAGTTGATGATTTTTAAGTGGTCTGAGAAGTTGATCAATTTGATCAAAAAGTGTAGACCTATCTATCTATCTATCTATCTATCTATCTATCTATCTATCTATCTATCTATCTATCTATCTATCATATTTGAGAAGACATTTTCATAAACTTATGAGTTGCCTACTAAGCAGCATTTTTGGCCTTCACAAACTCATTCCAAGCGCCAATATCTATGGAATCTGTGTTAGCTGAGAATCAGATCACGTGTCCAACTGGAGGAGTCATTGGGCTGTAGATCACATTGCATTTATTAAGGCATAACATTTTGTCACATTGAAATTGTGAGGTCTGTGTTGTTGGTTGACTAATGGCCCTTCACTCAGTTTTCTCCCTGTAAGGGCTTTGCTGATTTGTCATTTGCATGTCTTTTCTTAATTGTGTGGGTGGTGTGTGCTCACTGTGTATTGGCCAGGTTCTAAATGCATTCGTGTGGGGGTGGATTTGAAGAACAGGTCCCTGATTTAAGTGCTTTCTGGCATTCCCTTTTTTAACTTTGGATGAATGGAAGATGCGGACCATCACAAGACCTTTAAAATGACCACGGTGGAACTTTGCATTGGCATCATCATGTCCTAGAGATGTTGATGTTTCAGTGTCCTTTGACAGGACTGCAACTATTTTTGTTTAGTCTTGGTGTGGTTTATAAAAGTAGACAAGCTGACCACTTTTAGACCCTTTATCTTTGTCTTTGTTAAACCCACCTGTGGAACAGGATGGGTCCCATTTTCATAGACCTCACCTGTTACATGTCTTTTTTTTAGACGTAAGCAATGTATTAATAACTTGATTTAGCATGCAGATATCATTCCTACTGTGCGAAACATACTTAGATTTAATGTTTTCTTTCCCCAGCCTCTATCTAAGAATGCCAAGGATGCAGTTATCTGCAGGCAGTGTCGCATTTCCAATATTAAGTAGCCTATTGAAAGGGAGTGTGTAGGTGGACACGCACATGTTGTGAAACATGTAGAAAAGGAAATGTACGAAGGGAAAAAGATGCCTTGGTGGATGATTGGCAGCAGAGGGATTATCAACAGTTTAGAGTGGCTCCAGATTCTATAGATACTGCTGGATTAAGGTTGGGCAAATAAATTTTAATCATTGCCTCGGGTTTAACAAATTATGTGCGAGGTTGAGTGCTTAACAGCCTCTCCTCTTGTTCTTCTATATATGCGGTTGCTATGGAAGTCTGGTTTATGTAAAATGATGTCAGTTGTTCGGTTATGCAAGTATATTTTTCAAGATTTGGCAGCAGACAACATCCAAATCTAATTCTGTAGCAGGTCTGCATCAGATGTGATCCAATCATCAGACAGTATCTAATGGTCCCACTTTTTAATTTCTGAGACTTGATTTGCACTGGAATATATGATGCAGTGCCTCATCTTTGGGTTTGTCCAGTCCAATTTATTCTCAGAAGCAATTTTATATCACGCATATCCAAATGCACATTGCTTTGGGATTTGGGCAGCTTTTTAAAGGGTTAGTTACCCCCAAAATTTTGAATTCTTTAATAATTTTCTCAACCTCATGTTGTTCCAAACCCAAAAGACTTTCTAGAATTTTCAGAACAAACACAAACAAAATAAACATTCTTTTATTATTTTATGCCATCCACTGAAAAGCTAAACAAAATGTGTATGTTTGCTTTTTGTGATTAACTGATTTAATTTAGTCTTTTATTCACATATGAAATATGAATATTGATTATTGCACATGCACACTATTTGATTCATAGGGATTATTTTTATAATGAATTTCTGTACTTTTTGATGGGTGAAAGTTTTGGTTTGCATGGATTTTCAATAAAGGGACAAAAGTGATTAAAGAATATTACAACAATTTTAATTTGTCTTCTGAAGATGAACAAAAGTTTTATGGATTTAAAGTGAGTAAATGAAGATAGAATTCTCTCTTTTGGGTGAAAAATCCCTTTAAGAAAGTCAGTGCAAATGAAATCCAGATAGGCTTAGTTCCCACAGGTGACTATGACATAAGTGTTGTCACAAACAGGAAAAGGAAAGGACCTTTTCCCACCCAAATTGCCATATTTAGTTCATAAAGTTGCATACTCTGAAAAATGTCTGTGTGTGTGTGTATGTATGTATTTTAATCATCAACTGGTGGTTTCATCTAGTACTAAATTCCAGCATATTGTTCTGCCACCTCATTTAATCTCCCATCTTCCTGGAAGCAGCAGCTGTTGATGCTGATCTGATGAATGGCAAAGAAACAGTTGAAGGTTCAGTATGTATCTGCATTATCGCTGATATTCCCACCAACTGTCTCGCCATCTGCCTAACAGCGCTTGTTGTGTTCCGCGCAAGAGAGCAGAGATTTTCAGCCTCTTGCACTAGAGAGGATGGGTGTTAACACGGCACCCAAATGCTGAAATTAGTATTGAAGGCGCCCATTTTACTTTTGGACTCAATAATTACAGTCCTGTCTCCTCTACCACTTTGGGCTCCATCTTAATGCAGACTGTAGCCTCAGATTTATGCAGCCATTCGTCATGTAGACAGTCTGTTGAAAATTGAATGTGAGAAATGAGTGCTGAGGAATTTGAGATGCAGGATTCTATGTGTTTGATTCATGCAGTTTATTCAAGACTCTCAGTATTGAACCTTTTCTAAAGTAATGTTGTTGCTTTTTCCTATTAAAAAGTAAACCAAAAGCCTAATGCCTTTTGCAGACCGAAACCTAGTTAAGTCAGGATTGCTTGGAAGTGTTATCAGTGGTGATTCACCTTCTTATGAAATGGAAGATTTTTAGGGACTGACACAATGTCTCAAGCAAACATCTTAAAAGAGAGTCACTAATTTCATGATGAAATCACTTCGTTTAATAAATGCGAGCGTCTCAATGTCATATTCTCTAAGCCTTTCAAGATTCCTTTTGATCTATTTTAAACCTAATCTCATTTTGAACACTGTGTCTTTTGGAAAACATTATTTATATCGCATGTTCACTTCCCTTAGTCATTATGTGGTTTCCTAGTAACAGCTTTGCGGTTTAGTTTATTGGTCAGTTAGTTCATCTTCTCTTTTTGAGAGTCTGTTGTAATAGAATGGAATGTGTTAGGCAGGTCTTCCTGTGTATTACATTTGTTACTGTATTTCCTTGATCCACACTGTGGTAATGGCTACAGTGTTTTAAAAACATTAAGTCACCATATTGTCTAATGACAGAATCACTGGCTTCAGACTAACTGCTAGCAGACTAGTATTCTGGTACAAATGGATAGATTATAAGTAGGGCTGGACGATATGGCCAAAATGTTTATCACAAAATATTTAGTAATTTCGGTCAATACGATATAATTCCGATATCGATATGAACACTATTAAAAAAGCCTCATAAAAACTGCCAAGAACGGCCACAAAAGATGTCTGTACCTACAAACTTATGAAAAGTTTATTTACCAAGTCTATGAAACCTACTCCTAAGAAACCCAATTTTAACTAATATTTTAGGGGGGGGGGGGGGTGGCACAAATTAATAAATGTTCACCTTTTATTTGTATTTAGCCTTCATACAAACAAATGTGAAATCACTGTCAAATAAACATCTCATACTCATCTTTAACTATAGGTTAACATACACTACCAGTCAAAAGTTTTTGAACGGTAACATTTTGATATATTTTTTCTATTTAAAATAACTTTTCTTTTTGAAAATATTTGGAAATATAAGTTATTCCTGTGATTTCAAAGCTGAGCTTTAGAATCATTACTCCAGTCACATGATCCTTCAGAAATCATTCTTATATTCTGATTCGCTGCTAAAAAATGTATGTTGAAAGCAGCTTTGATGAATAGAATGTTCAGAAGAACAGCGTTTATCTGAAATGAAAATCTTTTGTAATATTATATAAATATTTAAATATTTTTATCATTACTTTTGATCAATTTAAAGCATCCTTGCCAAATGAAAGTGATAAATACTATAATTAAAATTCCTATAATATAATATAAATATAAGCTTTTTAATGGTATGTATAATGTTACAAAATCTTTTTATTTCAGATAAATGCTGATCTTTGCATCTTTCTATTCATCAAAGAATCCTGAAAAAATTTCCTTAACTGTTTTAAATATTGATAATCAGCAAATCAGCATATTAGAATGATTTCAGAAGGATCATGTGATACTGAAGAGTCGAGTAATGATGCGGAAAATGTAGCTTTGATCACAGGAATAAATTACATTTTAAAATATATATTCAAATAGAAAGCAGTTTTTTTTTTAATAGTAAAAATTAGGGCTGGACGATTATGGCCTAAAATCAAAACCTCGATTAATTGACCATTTTACCTCGATTACGATTAATGGACGATTATTTTGTTTCGTGTTTTTTTTTTTTTTTTTTTTTTTGCCCTCATAGTTCACTGACAAGGTTTGTACTGTAAATATGATTGACTATTAAAGGTGAGACATTTTTTCCTATTGAAAGAGCGATCTGACATCATAGCTCACTATCAGCAGTTATTTTATCTATGTTTGTAACATTTCTTACAGATTATTGCTCGGTGTAAGAGATAAATAAAGATCAGATAAAGATAAATTAGCACAGTACCAGTACGATTGATTGCGTGTGTGAATTAGTCATACTGTCTCTATATTATTGTGTCTCTATAGTTCCTTCAAAAGTAGAAAAATATGCTATAATAAGTTTTGAGATTCTAAGCTACTTTAGTGATAAATCACAGGACAGTGCTGACAACTAGTTTCTGCGTTCCTCTGTGCCCGCGATCTTCACAGCTAAGGTTACTGTTTATATAAGTGTTTGTGCCACAATGCAGCTGTGTGAACTAGGGCTGTCAAAATGGCTTGAAAACTAAATTCGAATTTGCAATTAAATATTATCCAAATTCAAATTATATTCGAATTTAAAATGAATAATTTTAATTAGAGTGAAGAAAAGCTTTTGGCTTCTCTTCTGATATATCCCTTAATTTTACACGGCTTTCTAAACATGCGGCTCTCTTGTGGGAGACGCGAGTCCAAGGTTAAAAGAAGACGTCCCTCTCTAGAAAATGCGTGAAATATGCGTTCTGTGTGAATGGCTTGGTTTCCGTTTTGACGTGAATAAGATCTTCTCCACATTCTCTTTTTCCGCAATATTTTGAATGAACATCGCAGAAGCGCTGCATTAAGTTGCTTCAACTATGTGTTAAAAAAATTATAATGCAATGACACTTTTATATTGTCATCGCATCTCATGCGCCACTGATAAAGGCCAAAGTATAATTTGGCCATCCGCATCCGCGCACCGTCCGCATTATGTAATTTTCGTCATTAAGAGGGCTCGCGGACAGCCGCGCATCCGTCCACACGGTCTCAAAAAGTGCCTGCATGCGGACGGGGTGTGCGGCTGTCAACAGCGCATGCACGAGGTGAATGATGACAGAAGTGGTAACGTTACTGCTCATCGAGCCCGTCAGCCTTCTGAAAGCTGTGCGGATGAGACTGTTTAAGACGGAACAGAACACGGAATGTGAAGTATACCAGAGGCGGACCTTAAAGCTGCCTCCTTAACGGACACCTACAATTCGAATGCAACATTTTTTGCATTCGAATGTGGATTTTTTTTTATTCTAGAAATATTCTTAATTTATTTTTTGACAGCCCTAGCGCGACCATGGTAGCTCGATATAATAATACACATCCGATCATCTAATCACTTGAATGTCCAAACCATTTTAGTGAAGACGCAAGGCCATCAGTATGTGTTGAACCGCCGTTCACCTCCGTGTTTTGCTTTTATGTCACTGACTGGACGGGGCAGAGTCATGTGGCTACACACGCGCTAGTATGCTTTTAAGGGGGAAGTATTAACAGGATTAAAAAAACGAAATAACCGGCATGGGAAAATTACGTCGGTTAGAGGTTCTGAATTTCGGTTTCGATTACTTTTCGATTAATCGTCCAGCCCTAGTAAAAATATTTCAAAATGTTACTGCTTTTGGTGTATTTTGGATTAAATAAATGCAGGCTTAGTAAGCAGAAGATAATTCTTTATTTTAAAAAATCTTGCTGTTCAAAAACCTTTGACTGGTAGTGTAGGCTGTAGTGTTGTCAAAAGACCCGGTACTTCAGTACCAAGTCGGTACTAAAAAAATGTAAATGTGACTGTACCAGGTTTCTTTAAGTACCGGTGGTACCGAGGCCCCGCTCATCCCGGTTCTTGACGCATACAGCGCTATGATTTCCGCGAAGCAGAAAACGCAGAAGCAATCTCAAAATCCAGTCATGATAATGAAACTTACATTTTAATATGGACAATCACGGAATTTGTCAAAGTTAGCATAAATTAATCAAATCAAATCTCCGTATGGACCATTCTTTAAATGTTAAGCCACAAAAGATGGTTGAAATATGAGTCCTGCATGTTCTGCTCGTCTCTGTGTGAATTAATGAATGGCAGAGACGTTTGTTTACTACATAGACTGAGCGTGAAACTTGCAGTAATTTCAGAATCTGCCGTCTCAATGAGGACATAAATACATAAACTACATCACCAGAACTGTCACTTCACAAGCATTTTACCGTTTCTTCTGAGTAAAACCAGTTTCAAAATAAAAGTAGCCTGTCAAAATAAAAGTATCCTGTCAAAATAAAAGTTAATTTTTATATAAAGGCATTGTGCTAGATCAGTGGTCACCAATCTCGGTCTTGGAGGGCCGCTGTCCTGCAGAGTTTAGCTCCAACCAGCTCCAACACACCTGTTTGAAAGTCAGTATGCCTAGTGAGATCTTGATTATCTGGTTCAGGTGTGTTTAATTGGTGCTGGAGCTAAACTCTGAAAGACAGCGGCCCTCCAGGACCGAGATTGGTGACCCCTGTGCTAGATATTACTATTATTTAGTAGAATGTATGTGATACTGCTACTACTGTGGAAAAGAATTATAAAACTTTATTTTTTAAAGAAATAAATCACACAATTTTTAAATTTCATTAATTAAAAGACAAATTAAATTTGGGTGAAACTTGTTTACTGTTTTTCATAATTATATTACTTGTAGAAAAACTTTAAACATAATTGTAAATAAGTATAAATAATGGTATTGGTTGTATTTTTAGTGATAAAATTTTTATTTTTATTTTTTATTAGAATATTTTTGTGTTTTGCTTTGGTACCGAAATTGGTACCGAGAACCATGGATTTTCACTGGTATCGGTACCGAATACTGAAATTTTGGTACCGTGACAACACTAGTAGGCTGATTATTCTTTTAGATTGAAATGTGCTTCAGCCAGGATTTAGTTTGAAACGTGCTCTCAGAAAGTTGCTTCAGAAAACAAAACAAAAATTGAGCAACTACAAAACTATGTTGCTGGAGACGGGCTTATTAGTGAAAATGCAAAATGATTGTCTGCCAACAGGAGGCGCTGTGAGAGCAGTAGAACTAGCGGTTTCTTCACTAACGGCTGTAATCAAAGCAGCTACGCTCATGAACGCTACTTTATCAGATAAAATTAAAATGCCATCGAAACCTTTCTGAAGACAGTCCTTTCACTTCAGAGATGCATTGATTTAAAACATAGATTTGAAATATCCAGTGCTCATGTTTATTCAACAAAGTCAAATGCTACAAATAAGATGTATGGGAGACCCTGATAATGTATATCGAAATATCGGAAATGTGTTTAAAAATCATATTACCGTTATTGAAAAAAATTATATTGCGATACATATTGATATTGAATTATTGTCCAGCCCTAACCCTGACATTCATTGATGAGGATGTGATAGCTGTGTTGTAGGGATGTAACGATTCACTCGTTTTCTCGAAGCATCGAGTTTTAAACCCTGGCGATTCATATGCATCGATCTTGAAACATGGATTTTTTTTTTAATCGTGAATCGTTGATTCAGGGCAGTAATCGATTTGAAATGCTAAAAATCTAATGAATCGTGATTTCTATAGCGATTCAGTGCTTTAAAATATATACACAATAAGTTACTACAAGAACAAATTAAAAATCGAACTGAAGCCCTGTGAATTGTGAATAAAATCAATTCACTGTTTATACCAAAATTTACAACCCTATCGTGTAGGTAAAATTGGTAAAATAAATTGGTAGATTGTTTGAGTAATTATTCTATGTTAACTTATGCAACCTGCATACAAGCGGTGTCATTTCAGGCAATTTAAAATAAACACAGGGTGAGGCAGCTTTAAAACGATTAATTAAGAGTCTAATTATGTTCAGAAGAGTGCCCACTTGTTTTTTAATACCTGTTTTGCTGCTTTTCTAAATCTAGTTGGGCTGGGGAGTTGGTGGGAGTGACTGCAGCTTTTCCGTTTTGAATCGGGCAAGAAAGGAGAAACGGAGCTTGGCAACCTATTTGCTATCCCACCACCCCCCACCCCCCCGGCAGCTCCTCAGTTGGTAATATTATTAGTTGCATTTTTACATGTGGTAGTATAGAGAAACATGAGGCGTGTTCAGGGGAAACAGCAGTAGATGGTCATGGTTAGGTGAAGTAACATGTTAGCTTGCATTGTGTGTTATCTGTTTGACCTCAGCTTGCATCAATATTTTCACAGCTTCGAGTATATAAAGGTCCACCTGTGTTTTAATTTGGTTCAGGTTTCTAAGGTTTACTTAAGACCTCCTTTCTACTCCGTTAACATAAGCTTATTTTACTTAGTGTTAATCTGCTTATAATGATCTCCAGCCTATTGTGATATTGTTACTTTTTAATCCACTTTCAGTGGTGGTGTTTATGTTAAATGATAAATCTGTAATGGATTTGCACCAGGGCTAAGTGGTTTTGTGGTTAAAGATGTAGCTGTGCTAATAGACTAATAAACTTTTTGTTGGCAGAAGTCTATTTTTAGTGCTTTTTCTTGTTCTGTGTGTTTGTGGACATTGCTCTTTATCATTGATATGCTGATACCAGTAGAACCTCTGGCTGACCCGGTGAGTTCTTCCTGGCTCTCTTGAAGTTAACGTTTTGCCAGGAAACCAAATATTTCCATGTGAAGTCAATTCAATGTCATATGTAACACTGCTTTCGTGGCAGTCTGGTAGGAACGTGGTGTTCTTTAGCAAAAACTGTCACAGGGTCAGAAAATCTTTGTTTGAATCTAAATATGCCAGACATTTCTAATTCTATCGAAACTGAAAAAAGTACTCAATCTCTGAACATTTAAAAGGTTTTGAGAAGCACTACAAGTTCAGTTTTGTGGATGATGCATTGCATTGATTGATTGATTCAGACTGAAAACCTGAATTTGAGACCGATTCATTAAAAAAAGCTGCCTCATATGAGTCATTTGTTAGTGTTGCATACGTCATAAGTTTGTTGATGCTAAATAGCTTTGCAGGACACACTGAAGGCACTTTAGATATGCACTCTGATAAAGTGCGTATCGATTCAAATCAAATTTTCTCATTTGTTGCCGACAATTAGATTTTCTCAAATTTGTATTTTTGTTGCCTTTGCAACTATTTTATACTCTGTAACCCTTCCAACAGGAAGTCTGCTGTGCTGTTTTTAAAAGGTGTGAGCAGAGGGTCATGGGCGAGTCTGGCCATGTGGAATGAGTGAGAGGGATCTGGACTCAATAGAGGTGAGAGCATTTCTTTGAGCTGAAGCAAAGGCCAGCAAACACAAGAACAATCAAATGTGCATGTCCCAGTACCCTCTGCAACCCTTGCCACACTTTTCGTGTGCGTGTGAATTTAGGTTTTCTGTGACTCAAGGCAAACATTGTCACCAGGAAGTTAAGGTTAATGATTATTTGAATAAAGGAGAGTGAAATGCTGTGTATCTTTGTTGTTGGACACACGTTAGTTCCAACTGGGATGTGCTGTTTACAGATGTTCCTATAGCGAGATTGTAGGTTTTATGTATTGTTCTAGCTTGGTTAGTCTAATTTTGAGCATTTAACTGTATACTTTGGTATTCTGGGTATCTCTGATCCGACTATTCCTATAATACAAATAAATGGGGATATTTTTGGGGCATTGTTCATTTACTTGTACTACCCTCATTGTTACAATGCAAAGCTGCTTTAACCTGGATAAATGTATCCTTTAATAACACAGACTTTCTGTAGATAATGCAGATATTTCTGAATAATATCATACCTCGGTGATAATTTCCTCTGGGATTTTATTCCAGGAGTGACTGTTTTTCCATTGTCATTCAGACGTTTTGTAAAGAGTGATTCACTCTGATGACAAGCTGCGTTTGGTGCACACTCATTCAAAACAAGTGGGCCGTTTTCATTCGTGTCCAGTGAATTGTTTGAACCTGCTTTGATCTGAGCACTGTAAAGGTGTCTAGAAACCTGCCATTTTTGGAAGAGCACTCAGATCTTGTGATCAGCTGTTGTGGTTGTGATCCCACTACTACTAGTGTTACTTCAAAGAAGATCTGTCATGCAAACAATTTTGCCCAGTACCTGAACAATGAAACAATGCCCTACAAGAGCCACTTTTAGGATAATTGCTAGAAAAAAGGCTGTGAGGCACGTCAAACTCACTGTGCACTTTAACTCATTGTTTGCATCTGTCATTGCCAAAGGCAACACAGATTTGAGAACAATAGATAGTTATGCAGTGGAATAGTAGATTGGTTTGTTCCATCTAATAAAAAAGCCAAACTTTTGTAATATTTTAGTATTATATTACTGATTTAAAATAGTATTTTTTAAAATTCAATTATTATTTTGAATATTACAGTAAATATGGTTAGAATTATTTTTTAATACCTTATCAACCATTATAAATTTTTTTTTTTAGGAACTGGAAATTGGTCCAGTTCAGGTTCACAGATATACATCCGCAAAAGTAAGCAAGATCTAACTGCTGCTTTGATATAATGGTGGCCAGTCAATTAAAACTTAGAGCAGCAATTGACCAAATTTCAGTTGATTACTTCCGTAAGTGTTTACTCTCTGTGGAATACATTTACTCTGTGGCTTTGTTGCTTCTTTGCCTCAGAGTTATGAACAGATGTGTTTGTGTGTCTGGCTATGTGGTTACTAAAGCAATAAAAGGGATCTCACAGGCAACTCATTGTCTGCTGTTAAGGGTAACGCCTTCAGGAAAGTTTTGTTAGGACATTTTCTCAAAAATTAGAAACGTTTGCATTTGGTGTTTTTTTTTTTTTTGTACTTTTCAAATGTTGTTTTATTACCAACATTATTATTGGTATCAAATCAGTAATACAAGTAAGTGATACTTATTTATGTACTTTGACAGTAACCTGTATCTTCCTAGCAGCACAATTTCTGAAATGCAAATTAAACTGATTAACCTCATTTGAAAAATCTGTGGGGATTTTTAGTAAAAACAAGAAGCTGTGGGTCTTTCAATGGAAGCAGAGAGTAGGTTCATTGGCAGGTATGATTTATCAAATTAAAAGTACAGGATTGACTTTGTCACTGCAGTGGCTGACTTTTGAGAGAAGCAGATTACCATGTCAATTTGTACTGTACTGCACAGCTCAGGTGCTCCTGGGCAGGTTAAGTACAGGTTCAGTTTAGCTGAGCATGAAGTTCCCTGCATTCTTTTGTAATGCTCTATAGGTAATGAACCTTATATAAGCTACTTCTTAAAGTACTGTAATGCTATCTGTGTTTTCCTTCATATTTAATCTCAGATGTTGAGAAATTTAGCATGAGACATTCCTCTCTGGATTAAAATTCTTACTCTCTTTGAACTCCTGGCATCCTTCCAATCTCATCATTCCCTCACAATGCCAGTCTGTTCATACAAAGTTGAAATCACCATGTCAACTGGCAAGGCTGCAAAAAAAGGTTCACTCAGTTCATAAAAGCTGGGAAAATTGAAGTATTACTTGATAATGTTTCAGCTTTTACTGGATGGCCTGTTATGCTGCCTGCCTGTCAATTTTACAACTTATATTTCATTAAGTGATATTATGTTAAGGTTCACCCAAAAATGATGTCTTTAATTACTCACCCTCATGTCATTCCAAACCCATAAGACCTTTGTTTATCTATATTTTTGATGAAATCCGAGAGCTTTTTGACCCTCCACAGACAGCAAGGGAACCATCACCATCAAGGCCCAGAAAGGTAGTAAGGACATCTTTAAAATGGTCCATGTGACATCAGTGGTTCGACAAAAAGTTTATGAAGCAACGAGAATAAAAAAAAATAAAGATTTTTTTTTTAGAGATCGACCGATATGGGTTTTTCTATAGCCGATGCCGATGTTTAGAGGTCAGAGTCAGCCGATGGCCGATATCTTGAAGTTTTCCCCTTCATTTGAAGTGAAGTGAAGTGACATTCAGCCAAGTATGGTAACCCATACTCAGAATTTGTGCTCTGCATTTAACCCATCCGAAGTGCACACACACAGAGCAGTGAACACACACACACACACACACACACACACTGTGAACACACCCCCGGAGCAGTGGGCAGCCATTTATGCTGTGGCGCCCGGGGAGCAGTTGGGGGTTCGATGCCTTGCTCAAGGGCACCTAAGTCGTGGTATTGAAGGTGGAGAGAGAACTGTACATGCACTCCCCCCACCCACAATTCCTGCCGGCCCGGGACTCGAACTCACAACCTTTCGATTGGGAGTCCGACTCTCTAACCATTAGGCCTCGACTTCCCCCATTTGCATGCTAAAATGTCACACTAATAATAAGTGGATGCACAACATTTCTAAACTTACCATCATTTATTGAGCACTGACTTGAACCATCTCTCGGATCTTAATTTTGTGCACTGCACGGTATTAAAATATGTATCCAAAGTTAACCAAACAAATCAATAAACTGACCAAGTATTAAATATATAAAACAGGTAATATAATATATATTTATGTCAATCATTTACATAAAAGTTTTAGAGCATTTATCAAGTAGAATTTTTCAATTTTGCTGGAACATAAATGTAAACTTAAATATACATTTAAATAAATAAAATTTTAGAAATAAAAATCAATTAAACTGAAAAATATAAAAAATTAAATATATAAAAAATAAATAACAGTAGTGCTGCAAACACACTAGCAACCAGCAACATTTGTGTTTGGTATAAATGACACAGAACATCTAAAGTGCATTCTAATTTCAAACTTACATCGCAGTCTGTTCATTATTATAATAAAGTACAGTCAACCAAACATTTAAAAGGTTACACTGGTCAGTTTAAAAAGACCGTAGTATACCGGTCCACTCTGCTGTTATGCACGTTGTTGCTCATGTGAAGAGGATGATTTTTTCCGTCTAGTTTACATTAAAAAAAATAAAAAATATTATAGTTTAACGTTCAGATACATAGCGAATATGGAAACAATTGGATATGTGCAGAACAAGACGTGAGCAATAACCTCCAAATACATCTCGTCAAACCCGCGCTCGCTCGTATGGATCGGATCATTTTTCGGATCAGCAAAAAAAAATAGAAAAAAAAAGGCCAAGACAAATAAACATACGTTTCGTCTTTTTTTATTAACATTAAATTAAAATATATGAAATCAACTTTAAGTGCACATGGCATAATATCTTCTTTTTAACATAATAGCCGGACTTCTCATCTCCCAGTCTGCTGTGATGGTGAGCAGTTACCGTCACAGAGCTCTCCACCCTTCTGTCGTGAGGGCAACAGAGGATATTCGGGATAGTTCATCCACAACTTTATTTTCTCCTATTCATAAAGATCGGGCACAATCTTTTCACTCTAACCTCTTTCCTTCATCATTATATCTGACAGGGAAGCCAAAATGCGCGGGGCGTTCAAGCTCCTCCGTTCCTCCGCTCGCCATGTGGAACTTTTTTCTTTTTTTTTCATAAATCAATCCGCGGGTCACATGTGTGCCGAACCGAAGATATTGATCCGAACGGATCACGGATCAATGATGATACGTTGCACCACTACTATAGTGTCATTTGAAAACATAGCAGTTGCGTTTTAAAATACAACTACGAGCACCACGAAACCATTTAAAGAGGCGCATTCAGCGGTCTCCTTGATGAGAAACTAAAAGAAAGTAAAATGATCTCCAACGTATGGCACGCTCTCTTCATTTTATCAAATGAGCATAATCACATCTATTCATTTTACAGTCCTGCTACTAGCATTTTATTCATACTAAAACCCCTTTAATTCGGATGAGAAAGCTTTTTTTCCAAGTGGCTTTTGCACACAATAATAATACCGCTGCAGACGCATTTTGCAGCATTAAGGCTATTAATTGATCGTTAATTTAAACGACGATCGATCATGGAAATTATTGAATATTGACATCCCTAAATACAAATGAGTTGGATGGAAACCTGGTTATTGTCTGCATCAAACCATGCTTCCGAACAAATGTCATTCACTGTTCTGGGCAGCTCCAGGACAGCTGTCTCTCCGAGCGCGCTGCTGTCTGTGAGCGGGGCGGAGTAACGTAGCCCTCAATCACGCTGCAGTGTTTGTGAGAGCTGTCAACTTCTCTACCCCATTTACAGAATGAAATTCTCTGACTACCTTTATCTCCCAGGACTGTTGTTGAATCTTCCAAACGTTTTGGCTTGGGGTCTTTCACATACGCAGCAGCACTTTCCACTGCAACAATAACACGGGGGTGCCCGCCGACGTACCTGACTTTAAATCGGCACTACTAAACACTGATATCGGCCGATGCCGATATATTAAAAAATGACAAATATCGGCCCGATATATCGGTCGACCTCTATTTTTTTTCTTACAGGACAGTCTGCCACCAGTATGGAGAGTACTGCGAAACATGCTCGTAGTCTAAATAAATAAATAAATAAATATAAATAGGTTTAGGGTTTTGAACAAACTCGCAACCCTAAGTGTCAAACTTAGCAACTTATCCAATTGCATAGCAATAATAGTCTGTTAGTGCATGAGCTTGTAATATAGCCTATTATATATAATATAGTGTCTAATGTAAAATCCTAGTGTAGAACCATAAATCTGTCTGTGGTATAAGATCTGGTGACAAACGTTTAAAACTCAGTTTCTTGTTCACTGGCTTTGTTCTAGGACTGCACGATATTGGGAACAAATGACATTGCGATATTTTATTTTTCTGCAATATATATTGCGATATGAAATCTAATTTAATTTTTTCTTACAAACAAAAATGGGGTGAGCACACTTACATTCTCATTTTAAATTATTTAAACATCGACACCATCGTGTCAATTGATTAATATGCGCGAGGGAGAGAGAGCAAGACAGCGCTTGTGTTGTTTGAAGACGAGCGCTCTCTCTCCCTCTCTCTCTCTCTCTCTCTCTCTCTCTCTCTCTCTCTCTCTCTCTCTCTACCTCTGTCTCTCTCTCTCTCTCTCTCTACCTCTGTCTCTCTCTTTCTCTCTCTCTCTCTCTCTCTCTCTCTCTCTCTATGTCTCTCTCTCTCTCTCTCTCTCTCTCTCTCTCTCCCTATGTCTCTCTCTCTTTCTCTCTCTCTCTCTCTCCCTCTCTCTCTCTCCCTCTGTCTGTCTCTCTCTCTCTCTCTCTCCCTCTGTCTCTCTCTCTCTCTCTCTCTCCCCCTCTGTCTCTCTCTCTCTCTCTCTCTCCCCCTCTGTCTCTCTCTCTCTCTCTCTCTCTCCCTCTGTCTCTCTCTCACGCGCTCTCTCTCTTTGTTCCCAATTTCACAACACCTGCCTGACTCTTGCTCAGGTGGGTGAAAACTGCGAGGCAGCATCCTCTGTTTGTCTTGTTGCCTTAGAAACGAGGATGCAATGGCGGTGATGGCTTTGCTGTGTAATGATGGTAATTAGCAGTAATTTTCTCCTGTGTGCCTGCAAGATTCCTCTGATCTCAATAGACAGTGCTAGAGGAGAAAATGTCTGTTGCTGAGCCTTCTGTAGGATTTGTTGGCAACTTGGAGGAACGTGAGCTTTGTTCCTCGCTTGATGCATCACTAATGATGCCAGTGAGTATTTCTCTAATCAAAGCAATTATTGGAGACTTTACGTCATACCACAGAAGCGCATATATAGAGATTTCATGTAGAGGAAATGCATGCTTGACCATGACTTGGTTATTTTTAACTGAGCGGTGATTCAGATCTCATTTTCGCTCTCCCTTGCTGACTAAAAGTATAGAAAATGCATTAGTGGGAAATAAAGCTGTGCCCAAGACTTCTCACCTAGACAGACACTCATTCTGAGATGTTTAAGTGCAGCTACCCTGCTGCTCTCTGAACTTCACTCACATCGACCTGGGCTTGAAAACACAATATTAAAATGTATTATATGTGCTGCTTTGGCCCTAATGATAGATTGACATATGAGAGCTGGAGTTATGTAAAAGTCTTTTTAAAACAGATGGATGGTGGTTTAATCAATACAGTCTTTCTAAAATACATATGATATAGAAACCGATATGATGTTCATATAGCTATTGTAAAATACTGCACAGCATATACTCATTTACTCAAGGGTACAAAAGCTGTTGCTGTGGTGGTAACTAATCCAAAGGTATACTTTTGTATTCTATTTACCCAAAACGGTGCATATCACATCAGTACCTTTATAGAAATAGGAGTGGTCTAACAAAAATTGAGGTGATTAAGTTGGAATCCACTCACTGCAGTTCTGAAATTGCATGCTCACGAATCCTCTCATTATAACACACAAAGTGTAGACATTGTAAAAGGTTCATTGTGCATATGTTCATTGTGTTACAACAGAGCTCTATGAGATCGCAATGAACTGAGATGTCAGCTTTTAGTGATAATAAAGGAAGCGCTGCTCGCATTCTGTCATGCCAAACCATGCACGCAGCAGTGGTTTGTGAATGTTGATGCTTTGCCTAAATAACAAATATTTTCTCTGGAGCGTTTATGCTGGGATGTTATGGAACTTAAGAGATGTTACAGAACCATATCATGTAAATTTCTTCAATGTACTGAAAAAATTCGATATAGATCACTTTTATGCGGGCTTTTGCGGGTGTGAGCAGGACAAAACATGAATGTCGCGGGTGTGAGCAGGACCAGATAAGATATATTTCTGCAGGACATAATCTTCAGTCTACCAGGAGCAGGCACAAGTGGGACTGAAAAATCCATCCCGTGCAGGTCTCTACTTTAAGGTACATGTTATTACTAGTGCTGTCAAAGATTAATCGTGATTAATCGCACCCAAAATTAAAGTTTTTGTTTACATAATATATGCATGTCTACTGTGTATATTCATTATGTATATATAAATACACACACATAGAGGATATATTTTTTTATATTTACATGTAAGTTAAATTTAAATCCTTACATTTTATATTAAACATAAATGTATTTAATATATTAACATAAAACTTTTCTTGAATGTATACATGTATACATATTTATATATACTAAGGATGCACGACATTGGATTTTTGCCGATATCTGATATGCCGATATTTATCAACTCATTTTGGCCAATAGCCGATGCCGATACCAATATATTTCCTTTTGATTCTCCTTTGTGGAAATTATAAGAAAATTATTTTTACTTTTGGTTAGTTTTTAACAAGTTTTTGTTAAACTTTTTAACAAGAACATATTTGTTTGAATTAAATATACAATAATGAAGTTCTTTTATAATCACAGTACATTGAAAATATAACATATTACACGTTAAGTGTTATGTTTGTGATTTAAAAAAAAAAACGAAGTAAGCTATAGCCTCTGACCCTTAAATCAAAACATACTCATGATTTTATGACATCAATTAGTGCTTTATTTAATCAGCAAAGCAGTCTAAATATTATTTGTGTATTTTACGAATGGCATTAGGACCTGGGGGTAGCTGCCTCTGCTGCCACTGCACGTGTTTTTACTGTTGACTGTATCACACGGAACACGTCATTCTGTACATGCATTCTCAGTTAAAATGCAGTGATCCAAAACAGAAATCTAATCATCGTTCAGGCAAAACTTTGCTTCAAGAATGAGCCACACTGGTGACCTGATCTAATGTCTAGCACACCCTGAGCACCTGGATAAACATATTCCTCCTACTGGCAAGACATATCGGCATAATTTTTCATATCGGGCCGATGCCTGCGATGTACATTTAAAGCCATTATCAGCCAATTTCGATATCGGTCCTATAATATTGTGCATCCATAATATATACATAATATGTTTAGGTACAGAACTGTGTATATTTATTATGTAAAAAAAAAAGAGCCTTTTATTTTGGGTGCGATTAATCGCATTGAATCGTTTGACAGCACTAATTATTACCTAAAGTGTACATATTAGTAGCATTTAAGGGAACCACCACAGTGATCATTTTTGTACCTTTTTGCAAAAGTCCGTGGCATCCAAGTCAACAATGGCACTCATTGAATTTCAAAATATTTGTATATTATTGAAAATATATTCTATTGTGATGCACTTAAAGAAACCTGTAAAGGTTTGTAATGACATGAATGTGAAAGAGTTTGCAAAATAATTGTAATAGCAAAATGGCTAATTTCAAATCACACACTTTTCAGTTTCCAATGGATACTATAAAGTACTGTTTTTTTTTTTTCATTATGCCCTTGTTTGTGTGTTTGTGTATATATGTGTTTGCAAATGGCAGAATGGTAAAAAAAAATATTTCACCTTCTGTGTTAAACTATTTTCTTTTACTTAGTTCAGAAATGTTTGTTTGAGTAACCTGACATGTCATTATCTGGTTAAGTACTTTTGGGCAGTCTGTTTTGTAGCTACTAATAAACAGTCATTATTGTTGCAGTTTTGGACTGTTAGTGCCATTGAAATGCTATTTTTCAACTTTAAAATCCCCTTTCTCTAAAATTGATGTCCTCATCAGCCTTTCTTCAACATCTCTCCTGCCAAGTCAGCTCATGGAAACAGACATCTATTGAAATGAACTTCTTGTTCCTTGAGGCAGGAGCTCCCTCATGTTCCTTCACTGTAGAGATGTATTGAAAAGTCCCTGCCCCCGCAGTTAATTGTTTTGTTTTGCCCGGAGCAGCCCAGATGTCTGTAGTCAAGGAATGACTTGACCCTTTCTTAGGATGTTAGCTGCATGGATGAAGGCATTTGAGAAAAGGCTTAGCGGCAGGCCTTTCTTTTAGGGCTTTTTTTTTTCAGGCAAAAGCCGTACATCTGTCAAAGAATGAGATTGCTTTTGCCCCGTGGACCTGCACTGTGCTAAGAAGAGGGATTACCCAAGAGCCCTACTACAACTTTTCTCACAGTCATTAAACATGGACTTGTCAGTCTCATTTTAATTGCCTTAGAAACAGGAGGATACAGATCATGTCACATGTCATCTTGCCTACCCAATAAATATAGATGTATTGGCTTTTCATGGATATTGCTTGCATTATATGGTCTGAATTTGGTTTGCTTTTTCCTTTCAGAATGATAATACCTGTATAAAAATGCAGAGATGGCAATGCCAGCAATATTTTAAAATAGGGATCTATGCAGAAGACGACAATTATATCTTGAAATGCAATAATAATGAACTAGTTTTTGAGCCTGACATAGTTGGCACTCAAATTGTGACCATTTTAAGTTGAGTAAAAAAAAAAAATGGTATAAAGGTTGCATAATATATTTAATAATAACATTACTATATTTCACTATATTGTATTGATCGTGTAGATTCTTGAATTGATGTTAATTTATGCACTAAAATTGTGTCTAGTGATTCTGTGTAAAAGAAATTTCAATCCACACAATTTGAGGCAGTTTCAGTCACAATCTAATTATGGTATTATGATGCATTGCAACGTATTGTATCATGACGTGTCCCAATGTGTATTATATCATGAGGTAGTAGGAAACCCAAGCTTTTGTTTTTGCTGTCTTGTTTAAGCTGTTGTAGATTGACCATTTTGTTTGTGACTTTGGTTGCTTCTAAAGTTTATGCCAAGCTTATGGAAATTTTTATTTGTGTGCCTTACACAATTATGCAAATGAAAGCACTTTAGGTAGTGAACTCTCTAGTCAATGAGTATCCCCAGGCCGTGGTGGCATCACCCCTGAAGCTCCACTTGTTTGTCACAGAGGACATCACAAAAACAATAGCTGCTAAGTGAAGCAGCAGCAGCAGCAGCAGGACTTCAGGCCTGGATAAAGGCTGAGCTTTAAATAGGCCCAGTCCATAAGTGGAATGACCTAAAGCTTTCATTAGCGTGACTCCCCCTTTCCTCAGGGTTCCTCAGGGGTCCCCATCACACTGCAACAGTATCGACCACCACAGCACCTAGCCAACAATAAATTTTAACACCATGTGAATGCATTATTTGTCTGTTACCTTAAACTCCGGATGTGTCCAATTTAGCCTCATCAGAAGTTTTCTGATTTTCAGAAGCATAGAATTTCTACTGCTATGCACAGGAAAAGGAGCTTGGATAATGTATAATGTCAGACATAAGGAAGTTAAAGCTAATTCTTTCTGTAACATTTAAATCTGTGGCTTAAATAAAGTTGGCCAACATTATTAAAACCAAATCAGCTATTAAGATCTATATCCTGGAAAGAAAACCCAGCTCAACCTTTCTAAGTAGGAGTGGTGGTACAATATTTCAGTAGCTTTATTTGAGAATATACCTGCAATAGGAACAGTAAAATCTTGGCTTTGTGTGAATTTTTCATATAGGTAATGAGTCAAACTCCCTGAGGAGCTGGAGGTTGCAGTGGGAGTTGGAAGTCCGCCGCTCATGCATCTGCAATCCACTTTGTTTTTTGGCTGTGCTGATTTATTTCATACTGGCGGAGTCTCTCGCATTCACTGCTCTTCCAGATATAACCGCTTTCCCCTTAACACACACAGTCAGTTCCCAGGCATGCAGTGAAAAACAGCTGAATGTCTGCTTGTCTTTTAAGCCTCACCTACAAACATGATAGACACATTGATTTCTTCGGCCCAAAGAATTTCTCAAATGTTTTTTGGTGTTTGCATCCACTATTGAGTTGAAGTGATTGTTCAGCCAAAACTGAAAATTCAGCCTCCAAAATATTGTACAGGATTGGAACATTGGAACATGAGAGTTGTAAGTAGCCAGGTTTCCTTTTTTCAAAGTTACAAATTTAACGAAAAATGTGCAAAATTGGACTATCGCATAAAACATTTGTGAATAAGCACAGTTTCCATTCAACGAGTCAAAGAGAACAAAGTCAACACTTTCTGATAAACTGGCACTATATGTCTATATATATATATATATAAATATTGATTAATCACATCCAACATAAAATTGTACTAAATTGATTTTCTTTTGCAGCTCAACAGACATAAATACGTTCTGTTACATTTTAATAGTAAAAGCAAAATGAAAAAAACATGAATCATGAAGATATACACTAAAAATATATTTTATAAAAAGTCAATTTTTCAAGTAAATACTGTTTCACAGTCCATTGTCTGAATTTCATGTTTAATTTCTGAATGAAAATGGTTTGAAACCACATAATACAACGTGAAATAAGGAGCAGCCCAAGTGTTGGAAGGTGGAATCAAACTGTTTTGGACTAAGCAATAGAAAAAATTCTGAAAACAGCCCAAATATCTCAGTGGAGCGAGTAGATGAGAGCCGTATGGAAGAGAAGAGAGCTGCTCATCAAGACCTATGAAGATGTTGAGTGTACAGAGGTCCCATATCTTTGCTCCTACAACAGGTCCTTAGTTGGATTTTATGTGAAATGCTTTGTGATTTCTTCTCTGTAGGTAAGAGATTGCAATAGAGTCAAGCATGGGTATTACAGTAATTTATATTTGGCACATTGAATTAACTTTTTTTTTTTTTAAACATGCAATAAAAAGGTGTTGATTTCACACTGGGAACTTCATTTTCGTGGGGCATTTCAGGGGTACTTATGTAAGCGGTATAAAAGGGTGATAATTACTTCCAGGGTTTTGGGCTTTTGTATGTCCTGCAGGAAGGTGTGAGGGCATAATGCCCCATTCTGTTTGGTATTGTCTAAGACAGTCTTGTATTGGTGCTTTGAATCGGCTTGCGTATTATTACTTAGTCTGACTCGTATAGTAAACTTCAGGAACCGTTAAATGTGTGAGGCTTCTCTGGTTGTTTTCTGTGTCCAATCACTGATATTACCGTATTTTTTCGGACTATAAGTCGCACCTGAGTATAAGTCGCATCAATCCAAAAATATGTCATGATGAGGAAAAAAAAAAACATATAAGTCGCACCGGACTATAAGTCGCATTTATTTAGAACCAAGAGAAAACATTACCGTCTACAGCCACAAGAGGGCGCTCTATGTCTTCAGTGTACAGACTACAGGAGCACTGAGCAGCATAGAGCGCCCTCTCGCGGCTGTAGACAGTAATGTTTTCTATTGGTTCATTTCTCTAGTTCATTTCTCTCGGTTCATGTCAAATTAATTTTGATAAATAAGTCGCACCTGACTATAAGTCGCAGGACCAGCCAAACTATGAAAAAAAAGTGTGACTTATAGTCCGGAAAATACGGTACTTACAAAACAGAGACAAATGAACTGTCTGGGCACCGAATGTCCTGTGTTATTGAACACTGGCACTTACTGTCTCTTGGCAGACTTTTAGACCTCACACTAGTGTTGTCAAAAGACCCGGTACTTCGGTACATAGTCGGTACTAAAAAAAATTAAATGTGACTGTACCAGGTTTCTTTAAGTACCGGTAGTACCGAGGTCCCGTTCAAACCCGGTTCAGCCATAGACAATAAAAGAAAGGGTTCAGCGATATGATTTCCGCGAAGCAGAAAACGAGGACGGAATCTCAAAATACAGTCATGAAAATGAAACTTACATTTTAATATGGACAGTCATGGAATTTGTCAAAGTTAGCATACATTAATCAAATCAAATCTCCATATGGACCAGTATCTGTAAATGTTAAGCCGCAAAACTTGTTTGAATCCGTGTTCTGCGCGTCTCTGAGTGAATTAATGAATGGCAGAGACGTGCGGGTTTGTTTACTACATAGACTGAAGAGCATGATGCTTGCATTAATTTCAGCATCTGAGCTTCAGAGTTCTCTCTCAATCAAGCGATCTGAACTTTTCAGTTCATCTCAATGGACGCACAGCGCACCTGTAATTGATGCTCTGTAAACTCTTTGTGAAGGCGCACGACTCACCGTCGCTTTACTGATAGCGCTGTTTCTCACACATGCAAAGAGTGAGAGAGCGAGAGTCTTACCATGCTGAATCGACACGCTATATGGAAACTATTCTTTGTTGTCTTCTCCTGTCAAAATAATGGAGTTAATTTAGAATTATTCATTCATTTTCGAACAAGCAGAAGACATACCGGTTTCTCTGGTAGTGGGCGGAGCTAATGCGCAAATGGCAATTTCATTGGCTGGCGCTGATCTCTTACCGTCCCTGTTTTGATTTCAGCAAATCATTTTAACCGAACGCAGACAACGTGATTAATATTCATGAGCCCAGCAGCTCATCAATTCATAGTGCATTGTATATACATTAGTATGATAGTAGAATTAGTAGTAGTATTATCAATACTCAAATGACAAATATGCATTCATTAGGCCTAAAAGTTAATTTTTACATAAAGGCATTGTGCTAGAAATATTACTATTATTTAGTAAAATGTATGTGATACTGCTACTGTTGAAAAAAAATTATAAAACTTTTTTTTTTTTAAAGAAATAAATCACAATATTTCTTCCATGTTTTAATTTTAATAGCAAATCCCCTTTATTTACCAAAAATAAAATGTTTAAATTTCATAAATTAAAAGACAAATTATATTTGGGTGAAACTTGTTTACTGTTTTTTATAATTATATAACTTGTAGAAAAACTTTAAACACAATTGTAAATAAGTATAAAGAATGGCATTGGTTTTATTTTTAGTGCTAAAAAGTTATTTTTTTTTAATTAGCATATTTTTGTGCTTTGCTTTGGTACCGAAATTGGTACCGAGAACCGTGGATTTTCACTGGTATCGGTACCGAATACTGAAATTTTGGTACCGTGACAACACTACCTCATACAAGAGCATAGAGAGTTTATCTTTTTTATGACTTGTAATGTGGTCGGGGTTCGACATTCCAGTCACGTTTGGAATTCTGCCAATGCAGAAGAAGCTGGCTCTATCCCAGTTTTTTTTAATGTGGGAAATATTTTCCTCCTCAGATTTTTTTTTTTTTCAGAATGCTCTCAAAAGTAACTTCACATGGAGTTTGAGGGTGTTCATATGGTGCTGTATTAAACCATGCTGTGCCCTTTCACTGCACCAAGCTCAAATGTAGCATTACTGTGTTTGGGTTAATTCAGGATGGGCAAGCTAATTGCGGGTAACTTCAGCTCAATTACTTGACGACATGCAGTGCACATGGTAATGGAGCACCTGCTGTTTTCAGGCTAATGCTAGGGACATACTGTGAACTTTTTTGAAAGTTTTCTTCATTATGTTCAGTTGTTGATGCATGTAGACTCTGAGGAAGAGAGAGCCTGAGTGGCATCCTGTGCTTTGGGGGATGCACATGCTAGTCTTGACTACTATTGCAGAGTTGGGAAAAAAATACTTAACAGAAAGGTTTTTTGGGGAAATTGTTGTTTATTGGTTCTTTAAATGGGATGGTTCTTAAATAGACATTTTCAAATGGTTCTTTTATGGCATCACTGTGAAACTCTTCATTTAGAACCTTTATTTTAGTTAGAGCAGTATAGTATTATTGTTAGTATTATTGTAGTTTTAGTCTAGGTTTACTAGTGTTGATAATTTACCCTTTTAATAGTCAGTGAAATTTCAGGCTTCTCATTGCTAATTGTAACATTGCAGTAAAAGCAAATATGATTTTGAACCAATTCCTTTATTTTGAATGTTGAATATTAATAGAAAATAACAACTGAGTAAATTATATGGTAATAGGCCTTAAAACAATGTACAGTTGTGTTCAAAATTATTCAACCCCCTAGAGACTGCAGTACTTTACAAAAACAAGCTTTTCTGAAGATCCAGGATATAATAAAACTTGCATCTATAACAGTTCACTGGCATATTAAAAGTGATATTGTCAATATATAATGTAATATATTTGAGTTATAAGATTTTTTAATAATACTGCTATGTCATAATTATTCAACCCCTATTCAACATTGCTGTTTTTAAATCACTTATTTGCATGGTGGGGAATAAAACCGTCTCAAAACACAATTAAGCCTTTAGAAACTCTATTAAAAACAGAATTAGCTTGAGCTGTTACACATACAGTTTGGCCCATGCATGTATTGAAGTTGAGTAGCAAAAATGTCAACAGAGATCTCACAAAAGCTAAAGAGAATAAATATCGTAGTACTTTAGAAAGGCTAAGGCTATAAGAAGATTTCCAAGACATTGAAAGTTCCTAGAGACACAGTTCTCAGCCTTATTCCTTAGCTTAAAGTGTGTTTTACCAGAAAATCTTTGAGGTTGTGGAAGAAAAAGCACAATATCATAAAATGTTTAATCAGAGCAACTGAGAAAAAACCTGCAATGTACAGCCAAAGACTTGCAAGATGACCCGATGAAAGGAGGAAAACCATTTCAATGCAGTGTGTAAGAAAAACACTAGACAAGTATGGCCTTCATGTTGAGACATCTTGATAAATACCACTCTTGATCAAGAAGAACAAAAAGCCAACTTGAACTTGATAAAATTCATTTGTGTGGACCTGTGGAGCTCTGGAGGAATGTTTTATGGAGTGATGTGACCAAACTGGAACTTTTTGGACCCATGGATCAGCGGTATGTCTGCTGCAAAAAAGGCAAAGCTCATAAGCAGAAGAACACCATCTCCATCGTCAAACTTGGAGGTGGATCAGTCCTGTTATGGGGTTTCTTTACTGTAGAAGGAAGTGGAAATCATGACTGTATGAAGGACATCATGGATTCTTTAAACTGTCAGGCCATTTTGACAAGAATTGTGATGCCTTTGGTGCAAAAACTGAAGCTGATGAGCAATGGACTTTCCTGCAGGCCAGTCATACCAAAGTACACATCCAAATCTACTACTGCTTGGTTCAGGGATCAGTCATAGAATGTACTTAAGTGACCTGTTCAGTCTCCAGGCTTAATTCTCATTTCAAATATCTGGTTGAATTTGAAGAAAGCAGTGGCAATGTGAAAACCAAAGATTATCACTGATCTGAAAGCTTTTTCAGGTGTGGAATGGGCCAAAACTGTAGTAGAGAGGTGACAGAAGCTTCTAAACACTTACAGACAGCATTTATAGGTAATTTTAAAGAATAAAAGATTCTGCACAAAGGGGTTGAATAATTTTGAACATGAATGTTTAAAGCCAATTCGAATTTTATCATGATTCATCAATGTTCCATTCTCAGAATCACTCAAAAGTGTATTAACAAACTTTCTCTAATACTTTACTGATGCCTTTGTTAAATTGATTTCATAACATGTTAACCTCCACAGCAAATTGTCTTGCAAGTCAAGGGGGTTGAATAATTTTGAACACAACTGTTTAAAGCCAATTCGAATTTTATCATGATTCATCAATGTTCCATTCTCAGAATCACTCAAAAGTGTATTAACAAACTTTCTCTAATACTTTACTGATGCCTTTGTTAAATTGATTTCATAACATGTTAACCTCCACAGCAAATTGTCTTGCAAGTCAAGGGGGTTGAATAATTTTGAACACAACTGTACAATAACACAATTCTTTTAAAACATTAATCTTGATTAATGTTAATGTCTACAGTTATGAATGCATTACCAAAAAATACATTAGTTAATTATTAAAGGACAATAATTAACAGTGTACAATATTATAGATTAATTTTCATTTAGAAATGCTAAATTAATTGCATTTAGAAATGCTGTAATGTTGTCCCTTGTTAGTTAATGGTGCTCTATAGTAAATGGTAACAAAATTGAACCTTATTGTTAGGTGCTACCTATTAAATGAATGTATGTAGGTTTCAATTATTTTGAAATGAAGTGAACAAGGCACCCTTTTTCATTTAATTATTCAAGTAAACAGTCTGTAATAAAGAGAAAGGTGTCTTTTTTTTTATTTTAGTATGGGCTTGTGCATTTGACATTCTTGTTCATTGCAGTATCTGTGTGATTCAGCAGTGGAGCGTGGCATATGGAATTTGGAGTGGAAACCGGAAAACTCCTGGTGGTCCGCCAAATAATATTGGATCCTCATGCACACTTTTCAAGCTTCTTTCTGTGTAATGGTTTTCAGATTTAATCTTACATGCTCAAAAGACAGGTTTGTTCAAACCCCACCATCGAGAGGAGCTTGAAAACTTGATGAAAGTAGTCCGAAAAACAAATACTACATCAGGGGCCACAAAAAAAAAAAAGTGAACGCTGTCCAATGGCTGAAATAAATGAATCCCAGACTGAAGGAATTTTACCCCCTTTTTTTGGCCGAGATGCTGAGAAAGCAGCTGTAGGATAGTGTGGTTTGGGTTCGACCGCAGTTATGGTTTTAACAGGGTTCTTCCTCTTCCCACCAGTCACTGCTCGAGCTGCTCTGGAGGAATGCAGACAGGCCTTTCTCAGGGTAATCTGTCTCTAATGTGAGGAGTAGCTCTGCAGCTATTTTTCAGGTCCCACACTGACCCCTTTCTAGGCATGGACTTGTCTTTAACACTAGGTTTCTTTTCTGAGATGAAGCCTAGAAACTTCTTCAAACTGTTTCTAATGTTTAGGTTTTACAAGTAATTTATATTATTATTATTTATATATAAGCACAGCTTTTCAAAATGTATACATCTAAAATTAATAAATAATAATAATTATGTATATAAAAATAATAATAATAATGTATATGTATATGTATTTTTTCACAAACGCTGTATTCTGTATTTTCTGGTAATCAAATGAACATGCAGAACATTCATATTTAAATCATATTTTTGCAGTTTAGTATTCACAGACACATTCTATATATAGATAGATATATATATAGATATATATATTTTTTTATACGGTAAAAATATACAGTAAATTCCATTTTTATGATTGATTTCCATGATTCTGTCCATGTTTTATGCATCGCGGAAATCATCGGGCCTGCTAATGTAGCAAACTGATATGATAAGCTCATTGTGAGAGTAAAAGATGGGGATATTGTTGTTTATTTACTTAGCATTGAGTCTCTCCAACTAGGTGACAACGTAGTGTTAAATCACCATTCAACAGACTCAAGCCACCACCCCACTGCCGTCTATTGGACTGCAGAAAGATACTAACTTTTGCCGGTTGCCAGTAGGAAACAATGGAGCACGCGCTGTTGGACAAATTAAGTAATTACACCATTCAGAAGTATTTAATCGGTGTTATATGTTCTTTAAAAAAATGTCTCATCGGCGGCATATTTGCAGATACCGATATATCGTCCGATAATATCAGCTAAACAATATATCGGTCGGGCTTTCATGATAATACACCTTTTAAGCTTATGGTCATGCAGCTCTCAAATAATTAATTGGCTGTAAATAGGTATTTTTGAGTGCAGCCTGTATAAATAAATTTTTTTTTCAATCCATCATTCACAAACATCTAGAAAAATCATGGAAATTCATTGGTCAAAAGGTGTCAGTATTTGGGAAGAACATCCAAATCCATTTAAATATACAGTTGAATGTGCAATAAATGTTTTTTTTTTTTTTTTTTTTTACCCACCGTAAGCTTCTGTGGACTAATACTGAATGGTTTTCCAAGACATTCCCTCATAACCTGAAGGAATTCCTGTCTCTCAGTGTTTATGTAACTGATCCCGAGCTTCATCTGTCCCAGCTCGAGGCTCATTATAGATAATAGGCTCTTTGACAAATGAGGTCCTCCCCTGTTGGTGGAGATCTCCAGTGCAGTTTCACATGTACACAGATCCAGACCGGTCAGCCGCAGAAAGCTAGATGGGGCGGATGATTGGCGTTTAGTGGGCGAGTGAGTGGTAAAGCGTTGGATGTGTTGTGAGGGATTTGATGGGGCTCCCTGTGGATTCACAGTAAGGAAAAATCGAGATGGAAGCAACTATACTCAAGCAAAGTATGGTCAAAGCAAGCACATTAAAAGTTTGCTTTGGTTCATCACTAGCATTTGTTTATAGTGGGAAGCTTTCAACACCCCAAACAGGTTTGTCTGGTTACTGAGCAGTATCCATGGTTACATGATAAAACAGGTTTTTACTCCTCTTTTTTTTTTTTTTTTTTTTTTTTGGGTCTTTATTGATGGGAACAGTAAAAGAGAAAAAACAATAGAGGGAAAAGGACGAATAGGTTCAGGAAATTTTAATGTGTGCAAAAGCTAGCAAATATGTTAATAAAATATTACATTCAGGTGTCAGTAGTTGTCAGATTTTTTAGATTTTTGAAAACTATGAGTGGCACAACTCTGCAGTAACCACTCGTCTCTGGGAAACTGTTCATTAACATAAGCACATTATTTCTACAAAACTAAAAAGAGCAGTATGTGTATATTTCACAGTGGCGTGTTTGCGTCACAGTGGTGGTCTGAGCTGCTGAAAGTGTCCACAGGAAAGAAAGGCACACAATAGAGAGGAAATGAACGGGTGTGTGATAATGGCTGCTAGCGCTCCAGTCCTCATACACTCGGTGAGATCTCGGAGCATAAGATCTGCTTCAGGCCTCGGCAGATGGAACTGAAGATCAGTTGACTAACTCCATGACTAATGAGTTCTCCAAACATCTGGACTTTGCTTGATGACTACTAAAAGCGATGTATGATTTTATACATTACAATTCATTATATAGTCCAATCAGTACATCTCTTCTTTGAGATTTTAAGCACCATTATTTCAGTCTTTCTGAGCTGATCACCATGGTTACTGGCCAGAGTACTTCCAATGCATTGTCTTTTTAGCTTGTGCTGAAGTTTATGGCACCTTGTGGGCTTTACAGTGACACTATAAATCAATAATGATGTTACTACTCAAAGCCATGATTTGTTTTACATAAAGTGTGCTCTGTTGCAAAGTTATTGAATCAGTACTTGTGCTCTCCTGTTCTGTTTAGACAAATAAATACACAAATATGTACAGAGTTTGGTTTTTGGTTGGTTTTGTACATGCTATTTCTTAGTGCTGTGTTTGTCACAAAGATTTGACAATACGAGTATCAATATATGGAAGGCATTTTCTGCCAAATTTAAATAAATAAATGAAATGATTAAAATTAAAATTAAAACCAGATTAACTATTTCATTACAGAAAACTGTACGCAAAATATGTGACAAAATTGAGAATGAAATTAAATGATTTCATTTTCACTGTGACATACCTGTCAAATTGAAAAATAAAATGCAATTGGTGATTTCACATTTCATTTTCAATACAGTCTCAAGGCAAGACTGCCAATATTAAAATGAAAAGCCAAACGTGAAAAAGAAACTACACATACAGTTTTTACAAAGCTCTTTATTAACGCTTACGCAATAATAGTGACACAATTCAAATTGAAATGTAAATTTTACTTGTCATTTTAATTCCTCTTTTATTTCACTGTTTTCATTTTCGTTTTCATTTTCAAAGACAACCTGCATGCAAATTATATGTTAATGAGTGGGTGTGGCTCAATTACGTTGTTACGTGGAGGAGCTATAATGGCGATTATGGGCAGTATAGCAGCAGAATTAAACCAGCTAGCAAACATTTCGGATGATAATGACTTCATTTTGCTACGAGATGAATCTATCTTGGATACACTTGGACATTTTGCAGCCGTCACAAACTCAGCAGACAGCAGATTTTCCGGGGAGTCTCGTGGAGGCTCAGGCCGAGGAACTGCAGTGGGTCGAGGGTTTGACGCATGCTGGTCAGGCTGGTTGTGTCTTCCACGTTCTAATGCTGCAGCAGCTTCCCGCAAAAGCTCACTAGCAGATTCGCCATGTCTCGATTACAATATATTCACATTTTAATATCGTTTCACACATTGTTTCAACCACCATTCAACTCATGCTCACGAGACTTCGACGACTGTCTCTAGCGCCGTTACTAGAATAAGCCACACCCACCCATTAACATATCATTTGCATGCAGGTTGTCTTTGAAAATGAAAACGAAAATGAAAACAGAGAAATAAAAGAGGAATTAAAATGACAAGTAAAATTTACATTTAAATTTGAATTGTGTCACTATTATTGCGTGAGCGTTAAATAATAAGCTTTGTAAAAACTGTATGTGTAGTTTCTTTTTCACGTTTGGCTTTTCATTTTAATATTGGCAGTCTTGCCTCGAGACTGTATTGAAAATGAAATGTGAAATCAATTTGACAGGTATGTCACCGTATAAATGAAATCATTTAATTTCATTCTCAATTTTGTCACATATTTTGCGTACAGCTTTCTTTAATGAAATAGTTAATCTGGTTTTAATTTTAATTTTAATCATTTCATTTTTTTATTTAAATTTGGCAGAAAATGCCTTCCATATTAATACAGCTGTCTCTGTATTGATATCGCAGCAGTGGACCGCACAAGAAAACTGTTTAAAAGGCAGTAGAAAAGTGAGAGGTTTCTAAAAAAAAAATTATAAATGGAGCATAATATATAGGCTAAAACAAGGTTTAATCTGGCCGCAGAGGAACACAACCTGGGTTGACTGATATAAAGATGCATAATCCCCGTCAGCTTCACACTTGTGCAATACTGAAATATCTGCTAAGTGTGCTACTTACATTTGTCAACCTGGCAACCCTGTGCACGCACTCTCTCCAGTGTGGATAAATGCACTTGATTTCTGTTTAGTTTAGATAAGTCTATTCTCAGAAACGTGTAATTCATCAAGTGTTAATTCATGAGAGAGGTGGTGTGTGTATGAATTACCACTGTTGTGCCACGTTTCTCTATTAACATTGAAACTGTGGCTTTAATTCCTCTAGAAACAATGATGTTACCAGCTCTTTGTTGAGAAAGTTGATGTGGCTCTTGAGCGATTCATCTATTTTATTTATAAAATTGCGGCACATCGCTCAAAAGTTTGTTTTGCTGAATGTCTATCTGCCCACGCAACATGATCTGTTTGAGCGCATGAACATGTGAACGTGAGATACAGTGAAGACAAGAGCATTAGTTTAGAAGTCTTCTAAAAAAAAAAAAAAAGTGTGTTAATTTGTGCAGTGATAACCTTTATTTTAAAAAAATATATTAGTTTGAGCACATTACAAAATATAAATTTATTAGAATGAGTACATTATTTATGGGCTTAAAAACAAGATGCGAACAGTCAGAGTATTGAACCTGGTGGGGATGTATATATGAAACGTATGCCATTACCTATATTGTACTGTGGTACAGTTATAGATAGAGATGCATCAACCTGATACTCAGGATCGTTATCGGCTCTGATACTGGCATTTTCTGCCGATCGGGTATCGGTCAGACGAGACCGATCCAAATTCGACATTGTGCATATACTGTTCTGTGTTATTGTTGAGACCCATGGAAGGCACAAAAACATTATAAAGCACCAAAACGTTTTTGTGGACACATTTCAAGTGTTCTGGAGCTGTTCCATAGTTCAATGTGAGGTACAGATTAATATTGAAGTCATTAAATTCAAATTCTCAAACTCTTCTTTCTGCTGCGGCTGTCTGTCATCCTCCATTCGCAATCAAAGATTATTAATAGTCTTTCTTGTCCTGTCCTATCAATCACATGTTGCTGCCTTTATGACTGTGCTATACATTTAAAAGAAATGTCTTTTAGATTTCTATGTAAATGTATATACTTGTTTTTTCATGAATGTATTTTACAACAAAACAAAGAGCAATGTGTAACATTTGATTTTAAAATGACCACATTTTAGACTTATTCATTTTTATTTTTGAAATAAAATATTTCTCTAGATTTTATTAAATTATTGTGCACCCATGATTTTTCTAGAATCTAGAGCAGTGGTTCTCAACCTTTTTTTTCCAGCGGGCCGCACTATGGTCCAGTGCAAGTCTCGCGGGCCGCACGCATATAATTTACATATTACGTCACCAATACAAACCAACCTGATTTATAATATTATAGCCTAAATATTATCATATCTAATCTATTACATTCATTGAAATAAATAATTCTGCTCCCCATAAATAAAGCACCTGATGCTGTCGGGAGCTAACCAATTTTGTGAGATTCAGCTCTAGGGATGGGACGGTATGAAAATTTAATATCACGATTATAGTGACTAAAATTATCACGATTATCAATATTATCACGGTTTTGTTGAAACGAGATGAAAGTGTTCAAAAATAGTTGATGCTCACACTGAAAACATTTCAGCAAGTTTTATATTTAATAATCAACAAACAACTAATAAAACAAGCAACTCTATGCACTTAATTTAAAGAAAGATTAAATTCTGTGGCATTTCCTTCCTTACAATGAAAAGTGTAGAAGCATAGAAAAGCATAGAAAAGTCACTGACTTTCGCCATTCCTTCTCGAAAAAAAAACAAAAAAAACATTGTGCGCTGCGCTTGCGTCAGACTGTTGCTGGCTGGACATGATTTAATAGTGAGTTATTAAAACCGCGATAATCAAACACGATTTTAATGATAATTCATTTTTAAACGATATTACTAACCTTCAGCACATTTTATCACTGTTATCAATAAAACCGGTTATCGTCCCATCCCTATTCAGCTCGAAAGGACTAACAGCACAAAGAAGTTGCGATTGTAAAGCCTGTGTTATACTTTCCGCATGAGCAATCCGGACGCGTACACGGCCAGCGCAGATGCAGACTTCTTCAATTTATACTTCTGAATGCGCACGCTGATGGTCCGCTCTGCAACAAACATGTTAACAAATAATTGCCCAGAATTATTGCACATCGCTGTCTTTATATTCATTTATTGACGGATTGCACAGGTTCGAGTAGCAATGAGCTTCTTCACACTGCTTGAACATGTGCTTTAGAAGCCTACTGACCACACGCACCTGTCCGCGCGGTCGTCTGCTCAGAGCCTCGGCACACACTCTCCGATGGCGATTTTTACGTCATGCCTACCTAGCGGTCCATAGCGGACTCGCAGACACAGAAGGAGGCTTTAAGATGCAGTCTGTAAGACGCGCACGGGAGCATGACCTGACGCGCGACATTGCAGAAAATGTGCGTTCCCAAATGTAGCCTATGTTGATCCAAATATGGAAAGCACTTTCGAATTTAATAATATGAGGTTCTCTCCAGAGATGTTTTGCCACATTTCTTCAATTAAGGATTGCTGCGTAGTATATGGTGTTATTTGCCTGAACTTCTTCAAGTGAGTTGCGGGGCAAACCGAAAATCCAGCACTTCTCCTTCACTACTGATACTTGCGACTATTCTTGTTTGTACGTGTTCATTCGCTGGCATTTTTCACATTTCTTTTTTTCTCCCTTAAAAACAAATTTGTCCATTCTGATGCTCAATTTTACCTTAACTAATGGCTGTTGATGACTATTTGAATTGAATTCTGCCAAAGTGCGCGCTTGTATGTGTTCGTTAAATGCATAATGTTATGCGAGTAGGTCTGCTCATGTCTGAAAATAATATATGAAAAACAAAATAATTTCACATAAAAACAGTAGGATATAGCTTATATTTCATTAGTAGCCTACATTTTTTGATTACTGTAAAAAATAAAATTAATTGTAAAACCAAAGTTTTTTTTTTTATTCAGCATATGGCATATACAGCATATACACAACTTAATTTTAATGAAAAACAACAAATGAAAAAATATATAACCATAATCTATGGCTACATGCGCGGGCCGCATGTAGCCCGTCACGAATTCGAATGCGGCCCACGGGCCGAGGGTTGAGAACCACTGATCTAGAGTATCTTTTGCTGCTGAATTATCCACAAAAATGCATTATAAATATTCATAATGTGCATTGTAATGCATTTTATCTTGTCGTAAATAATTATAACTGAATTTAAAATGTGTTAATGTATTACCTGTGGTTAAAACAATTTTTTGAGATTGTACAATGCATTATAAGGTGCTTTACAAGGTGTAATGTTGTCTGTTATATATTGTGTTTTTGCTTTTTTGTACATAGTCTATTTTGTCTTTTTATATTCTTTTTATTAACTGTTTTTCTGTCTTGTCACTGTCATTCGGTTGCACTGTGGAGCTTCTGTCACTAAAACAAATTCCTTATATGTGTAAATATACCTGGCAATAAAGCTCATTCTGATTAATGCACTAAAACTAATCTTATAATGCATTATACTTTAAGTAAAGTGTTACCATTTTTCTTTTTAAATAAAAATATACATTGAAAATAAATGTTTGGTTAAATTGGTGGTCCGTATTTCTGCTAGTGTGAATTTGCAGAAGAATCATTGATTGAAGCAATGTTATACAAGATATTTTATTTGGTCTTAAAGCTTTTAAGTAGTGCTCGATTAAAGATTTGTGCAAGTGTTTAGAAAGAATGAACTGGAGACTTTAAATATAGCACTCAAGATGTTCCTAGGAAATTTTTTCCTGTTGGATGTTTAGTATTGTTTTTGGACAAGTAAGCAACTGCTAAATGACAATAGCTATTATCTTACTGTGCACCCTGGGTTTATGCAACATTTGACGAGACAACTCTAAAATCTCCAAAACCACAGTGCAAGCATGAACTTGTCATGCCTTTGTGAACCTGATTTGTCTGGTTACACTTCTGGCACGGCTCAAAGAGTTTGAATATGAGAGCATATACAAATCAGAGCAGGCTGTTTTGTTCATCTTGTTTGTTTTTTTTTTTAAAAAGAAAAAATCTTTTAATTTCAGCCAATTTGACCTGTCCCTGAGCATTTAACAACCGTGCACTGCTGAATATTTCAGAACTGTAGTTACATTTGAAAATGTATTTAAACTATTTTTAAGCAAGGAAATATGGAAAGTTTGGTATTTTGCCATTTAAGATAATTACAGTAAATGGATTGTTTAAAACTGGCATTTTATTTTTAGTGAGCTGTCCTTTTCAGAGCTGATAAGACTTAAGTCTCCAGCACATATCGAGACCCAAATCTTGAGTCGCCTAACAATTCAATTAAATGTGGCTGTGCACAAACATACCTTTGCCATTACAGGAATAAATTACATTTTAAAATATATTAAAAGAGACAACAGTTATTATTAAATTATAATATGAATAAACAAATGCTATTTATGTTTTAGAGCTATATGCAGCATCATTTCTGCTTAAAATATTAAGTAAAATGTAGGTTACAGTGGTGATAAAAATACTGTATATATAAAATTCAACTCATTGTCTACAGTTTTAATATCCAGATTTTGCTTTTCCTTTAATATTTACATGAATTATTTTACTATCATGATTTATACCTAATCATCATCAGCTTTTTTAATGAATAGACCTATCCTGGTCAACATTGTCAGATGCTGTGCTGGTTTGAAGATTCAGCTGTGGGTCATTTTCTTGCCCTTCTTTGACATAACTTCAGTCTTTAGGAATAAATGGCTCTTTTTGATTGAATTTCAGAATTTTTCTAAATGTCAGAGAGTAAAGCTGCTTGCACTTTGAAACAAGATCTCAACAACATTTATTCACTCTTCTCTCAGTTTAGCCCGATTAATTAATGGAGGAACGGTACTTCTGTTGAATTCTAGATCTTTGTGTCTTCAATGGCATTTGTGTTAAATAGAGAAAAGGAGTGGGCGACCCTCATTTATCAAAATAAATGCAGCGAGCCAAATCGGTCCTGAAACCTCTGCGTTTACCTTCCCTTCATCACCTCACAGCCGCACAGCGGCTTTGGTCTCCACCCACTCACTCTCATTCTTTCACACGATTCCCGCAGAGGGAAATTACAGGAGGGCACTCTGCAAAAGCAGGTGCACCCAGAAGATGTGATTAAGAACGTGTGGAGGTTTGAACCAGGGGGAGGGTAGGAGGAAGGACCGCAAGAGGGAAGACAACACTAGATCCTGTTTATTGGATTTAAGGACACTTGGTTATCCTATGTAGGTTAAGCAGTAAAAGTCAGGACTGGAGGTAAAACCATGATAACGGTAATATTCTGGGTGGATAATTGCATAAAACATGGATAGTAAAATCTCTAGACACTACAGCGGCTGATTTATCTGATTTAGCAGATAAATGAAAAAATTAGGTTTTGAGATGAGGCTATTGAGTGGGGTTCGTTTCATCATATGCTGATACAGTCTTTATTAGCATAACGGCTTTAGAGCATTTCATGAAGAACTGTCACAGACATATTATATTGTGTAAAAAATGACAGTCTCTCTTTTCCCTACAGTTAAGTTACAATAACTTTGATTTTTTTTTTCAATAAATTCTGAAGAGAATGTCTGCACAGAGTCGAGACTGATTATTTCTTGTTATGAAGGTTACAAAAATTTCAAAGTGGACTGCAAGTTGATTGGCTGAAAAAAAATAGTATATTAAAATAAAACAATGAAATTAAATGAAACAATAAAATGTAAATTAAATAAAAAAAAATTATTTAAATTTTTTGTTTTGGGAAAATAAAATAAAACAAAACAATGAAATAAAACAATTAAAAACAAAAAAACAAACAAACAAACAAAAAAAAAACAATAAAATAATAATTAAATTACAAATAAACCAGAAGTTGGTTGGCTGAAAAGAAAAAGACAAAAACAAAACAAAATAATAAAATAACTAAAATAAAACTACAAAATATTTTTAATTAAATTATAAATAAACCAATTAATTGTTTCTAACCTATTTGCACATTTCTGCCATTCATTCTGAATTGGGGCTAGTCAAGCAAAAAGATCACAATCATTCGCCTTTAAAGTTGTCCAAATGAAGTTCTTAGCAATGCATATAACTAATCAAAAATTAGGTTTTGATATATTTCCCGTAGAAAATGTATGAAATATCTCCATGGAACATGATCTTTACTTAATATACTAATGATTTTTGGCATAAAAGAAAAATCTATCATTTTGACCCATACAATGTAATGTTGACTATTGCTACAAATATACACATGCTGCTTATTCGCGTTTCAACTGAAATTATCCAGAACAATTGTACCTGAAACTTTTTTTCCCAGGAACTATTTTCCCCCTCAGACCTGTTGCTTCACTCTTAGAAAAGATGTGTTAAAAATGACACAACCTGTCAACCTAACTCAACCAATCAGGATGTTTAGCGCCCAAGTCCCGGCCCCGAAAGTTCCAGACCTCGCCAGCAGGGACTTTCTGAGGGGCAATTTTTTACCCGGAACTTTTAGATCCTGGTTCCTGTTCTGGAAACACACCAGGTACCAGCCCAAAGTCCCTAGTTCCTGGGTAGAGTTGCAGCGTTGGAAACACGGCTATTGCTTGTGTTTTTTGTGTTCATTTGCCAGTGCTGAAATCTTATTTTATTTTGTAAATTCTTTTCACTTGCACAATTCTTTTTAATATGAAGTTATTCTAATTTGTTTGGGAGGAAATCCAGCCTTTCACAGGACCTTTATTTGGAGAGGGTGGATCTGCTCGTTCTCTCTGAACTCGCTGTGTGTTTACCTTCAGACCTCCAGGTTGATCCTGTTTTACTCACAGAAACTTCCTCCATTTCCCCGCCTGGGAGAACAAAGTCTGACAGCTCCTGTCAAAAGCCTTAAGGTGGAGGGAAGTAGTTGTTGTCTGACCCAAGCACAAAGAGGCTTTTGTTATCTGAACCTTCAAACCTGAATATTCACACCAGCAGGATTAGGGTTTGTTCGCAAAAGTTGCATTCAGAAACACCTTGACTGATCACAGCAAAATTCCACAGAGTTCAAGGGTCTCGAGGAGGTTTTGTTATAAAGTACAAATGTTTCTGAACACCCTGTGAAAGCAATCAGCAGTGGCTAAGTACTTAAGTAGATGTGAGAAAGAAAATTCAGTACAGAAATGGCTGGTCGAATTGTGCCTTGAAAGCTCTGGAAGTGAATGCAAGAGTGCATCCTGTGTGAATGAGCCCCTTACAGCTTCAGGTGTCACTGAGTCAGAGGAGAGAAATGTCCCAGCAGTCCCCATGCTGTTATAATCACAGCTCCCAGACAGTTTCTCCTCCCCAGTTTTGGGACCGTGAAACTCAACAGAGTTTCAGAAATGTGCTGAGAATGGCTCTGTGGTTAGATTTTCCTATCATAAGGCCACCTAAAGGAGGTTAACAAATGGATAAAAATAATAATAAAATAATGACATGCTCTAGTTTTGCCCTCTGCTTGCAGTAATGAGTCACTGTTGCTTAGTTGAGTGCCGATTCAGTTTTTAGCTGTACATTCTATTCCACATTTTTGCTTGCCGTTCTTCACTGTTTCTTCCTGTTCTGGAAAGGGGAAAGAGAACTTCCTTTGCTGTGTGAATGATACAAGCCACACCTGCCACCATACACTCCCAGTAGAGTAAAATGGTGCTATTGGCTACAACCCAGGAAGCTTAGGGTGTACTCACACTAGCCAGTTTGAACCGTGCCCGAGTGCGTTTCACCACCAAAGCGCGGTTCGTTTGACTAGTGTGAGTGCTCCGTACCGTGCCCGGGCGCGGCTCGATTGGCCGGCCCTGGCCCGCTTGGAAGAGGTGGGCCAGAGCACGGTTCAGTTGGACTCGGGCGCGGTTCGCATGCAGTGTGAGCGCTAACCGTGCTGGAGCACAGAACAGGACGCGTGGCGTCACGGTTTTGCGACGCTCCAAAAGCTCAGCTGGTACCTTGCAAACCTCCTCATACGAGCAGCACGATTACGTGAAAATTTTCGCGCCACTAAGGCGACACATCTGTTTAACAACAGGCTGTGAGAGGGCTGTGGACCACCGTGGACCAAACGACACAAAATTATCCACAAAGAAAACAGAGCGATGGACTCCATTGTGTTCAGAGAGCGCCGCTCTTCCTGTTTATCCCGAAACCGTCGCGCACCATAATGACATAAGCATGCTCCGTCACGAATGCTGAAACCCTCCTATGTGAGTGCAGGCCAGAGGGGGAGTGGGGAGGGGGGACAATCGTACTCGGGCCCGGTTCATGGCAACCGTGCCTAGTGTGAGTACACCCTTAATGACCTGTCCAGGTCTTAGTCTGGAACAGCACAGTGAGATTCATTCACAGAGTTAGAAAAGGGATGGGAACTGTCTTCACTCCATTCCTGTCTGCACCACAATCTCTTGTGGAGTCTATAGACCTGCCATTTACCAGACTTCATCTTAAATTGTGCTTACATTTTTGTTGATTCTAATTTAAAATATATGCTTGAGCAAACCTGAGGTTTGTATTTGGAAATGCTGACATTTCTAGAATTTGCAAGTCATGAATTGTCTATGTTTTTGGGAGATTGTTCCTTGCAGCTAGAGGTGAACTTAATTAACCAAATTAACTTTTCAGCTACTTAAGGTCTTATAATGAGGATCTCTCAGAGAGCTAGTATTCTTTAGAAGTGCTGATCTTTATTAATTGCCGTACTTCTCAAGTCGCATTTATGTAATTTTCTTGGTGTGCTGTTAAATGGTTATATTAAATTACATAATTTTCAGATTCAAGTCTTTAATATATTTGGCAAAATGCAAATAGTCGTATTAAACATGCTCCTAAACTATTTTGAATATGGACTAGAATATTTAGGTACTCTACATTTCAAAAGTTTGAGGTCAGAAAGATTTTTATCTTTTATGCTTACCAAAGCTGCTTTTATATCATCAAAAGATAACAGTAATATCATTACAGATTTTTCCAGTTGTCACATGCTCCTTCAGAAATCATTCTGGAATGCCAGTTTGGTGCTCAAGAAACAATTCTTTGAAATAGTATTACTTTTGTCAATCAATGTAATTTGTAATATTATTAATAATTGTAATATTATCAATGTATTTACTGTCAATGAAAAATGTTATGCATTTCTGCATTTCTTTTTTCAAAATTGAATTTTATTTCATTAATATAATTCAGGTAAATTAACACTTATTTTGCATTTATATCTACTAAAACTAAGAAGTGTCTTAAGACACGTCTCTTCACTTGATCCACTATCACTAAACTCTATTCTATCTACTAGTTTGTTTTTATTTATTTAAAGAAGCTTAATCCTCTGACGCTAGTTTTCTCTTCTTTTTCTATCTACTTATTTTTAGAATTAAAAAGAAACAGAAACTTTCTCTATGTATCTCTTTTCTATCTACTTTTTATTGTTTTTGTTTATTAAAAAACATCACAAAATCTTGCAACGCGAACTATATTAGAGTAACCGGGACTTGTCACAGCACTGATATGTGGCCCTGGACCACAAAACCAGTCATAAGCAGCATGTGTATATTTGTAGCAATAGTCAACATTACATTGTATGGGTCAAAATGATAGATTTTTCTTTTATGCCAAAAATCATTAGTATATTAAGTAAAGATCATGTTCCATGGAGATATTTCATACATTTTCTACGGGAAATATATCGAAACCTAATTTTTGATTAGTTATATGCATTGCTAAGAACTTCATTTGGACAACTTTAAAGGCGATTTTTTTTTTTTGCATACTCAGATTCCAGATTTTCAGATTCCTTACAAAACCATACATCAATGGAAAGTTTTTTTTATTTAGCTTCAGTTTCAAAAAATGTATTTATAAATTTATTCCTAACCCGTATCACTGGTTTTGTGGTCGAGGGTCACATTTATTGTTGCTGTTTTGTTGTTTTGATTGCTTCTGTTCCCTCATTTGTAAGTTTCTTTGGACAAAAGCATCTGCTAAATGATTAAATGTAAAAAAAAAAAAAAAAAAAAAGAAAAAAAAGTACATATAACATATTATTTGCCCAAAACATTAAAGCTGTTGGTAATTTTTGGGACTGACAATAGGCCGGAACTCTTTTGTCCATCACTAGACATTATGCATTCATCACCTGCTTTTTATCCACAGAAGATTTACAATGGGTCTTAAATAATAGTCTTTTTGTAGCAACTCTGTGTAAGGTACTCACTCTAGGGCACAAGGATGAATCTGCTGGATTGGCATCACAGTGGCTTTCTGAGTCACTGTCTACTCTGTGTTGAACTTACAACCTGTGACATCTCTTCTCTGTTTTTCTCTCTGGCAAAACAGGCAGAAAAAATGAATCTGGCGCAGTGATGATCTGCGCGTTTAATCTTGTTTTTCCATCCCTCTCCTCTGCAGTGCCACAAATACCAACCAGCCAGAAGCTTGCGCTGGGTGATCGTCAGCTTGCACTTGAGATAAGATGGTCCGCCTCCCAGAAATGGAAGCAGGACACAGTTGTGTGTTTGGATGGCGGTGGCACGTAGGCCAGTGCGGGAGCCGGATATCAGAAGCACTGCTGCTCATTGCGGAGCCATTTTTGGATGTAATGACTCACTGATATGTTTTCCTCCTACACCAAACTGTGGTAGCGGAGGGAGCACCCCAATTAATATCTATATCCAGCAAGATTTTGTATTTTTATAGCACCTCTCCTTTTGCATCACCAGATTGACTTGCCAATCTCCTTTTGGAGCCCGAATAGCACATGACTGAAGTTTGTGTGGATGTTTAGAAACTTCATGTTTAGTTTAAGGTTGTCGAAGCATCTCACTCCCACGTGTCTTATATAAGCGATACCATCATCTTTACACCTCGGCCAAACGTGCTCATAGACGAACAGTCTTTGTCTGTAATTCAGTTAAATACTCAAGCAACCAAATCATCCTGTCAGACAACAAATCCCACCTCCTTTTCATTAGCCCTTAATATCTTAAAATCATTTGATAGCTGCACAATGAAACATCAAATCCCTGGCCTTCTGTTTTTTTCATGTGATTCTCCGAAAGGCTGGAATTATATGGTGTGAGGCTGTTTGACAGCCTCTCCTGTTAATTACACCAGAGTTCTCCTTTTTTTTCTCCTGCTGTTTTCTCTCTCTCTCTCTCTCTCTCTCTCTCTCTTTCTCTCTTTCTCTCTTAGCTATTTTCGTCTGTTCCTCCTACCATCCCTGTCACTGTGTTGCTAGGGACTGTCGGTGGAATTGTGGATGTTTCTCTCATAGAGGGAGCCAAGCTTCGTCTGGTTGACGTGCTTACGGTTGACGGCATGTACGAGGCCCTTGGGGCTGTTTGTGAGGAAAGCAGCGGTAATTTGTAACACTGTTTTTGAGCTGTTATCACGCAGTGAAGGGCACTCAGTTGAAGAAACAATCTGTTTTATTATTTTTGAAGATGTTCTGGATTGTACTTTTGATAAAACAGGATTTGCACTCATAAACTGTAGAATTCGCCAGGCTTTTTATGCTTTTTATGCTTTTTATTTTTTTTAAGAGATAAAGCAATCAATCCTGTGTAAGTTTTGCTTGCTGCCTTTTCTGCATTATGCATCATTTGCAGCAAAAAATTATAACAAGTACTGCTAATAACAATTACTGTTTTTTTTATTGATTAATCTGTTGATAATCTTTTTTTTCAGATTAATTTATTAATTGATTAACAAAATCTACCAATTATTTACTGATTACTTTATTTATCCTTACCAATAATTAAAATAACCTTGTCACTACTTTTTCAAAGTTTTAGTCAGGAAATTTCCCATAAAAATGCTTGCTTTACAAATAATAAAAAAAGAAAAAAAAAAAGAAAAACCTGACGTATAAATATTTAAAAGGCATTTATAAGTAATACAAATGTCTATGATTCCAACATAAATTTAGCTCAACAATGTCTAGTTTCAATTATAATCAGAAATGCATTTTGATTGTTTAATTTTTCATGTATTAGATCGTCTTAAAGAAAATATGTAAAGTATATAGGAAATCTTATACTAAAAAACAGTAGTACATTCTCCTAGAAGAAATGTAGAAATTTTAGCATTGATTAAATTCTATGTGTATTCTATATGAATAGAATGATTCAGTGTGCATTTTTAAAAAAATCAGTACTATTGTTGTTACTTGTAAGTTTTTGTATAGTGAATGTGTCTTTAAAAAAATTATATTATTATTGAAATGCTACTTTTAATGTTGCCATGAATTTAGCCATTGTTGCTGATATGTCGTTAAAACATAAATTATTAAATAAATAAATATAAATATAGGAAATTCTCTCATTTGTTACATTAGCATAATATTAAAGATTAAAATTAACAAACTAATAAATTAAATTGCTATACTTTTAGACACTCAAACAAAATGAGTTGAGATAAACATTTAATTTGCGCATAAGGTAGTTTTCAACACTGCACAAATGCTCAAGAAAGATTTTTATTATTGTCATTAGTACATTTACATTTAATCATTTAGCAGACGCTTTTATCCAAAGCGACTTACAAATGAGAACAATAGAAGCAGTCAGGTCAACAAGAGAAAAACAACAGTATACAAGTGCCATGACAAGTCTCAGTTAGTCTAATATAGAATGCATAGCCAGTTTTTTTTTTTTTTTTTTTTTTAAATAAATGAAAAGACAAGAAAAGGAAAAGTGCTAGTATTAGTTGGTTAAAGGCTGTCGAATAAGATGATTCTTTAGATGTTTCTTGAAAATGAGTAAAGATTCAGCTGTACGAATTGAGATTGGGAGGTCATTCCACCAGCTCGGCACAGTCCAGGAAAAGGTCCGTGAGAGTGATTTTGAACTTCTTTGGGATGGCCCCACAAGGCATCGTTCACTTGCAGAGCGCAAACTTCTGGAGGGCACATAAGATTTAACCAGTGAGTTTAGGTATGTTGGTGCCGTGCCAGTGGTCGTCTTGTAGGCTAGCATCAGTACCTTGAATTTGATGCGAGCGGCTACCTTGCTGCTGCATTCTGGATCAATTGCAGAGGCTTGACATTACATGCAGGAAGGCCCGCCAGGAGAGCATTACAATAGTCCAGTCTGGAGAGAACAAGAGCTTGGACAAGAAGTTGGGTGGCTTGCTCTGACAGGAAGGGTCTAATCTTCCTAATGTTGTATAAGGCAAACCTGCAGGACCGGGTCGTTGTAGCAATGTGGTCTGTGAACCTTAACTGATGATCCATCACAACTCCTAGGTTTCTGGCTGTCCTCGAAGGAGTAATGGTTGACGAACCCAGCTGTATAGAGAAGTTGTGATGAAGCAATGGGTTAGCTGGAATCACCAGGAGTTCTGTCTTCATAAGGTTAAGCTGAAGGTGATGGTCATTCATCCAGCTAGAAATGTCACTCAGACAGGCGAGCAGCTACTGTCGGGTCATCTGGTTGGAATGAGAAGTAGAGTTGGGTGTCATCAGCGTAGCAGTGGTAAGAAAAGCCATGCTTCTGAATGACAGATCCTAATGACGTCATGTAGATGGAGAAGAGAAGTGGTCCAAGTACTGAGCCTTGAGGAACCCCAGTAGTAAGGTGTTGTGACTTAGAAACATCACCCCTCCAAGACACACTGAAGGATCTGTCAGAGAGGTAGGACTTAACCCACAGGAGTGCGGTTCCAGAGATGCCCATCTTTCTGAGGGTGGAAAGGAGAATCTGGTGATTAATGGTATCAAAAGCAGCAGAGAGGTCCAGTAAGATGAGTACTGAGGATTTTGAAGCTGCTCTTGCTAGTCGCAGGGCTTCAGTAACCGAGAGCAGAGCAGTCTCAGTTGAGTGGCCACTTCTGAAGCCAGATTGGTTGCTGTCCAGGAGGTTGTTCTGTACAAGGAACATAGAAAGCTGGTTGAACAAAGCTCGCTCAAGTGTCTTTGCAATGAATGAAAGAAGGGATACTGGTCTGTAGTTTTCAAGAAGCGCTGGATTTAGAGATGGTTTCTTGAGCAGTGGGCTTACCCGAGCCTGCTTGAATGCTGAGGGAAATGTTCCAGAGTGAAGAGAGGAGTTGATAATGTGAGTAAGCGAAGGTATGACTGAAGAAGAGATCGCTTGAAGGAGGTGAGTGGGGATCGGATCAAGTGGACAAGTAGTAGGATGATTGGACAGGAGAAGTTTGGAAACGTCCATCTCTGAGAGTGGGGAGAAGGAGGAGAAAGAGTGTGCGTCGGTCATTGTGAAGTTGTCCTCAGTCTGTGGTGTGGAGAATTGGTCACTGATGGTTCTTGTCTTATTTGTGAAGAAAACTGCAAAGTCATCCGCTGTAAGAGTCGATGGAGGAGGTGGTGGCGGCGGATTAAGAAGAGAAGAGAAAGTCTTGAAGAGTGTCCGAGCATCACAACAGCGGTTAATTTTGTTGTAGTAGTAGGATGTTTTAGCCGTGAAGACATTTGCAGAGAAGGAAGAGAGGAGAGACTGATACACACTGAGGTCGGTAGAGTTTCATGATTTCTGCCACTTCCTCTCTGCAGCCCTGAGTTTAGAGCGATGTTCACGGAGAACCTCGGACAGCAAGGGGGCAGATGGGGCGGTGCGTGCTGGTTTAGACAACAGTGGGCAAAAGTTGTCCAAGCAAGATGTTAAAGTGGAGCAAAGAGTGTCCGTAGTGCTGTTCGTGTCCAGAGCTGAAAACTGAGAGAGTGCAGGAAGCGAGGATGAAACCACAGAAGATAGGCGCGATGGAGAGAGTGAGCGTAGGTTCCGTCGAAAGGTGACCTGCGTTGGAGTGTGAGCCGCTTCAGGAGTAAGTGCTAGGTTAGCAGTAATGAGGAAGTGGTCTGAGGTGTGCAGTGGAGCAACCGAAGAGTTGTCCACAGAGCAACAGTGCATGTAGATGAGGTCCAGTTGGTTGCCTGATTTGTGAGTCGCTGTAGTAGACACTTGCTTGAGATCAAATGAGGGGAGCAGAGTTTTGAAGTCAGCAGCCTGGGGTTTATCTAGGTGGATGTTGAAGTCACCAAGGAGTACCAGAGGAGTACCATCTTCAGGAAAGTTTGATAGCAGCATATCCAACTCCTCCAAGAAGTTTCCCAATTGACCTGGGGGACGATAAATGACCACAAAGTGGATTTTAACAGAGTGGGTTACAGTAATAGCATGTGATTCAAATGAACCGTTACCTGTAGGTGATGGCTGAAGATCAAATTTCCATTCTTTTGATATAAGGAGACCAGTACCTCCACCCCTCCCAGTGGTACGAGGAGTGTGGGAACAAGTGAAATTAGTGGAGAGGGCTGCAGGGGTGGCAGTGTCTTCAGGTTTAATCCAAGTCTCAGTCAGTGCCATGAGGTTGAGACCGGAATGAGTAGCAATAGATGAAATGAAGTCCGCTTTGTTAACTGCAGACTAGCAGTTCCAGAGACCAACTGGAATAGAGAGCGTAGTAGTAGTAGAGGTCAGAGGGACAGGCCTTTCTGCGATGTTCAGACAGGCCTTTCTGCGATGTTCGTAGCGTGCTCTTCGAGTGTTAGTAGTGATAGTAGAGATCTGAAAGCACATAGTGACTACAAGTGTAAGAAATATTTGAGGAAAAGCTATACAAAAAGTAAAGAAAGGGGCAAAAAGCAATACTCAAGTGCCCTGTCGGTGTCCTTGCTCGGTGGAGTCGCGCAGGTAGAGTCGATGGTCTTTACCCTCGTTGGTCTTCACACGAGGAGGATTCACACGAGGGCTGCCGCGACCGCTGCCGCGAAACCTACCACTTTTGTATTTGCCTGATTACCTGTGATTGAAGTCAGCTGGCCACGCCTCACTATTTAGCAGATCGAAACTGGGCAGTCCCGCGATAGGCAAACGCAAAACCAAGCCCCACTTTCAGCACGTATTTACCAGGGTAAGACACACACAATTTAAACCAAAAACTTTCCTAGCAATGACGATCACACAGAAGTCTAATGAGAAACCAAGACAAAACACTCACAAGCTGCTGTCCTTCTCTGTTGCTGGCTGTTTCTTCTTAGTAGTAAAAGTAGACCGTAATTTCAGCATTTTTTTTCTTTGTTTTTTTTTTTACAGTAACACTGTAAAAGTATTTTTTGTTAATTTTGATTAACTTAAAGATGCAATAGTAGATCATGGAAAATGCTAACATTAGCCGGATAGCACTGAAAGCGAACTTCACACTCTCCCTGCAATCACCGTCCAATGCCACGCCGCCTGAACGCATTTATGCTCACAGACCACAATACCAGAGACAACATTACTACAATGGGCTACATCAGCGGTTCCCAGTTCCAGACCATGTTCTAAAGTAAAGTAAACCCCTCGGGAGCAATGGAATCGGAACACAGTTCATTCATGTAGCTCACTTCTAACCAGTTGGTATCGATCTGAATCGAGTGTGTTAACTAAGTGAAACATGCAAAATATGTGCGCGAGGACTGGAATTGGTAACTGCGGGGCTACATCATGTGTCATTCTCCAGTGAGAAAACTTTAAAAGTACTGCAATACCAGGAAGGAAGACTGGGTTGTTGATGTTTTTCTGCCATTATAGCTATTGTCTGTAGTACTGCACAGAATGCATGCATGCACTTATGAAGTATCCTGTCTGCGTGAAAATGTTGCGCAGAGGTATACAGATACATACATTGACAGGCAGGTAGGAAAGCCATTTATAATGCTCAGACCGAGCGTTTTGATTGGATGTACATTTCTTGGTCCTATGCCTTCCACAGAATATATAAATACATTAAGACCACTTAACTTAATGTTTGCTATAGGGATGTGAAGAGACTTTCAACCAGCATAACAAAAAAATGTTTCTAAAGACAATCACCTATTGCACCTTTAATGCATCCTTGCTGAATAAAATCATCATTGAATCAGAAAATTGTCTGATATTATTTGACCGGTTTATTAAATATTGTTTTTGTATTTAATATAAATTTAAGCTAATTAATTAATTAAGCTTGCAAACCACATTTCTTTTTTTGCTAAACTTTTCTGTGTAGTACAGAGGTTAGGGATCATGTCATATAAATGATAAATGACAATCCTTCCCACGGTGTATCCTGGCTTTCGATTACCTTTCTTCAAACAATACCTGCAGCTGCACTGACTGAGGTTTTCACTGTAGTGGAGACCATGAGAGCAGCTCCAGCTGAAAGTTCTTGTGAATCGATGTCCTCTGCTCTGCGGACATACCACTCTTTCGTTTTCACAGGAAGTGGCCTTGTTTAGTTGAATAAAGCCTTTTAAAATGGCCTTGCTGAGCATTTTACCTCAGTTTATTTATAGATGATGGTGCTAGCTTTTGTATATAAAAAAAGGTGTGTTGTAAATGTGTATTTAGGAAATGTCAGTGAATTTCAGAGTGGATAGAACAGCTTTCCTATTTAATGTCATACTGCATACTGTGCATTAGATTGATCACTTGTCAATTATGCGAGCGAAAGAGAAAGAACCTTTTTTCAGCTTTCTCTCTTTTTGGCTAAGTTTTGTTAGTTTTCACTGATTTTTATCATTTTATTGGTCTTATCTCTCTCAGTGACCAAGATTTGTGTGATTGGACCCAAGAACAAACCTCCATCACACTGTGTTTATTAATAATGAGTCAAATCTATAGTGGAGCTTCGGTTGATGAAAGTCCATTGAATAGGCAACTAAGAAAGGCTTTGGAAAATGGTGATATTATTTGTGGAATAAATAAATCTTTCATGAACAATTTCAGGCCATTTTCAATTGATTTTTTGTTTGGTTTTATCAGTTCCTGGAGCTTGCACATAACTCAGACTTTCTCACACATACTGCAGAGGTAAACTCCATCACTGGCTGGTATTGATTTTTACCCAAGATCCCCAGTAGAGTGTGTGAGCTTGTCATGTGTACAGCTGAGTCACCAATGAATTAGCAATGTCTGTTTGTACGTATGATCACCGCTGTTAAAAAAGACTAGCAGCGAGCTCTGCTTTTCATTCTTCCTTTCTCTGCCGGCTGATGATTCATGTGCTGAGGGCTCAATCACGCAGACAGAGGGGAGGAAATCTGCTGGCTTTTTTAATCTCTGATGCGTGCATCACAGGTGAAATGACAAAGCTTCACCGCCTCGGAGATTAGTCCAGACTCACTTTGGTGCATTTGGAAATGAATGCTGCTCACCTCTGATGAATTGCTGCATTTAAATTAAAGTTTTATGCTGCTTGTTCAAAAATTTGATATATTTTTTTATCAAAGTGAGGCGAAGACTTTTGGAAGATGGCCTGGTGTCAAGAAGGGCAGCAAAGAAGCCACTTCTCTCCAAAAAAAACATCAGGGACAGATTGATCTTCTGCAGAAAGTATAGTGAATGGACTGCTGAGGACTTGGGCAAAGTCATATTCTCCGATGAAGCCCCTTTCCGATTGTTTGGGGCATCTGGAAAAAGGCTTGTCCGGAGAAGAAAAGGTGAGCGCTACCATCAGTCCTGTGTCATGCCAACAGTAAAGCATCCTGACACCATTCATGTGTGGGGTTGCTTCTCATCCAAGGGAGTGGGCTCACTCACAATTCTGCCCAAAAACACAGCCATGAATAAAGAATGGTACCAAAACACCCTCCAACAGCAACTTCTTCCAACAATCCAACAACAGTTTGGTGAAGAACAATGCATTTTCCAGCACGATGGAGCACCGTGCCATAAGGCAAAAGTGATAACTAAGTGGCTCGGGGACCAGAATGTTGAAATTTGGGGTCCATAGCCTGGAAACTCCCCAGATCTTAATCCCATTGAGAACTTGTGGTCAATCCTCAAGAGGCGGGTGGACAAACAAAAACCCACTAATTCTGACAAACTCCAAGAAGTGATTATGAATGAATGGGTTGCTATCAGTCAGGATTTGGCCCAGAAGTTGTTTGAGAGTATGCCCAGTCGAATTGCAGAGGTCCTGAAAAAGAAGGGCCAACACTGCAAATACTGAATCTTTGCATAAATGTTATGTAATTGTCGATAAAAGCCTTCTAAATGTATGAAGTGCTTGTAATTATATTTCAGTACATCACAGAAACAACTGAAACAAAGATCTAAAAGCAGTTTAGCAGCAAACCTTTTGAAAACTAATATTTATGTAATTCTCAAAACTTTCGGCCACGACTGTATGTGTATGCTTTGAATAAAAGCGCCTGCTAAATGCATAAATGTATGTGTATAAATAAATAAAAATACTTATTATTAGAGGTAATAGTAGCAGAAGTAATAGAAGTATTTAATTATTAGAGTAATTTTATTAATTACTCAAAAATTTAAAAGAAAATCTGATTTCCAAGTCTGGCAAAGTTATAAATAATAATTACAAATTAATTCATTTAATAATTATTTGTAATTAGTTTCTGTAGTGAATATCCATGTTTTTAGTTATGCTCCATGTTTAATTAGGTTGATATTGGTATTTTAAAATGATTTTTTTATTTTTAAAATGAAGATTTTTGTTGGGAATTTTATTCTTTCCTTTCTTAATAGGTGGGAACTCTGAAATATCACCGTCTCCATAAAAATGTATGGCCATAAGAGATTTTTTTTGTGATGGATGATTAGATGTAGTAGCAATGCATCATTGGCCCAGTAGATCAAGTGAGAACCATGCTGTCATTCATGTCTTTTCTGCATTGAGAAACAAAAATTTATAGAAATGGACAGACAGACTGGGAGGAGGGCGAGTGTGAGGAAAAAGAAATATGAAGGCAAGGAAAATGTGGTGGTGCGTGGGAGACCACATCAGCCTCAGTCAGCCGAGTGGTTCCTCTTTAGTGGGTAAACACTATCTTACATGGATGATGGATGAAAAATGAGGGGTTTTATCATCAACCACCAGGCAGCACAAACCTGTGTCTTTTTGTACATTTTTCTGCCATTAAATATTGTGTTAATGCAGGATTATGTTGTTGCTCATGACTTCCTTTGCCCACACAAAATCAAAGCCTTTTAAATGTAGTCACTCACAAAAAAAGAAAAATGAGGCAGAATACCTTCTGCCTGGCAAATAACTGAGGACAAGAAATCAGCTTTGCCACTTTGTCTTGCTTTTGCAAATCTGGCTATGTGTTCCTAGTTGTACACATCAAAACAGAAGCACATTTCTCCTTAATTCATAACTTGAAATGCACCACAGGTTGCCATTGAAACGGTAGAATTTGGGGGGAGAATTAGTGATTGAAAGGAAGAAGGTTTTGTCTGTTAGAAACAGAGTCAAAAGGGTTGTTTTGGATGTTGCCCTGCACTTCATAAATGTTAATGTTAAAGTGATATGGTAACATGATTATTTGAAATGTATACTTCATTCAAAATGATTTGCAGTACATAAGGGACAGTCTTTTTGGTACAACCTTGAATAGAATTGCATTTTATATATATATAACATGTATAATATTGTTTTTGTAATTGGTTTGTAATCAACGATAGACAAAATATTACATATAAAACAAAATATATTTTACCTTTTTTTATTTACCTTTTTTTCATAAAGTACATTTATGTTGTGAGAAAAAATTATAATTACTTAGGATTACTTTATAATTATTTTATTTGTTTTGTTATTTGCTCTGATGCAGTTAGTTTTCTGATTGATGTCAGATCAGATTTTATAAAAAAAAAAAAAAAAATTGGGGCCACAGTATAAAAGTTATTGCAGATAGTCTCTAGTCTGTAGCAGATTTCATAGACTCTCATGCCGCCCCGCCTTTGACCTGAAGTGCACTTTGAAGCGTAAAGGAATGAGATAGTTACCGCAACAACCACATCATTCACATTCTTTCCAGCTCTACGAAGTTCAAATAACAGGACATTGCAGTAGGAAACTCAGGTCGCTATTGATACTGTGGGAGTTATTTATCAGAGTAGAGACGAAGACATGTTGTCTGCCTCCTGACAGTCCCCCTTGTGCTCTCTTCTCTCTGGAATGAGGTGAGTCACATGCTGAAGCTTTAATCATCCTCCTGTCAGGCCACAGCTGTGTGCAGAGGGGTGGTCTGAGCCAAGCGTCTCGACTGGTCCTCACACCTCACACAACAGGTGTTGTCTTTTCGTGGCCTGAAGGTGTGACTCAAAAATGGATCATGACATTAGCCAGCCAGGTGAAGACGGGGTGAGAGAAAGTGCCTTTTTGCCTTTTTACAGTTGGGAAGATAGTGTGGCTGTGGAAGAGAGGAAATGACAAAGCCAGTTGTAGGGCCTAAAAAAAAAATCCTGTGTTCAGTTTTAAACAATATACTACTTATTCTTCACACTTCAACAGTTTAAGAATTGGTTAAACTTTTGAATTCTTCATTCATTCATTCATTCCAGATTTATTTATTATATATATATATCTGTATCTTGTGACATTCTGCTTTATACAGTAAATTTAATTTTTATGACTGGATTCTGTGATGCCATTCATGGTTTTGGCATTGCAGAATATATAGAGCCTTACATTTGTGCTGGTTTTGTGCTAGGTCTTGAATGAATGAATAAGGAATGTTCCTTTGTTCTTTTCAAAGGTCCAAAAAGTCTTCTTGGAAGACTTCTCCACTTCTCTGCAGTTTTGTTGAGCTTTTGTGGAGGATGTTGTTTTTCTAAAAAAAAAAAAAACGGTTGTCCTTTTGTCTGAAAGGCTGCAATTATAATTGTTCTTGTGTGTTCAACACTATTGTTTTTCCTTACTTGGTTTTGCAGAAAGATTTCAAGTGAGTTCAGCCCATTACCACATTTCATCCAAGCCTCCAGACGTTCTTTATTCCTTCCTTGTGGTTGGAAATCCTACCATTTCTTTTATGACTTACAGCCATCACATTTTTGGTACTTAATCTTTTGCTTTATGAAAAATCTTGCATATTTTTATGCAGTTTTTTTTTTGTTGAAGGGGTCATCTAAAGAGGAACCAGTTCCTCCTCAATCTTTTGGGAGGAAAATTATGATGTACTGTGAAAACGTGAGCACCCAGCCTCCTTCCCAAACCAAAAAGAGTATTTATTAAAATCGACTTTACTCAAAATGTTCCTCTACTTTGTAATGTTGATGAATGCATCGCCACATGATCATAAACATTTACACATTAGCGATGCCAACTTGTTTATGAGAAACTTGATCTGCCCAATCACAGTAAGGTAATGAAGAGAAAGTCAGATGATCTCTGTACATTTCATCTGACTAAATGTTTGTGCCCTTAATTTCAACATCAACTGCTTTCTGAATCGGTCATGGTAATGCAAGCTTTGCAAAGTGAATGTTATTGAAGTAGGTGGGTGTTAAAACTATATTGGAGTTGAGTCTCACATCCTGTGCCTTTGTAGAGAAAAGTGCTGTTGCTCATTTTACTTTTGAAACAAGCATTTCTTAAAGGCAAAGCGGGGGAAAACAGGCAGCCTAAGTCTAGGGGTCACAGAGAGGGTGTATTTTGTTTCCACAGATCTTTTTTCGGCTCTCTTTTTCTATAAAGGTTTGTACTACTTGGTTTATTTTAGTTCAGCCTTATCCAGATTCTTTCATGAATTTAATTCAATATCCATTCATTATTTTATTCAGATTTCGTTTATTTCATTCTAACCATACACTTGGTTATTACAGGTCTCATTTGAACGGTTGTTTTCACCCCAACATAATGTTTTTCTACTGTTTCCAGCTTAAGCTAACACATCTGATTCAGTTTGTCAAGTGCAAACCAATTAGTGTAGTTGTTAAAGCTGGGATGTAAGTTTAGGCTTGGATTGATAGGAATTCCTTTAAGGGTGCTTCAGGTTACAGGTAGATAATTACTTGGTGAACTGGAAATGTGACATAAACAATATTAAATGGTTTTCTACTAGTAGGAGCTGTGTAGCCTATATCTAAAATGTAAGATTAAAATTTATAAAGAATGTACTCCTTTTGCTTTTGTTTTTTCTCTCTCAGTACTTATATTCACCAAAGCTGCAATTAAACAAAAGGACAGTAAATACTTAAGGCTACATAAATGTAAAGACTACATTGTTACATAATGCTGAACTTTCTATTCATAAAAAAAAAAAAGTTACTTGAGCTCCAAATCGGCATGATTTCTAAATTAGAATGATTTTTGAAGGATCACATGACTCTGAAGACTGCTGAAAGTTAAGCTGTGAAAATGTATTCACATTCAGGGAAAATTATTGTTGTAAATAATTATATATTTGAATGTTTCACAATATTACTGTTTTACTGGGTTTGTTTTTAAATGAATGGGAGACTTCTTTCAGATTCAAAAATGTTTGCCAACCCCAGAATCTCTGAATGTTATTTTGTAAGGGAAGATTGTTATATCTAAAAGCTGTTTTCTATATTTGTGTCTTTCTTTCTATAAAGTCTTGTGCTATAAGGTCACATTTTGTCAGAGATTTGTTCTCAGAGTTCAAGTTTTCATTGCCGTGTTAGTCATCTCTGCCCTGCTCACAGTCTCCTTCGTGATGCTCGTCACCGGTATCTGTCTCATTAGCTGCTTACATGGGATCTATCAGCTTGCGCTGCCCCCATCTGTCATACTTTGGGCTATAATTTGGCAGCTGTGTATGACTAAGCCACAGAGTTCCTTTCGGCCTTGCAGAAGCACCTGTGCTGCAATCTCCAAAATGTATTACAGCATGATTTCTGATTGTGAACAGACAGAAAAGGAAAAGCACTCTGTCAAAGAATGGAAATACCCGTGACCTCATCTACAGTGTGTGCGAGTGTGTGTTGGGGTTGGTGTGCCACCACACCCGGCGCTCTACACACCCATTCCAGCCATTGGGAGGTCAGAACTCACCGGCAGGAAGAAGATTATCTCATGTTTTCATCAGCGCATACAGAGTCTAGCACTACAAATGTGATTCATAAACTAAAAAAGTCCAGTGATTTCAGCTGGATATCTATTGTTTCATTCAACCGCCCTGTTTGGAAATAGATTTCTTTATTTTGCTGAAGTAATAATGCTTACTCTTGCTCTTGTGCTACATGCCTTCATCAAACAGAATGTTAGGTCATTTGTTTTTTTCATCTGATATTTTTTGCTCTGTACATTCATAGTCTGAATCTTTTACAAAATGTCTGTGTCATCGTGGAGCATTGCTCTTCTCCCAGGGTTATTCTCCTGTGGTGCGTGTGGTAGATTATGTTGGTGTGTGTAGTCATTGAGCTTCAGCTCTCCCATTAAGGTTAACCCAGTGGCACCGCTGCTCTGCACCACAACACTCGGCAGATGGTTGCCAGGAAACCAAAGAAAACTGACATTTCAGAGCTTCTCGTGTCATATGGGAACAATGTTCATCTGTAGTGCATTATAATTTAAGCAATGAGGCCTTGTACACATGTAGAGCCATCTGCTGTATTCATATTTCACCTGTGTGACCATGAACCCAGGTCTTATTTTTAGGTTTAGTCGTTGATACTCTTACAAGGTTAAAGCATTTTGTAAGAGTGTCAAGGGTTTTCCAGGTTAAAGGGGTCATATGATGCAATTTCAAGTTTTCCTTTCTCTTTGGAATGTTACAAGCTGTTTGTGAATAGATAAGGTCCCTATAGTTGCAAAGAGTTAAGTCTCAAACCCAAAGAGATAATCTTTATAAAAGTTAAGACTTGTCTGAGCCCTCCTAAAATGCCTTGTTTATACGCCCCCACATGTCTATGTCACTGTGTGGGAAGCTTTGCATAACACCCAAATGTTCATGCAAAGAAAGAAGGCATAAATTTGATTATCGCTGTAGAATTGTTGCTGCTGCTGCCAATGTTGTGGAGACGCTGTATTTTGTTGTGAACGTGAAACTACTTTGTTTGGCCTTCTGAAAGAGGACACAACTAGAAATCTGTGGTTAAGTTGTATTTACAACAATGTTCCAGAACAGTACAAACCAAATATTCAGATGTATGCAGTAGGGATGGGCGTTTTCCGCAAATATCACATTTGAATATTTGAGCTCACAAAAAACGAATATTCGAATATTCGTTTATTTAAATTAAGTTTAATGAGACCGGTGTTATTTTTCAGCAACATTTATTGTTTCCGTCATTTTTGAACAAGCTTACACACAATAAGCTTGAACATTACACATCGTGTTTTGTAGCTGAAAACCTTTAACAATGTGTGCAAACAAACAGAAGTACAGATTAAAAGCAAAAAAAAAAAAAAAAAGTGAGCAAAGAAAAAACGTAAAGCAGCCTGCAGCAATTAGGCTATTGTACAGAATGCTTACACTTAACTTTGAAACTGTCAGCAAATCTTTTTTGCTTTTTTTCCCTATTGTTTTACATATTCTTTTTAAGAAACACAGGCATGTAAACATGATCGGGGGAAAATCAGAACATTAGTCTGTTAACAATAAGGCCGGCCGCGGAGAAAACGCGCTCTGACGGCACAGACGTTGGCGGGACTCACAAATAACGGTGTGCTAAGCGAATAAGTTTTATGAAGCACTTTGTGTTTTCGTCTCACCACTGAATGGGATCCTTATCTGGTGGAATACATGGCTCCAGCAAGAACTGTTCCCACTCGTCTCGGCTGGACTCTCTGTAATCATCGCTGAAGAACTGGCTCAGCCTTTTCCGACGAGTGGGCATTGCATCCTCTTCATCGTTGGTGGCAGCGACTGCATCCGCACCACTCGCATCAAGGAAAATGTTCTGATAATGTTCAAAGTTTTTTTTTCTTACTTCTCTCATGTTTTCATCGAGAAACCTGAGATATTTGTGCCGAGGGTATAGGGCGGACGCGAGAACAGGAGTTTTCACTGCATTCTCCAAGTTAGCGGTGTTTATTCGTTGCTTGAGAGATGTCGCAACAATGTTCTTGAATTCGGTCACTTTCTGCGATTCTCCACGGCATATTTGAAGTACTGTAGAAGAACGCGGTTCTTATTCATTCATTAATTATTTTTTGCTTGCATACATCTTCATATATGCCATGGAGAATCACAGAAAGTGACCAATTAGGTTTTAATGACTTTTTTTTCTTTTTTTATGGCAAGCAAAAATATAGTGAAATTCGAATATCAATTTTATTTATCTAATAATTAAAGCAGAACGAATATTTGAATGTTCGACTATCCGTGCACACCCCTAGTATGCAGCGCATTTTACTGTGGACTAGGACTATTTCCTGGGAGAGTAGCTTACAATGCCAGTGTTCTGACAAATAATGCTGACTCGCAGCCTCTAACTTAAAGTTGTTGAATTGCTTTTGATTATCTCTGCTTATTGCCCAGTTGCATCATACTCAGAACCAACATGCTGATATCTACTCAGTCTATTTGGTTTGTCTGTAGTTGTCCAGTGTTTTGCTCTCCATGGTGGTGGTGGCATGATTGATTTATGTAGTGTAATCTGCCCTTTGGCACAAGCAAGTATATGAACAGTGTTGCAGTTAAAAGCCTGCCACCCTGAACAATGACTGGAAGTGGATAATAAATAAATATTATTTGACCACTTTTCTTTCCACAGAGTTGAATGAATTTCATTGAAAATTGTCTTGCCTAGTTAATTAAAGGAAGCAATATGTTTTTTGTCTTGGTACTTGTTGACATAAAACATGCCACTGACCTCTCATGAGAAAACACTTAATGTTATGATGGGTGGGTATTTCCATTCTGTTTAATTTCTGTGATGCTGTGTGGTTGTTGTTGCCATCGTAAAGAGCTTTGTCCCATCCATTGCCCATCTATTTACCTCTTTCTATTTCTCCATTTTATGAATACTGTATTATACTGTTCTCATTTTTCTGTTTCAGTTCTGCTTTAAGGGATGAGAGGAGGAAGATCAGATCACCTAATGGTCAGCACACATGCCTGATTCAGGTTCACCTTAAAGTTCACATTCATTGTGCAATTATCTAGCCTCCATTCTCTGGCTTCTCCAGCTGAGTGGCTGCCCATGTTCCCCAAGCTTCGTTATTTCAGCTAAACTGCGGGTATGCTCCAGTGCTGAGCTCCGCCACTTAACCGTACCATGACCAGTCTAAAGCGTTCACAGACTGAACGCTCTGTGGGTGGCTCTGTTCCCGCCACAGATGAGTTTTATACTCGCCGTCTGCGCTTGCCCAATGGAGGCGCGCCACCCCCCCGCAGTGAAAGCACGCACTTGACTGGCACGCCTGGGGTTCCCAAAATGGGCGTCCGAGCAAGGGTCGCCGACTGGCCCCCCAGGAAAGATGGCGGCAGTGGAGGAAGTGGAGGAGGGGGTGGAAATGGAGGTGGGGTATGGCACATTACAGTGGAGACGGATTCCCCTTCCACCACCACAGGAAGTGCCCAGAGCAACTTGTCAAGCAAGCTCGGTCACCTGATCAGCCCTCAGGACTCATCCATGCTGCGGAACATTCACAACACTCTTAAGAACAAGATGCATAGCAAAGGCAAAGACAATCGCTTCCTCTCACCCGATGGTTATCTCGGGTCTCCCCGGAAGGGTATGCGGCGTATACGGCAGCGCAGCAACAGTGACATCACCATAAGTGAACTGGACGGTGATGGTAGCGAAGGCTGGTCTTTCTCAGGATGGACGCCCATGCATCGAGAGTACGGCAGTACCTCATCTATCGACAAGCATGGTGTGTCCGGCGAAAGCTTCTTCGACATGCTCAAAGGCTATCAGACCGATGCTCCGGACCAGCGCAGCCCTGCCCCTGAAAAGTTAAGCGAATTGCTGACAGTAGTTCATAAACAAACTGCCCTCGACTTGCCCGATGGACCTCTTGGTCCTCCTCGTGGCAGTCCTGCCAGTCGCCTGAAAGAAAGAGAAAAACACATGAAGAGACGTTCAAAGTCAGAGACGGGTGGAGAGTCCATATTCCGCAAGTTACGTAGCGTCAAAGCCGAAGGGGATTCGTCACGTGCGGGTTCTGATGCGGAAGACGGAAAGGCTGATGACGTGGTTCCTCCTCCTAAACCATGGGTCTGCCAGAAAGGTTTTGCTCACTTTGATGTTCAGAGTATTCTGTTTGACCTGAACGAGGCTGTGCAGAGTAGGCAAAGCGCTGTGAAGCGGAAGAACACCACCACTGGTGCCTCAGCTGCAGCCGCAGCCTCTGCCTCCACTACGTCTTCTCTCTCGTCCACCCAAAGCGGGGGTTATGGCTCCCCTTGTGGAAGCCAGGAAGAGCTCAACATCAAGGACGGGCCTTCTCTAGACTCAGGTGACGACAAGAGCAACGATTTGGTCCTCAGCTGCCCTTGTTTCCGGAACGAAATTGGCGGTGAAGGAGAGAGGAACATCAGCCCTTCCAAACAGGGCAGTATCGGCAGTGGTGCCTCTAGCTCTTCCAGAGATGAAGAAGGATCCCCTGAAAGAGCTCCCAACACACATTTTAGCAATGCAGGGGTGGCTGTTCTTGAAGCCCCTAAGGATGGCAAGAGTCTCCATCATGATCGTGGAAAGAACAACATAGTAGAACATTTGGACTTGGGTGCTTATTATTACAGGAAGTACTTCTATTTGAGAGGTGAGTGTTAACATTTTGCAATAATGGTACACTTGATGTCCTGGTAATATTTTTTCTATTATGGAGTGCTAGGAGTGATTAATTACTCACCCTCATGTTGTTACAAACTCGTAAGATTTCCATTCTTCTTCGGAACAAAATTAACGGAATTTTTGACTTTTCAATTTTGGCATTTTAATGCCTACCAAAATTAAGGGTGGGAATCACCAGAGGCCTCACGATAAGATATTATCATGATACTTGTCACGATACAATATTATTGCAATTGTAAATATATTGCGATATTCTGCAATATATAATGGTATTACAGTGCAACTTGAACTTGTACAAAAAAGTTGTTCAGACCATAAGCAATTGGGGCATTTGAAAGTAAATTACTGTTAAATTTAAATTAAATTAAATTAAATATGTAGTCTTACATCTAGGGATGCACCGAAATGAAAAAATTTCTCCGAAACTGAAACCGAAAATTCTGGATGCGCTTGGCTGAAAACCGAAAATGCTTTGCAATGATTTTCTTATAATTTTATTAAATAATATAAAGTTATTTTGTAAAACTTTTTTAATTTAACATTTTTATGATACTGAATTAAAAAAAGTAAATGCCAATAAAATAACCACACTTTTACTGAAAGTAACAAAAAAACTGGACAAAATTTATATTAATATTGGTAACACTTTACAATAAGGTTAATTAGTTAACTACTTTAACAAACGAAGAATTTATTAGTCTAATTTCATGTTAATGTCAGCATTTACTAATTCATTATTAAAATACAGTTGTAATAACAGTTGTGCTAGTTAACAGTTAATGCACTCTGAAAAACTGTATTCTCATTAACTAACATTAAGAAAGATTAATAAATACTGTAATGTATTGTTCATTGTTCGTTCATGTTAGTTAATACATTAACTTACATTAATGGAACCTTACTGCAAAGTGTTACCTTAATATTAAATACCAATATATTGTTTTTTATTCACTTCAATGTAACGCAGTGGTTCTCAACCCGTGGCCCGCATACGGCCCGTCACTAATTCAAATGCGGCCCACCATATGCTGAACACACCAAAAATAAAAAAATTGTAGTTTTACAATTAATTTATTTTTTACGTTATTAAAAAAATGTAGGCTACTAAAGAAATATAAGCTATAGCCTAATGTTTTTGTGAAATTATTTTGTTTTTCATAAATTATTTTCAGACATGAGCAGACTTACTCACATTACATTACGAACACATACAAGCTTGCACTTTGTCATCAACAGCCATTAGTTCGGTAAAATTGAGCATCAGAAATAACAAATTTGTTTTTAAGGGAGAAAGAAAGAAAGGTAGAGAATGCCAGCAAATGAACACATACAAAAAAGAATAGTCCCAGTATCAATAGTCGCAACTCACTTGAAGAAGTTCAAGCAAATGAAAACACCATATACTACGCAGCAATCGTCCCTAATTGAAGAAATGTGGCAAAAGATCTCTGGGGAGAACCTCATATTATTAAATTCGAAAGTGCTTTCCATATTTGGATCGACATAGGCTACATTTGTGAACGCACTTTTTCTGCAATGTCACGCATCAGGTCATGCTCCCGTGCGTGTCTTACAGACTGCATCTTAAAGCCTCTGTCAACTTTCCGCGTCCGCGAGTCTGCTATGGACCGCTAGGTAGGCGTGACGTAAAAATCGCCATCGGAGAGTGTGTGCCGAAGGCTCTGAGCAGACGACTGCGCCGACAGGTGCGCGTGGTCAGTAGGCTTCAAAAGCACAATTGCACATGTTCAAGCAGTGTGAAGAAGCCCATTGCCAATCGAACCTGTGCAATCCGTCAATAAAGAATATAAAGACAGCGATGTGCAATAATTCTGGGAAATTGTTTGTTCACATGTTTGTTGCAGAGCGGACGCTTTCGGAAGTATAAATGGAAGAAGTCCGCATTTGCGCTGGCCGTGTCTGCGTCTGGATCGTTCATGCGGAAAGTATAACACAGGCTTTACAATCGCAACTTCATTGTGCTGTTACTACATCGAGCTGAATTTCACAAAATTGTTCATCTCCCGACAGCATCAGGTGTTTTATTTATGGGGAGTAGAATTATTTATTTATTTCAATCAACCTAATTGATTAGATATCATAATATTTAGGCTATAATACTATAAATCAGGTTGGTTTGTATTGGTGATGTAATATGTAAATTATATGTGTGCGGCCCGCGAGACTTGCACTTGGACCATAATGCAGCCCGGTGGAAAAAAAGGTCGAGAACCACTGATGTAACAGAATCATATATACGTTGTTGGATTTTTTTTTTTTTGGACTAATTATCCAAATAATTACAGTCCTACAAAACTGTTATTTTTAAATGAGCATACCATAGCGTCACTGAAGGTAGCATAATTTTACCAGTGTTTCCCAGTACAGCTGTACACCATGTTACAGCACAGTAGCGCTACTGCAATCAGGAGCAAGTATACAGCATATACATTTCAGTGGACTTTGCTTTTCCGGTGAGCATGAGTGGTAGTCGAGAGGAACGCACATTCATAGAGCGGAATATTGAGTAGATTGTCAAATCGCGCAGTGATGAAGAGAGTGAAACATTCGTGCTGAACACTGCCGGGCGGGGCACAGCACACCATATATATTATTATAATTATATGTAGTCTATCTTTTTTGCTCGCATTTTCGGCCATTTTTCTCTTTGATAATTTTTGGATGCCAAAAATTCGGTACATCCCTACTTACATCCTTTCCTCGTTTACAAATCCAAAGTAAGTCCATACATACGATTTAAACGCAGGGGCTTTCATGATAACTTTCCGTGATGCCATCATCTTTATTTTACTAACTTACTGCATACTGAAGGTGACCCAGCTGACCTCACCAGAAAAGAAAAATTAAATATAATTAATAAAAAAAATCTGGTGGATTGTCAAGAAATTGATTTTATTATTATACCAAATTAGTATACTAAAAGATCGATACTTGGCGTCCATGTATTGATACAGTATTGCCGTGGAACATATCGCAATACTATACTGTATCGATTTTTCCCCCCACCCCTAACAAAAATGGCTGGTAGGAAATACAATGAGCTACTTCCCGGGTTCATGACATCACCAACCCAGATGAACCCTGCCCTTGGGAAAAGGCAGCAAAGGGGGCGAGGCCTTGCTGTTCTGCTTTAGAGAAGAGGAAGAGAAAACTAGGGGTGCACGTAAAAATCTGTAAATATATGAAACTATCTATCTTATGATTATAATGGATTCACAAGTTTCAGAAACAATGTTATAAAGCAGCGGTTCATACTATTGTTCAACATGTCCCCCTGCTCTGCAACTTCTCTGCATCTCTCTGTCTCTCGCTCTCTCTCTCTCTTTCTTTCTCTCATTCAGCTCAGCTCCAGCAATAAACTGTTACAATTATATACTTATTTACACACAGCTATGAGAAGCGTAAAACATGGACGCATGTGCAGTTTCTGCACTGTATTAAAGCTTTAATCAGGATAAAACCATATATTAAAACACAAGCAGTAGCATTTACAAATAACAGCATATCTAAAAGTATGAGACTACAACAAACAAAAAACATAGGCCTACCGATCCACTTCAATAATATCCTCTGCTTTTCAATCGAACTCAAATTATAAGCGATATTAATGACACTGTTGTTTACATTACAACCGGAGCACATGCCGCTGAGGTGAGGTGCCGCTGAGGTCACAACACACTGGGCTAGCTAACCAATCAGAGTTCAAATTGACAAATATTTATATAAATATTGATTTATCCCACTTTTTATCCAACTCAATTGGCAGTAGAAAAAAGAAAATTAATTTGTTCATTCTTTACAAAAGTGCAGTGTTGCATTTAAAAATGTGTTTAACTTGTTTATAATAAGATCTGTACTTAATCATTTATGGCACTTGTTTATATCGCTGCTGTTTTAATGAATTTAATAAATCATTAATTGAAAAATTATTAAAATCCTCAGAGCACTGGAACTACTTAGGTGTCGATGAGACTCTGGGACCGGTAGCTGTCAGTATTCGTCGGGAAAAACTTGATGATCACAAAGAGCACGGCCAGCAATACAACTACAGAATCATCTTCAGAACCAGTGGGGTGAGCACTCATTCACACTGCCCAATTCCTTTGGCATATATAGTTGTTGTAGTGTTTGAATGCAACATGCTTACTTGTGCATGCACAGGGAGAATTAATTCTAAGCAGTTAGTGGTGAGTGAGATCCAGGTCTGACGCCCACTGCTATTTTATATAACATGCTTATAGGTGAATTCTCTCTGCTAGTGCTCTGCATAGATCTAAATGTGCTCTGACTGGCTCGTCACCGTACTGCTTCTCAATCACACCGCTTTTGACAGCAGCTTTAAATGGATGGATCTCTCTAATTATAACACAAAGGCTCTTAAATGTGACCTTAGCCATTGGCATAATTGATAGAAGCTGCTTATTATTCACATGCATTCTGATGGGCATTCTTTGTAGCTAAGGTGACACTCAGCCCAACATGGCAATCTTTGCATTGCTATTTTGATATAGGCAGATGGGCAGATGTGGTTTAGCTTAGTATAAAACTTTTGTCCCACTCATTACGACATCTTTTCAGGTGTTTGAGATCTCGGAATCATAATGAGCAGGTACTAAAAGACGGTAGTATGTTGGATTTTGGAGTACCAAGTACAAATTTTCTCAGAAAATCTTATAACAGTATTTAATACCCACCCTTCGAGTCACACCTGCAATTTTTTTTAAATGTTATACAGATAATTATTTATGTATGCCTACACATATTGAAATCAATTATACAAAGACATCTCTCTTTCATATCTTTAACCTTCTGTCTGTAGTTAACAACCTTACGGGGCTCTATTTTGGAGGATGCTGTGCCCTCCACCTCCAAGCATGGCTTGGCTCGAGGCCTGCCTCTAAAGGAGGTGTTGGAGTACCTTGTTCCTGAGCTCAATGCCCACTGCCTCCGTCTTGCCCTCAACACACCAAAGGTCACAGAGCAGCTGATGAAACTGGATGAACAGGGGGTATTATGATCTTACCTTCCCTTACATACATATCAATATCTATCTGTCTGTCTGTCTGTCTGTCTGTATACAGTAATGTGCATGTGTGTGTGTATGTATGTGTATATATATATATATATGTGTGTATATATGTGTATATATATGTGTATGTGTGTGTGTGTGTGTATATATATATATATATATATATATATATATATATATGTGTGTGTGTATATATATATATATATATATATATATATATATATATACACACATACATATATATATATATATGCTAATGCTTAAATTAGAACTTTAAATTGCCAGCCCAAATAACAGAATATATATTGACTTGTATTGTTCCTGTTTTGCATGGGCTTATGCTCTTTATTTATTATATGTTCTGCAGCTTAGTTTCCAGCTGAAGGTGGGAATCATGTACTGTCAGGCCGACCAGAGCAGCGAGGAGGAGATGTACAATAATGAGGCAGCAGGTCCCGCCCTAGAAGAGTTCCTGCAGTTGTTGGGGGAAAGGGTGCGCCTTAAGGGTTTTTCCAAGTACCGTGCCCAACTGGACACTAAAAGTAAGTCTTATCGTTTTAAAGGTTTATTTAATTGCCACTGAAGCATGAAAGGGGCTTTATTGTGTGATTTAAAACAGCATGTAGCTAAAGGGGCTAAACAGCTATTGAATCTCTGGTCTCCTGTCATGTCAGTCTAGTTGTCTTTAGGGCTAGTTAATTAATTCTAACAGGATCACACTCAAATGAACCTGCAGCGCATTCTAAATACGTCCCTCCCTGTCAGTGGTTTATTGACAATTGGCGGTTGTGATTAAATTGGAATGGATCTAACCACCAACAATAATCTCCTGTTCTATCCTTTGGTTTGTTTCAATTTGAACCCAGTACCCTTATTCGAGACCCAGTCATGCATACCGTGCCTGGCAGCCATGCTCCACCTCTCCCCTGAGACCATAAGTAATATTGTCTATGATCACAAGCAAGCTTTTAATTCCATTTATCAGACTTGACATTTTACCCCTTACATTCCACCCCTCCACTGCTAGCATGGCCGAGAAGGGCGGCAGAGTTGTCAGGAAGCTTTGATCTCGGCTTGACGGATTAGGATGTGGTTTCGGAGTCAGGTGGAGTATAGAGATCAGGAAGGAGGGACTGAGGAGAAGATGAGTTTGTACCACCATGGTCCAGAGCGACAGTATCCTGTTTGTGAACAATAGAAAAAAGGGGTCCTTTAAAAGAGCGGGAGCCATATGTTGCCCTAACAAGTCAAGGAATGTTAAATAAATGAGACCATGTGATCAAAGGCTTTATATGGTATATCTCCTTCAGACAAAACGGAAGTCTTTTTTTGTTTAACAATAGAAAAGCAGGTGGTCATATAAAAGCCATGTATGAAAGCAGGGCTCAACATTAACGCTTGTCCGGGATTTTGTCCCAACCAGACAAGTAACCTGATTAAAACATCAATAACAAACAATAACTAGGGCAGCACGAAACTTTGGTGAGAATGATTCTGATTTTATTACTTTCAGTGTAAACGGTGACTGATAACGGAAAATGTATTGACCGTATCAAGGTCGCATCAGTTGAGGCTAGTGCAGCATATCTGACTTACGGAAAAATCAAAACTAAGAGGCGCAACAACACACACAAAGAAACAAACAACATTCTGTGGTAGAAAAAAAGATAAATATTCTATATAACACATGATACAGCTAAGCAACATCACAGGACCATGCACCTGCACGATTGCAAATGAGACATTGATTTTATGCAACAGTAGTTCAATAAACAAGTAGTTTATATTAAACGACTTACATTTTAGACACATTATTGACTGTTTTTGCAAATGAAAATAGTTCTAAGCAAAGTCACAGCAGAACAGTCGTACATCTCTGAGCAACACACAGCAGTGTGTTTCGTTACTGAATGATTCAACATTTTTTAACGAATTGGGTGAGTCAGTGATTCAGTGAGCCATTCATAAAGTCCCTGCATCCCAGTGTGCATACTATCCACCCTATCTGCCTTAAATAGTACTGAAAATTACTAATATCGCACAGAGTTTAGGATTGATCGTATGCACATTGGTGTGCAGGCAGTCACTTGCTTTATTTATTGAATAAATTAGCTGTTTGAATGAATATGTTGAATCAGTGACTCACTCATTAAGACAGCGACTTGCCGCCACCTACTGGTGGTTTGGTTTCATATTTAAAGTATCATTGCATTATTCCAACATTTAATATTTACTGAATATGATTTAAAAAAACTAAGTAAAACATCTTATAACATTATATATGCATTTGAAATTGTACTGTGTAAATGCATTTATGGAACCTCTTATCTTCATCAAATACTATGTGTAAAGAAAAGTGACAGTGACAAAAGTGACAAAGTGACGTGACATACAGCAAAGTGTGGTGACCCATACTCAGAATTCATGCTCTGCATTTAACACATCCTAAGTGCACACACACAGCAGTGAACACACACACACACCCACCGTGAACACACACCCTGAACAGTGGGCAGCCATTTATGCTCCCACCCGGGGAGCAGTTGGGGGTTCAGTGCCTTGCTCAAGGGCACCTCACTCGTGGTATTGCCCGCCTGAGACTCGACCCACAACCTTAGGTTTAGGAGTCAATCTCTCTAACCACTAGGCCACGAATTCCACAAATACATCTAAATGGCACTTTTGATGCAGGTTCAGTGTTTCCTCTGCAGTGGAAAGATGGGGTTTGTTGATACTGATTTTATTTGAATGGTAACAACCATAAACAGTCTAATTATTCTAACTGAATTTACTGATAAAATTTAAGAATTTGACGTAAATGATGGCACATACATTTAGTAAGGTTAGGAAAATATTGTGTCCTACAAATCAGTTTAAGGCAAATATCACAAATATGCTGATTAATGTAAGATATCATAGAGCAATATTATGAGACTAATGCTTTAGAATGGATTATTACATTTATGGCAAAAAAAGAACATGTCAAGGCTTTATGTCGAGCTCTGGAAAGGTTAACGTGAGCTTTTTCTTGCAGCGGACTCTACCGGAACACATTCTTTGTACACAGCTTTTAAAGACTATGAGATCATGTTCCATGTGTCTACAATGCTGCCCTACACGCCAAATAACAAACAGCAGGTAAGCTGTCCAATGACAAACACCACTATAAGAATCAGTCCTTTTACTTTCATTGTTAAACTATCACACCAGTTTAAATGTTTAGGGTCAGTCAGGGCTTTTTGGATGTAATAATTTTGTAACTTTTTAAACTTTCTGTTCATTAAAAATTATCTTGAAAAAATATCAGGATTTCCATAAAAATACTACAGTTTTCAACATTGCTATAGCTGTTTTCAACATTGATAAATGTTTCTTGAGCACCAAATCAGTATGTTAAAAATGATATATAAATGGTCATGTGACACTTATGAATGTAGCAATGGCTGCAGAAGATAATTGAGATATTATACTGATATTGCCATCACAGGAATACACTGCATTTTAAAATATTTAAATTAATTTTTTTTTTATTGTTACAATACATTTCAGTTTTCATTGCATTTGAACGATAGTGTATACTGATCTATGTGGTTTGTGTTTCATAGCTGTTAAGGAAAAGACACATTGGAAATGACATTGTCACCATCGTGTTCCAAGAGCCTGGAGCAAAGCCCTTTAGCCCCAAGAACATCCGCTCACACTTTCAGCATGTCTTTGTGGTTGTACGAGCGCACAACCCGAGCTCCGACAACACCTGCTACAGGTGAGTGGATTGGACATTTATTTAGCTGCAAAAAATTCACACTGATTAAAAGTCCAGGCATATTTTTAAAAAATTTGGTAATTTGTAATGGTGCATTTTGCGTCAACCCCACACACAATGATTTTTATTGTGTGTCCACAGTAGTGCTCAGCACTGTACAATACAGCAAAACCAGTGTAGACCAGAGTAGTAATGAATCGGTTGAAAACATTTTGACAGAATCTTTAACTGAGTCCATCAGAGTAGTTACTGAATTGGTGTCTAACTCTTTGTAACTTTCATTCATATTTCTGTGCTGATGAATTTTCTTTTGAGACAGGCAGTTTGGGTGGGATGTTGAACTTTATAATTACATTATTACATATAATTACAAAAAAATCAATAATCAATCGGTAAACAATTATTTTGGCATGTTTTTCTTCAATAGAAAAGACTGTAATTTGTAAATAATTTTCCTGCTGAATTTGTTTGCCTTTTTATTATTACTTTTTTTTTTTAGGTGGTAGACTTGAACTAAAAGTCACAATTTTTATATGAACTAATTGTTCATATAACACTCATAGTCTTGTTGAGGTCGAAAGTTATTTTGTGATAAATGGCATTTACACTGTTGTGCAAAAGCTAGATTCTTTTATTTTTTAAGAAATTAATATTTGTACAGAGTTTTACTGTATTTTTGATCAAATAAGTGCCCTGGTGAGCATTTAAAAATGATGTGAAATGATTCAATAAACATTAAAAAAATCTTACATCTTACAGACCATAAACTTTTGAACAATAGTGTTAATAAAACATAAATTTCAATGATTTCATATTTTTCTATTTTGTATGAATAGAAAATTAATATCAAATCAGCTTTTCCCTATCTTGTTGTGACACCAGAATCCATTATCAGACAGCCTCTGATTGTAGAAGTGTCGTTTTTGGTTTTATTTTTGGATAAATGGATTTTCTTCCTGCCCATGGTGGGTCATGTTCTCGCTTGATGTCCTCTGGCCAGCTTATTATTCTTGTCCTACAGCACATTACCCAGGAGAGCACTGCTCTTAAACACTTCAAATGAGCTAGTCCCGCTTAATTTCCCTCACGCCTACTGGGGGGTGTTTATCAGTAGGATTTGTTGATCGTTGCATTGCTTACATTCCAACCTTGAAAGTGCTACTATGAGTCAAAAAGAAGACAGAATGTGTGATTATCTGAATCGAACGAGCAACAAATAATGTTGATTATTGATATCTTCATTGTAAGGGCCTCACTCCTTTAATCCTTTGCTTACATACTCACTCGCTCCCTTTCTCCCTTGCTTGCTTTCTGTTTCCTCATGAAACTAATAGAGGTTTTAATTGCTGATGGGCCTCATTGTGTGTCGTCTTAATTATACCCAGTAGGGATCCTCATTGCTGTTCAGCTCTGAAAGTACAGAAGTTACAATGGCTCGTCCTGACTGAACCTCTCTGGAACAATAAGCTAAACGGAGCACACAACAAACGAGAGGGCTGTATGCGCACCCTTGCCAACTGCTCTCTCATGAGAGGGACTGTTTGGGGGCTTGCTGCTTAAACCCGACAACCCTGCTCCTCCTTCCCAGATGGGCTCCCTCCCTCTAATAGCCCCTTCAATCGCACACCGAACTATTCTTGTGAGCATGAATTTTCCTCAGCTGTGGCTACTCTTGCTGTATTAACCTGCTTGGACTGTTTAGACAGGAATTGGGATGGAAGACAGGAAGTGGATCAGGTGGGTTCAGCAGGTTTCCGGTTTTTCATTTGTATGCATTTTGCATTTGTTTATTTGTGTAAAGGTGAAACACGGGTACGAACGAAGAGTGATTAAAGGTGTTTATGTAGAGAGTTAATAATTTGTATGCCCTGCCCTCCTGTTGTTTTATTGGCTGCTGTTGAGTGTACTGAAGTGGTTAACACTGTTCACTGGAACCCTATCATTTTGGCAGACAACCTCTCAGCCACCAGTGAAGTAGCAAAGTAGATGGTAATGTTGTACAAAGCGGAAGCTGTTTATTCTTTTTTTACAAACAGTCCATACAGAAGTGTTTTCCTGCATTGACATTGTGACACCGCTGAGTCTACAGTGTCACAGATGTTGCTGTGAGGTTGCAGTCTGAATTAAATATGATGGAATCTACAATTTTACCCCTAAGATAAGTACAGAAAATAGATTTAAACATGGTGAAATGTGTTAAAGCTCTTTTTGGTAAACTGATGTTAATGCTGCTCACTTAAAACGATTCCATGCTGCACTGCAAAGCTTTTCAGAATGTCTCTAGAACTAATTCTCAACTCAAAAAAAAACAAAATAAAGTGTCTCTGTCTAACATAACAGCAGCAACTAGTTTATGAGAATGCGGACAGGAAGTAGAACAAATTATTATTTTGTGCGTACGATTTTCTAACGAACAAATGATTTTTGTGCAAACAATTCACTAAAAATAGGGGAACGAATTAGTCAATAATGCACATGATTTAGTAAACCGAGGGAATGAATTAGTAAATTGTGTATGTTGTGTGGTGCTCCGTAACAAATATATTAAATTATCAGACAGTTACACATTTATGCTAAACTTTTCAAAAATTTAGTGTACACTACAGTTTCCGTTTGTATGGCGCCCCAGACATATTTCATGATTTATAAAAAAAAAAATGAATCACTGTCTGGCCATCTGGCATTTTGGTATGGAGATAAGGTTAGGGTTATAATTTTTTGGTAGTATTATATCACATTCTGAGTGTATATTAGTACTATTTTTTGTTTTCTTGTGGTGTCGGATAGAGCGTTTGGACCCGGAAGCAATGGCGCATGACGTCAGAGTTAAACCCAATGTTTACACCGAAACCTTGAATGTTATACCGGAAATTAGTGTATCAGATGAAGTTTGTCCTTTGAACAAGTTGACAGCTTGTAAGAACTCTGCTCTATGCATGCGATACTTGTAACCCTGTGTATTTCTGAGTGGGTCAGGGTGTTATTTGCTTGTGTGAAGGTTCTTTGGTTCTTTGCTGTGGGCAGTGGATGCTCCACCAACCCACACTCTGCGTATTTATACTTCAGATATGTAATCCAGTTTGTCTCTCCACCTAAGCCAAGGGGGTCGGCTGCAACAATAAAGTCAGCCCCGCTTGCTGTTCGTCACTGAATAACCGCTCAGTGCCTAGAAGTGGATTATGTTTGGATGGAATGTGCACTGCTCTATTCTGGCTTTTGAAAAATGTTGATGACTGTTATTATCCGCACTCTCATACAGAATTTGGTTTTTGTATGCCATTCGTGAAGCACAATTGTGGGAGCTTGCACTGCTTTATGCTTAAACATAAAACGATATAATGCAGAGATTTAAAATAATAGTTATTGCAAAAAAGAAAGTTTTGTAGGTTTTACTACTATGGTAAGTTGTGGTCATACCTTGTTTTTTTAAACCAAACCATGGTAAAGCCATCCTGCTCTTTGAAGTACAGGTACCATGCTTAAAAACAGATGAGATTCAAATGATACCAAGTGTGACAGAGGACTCTTGTTAGTTATGGGAAACACAACCCATTAACACTTGCAGAAGTTAAACACTTCCATTTGCTTATACTAACAACTCTTTACTCACCGCTTGGCAATTACATGCGTTAAAATAAGTTATTTCAGTGTTTGTTAGATGGGACAGAATCAAAATAAGCAGTTACAAAAAAAGTACCATGATGTTTTTGTATTGTGTGTTTCATGGTAATACCATTATATTGTTTCAAAGCGCTAGGTATTTTCAAAGAAATTACCATGATCATAATCCTCATTAATTACCATAGTGTTCATTATTTTATGGCTCACTTCTTGTGTGAATCAGGCCAGCAACCTTCTGGTTACCATCCTTAGTCTTCACCATGTCGGTGTTATTTATCCCTGCAGCCAAAGAAAGAGAAACAATATTGCTAAATTAGATATCAACAAGTTATTCGTCTCACTCCGTACCTCAGCAAGCTGCTGGGACTGTGGGAGAGAAGTGTGCTATGAGGAATTTGCAAGCTCATTTTTCTACCACACATGTACGTTTCCCCTCATTGTTTTTACAGATGAAACCCACGCACAGACAGCAGTACTTTCTTTGGCCCCCTTCGCTCTACCACCAACTTCTTCTTCTTCCCCCTTCTGTATCACTGTAAGATCGAGGTAGTGGCTCTCTTCGGTCCAGCCTCATTACTGCTATGCCTGGTTAGTTGCGTATGAGTTCCAGGCATACCAGACAGAGCAGGAAGCTTTAGATGTCCATTCCAGAGGCTTAATGAAAGGAAAAAGCAGGGGAGAGATGAAGCAAGTGAGGTAGAAAATAATTATAAAATTTGTATATATAATATAATAAATTTGAAGGTTTTCGGAGATGTAATTGAATTCAAAAGGTTCTTCTGTAGAATATGAGGGGTCTGTCTGAGTTTCCCAGCACTGTGTGAAGTAGTCAGCAGTATAATAGCCATCCATGTTGTTTTCATAATTTCCTCCTATTCCCATTTGGCAAAGTATTTGATGTCCCCACTTGACACTTTGACTCTTGGTTTCATCATTTTCTTAGCAGCCGCATTGTCTTTCGTTCATGCATAAACATGAGGGCCTTTAGGGAAGTTTGAGAATGGTTTAGCAATGATCTTGAGCATGTGATGAGCAATTTGTCTCATTGTTTGAAATCTTCTCTCTTCTTTCCCCTCTATTATCTCCATCCCCTCATTCACAGCGTGGCAGTGGCTCGCTCACGAGATGTACCTGCCTTTGGACCGCCTATTCCCGAGGATGCAACATTCCCGAAATCCACTGTCTTTCGAGATTTCCTGCTAGCCAAGGTCATCAACGCTGAAAATGCAGCCCACAAGTCGGACAAGTTCCGCGCTATGGCCACTCGGACGCGACAGGAGTACTTGAGGGACCTGGCTGAACGGCACGTTACAAGCACGCCTATCGATCCTTCGGGCAAATTTCCCTTTATTTCTTTGGCCCACAAGCGTAAAGAGAAGACCCGGCCATATTCTGGCGCTGAGCTGCGTAGCCCTGGGTCCATCACCTGGCCTGTTTACGCCGAGGACCATGGAGCCGGAGGAGAACTGGAGGCCCTGCTGGCCATTTCAAATGACTTGCTAGTACTGGTGGACCCAGAAGCCAAGGCTGTTGTCTTCAACTGCGCTGTCAGAGATGTCATTGGTTGGACGCTGGGGAGCCCTGCTTCCATGAAGATCTACTATGAACGTGGAGAAAACATCTCTCTACGGTCCATTAATAACAACACAGAAGACTTCCGTGAGGTTATCAAACGTTTAGAGGTAAGTTTGGAATTGCATGACAGTATCATGACAAGGGTGGGTGATATGACCAAAATTTTGCGATATGACTCACGATACGAGTCATTTTATTTCACAGTAATTATATAAATCACAATATAATTATTGCTTTAAATAAGGACTTTATGATATCAAAATTTTGATATGTAATAAAAACAATTATATTTTTGTCACCAGTGTCAATATCACAAAAAAACTAATACTAGCCTTAAAATAGCAACAAAAAAAACTAATGACAAGTATAAAACTGTGTAAATATATATTTTTTCTTCTTTATTTTACAAAATTGATTTAGTCAAGAGCAGTGAGAGATTTTCTCTCTTATGTTGTTTGATTAACGTGAATGACGTTATTAGAATATTAGACTGCTGTCACTTTAAGAGCTTTCCGGATCCAATATACTGTTACACATGTTTTCTTTCTCAGCTGTTTGCTTTCACTCAAGTTCACTTATGTTTACAAGGATACTTGGAAACACAGGCATTTTGACATAAAAATGTGTTTATTTAACAGTTCAAGGCCTATAAAGTGGCAAAAGTAATATCAATACCCGCTCGCCTTTCGTAGCATGAAGCACAGCAACGTCACGTGAACATGATAATCTCTACTGGTTGACAAATGTCCACCGATTAATCTTGTCCTGCTATAGCACCCACTCCTAATCATGACCGATTATTTTATTTTTAAAATCAAGGATTTTTTCCCAGAAAGTTTTCATTGTCGCATTCACAGCGCACAGACCTGAGATCTTGTATATTGGTTCTTAATTATTTTCAGTTTATACCCAAGTGGGATTATAACGATCAAGTTTTCGCACAAGCGGCTGTGTTGTGTTGTTTATGATTCATTGTGTATTAATGGTGAATATGAGAGCCTTTGCGTAACTCTGCAGTGGCTTGAATGTACTCCTGATTTGGCCCCCTGCCCATTATGTCACTCTTCATGTGCAGGAGCTGTTGCCATGGTAACTAGTACTCGCGAATTGAATGCTCATGATCACCATCACAGTCATGAAACATGTTAGCAGAGCTTTCTTTATACATTCTGATGGAAGAAAAACCTTGATCCTAATTTGCAGTAAGGTATAAAAACTTGTGATATACATTTCCATTCCGCTTTGTCAATTTTTGACAAGCTCCCCTATCCCTAATGAAGTAAATGTTTCTAAATTGCATAAAATTGCTTTAGAGGCCAGAAAGAAATGCCAGACAAGTCATATCAATCTTTTATTTCACTCTTTTCTCTCAGCACCTCACTAAAGGCTGTGAGACCTCTGAGATGACCTTGAGGAGGAACGGCCTGGGCCAGCTTGGTTTTCACGTTAACTACGAAGGCATCGTGGCAGAGGTGGAGCCGTATGGCTATGCCTGGCAAGCAGGGCTGAGACAAGGCAGCCGGCTGGTTGAAATTTGCAAGGTGGCTGTGGCAACACTTTCACACGAGCAAATGATAGATCTGCTTCGCACCTCTGTAACTGTGAAAGTTGTCATCATACCGCCCCACGAGGATGCCACACCTCGCAGGTAGGTCTAAGTAACAGTTAATGTTTTAATTTCGTTAATTCTTGAATGAATCCAGGTAAATAAGTAAGCAGTAATTATTTTTGTCAGGTAAAAAAGTAAACCACTTGTTCCAAGTTTTGTAATAAGACAACAATACAAAACATTGCACTTTTGAGCCCACTCATGCAAACCGAAATAGATGAGATCCGCCTTCCCAGTCTAGGCTTGCCTGCAGGCACCGTGCCAACTTGAAGGTTATAATAATCATGGTCTACAAATCATTAGACACACCAGATTTTTATTTGCGTTCACTGTGTTCTTTTTTACAGTTTTGTGGTGCATTATTAGCTTTCAAAAACTTCCCCTTTTCATTTTTGACAGTTTTTATTTTTGTCCAAACTAAAAACGGACACTCCTCTATATGTCCTCTGAGTTTAAAACTGTATTGAGCCACTAAAAGGGTATGGTATGAGCCTGCATAGGTGATGTTTGACACCCGATTTATTGTATCTTGACATAAAAGCTCCATGTACAGGCACATATTTGTGGCCGGTTGTATATTTATTCCAAGTTGGTTTCAGTACGTGGTTGTTATGTGCCATTGAGAATTAAATTTCAAATGCCTTCATTTTACATTTAAAATTACTTAAAATTAGTTTAATTTGTCATTTCAGTTTTGAGAAATGTTAATAGAGCCTAGCGGTTTATAAGCCTTACAGAGAGAATGTTGTTCTTTTTAATTGGCTAGAACAGTTGGTTGGTTAGTTAGTAAGTAACTTATGAATAAATAATAACTTTTTTTATTAAAGAAAAGCACATAAGCATCTCAAGGCACAATACAAGTAACAATCGGTTATAGAATTAAGAACGTGGGGAAAGAGAAAACAAATACGCAACAATGATAAACATATAGCCACAATAATATAAGCATACAAATAAACATCTAAACAAGCAAGAAGAAAAACAAAACCATAAAAGAAAAAAAAGGCAAAACACATTTTTTCCAAAATCTGCTTTTTTAAAGAATTCCAGAGATGAAGATTTAATAAAAAGATCGGATTTCATTCGAATTCCAAATTCCACGTTTCAAAAACCCATTGACGATAAGTTGGAGGAGATGGCAATAATAAATAACTTTTAAATTCTGTTCTTGTGTACTTTTTCATCCATCCTTCACAAAAATATCAAGTAGCTGTTTTCAGCATTTATTTTATTTAGCACCAAGACAGCATATTAGAATGATTCCTGAAGGATCATGTGGCATGTGAAAATTCAGCTTTTCCATCACATCGTCTTTACCTTGAGGCCTGCATGCTTTAAAAGATTTCTTGAAGCATGTATTGGAGTGCATTCCAGTTCTGCATGGCCACACCCCCTTGGTTACTGTTGCTAGGTATGACAAGCGATCTCCAATTAGGGAATTTCTACTTGAGTTGCTAACAAACACTGAAAGAGAAGCAATCAAATTGAGTGAATTACTGCAGGAGTTTATAATATCATCTGTATTGTCTATACATTCATGTTTATATTAGAGCATACATAACATTTGAATCACATTAATTAAATATGATATTCTGATTAATAAAATACATTGCATATGTGAGCATTTACTATTTACCTAAAAATCAAGATAATTCAAATTATCTTTGAACACAAGAACGTGTGTTACAAGGAGTATACAGTATGAAATATGTTTAATACGTGTAATGAAACGTATAATAAGCTAGAATTCAAATCAAATTAATTAAATGAAATTCTGATTAATAAAATGAAAAAAATTAATTGCATATGTAAGCATTATCTGAGAAAAGCCTAAAAATAAAAATAATTATCTTTGAACACAAGAATGTTTTTTTTATGGACCATATATGGATGAAATAAATAAAACCATAAAAATGTGTAATAAAATATATATTAATAAAATATTATATGAACAATAAGTGTTTTAGTGTAGCTGACGTAGGATTTCTTATTTTTAATAATGTTTTAAATCATCTTGTAATGTTTAGTTTTTCATTTTAAAGTTTTTGTAATTAGTAATTGGTATTATTTAGTAATAATTAAGTAATAATTTTTCAGTTTCATTTATTTTAGTTAAACTATATAAAAATGAGATGTTGCTTTGGCAACTAGCTGAAATATATATTTTTTATATTTTATTTCAGGAAATGTATATAGAAAATATCTATTTTTTCAAGTAAATGTTTTTATGGTTTTAGTTCTAGTTTATGGTAAACAATCTCAGTTCCTGTGGCTCAGTGGTAGAGCATTGCAAAGAGGTCATGGGTTCAATTCCCAGGGTCCCAGGGAACACACATACTGGTAAAAAAAAAAATGTATAGCCTGAATGCACTGTCATTTTGACGCTTTGGATTAAAGCGTCTGCTAAATGTAAATGTAACAATAAAAAACCCATATCTTTTTAAAAAGGTAGCTTTATTTTACAGTCCTGTTCCACATGTACCTAATATGCACTTATTAAAAACAACTAAGCACCAACTCTGAACCTACCCCTAAACCTAACCTTAACCCACGTACAGTAGTTACCATACACTGCCCATTTCTTTCTTAGGTAAGTACATTGCAAGTACACATACTGTTAAATAAAGTGCAACCAAAAAAAATAAATGTTGTCAACCCTAAACTTTTGAACACAAGTGTAAATAGCTGAATTCACCTTTAAGAATGTCAAATGCTCTTCACTGCCACTAACTGCCTGATTGATGTGGCAGGGGCTGTTCAGAACTGCACCGCATGCCAGTCGTTGAATACAAAGGCAGCAATGAGAGCGGCTCATTCGAGTACAAGTTTCCTTTCCGGAGTAATAACAACAAATGGCAGCGCACCTCATCCAGCCCACAGCAGTCCCTCACTGCCTCACCTCAGAGTCACAGTGGAACCCCGAACCGTGCTGTCAGCCTGGGGGCCAGCATGGGCAAGACCCTCTCTGCAGAGCGGCCCGAAAGAGCTGCCGCCATCCCCCGCAGCGTGTCCAGTGACGGCCGACCTCTGGACTCTAAAAGGTGCGTTCGATGGTTACCTGTATGTAGTGGAGCTGTCATTGTTGCACTTCCCCTTCATTTTTTTTTTGCTTGTTCTTCCTGTCTCTCGTGTTTATCTGTATTTGTGTGTATCGCTCTTTCTCTGCCTCTCTCAGGATGTCTCCAGGTTCTGAGAACTATGCCCTGACCTCCTCTCTCATGTTGGGTCGCCTGCCGCACAACCGGAGTTCCCCCAGTAACCTCTCCTGCTCCAGTGACACGGGCTCAGGCAGCTCTGCTCACTGGAGACAGAAGTCCATGCCGGAGGGGTGAGGATCTACAAAACACCACCTCTTACTGTCTACCTCCTCTTTGTCTTTGGTTTCTTTTAAGCTCTTAACCGTCTATCCCTTAATCACCCAGTCATCTCACCGCTTCATCTGTTCAAACTTTCACACAGCGTTGTTTATGACAAGATGGCTGTGGCATCGACTGCAAAATGATGCGAGTGATTGACAGCATATGCTTGTTTATGTTTCCGTTATAGATTTGCGCACAACAGGCACTCTCCTCTCCCAGCAGAGCGGCAAATGGGGGCAGAGGATGGAAGCAGCAGCAAGTCGACACCCATCTGGCCCAGAGTGGAAGACAGCTCTGACAGACCACCATCAGGTCAGACCACACTCCATCAGTGATGAATTATTAAAGGGAAGGGGGATAAATGTAAGGTGTCTGGAAGTGAGAGGGGAAAAGATCAATGAAAAAGGCTGCTGGAAAAAATGAATGAGCTAAACAAAACAGTTTACTGAATGAAAGACTGAAAGGAACAATGGACTGGCAGTGAATATTAAAAAACAGACTTTTTTGAAACACATTATGACCGAAAGAGTACTGTTGATGTATTACTGGGTTCTGAGGCTTTTAGTGGTGGATGTTTAAATGATGTGTGATTATAGACTTTGCTTCTAGACTCATCAAAGCATGACGCTATTCATAAACCCTCATAAAACAAAATAAAAATGCAGCTTTATTTAACAGTAACACCACATCCTCTAAGCTGATTTAAAGCATTTCTTAAATCAGTAAAATATCATAAAATATAAAAAAAAAAAAATCATAAAAATATTACCTTTCTTCAATGCAGATTTGGTTTGGACTGGTTACCATTCTGATTCATAAGTTTTTGATTTGAGATTATTCAATTCTGATTCATATTTCAGTTATAATGTCTATTTTGCTTTGTCTATTTTGAAATATGCTCTCAGCTAATGATGTAGATTATACTTGAAACTTTCTGATTTTGTACCTTTAGAAAAAAAGTTATTTAAAAAATGTACACACAGGCAGTTTAGTTGGTATTTATATAACAGATATAATCAACTTGCTCACACCTTTTTTGCTGTGTTTATTTTAGTAGTGTTTGTATACTTTTGTAGATTTTATTAATATTTTGAATTGGCTCATTTTTTTATTTTTAGCTTTTATTTTAGTTTTAGTTAAGTTTAAATTGTGTTATAAATGCTTTTGTTAGTTTATATGAAATATTTATTATTTATTTTTATTTCAACTTCGTTCAAAATTCTGAAACCTATTTTTAGTAGTTTTATTTAAGAGTAACAACACTGATGCTACAGACATGGTTCCTCAAATCATGATGTTACTTTTCGAAGAGCCCATGCTTACTTCACCTAGTCAATGATAAAATAGGCAAAAGAAAAAAAACAGATCCCATTTACTTGCATTGTTGGAAAGATGTGAGGATCAGGATATCAAAGAGACTTGAGGGCAGAGTTTTTTGACTTGAGCCTGTAAGTAACCACTCAGAACTCCTTAGCAACCGCATAGCAATGTCCAAGCAACCACCCACGACACCTTAGCATAGTAGCGGCCATGCAGGCAAGCGCAACTCAAAATCACTTAAAGATATGTAAAAACCTGGTCTTTCTTCTCAAGTGCTTTCATTAGAAAACGGTAAAGTGACGCATTGCTTTAACCCAACACATTTACCACATTACTCTTTAAAACAGACATGCTAGCATGAAAACCAATGCACTGGAATGTATCGTCTGAGGGTCCTTGTTGCCTTGCTGTAGGCTATATGGTTTCCACCTGGCCTTGACGGCTTCCTTTTTTTGGGCCTCACTTGTTTTTGACAGCAGGTCGGCTCCGTTCAGTCTTCTCGCCCTTCTAACACACAGCAGATCATCTGATCCTTCTCTTGTATAACCATGGTCAACCTTAAAGTGCTCAATAGATTAAGCATAGCCTTTGAAAGTAAGCGGTGTCCAGTGAAAGTCAGCAAGCATAAACGGTGTCTCTGAACAGCAGGCTGTGTATGGGTTCAAGCGAAGACAGAAGACTTTCCTGCTGGTTCGGTTGTGTAAGCAATGCTTTGTGTGCCTCTAGCACCCCCCCCACCACCACCACTTCACTCTTCAAGGTCCAAGTGTGCTTTGACTCACACTGCCCACCCCCTTTCTGTGTACTTTCTCCATTCCTCTGCTTCTCCACATGTCTCCTGTTTTTGACAGGAATATCTGCAGGACTTGCAAGCACTCTTGTTGCCTCCACTGTGTCTGTTTCTCACGTTCTGTCTCTGTTTATGTCCCCTCTTTTGTATATTTCTCCAAAGCCATCTTACTGTTTTCAGCTTCTCTGTCTGTTGTGGTCAAGCGGCCCACCACCATATTTTGACCTGTCTTAGCACCGCTATGTGACCTCTCGGATACCAGGACGGTAATAGTAGAGTTCGGCCCACACAAAACACATCCAAGTCGTTCGGCCCAGTCTACTATTTGACCCATGCTGTAAATGTTACTGCAACCTAGAATTATACACCACTCTCATGATTGCAGTCGACTGTTCGGAGCATGAGAGGTCAGTTGGCAAATGCTGATCTATGTCAATTTTTTTTTTTTGGGTTGGCTTTAAACCTCAAGAACCTTAAAGGGATAGTTCACCCAAAAATGAAAATTGTCATTAATTACTCATCCTCATGATGTTCCAAACCCGTAAGACTTTCGGAACACAAATTAAGATGAGAAATCTGAGAGCTTTCTAAACCTGCATAGACAGCAACGCAACCGACATGTTCAATAACAGAAAAGGTCATAAGGACATCCTTAAAATAGTCAATGTGACATAAGTTGTTAAAACATAAATGTTATGAAGCTATGATAATACTTTTTGTGCACAAAGAAAAAGTATTCTTGTAGCTTTATACAATTACTATTGAACCACTGATGTCAAATGGACTATTTTAATGTTGTCTTTACTACTTTTTTGGGCGTTGAACATGTCAGTTGCATTGCTGTCTGTGCAGGTTTGTTATGTCCCTCCACTACCTGTGGTGGCTCTGTTTTCCTCTATTAATTGTTTGGCTATGTGGCAATATGTATTCATGTGTTATTGTGTGCAGGTGTGATTTGTAACGAGTGGGTGGAGAGACACCCTTTAAAAGCAGAGGCACTCCATGGAGAGAGGGAGATGACTTGGGTTCCAGGCAGCCACCATGCTTGTTGATCTTCCTGCAAATTATGTTTCATTGTAGTTAATCTTCCTTTTGTTTTGGTTTTGGCAATTGTCTAATAAATACCCTAGATAAATGAGTCCAACTGACTTTGTAGTCACTTTATGTTATGATCAGTCTGCCTGACTATAACATATGGGGGCTCGTCCGAGATGAATCGTAGGAAGTAGTTTGTTTTGTGAGCGACTGGTTGGTGATTACCATCACTTTTCTGGGTAGAGGAGCGTGCACCTCAATAAGTAAGTCGTCGGGCAGACACTGAGTCTGCCACTTTATTATTTTAGTTTTATTATTTTTGGTGGTATCCTTAGTCGGTACGTTTCGGGGGTTGTGATAGACTGCGTAATCGGTCTGCTACATCCTCACGAGTTTAACGTTTAATGTACACCGGGTAGGGGGATCGACTGAAGACTAGTAAGGCTAAGTTTAGTTTTTTTTTTGATAGGTAAGTAGGGATTGGGGTGTAGCAGTGAATCTCCCAGTCTTTTGGTACTCACTTAGTTTTTCTGTCGCTTTAGTGATTTAATAGTGCACTGCAGGAAGTAGTGTTTAAGCAGGTGGAGGTGTTTTAGCCCATTCATGTGTCTAACTTTCCCTCAACTTGTCAGTATTGTGGCGTGGTGGTGTTATGTTAAAAGTTGTGGTCATTTTGGGGTTAGCAGCCTGTAGTTTTTTTTGTTTTGCTTATTTTGGGTTTCAAAATTTTTGGTTTAGTCATGTCTACAGTTCAAGAGTTTGCTGAAAATCCTTCTGTAGAGGCGTTTAATAATCTTAAAAAAGATCAACTTTTGGAATTGGCTACTTATTATGAAATTGAGTTGTCTGCTTCCGAAAAACGCCTTAAAGATAGCATTAAAACTGTTCTGCTACCAGTTTTGGTAGAGAAGAGGGTTTTGCCTCCTGTTGATATGAGAGATTCTATCCGGTTGAAAGAGCTTTCTATTCGAGAGAGAGAGTTAGACAATGAGAGAGAAGCATTGCGTTTAAAAGTTTCTGAGAATGAGTAAGAAATGAAACGCTTAGAGTTAAGAGCTAGACAGGAAAATATTGATCTCAGTTACACCGGGTCTTTTGACGTGAGTAAAAACATTAGGCTTGTACCACCGTTCATCGAGAAAGATGTAGAGACATTTTTTCCGCATTTTGAGAAAGTTGCATCTACTTTAAATTGGTCGATAGGTGTTTGGACTTTATTAATTCAGTCAGTTTTAACTGGCAGGGCACAAGAAGTGTATTCTTCACTTTCACTGGAGCAAAGTACAGACTATGATGTGGTTAAAGCCGCTATTCTTTGTTGTTACCAACTAGTCCCAGAAGCTTATCGACAGCGCTTTCGTCGATGTGAGAAAACTGAAGATCAGACTTATATCGAGTTTGCTCGTGAGAAAGAGGCTTTATTTGATCGATGGTGTTCGTCAAGTGAGGTAGACAGCCAGGCGAAGTTGCGAGCTTTGATTCTGGTGGAGGAATTTATAAACTGTTTGCCTGATGTTGTAGCTACTTACCTAAATGAACATAAAGTCAGTTCTCTGCATGAAGCTGCTGTTTTGGCAGATGAATTTGTTTTGACCCATCGTATCTTTAAAGATAGATATAAGTCTGGAGGTTTATCTCCAAAACATAGCTATGCTGCCGTCCATTCTTCCAGTAGTCCAGAGCAAGCTTGTTTTTATTGTAAGAAGCCTGGGCACTTGGTGGCAGACTGTCCAGTGCTGAAAAAAAAACAAGCTGCAAAAGGCTTTGGGTTGATTAAAGCGTCTCCACATTTTACTTCGCCCTGTCTTGAATTTTCAAGCGATGTAAAGACTGGCTATGAACCTTTCCTTAGTGATGGTTTTGTCACGTTGCCTGGTGATGATAATTTAATTCCTGTACGCATTTTGCGTGACACTGGTGCTGCACAATCATTCATTTTGAAAGGAGTTTTGCCTTTGTCTGAGACAACAAAAAGTGGCACCAGTGTATTAGTTCGTGGCTTTGAGATGGGCTTTACTGTTGTTCCACTTCACCAAATCTTGTTCAAATCTAGCGTAGTCACCGGCCGTGTTGCGGTTGGTGTTCGGGATTCTCTGCCCATTCCTGGCGTGTCTTTTATTTTGGGCAATGATTTAGCAGGTGGTAATGTGTGGAACCGAGTGAGTTCGGAAATTCTCCCTCAAGTTGTTACCGTGCCTAAAATAAAAAAGCTCTCAGATTTCTTCAAAAATATCTTAATTTGTGTTCCAAAGATGAACGGAGGTCTTATGGGTTTGGAATGACCTGAAGGTGAGTAAATAATGACTGAATTTTCATTTTTGGGTAAACTATCCCTTTAAGTTCTTCTTGAACCACAAAGAAAATTCCAAAATTAAAAATAAGTATTTTCTGTTTTATATAGTTATTTATCTATATACATTTTCCATAATCTTAATAATGTAAAAAAAAAAAAACTACTGATGAATAAATAATGCAGAAATTGTTATTTGAGATCTGTTCTGTCGTTGACCATGTCTGGAAGCCTGGAAGGCATGTGACGAAATCATGAGGCATACGAGGGCTACTTTTAGGAATTTTTGGCAGTTTTCTGACATTTTATGTTGCTCATTGACAAGAGCTTATACTTTTCCCAGTAACTTCTAGAAACTTTTCTTGAAGTGATGTTCCATTTTTCTAAAGCATGTTAGCACAGAGTTTTTTATTCAGGAATGGATTAAAGAGAGATTTTGTCTTAAAAGATTGTGGTTTGTACAAACTGAGTTTGAGTTCTGAGATACTGCAAAGTAATATTGTTCTAAAAAACAAACAAAACTCTGCTTTGAATCGCTGAAGGGAGGTAGAGAGTGAGACAGGAAGTGGGGTGTCAAGTGGGGAAGGAAAGCCTTTTCCTAAAGCTCGAAAGGAATTGCCCCCCTCTGACAAAGTGCAGTGGCTCATTCTTGTAGAAAGAAATAACGGCCAACAAATACACAATAATTTCATTTACACTCAATATCCTGTAATGAAATCAACCCAGACTGTGTTAGCTATATTGGTCTTTTTTTTTTTTTGATGGAATTCTGTTTTATAATGTGTGCATGTATTCATTGCGTGTGCGTGCACACATGCACATGTACTTCAGGGTTTTTTATATTCAGTTCCATCTAATGTCCTATTTTCTAATGCACTCTTATCTCTTACGCTCTGTAGATGCTCCAGTCACTAAGTCTAGCTCGTCCTACTCAGGCGGCCCACGCATCCAGAGACAGGAACAGGTTATTCACCTTTCACCCAAGAAGGGCAGCCAGGTAGGTTCTCGACTGCTGCATATAACCGCTCTTAAAAATAAAGCCACATGGTATCTCTTCACTAAAGGAGCTTTAAGTGCACTATACAATATCACAAACATTAGTTTCTAAACACTAAGCTAATATGTCAGTCAGTAATCTTTCAGAGCATGAAATCCATTCAGAGCACCTTAGCAGCTAGATCAGCTGTATATACATTATTGTTCAATAGTTTGGGGTCAGTAAGATTTTTTTTTTACATTTATAGAAATATATTTATACATATTTACATATATTTCTATAATACTAAAACATATTTTTGTTGGTCAACTTATATTCTGCTCTGGCATTGTGATGGGCAACCTAATTTGCTTTGTTGTAGCTCCTTCTGAATAAATGGCCTTTTCTTACAGTCTGAAGGTCCGTACTCCCACTCCAGCAGTAATACGCTCTCCAGCACTGCGTCTAGTGGGGGTCACAGCGATGACAAGTGGTATGATCTGGGCAGTGGAGGGATGGGAGAGCAGCCAGACTCTGAGCCGAACGGTCTGGGTGGTGGTGGCTACCTCCAAGGAGCTTCAGCCGACAGTGGCATCGATGCTACATCATACGGCCCCACCCATGGCAGTTCCAGCTCTCTGCTGGCTGTGGGAGCTGCTGGTGCCAGAGAAAGAGCCCCCTCACCTTGGCACAGCCCCACAGAAGGGGGCCGGAGGGTGCTTGAGAGGTCCCCTCCTGCAGCTGAGTCCCCAGTGTCCCCTGCAGATGGGCCGCCTACAACCCGAAGCCCACCGACCCATCTACTGGTCCGGGATGGCAGCACCTACAGTCTGAGTGACATGGCCTCTTACTCTAGGTATGCTTTTAGCCATGGGATTTTTTTCCGACAACCTAGCAAATATTTGCAATATATAGCAATTTTTTGATATACTGTATCAAATGTTTGTACTAGTAATATTTTGGCAAATATGATGCTGTAAAGTATGTGGGATTTATCATCATTTCTGAGATACTTTAGACGTTTTTTCACCTCATCTGGCTCTTCCTCAGCACACGCCACTCTGTGAGCCCTGCAGTCCTGAGCTCCAGCCACAGCTCCCCACGTGAAGAGTCTTCCTCAGCCACCTCCCCCTCCCCCTCCTCCTCCCAGAGCTCGGTGTCACCTGGTCCTAAGAGTTTCTATCCACGCCAGGGGGCCACTAGCAAATACCTGATCGGCTGGAGGAAACCAGGCAGCACCATCAACTCTGTGGACTTTGGGGACACACGCAAGTAAGTGAAGGAGCTCGGCTGTGGGGATGATGGATGGCTGAAAGATGTGTGACTGGATTATTAAGGTGTGAAGATGTACAAAAACATACACACAGGGAAACGGTCACAAGTTCAAGTTCATAAATCACTGACTAGCTGCAGTCCTGTTGGATCAAACTGTCACAAATTGTTTTATAGAAAGTTAAGTTTGATCTAGTTGTTTTTGCTCTCTCTGACCTTCCTTTTCGGTGGCAATAAATGTGTGAACTTTTTGTAAAAAAAATGTTTTGGCTTTAGTTTTTCCTGGTGACTCGGTTTGTTTTGTTTTTTTGTTTTTAACCAATGCATGACTGCCCCCTTCTGGAGAAGAAGCATAGTAACAGTGAAATTAAATCTGTGCAATCCTGTAAAAATGGAAATTATTATCTTAAAATGACCAATTGAATGTTTTCATTCAAAATCTTGATGTTTTTTTTCTTTAGAAGACCACAGGGTGAGGGATCAGACCCCGGGTCTTCTCAATCCAGGCCCTCTCTTAGGGATCTGCACTCTCCTCAAGCCATGTGCAAGTCTACAATAGATGAAGATCTGAAGAAACTTGTCACGCCAGAAAGTCCCCCATCCAAGCAGCACAAGGACAAGGTATGTGAACTGAAAAACTAAATTACACCAGTGTGCTCCATTTTTGAGTAAGGTTGGCCAATCACATGGTTTACCCCTTGGATTAGGGCTAAACTATTAAAAAAAAATCTAAATCATGATATAACTTAATAAATTGAAAGGACTGCTTTGAGTTTGCATTATTTATAATGTCCATCTGAAAACCTAACATGCCAAACATTTCACCCAATTTTTAACAAGCGTGTTTAAATAATTTTTTAATTTGCAGTTCTTTTTCAAATAAAAGCTTTTCTGAAGATCCAGTATATAGATCCAGTTGTTTTTATCACATCTTAATTGTAGATTTTATCAGAAAAAATGTAGTTATCAAAAACGAGGATTAAGGACTGTTCACACAGAGGAAGGTAACTATAATGTTGGCAATAATGATAAAGATATAATTTGAAAAATCATTCTAAATTTAAAATAAGTCCACACCACGACTATAATTATAATGGCTTGAGCTGCATGATTAATCGTTAAATAAAACGCAATGTCGATTCAAATACCTACACAATCTAATTTTTAAATGACAACGATTTGCTCGTGTCTGTTAAACCTTTGGGAAAAAAAACATACTGGAACATTCAAATCTTCCGCTGACACAGAGTGCAGACATGTTTAGGTAAGAAACACAAACAGTCTTTGAAACTACAATGTATTAGTTCTGTAATACAGTCATTCATATGATCACAGAAATACAGGAATAAATGTTTTTAGTTCGGATACAAACATTGATGTCTGTGATAGCAAGCAATATAGAGCAAATTATCTTCTGGAAATAACTGGCACTTCAAATAAAGTTTGTGTTGATTACATTTTCAATTGACTGTTATAAAAAGTATTTGTAATTTAATCATTCATTCAAGATATTTGTTCAAAAACACTGAGTCATCCATTCATTAAACAAGTGAAGTATTTGAGTGAGTCAGTATTGAATCATTCATTTAAACCACTTTTTCAAAATGTTAATATTAAAAATTGGTTTATTAAAAATATATTTCTATATAAAAACATTATAAAAAAATATATTTACAAATGTATATATATAAATATATATATATATATATAAATAGACTGCAGCAATTAATATTTTGTCACAAATTATTTTGTTTAATACAGAATCATGGGACAATCGTGATCTCTATTTGAGACAAATATTGTGATTCCCAATTTATACAGAACTGTGCAGCTCTAATAACAGCACATAAGAACCGCTTTAAAAAATTATTTTTTTTCCAGCTGATGAACGATAACATTGAAAGAAACACACATGATAAGTATCTATGCATTAAAGAGCTCACGAATTGAAAGCAGCAGACAACAAATCTACAGCACACGTTTAGAATTGACAGAATGGTTTTGTACTTCGGCATGGATGCTAACATAGTTATCGTTATAGTTATTGTTCTTGGTGTGAATGGTAGCAGAGGGTCAGTGACATCAATCATATATCCATCCCTTCTCTTCCTTGCAGTCCTCCTTATGTCCAGCGAGCTCAGGGCGGCGTTCTCTGCACCGCACCCTGTCAGATGAGAGTATATACCGAGGCCAGCGGCTGCCGTCTCTGGGAGATTCAGTTCTGGAGCAGGCTCTGGCTAGCGATGTGCTCTTCAGCTGCTCTACCCTTCCACGGTCGCCGACCACCCGTGGCGCCCCACTACGCAGACCTTCCTACAAATTGGGCATCAAGATGCATGGTGAGAAACCTGTCATGATTAGGTCAGAGTGCTGTTACAGTCTAGCACAATCTATAGAGATGTCATGAAAATGCAAAATATCATAGAACAAATCTTTTAAGCCTAAAGTCATCAACAGGGGGTCCGAGACATCACTGCAGGAGCTCCACCAATTATTGTTTGATCTCAAAACAAACTCTTGAGGAAAAAATGAGACAAATTGCAACTTCAGAACTAAAATTCAGCTCAATGTTTCATTGCCTGGGAAGTTTATTACTTTTTTACTCTGTAACGTAAGCTATGCAAGTGCATTGCATTGTAGTTCCATTAATTAAAGTTGGTGCTCCCCTAGATTTGCCCTTTATGTTGTGTAAGTTCCACACATTGCACAAGCTTCAACTGGGCTAAAGTGCAAAATCACACACATGTGCACATACACACCACCTCATGTTTTCTCATTGGCTGTGTTAGGTGACCTCTCAGCGTCTGACACCTCTCTAGCAGACCTGCACGAGCGACAGAGGCCACCTCCTCCTGAACTGGGTCTCATGCCCCTCCCGGACACAGACACAGACAGCGGCCTGGACTGGACCCACCTCGTAGATGTTGCCAATGCTTTCGAGGGTGAGAGAAGACCACAGCGCAGTGAGCACATTTCTCTTCTCTTTATCTCTCCTCCTCAGCTATGTCACAGCTTTGCACAATCCACCTGTCCATCTTTTATAGGAGGGAGAGTTATTTTTGTTAAATTAAAAGTGTTTCTTTAACTATTTTAACTTTAATATGCCAAGGTTTGATTATTAAAATTATCTCCCAAAAATGAAAATTCTGTCATTAATTAATCACGTCATTTCAAACCTGTAAGACCATCTTTCATCTTCAGAACACAAATTAAGATATTTTTGATGAAATCTGAAGAGCTTTCTGACCCTCCAGCAATGCAACTGACATGGCAAAAGCCCTATCTTCCAAAGCCCAGAAAGTTAGTAAGGACAGTGGTCCAAACATAATGCTATGAAGCTACAAGAATATTGAATATTCTTTTTTGCACAGAGAAAACAAAAACAACTTTATTCAGACATTTCTTCTCTTCCGGCTCAGTCTCAACCGCCATCCAGGAAAAGTTCCATGATGTCTGCATGTACATTCCTCTGATTGTAAACTCTTGTGAATGGGGGCAGATACCTACTGATTTTAATGATGTCTTTACTACCTTTCTGGGCTTTGAACATGTCAGTTGCGTTGCTGTCTATGCAGGGTCAGAAAGCTCTCGGCATTTATCATAAATATCGTTATTTGTGTTCTGGAAATGAACAAAGGTCTTATGTGTTTGGAACGACATGAAGATGAGTAATTAATGACAGAATTAAAATTTTGGGTTAAACTATCCCTTTAAAGCTACAATGTGTAACTTAAGATTCATAAAAGCATAGACTATTTTATTCCAAAGATATAAATATTGCCATCACGTCATTACCAGCACAAAATATGATCAAACACCACCCATAATTTAACATTTGGAGGGAAAGGCGCTTGTGATGAGAATGCTCATAATAAAATGAGAAAATTCTCCTGTGACTGTAAAATTGAACAGCCTAATGAGAGTGCGAAAAGTGTTTTAAGTGAGTTTAATAACAGATCACAAAGCCAAAAGTTCAGGATTTATCCATTTTGTCATAGCATGATTTGCTGAAACGTAAGGATTTAGAATAATGAGTGAAGTGCTGTTATATTAATGGAAATGTCCCCTGAGGACTTGCACTGATGGACAGATGTGAAATTTTGTCTTGGAATGTGCGTCTGTGTTAAGCTCGAGGTGCTGCTTTATCATTTGCCTAATGCTGCCTTCACAGTTAAATTAATGCTCTGCTTGTCATCACATCATCATCATCATCTCTCTCTCTCAACTCCATCACACTCTTCTTCCATTCCCCTTTCAGTGCAGAGAGGGTTTATGTTTAGTTCTCAAGACGTCAGTCAGAGAGGAGAGACTTCGCTCAGTCCTCAGCATCTAGAGCTGCAGCCAGTGCCGCACACCAGACTCTCCCCCAGGTACATCCACCATCCATTGCGTAATTCAAATTTTATGTGTGGATGTGCTTTTTTTTTTGGTAGTTTCTTGCACGTCATTCATTTTTTGTCCAAACTATGGTTCTTCTGTTAGTGAGGGTCCTTCAAGCTACAGTGGGAAGGTTTCTCAGCTGGAAGCTTTGGTGAAGATGTTGCAGGAGGACTTGAAGAAAGTGAGGAGAACCTCTTTGACTTTTACAACCCTAGTGATTCTGTTGTAAACAAAATCTAAAGTTAGTGTATTCACTCTCACAATTGTCATTCTCTCACTCTGTTTTCTGTTTGTTCTAAAGGAGAGGGAAGAGAAACTGAAACTGCAGGCACAAATGAAGAGGCTTTGGGAGGACAATCAGAGGCTGCAAGAAGAGTCCCAAAGCTCCGCTGCCAAGCTCAAGAAGTTCACGGAGTGGGTCTTTAACACCATCGATCTGAACTGAGCCATCTGCAGAAGACAGGCAAGATCAAAAGACTTCTTGAGGACCAGACAGACGTGGGAGAGAATTTTACTCCCATGTGAGACCGGACTGAGAATTGTCCATTCACAATTCAACATAATTTGATGTTCACATTAGCATTCCTCTACAGACTGTGGTGATAATGATCAACTCTCACATGGCTCAAAGTCAGGGGAGGGCAAAAATACCAACCTTCAGCCCTTTCCTGTGATGACTTCTCCTCTCTAGATCCCCCGGGACATCATTACAAGTGCCCACAGGAGTTACTAGTAACTAGCTGTGATGCCAGCCTCTGCCTTCCAGGCTGTTCCACTCTTGTCCCTCCTGTGCCCTACTTATGACTGACAACCCGACGTTTGGTTCCAGTCATTTGGACAGTGCTAATCCTGCCCCATGAAGACCCCCTGCCTCAGAGCCAGAGTAGAAGACTCCTTTGCTACACGACCATATTTCAGCATCCAGTCGTAAATTTTTGCGGCGTCCTTGTGATTTTGGAGTTTGTGCTTTTTTTTCTCCAAACTGTAGGAAGCCGTCCACATGTTCTGGCGAAACCAATCTACAAACTTCATGTGACACCATTTGTTTCAAAAGAAGGAACATCAATTATTATAATTTTTTTTTGAGCCGGCATGAAGTGATTTGCTCATAATGAAATCAAAACTTGTGTTGTGTTGTGATACTTCATCTCATCAACAATTGAAGCAATAGCAGGGAGTCTAAACCCGGACTTTCACATACATAATAACTGTGGCAATATCCTGCCTCGAAGTACATCTCAAGTCTGTGGTACGAATGCTGATGATCCTACAAGTCTTATTTTGGGAACAGTTCAGTTATTTATTCCGTTTATTTTTTGAGTAATCAATTGATGCTCTATGCGTGCAGTAAAATGGTCATCTGTGAATAATGTTTATTTCAGAAGGGGATGTCGCTTAATTTGGACTCGGGTTTTATTTTGGGTATTATATATATATTTTTTCTAGTAGAGTTCTGCCTGAGCTGCAGTATTTTTTGTTGTTGTTGTTATTGTCGTCGTTCGAGTTGTGGTGACCTAGTCTGCTATTGTGTTGCTTTAGTGCCATCTAGTGGTAATAAGTGATCATCTCACTTGACTTCAGCTCTAATCTATTCCAGTATGTTTCCACGTTGCCTATATACACCCACAGTGATGGAAAGCTTCCATTCAGACAAGAGATAATGCTATAAAAAGCAGACACGCGGGTATTGGATTCAATATCAGGGATGAGAGGAGGTGCCTTTCTGAGAAAAGGGATAAAAGGAAAGAGATAAAAAATAAAAAAAAAACTAGGAGGCATAACAGGAGTCATGAGTTCTCATGAAAAATGCAATGGGCTGCTCACAGGAACTAGCCTCAGAAAGAATGCACTCACACAGAGTCATTTCTCGGGTGCTGTGACCATCATCGCACAACGAGCACGGAACCAGAGGGGCGGCTTAGTTAAGAGCCTGGTTCACTGTCTGGGATCAATAATATTGAACAACTGCCCTGTAATCTGTCACCCAGTTATAGTACTTTGCTCTTGTTGTCAGTTCTTCAGTCCCTTGTTTGAACATAGTGGCATTCCCAGAGCAAAAAGCCCTACTTATATCACTGACCCAAGTAATGTATAATGTATAGCTCTCCGTTTTCTTAGTTTGAAGGGCCTGTTTATACTGTGCAGGAAACTCTTGCTGGTTTCTCAGTGTAATGAAGATGGAGTCAATTTCTGGATATTTTAAGTATTGTGCAGAAGATGTGCACAATTGATCCGAAGGCAACTTTGATTTGTGTTTGTGAACAGTGAGCAGCCATAATCGATTCTGTTTTAGGAATCACTCGAAGTGTTTCAGAAAGTGCCTCCCGATGCCAGCAGAGAACGACACAATAAGAATGCCAAACATTTTGCCTCGGTCGAAACTCCCTGTAAACAGGGATGGCCTGCACAACATGGAGAACGACGTGAGATTATTAGTTTAATTTCCAGGTTTTGCTGCCAAAAGTCAGGAGGGTGAAACAAGAGCATCAAACTCCCTGACCGCGGAAAACACGACTGCTATTTATTCTCGCATCTCTCCCCTCTTGTTTGGTATTCAATTTTCCAACTTTCTCAATCCTTTATCATTTTGAAACACATAAATGTTTTTTTTCAAGGTAAATATTGACTGTGGGAATGTGAATTTTTTTTTTCTTATCTCTTCTATTTTTGTTCTTAGTTTCTTGAGTTGAATTTCTTTGCACTGTTTTTTTGTTTTGTTTTGTAGAAATCTATCGCGATGGGTTTATGTACAAGCATAAACATATGGCTTTTGATGTTGTTTCTTGTTCTTACGTATGCAGTCACTTTTGAGAGAGACGAGGCTGGGATGGTGTTCCCTTCCTTGATCTCTTTTATATTGTGTCATTAGACGTTATTCCATATATTCTCCCATCTAAACTTTAAAGAATTGTGTTTTTAATGATGTGCACATTTTAAAAAGGAGCATTACGATTACAAACAAAAAACTGTTTACATATACTGTTCATCTTCTATGTAAAGTGTAGAGGTTTAAAAAAAAAAAGAAAAGAAAAAAGACTTTCCAGTGATTACAGTATTAAGGTTTCATAAATAAATAATAATAAAAAAACTTGATTTGAGGTGCTGTAATTATTCATGAACTGGTCAAAACAAATGGCTCGTGCTTGCCGCCTGCTCTGAGGTGTAATCTGCCATTGCTTTCTGAGCCAATAAATTAATTTAAATGCCATAGTTGAATGTCATTCCATGTCTCCTTGTGTTTATTATTATTGCTGCAATCTGTGCCCTTGTTTTTGTCTTTTTCTCCATCAGTGTTGTGCTTTTGTGGGAGAGGCTGATTTTTGCCACGGTAACGGCGAGGATAATTGCACCTTGCAGTAAGTAATCAGCAAAGCCTGTTGAAGAGCAGGGCTGGATTGCCAAGGGCTCCTCACGTCCCCCTGCTGATCTGCCTCTGATTGTGACGTTAACCCTCCCGTGACTGTGGCCGCGAATCCCATCTAATGTCAATGTGGCAGGGATATAGCTGAATTTGCAGAATTAAGCTGCTTCTCTTTGTGAAATTGCTAATATTAACCGAAAAAGAAAAAGAACAGAAAGGGCATCTCTTACCTTTAGCGGCCGATTTTGGCCAGAAGTCTGTGGAGCATTTACTGGCCGAGCTAGGAAAGTCAAATATCCTTGCTGGATTTTCATGCATGTGGTAGAAGACATATCTGATATTTCAGTGAGCAAATGTCAATGGTGTTATTATCTGCCTCAGACTATTGGAAATGGACATGTAGAAGACTTGAGTGCTCAGACCCAGACTGAAGTGGAGTGTCTCTGCTCGGGAACTTAGGTTGAACAGTGCAATGGGGAATTTTTAGTGCACTTGAAATAAACATGTTGTAGAGCAAGAAGTGGGAGCAAAGGGCTTAGAGCTCTTCCCAAGAGTGCTGGGTGTTGCAGATGCTGTCAGAATTATGTGCGGTTGTCAGTAGACTGAGCTCTCCACGATTTGCACTAATCACAGAAAAGAACCAGGAGAGAAATGAGACCAAAACCATAGAAATACACCCTTCTCACTTTTTCTAATTCTTACAGCTCTTACTGCACCTTAACCTACTAATTTTGCAATCCCAATGTGCATTTACTCTGCACTACAATGTTAGTTTTTTTCTTCTCTTGGTAAAAATGTTACATTTTGTTTATATGAGCCATTGAATGCATTATAAAAGTTCTGAAACCTTGTTTTAGTTATTTATTGTCTATTTTTAGACATTGACTATTAATAACATTTACGTTATTAATCGCATATGAAATAATATGCGTTTAGATGAGGAATCCAATAACGTTTTTTGAGTTGATATATGAAACCATTTTTGTTTGTTAATATCTTGCAGTTTTTTTAGACAACCTTTATCATTTTAGTCACGAATTTTGTTGCTGGTATTAACATTGTGCACTTGGTTTGATTTTAGCTTAATACTAGACACCTCTTTATTGCTTTAGGCACAGTCAGACTTTAACACTTGACTTTTCTAAGCTACCTACTCTAATTATTGGCACTTACGCAACATGTGCCCTTTCCCGCAGGTCTCTGGTAGGAAAGAACATAAATGCACTGCAAATGTAACACTCTTGCGACATGTTACCTAATGTACATTGGAAAATTACTTTCAAGACAGAAATATCTCTAGTTCATTGCAAGCAAGGGGAAAACACTTGTGTTTGCAAAAGATATTCATCCTGCAGCTTAATGGAAGATTATTTCTTGTCTGTATGAAATGGAAAACAGCTAATTTAGTGAGATGATTGTTTGAATGCATGTGTGCGTGATGCAATTAGACTCCTGGAGATAGGGAAACACCTCTGTGCATTTCTTGCATCTCTCACTAGTCTAAATAATTAATCTAAGGAGTGGGTGGGTTTCTGATACTGACGCCGCTATGCAGCAATGTCCATTATGACTGTATATGTGTGTACTGTCGTGGCCAAAAGTTTTGAGAATTACAAATATTAGTTTTCAAAAAGTTTGCTGCTAAACTGCTTTTAGATCTTTGTTTCAGTTGTTTCTGTGATGTACTGAAATATAATTACAAGCACTTCATACGTTTCAAAGGCTTTTATCGACAATTACATGACATTTATAATGCAAAGAGTCAGTATTTGCATTGGCCCTTCTTTTTCAGGACCTCTGCAATTCGACTGGGCATGCTCTCAATCAACTTCTGGGCCAAATACTGACTGATAGCAACCCATTCTTTCATAATCACTTCTTGGAGTTTGTCAGAATTAGTGGGTTTTTGTTTGTCCACCCGCCTCTTGAGGATTGACCACAAGTTCTCAATGGGATTAAGATCTGGGGAGTTTCCAGGCTATGGACCCCAAATTTCAACATTCTGGTCCCCGAGCCACTTAGTTATCACTTTTGCCTTATGGCACGGTGCTCCATCGTGCTGGAAAATGCATTGTTCTTCACCAAACTGTTGTTGGATTGTTGGAAGAAGTTGCTGTTGGAGGGTGTTTTGGTACCATTCTTTATTCATGGCTGTGTTTTTGGGCAGAATTGTGAGTGAGCCCACTCCCTTGGATGAGAAGCAACCCCACACATGAATGGTGTCAGGATGCTTTACTGTTGGCATGACACAGGACTGATGGTAGCGCTCACCTTTTCTTCTCCGGACAAGCCTTTTTCCAGATGCCCCAAACAATCGGAAAGGGGCTTCATCGGAGAATATGACTTTGCCCCAGTCCTCAGCAGTCCATTCACTACACTTTCTGCAGAAGATCAATCTGTCCCTGATGTTTTTTTTGGAGAGAAGTGGCTTCTTTACTGCCCTTCTTGAAACCAGGCCATCTTCCAAAAGTCTTCGCCTCACTGTGCGTGCAGATGCGCTCACACCTGCCTGCTGCCATTCCTGAGCAAGCTCTGCACTCCGATCCCGCAGCTGAATCCTCTTTAGGAGACGATCCTGGCGCTTGCTGGACTTTCTTTGACGCCCTGAAGCCTTCTTTACAAGAATTGAACCTCTTTCCTTGAAGTTCTTGATGATCCTATAAATTGTTGATTTAGGTGTAATCTTAGTAGCCACAATATCCTTGCCTGTGAAGCCATTTTTATGCAACGCAATGATGGCTGCATGCGTTTCTTTGCAGGTCACCATGGTTAACAATGGAAGAACAATGATTTCAAGCATCACCCTCCCTTTAACATGTCAAGTCTGCCATTCTAACCCAATCAGCCTGACATAATGATCTCCAGCCTTGTGCTCATCAACATTCTCACCTGAGTTAACAAGAGGATTACTGAAATGATCTCAGCAGGTCCTTTAATGACAGCAATGAAATGCAGTGGAAAGGTTTTTTTGGGATTAAGTTAATTTTCATTGCAAAGAAGGACTATGCAATTCATCTGATCACTCTTCATAACATTCTGGAGTATATGCAAATTGCTATTATAAAAACTTAAGCAGCAACTTTTACAATTTCCAATATTTATGTGATTCTCAAAACTTTTGGCCACGACTGTACACATGCCTCTTTGAGTGAGTGGTTGACTGAATACATTTGTGATTCAGACATGATGAACAATTACTCCTCCCTAATGGCTTTTGATGGTATTGATTTCAGAGAAGCAAGCATTTGAGCATGTACTAATGCCTGTTTGGAGGATCCATTTTTTGAATCACAGCATGGGGCAAGTTTATCATAGCTGAAAACAACCAATTTGTTTGCCACAACGTACAGTATATACTTGTGTAAATACACTTGTGCTCAGCAGTGCCACTTTTATTACATCAGACTAAAACAATGCAGGACAGAGAGCCCCAAAAATAGTGTAAGAGCTGTGTTAACGCCTAGGGCTCAGGAAGGGGCTGAGTAGAGTGTGCGATAAAGCACACTTCCTGGCACTGATAAATAGCCCTTTCCTGGCTGTTCTCTGCATAGTAGATTACTTGCTATTTGGTCAAGGGTTGATAACAAAGGCCCTTGCTAGACTGTAAATGCAATGGTCTTGAGCAACACTGTCTCATATATATATATGTATATATGTATATATATATATATGCAACTTACTCTAAATTGCAAGGTGCACTTTTACTTTCTATAAATCACTCCTTATTGCATCATCTTTTATCAGAAGTTGAAGAAAATGTAACAAAAAGTAAAGAACGACTCCCAGAACTCCATCAGGATTCCCTGTGGGAATGTGTCATCTCAGTTGTACCAGAAGGCCAATTAAGAGCCAGTGTGGGGGTGGGGGGGGGTGTGTTTGGGTGTGAGTGTATGTGTGCATATGTATGGGATGAAGAGGGCATGCTGCAGACAAATGAAGTAGCAGATTGCATGAGTGGACCTGCAGGCTTCCTCAAGAACAGGAGACAAAAGACACTGTGTTCTCTGTGAGGTCTCTGTGATCCAGATGTGAGACATTCTGATGTGGATGAATTAATAGTGTGCACTTGCAATGCATTTAATTAACATTTCCTTCCATTTTTTTTAATCCATCTGATGAGATCCTTTTCTCATCAATACAGTGGTATTAAATACCCATTTTGCAATGTGCAACGTGTGTGTGTGTGTATATATATAAAAACACTTTTTCAGGCTCCCTGTATCTCCCAGTTATGTGATGTATTCTTCTTTTGTTTTAAAGGGGTCATATTTAAAGAATCAGATTTCCCTTGATCTTTTCAGATAAAAGCGCTTGATGTACTATAAAAACTCTAACTTTCAGAATGTTCTACTCTTTCTAGTCCCAGTCAAAAAAGCTTTTATATAGACTTTTCAGCTTAATTAAAGTGACAAAAGTTGGCATCCCACTAGCCATATTGAAACCGCTCAGTCGTAGTCAAGCATTTTTCACCCTTTTTGATCAAATCTTGCCCTTTTCAGTCAGGTCTGTCACACTCACTGATGAGGAATGACGAAATAAACAGTCTCTTTTTTTCCCCTATTCCTTTTGTTTCCTGGTCCTGTGAAAAACATAATCTTCCATTGATAGCCATTCAACATTATAGTTGTATATTCCGATAGAACATAACTTTTAGTAAGATGCATTTAAATTAAATGAAACTCCAGTGCCTGATTTTAAAAGCATAAAATGGACTTACTGTACATTTTTCCTGTATGCATCCTTTGACGCTATTCTTGCAGTGACATCCAATCAGCAATGCATGACGGCATTCTCCAGCAGCTCCAGATTGATTAGTTAGCTCTCTCCATGTACAGTAGTCAACGTCTGAAGTGGATCAAAAAAAGTTAATAAAAGTTATCCCAATGACAAGTATGCATTTTGGTTTAAGGGCAAATTTGATGAAAGGTTTTGATCCACTTCAAATGTTGACTACTGTATTATAATCCTATTAATTCCTAAACAACTAAAAATGTGACAAAGTGTGTCCAACCTGGTTGTTTTGGTTATTTCTGAGGTGGTTTCTCTCTACACATCCTTCTGAAGAAACCCTAATCATTTAAATCTGACACTTACCTGTTTGAGCAGCACATTTCTTTTTTTTGAAATGTCACGTGTTGCATAGTTTTAGTTTATATTCTTGTTTTTGGCACAATAAATTACTATCATTTATATGGTCTGGCCTATGTTGGGGATAGAGCAGTTTATTTATAAAAAAATTCTTAAACCCTAATCCTGACGCCCCACAGTTTGTCTAATTAATTTGAATGTAGCAAGAAATCCCAATGAGAGAAAAACACAGATTAGAGGTGATTACTGAATGTTTGTAATCGCATGACAGAAATTCAAACTGGTATGCCTGCAAAAGCCTTTTCTCTTAATAAATCAAAACATGTTTCAAAATTGCTTACCAGAAACTACAGAGGGAGACACTCCACCAAACCCCCACCCTCTTTTATCCTCCCTCCCACCCTCTGACACACACACACACACACAATCACTCCGTTGCACACATGCCAGGATCCTCGCACTGTACCTGAGCACTCCACTCCACGCAGCGACCACCCACGCTGGGATCCAGAGCGCGCAAGAGACGGGCAGAGTGGGAAGAACCCATTGCTTTCCACATCTGCACAGCTCCTTGGAGTCTCTTCATCATCTTTCCCGCACCAACACCTCATCATCATCATCACCACAGTCTCTTCAAGCCAGTTAGATCATGAACCTGCTCTTTTTTGGTTGCTAAGGAGGGGAATTCGAGCTCCGCGGAGTGGACGAGGCGGTACTTACTAAGGTAACGCGCTCTTCCAGTCAGTCATCAGCTGTTTGTGTGTGACTGTGTGTCACTGTAAACTTGTACCCCCATGTTCGTTGGCGCTGAATGATCAATTGTCATGTCCAGCGCTGAATTCAAGTGGCTCCCGAAGTGCTGGTGAGTTTGAAGTGAATCATCCTGTCGCCTCGCTCGCGCTTGTCCTGAGGCTGGCGCGTGCCTTTCCGTGACGGGTTTTCCCTGTCTCCTATATTCTGCATCGCTCTGTGGAGTGCTGTGTGATTTGGGACCGGTGTTCCTGTGGGGATTGCTCTCTGAAAGCAGCTGTTTGTCTTTTTTTTTGATAAATAGCTGCACGTTTGCAGTGCAATGCGGCGCTGGGAAATCATGCCCACGCGTAAATTAATAACATTTCTACCTTTGGGTTCGCTGGTGTTGATCACAAACAGCTGTTGTGAGCGCGTAATACTCCTCGCGTGGCATAACTGAAAATAAGTCCACAGATGGTTCGAGCAAATACTTGAGTAGGCTTTCTTGCGTCTTTTTTAGCGTACTTGTGCAGGCGACACATATAGCACGATGTAGTGAAGTGCAGCCTGTGATGAAGACCAAATGCAGTCTTTTTCGGTTCTTTTTGTGGTAACATTTTTTTTTCCACTGTTTGGAATCAAAAATAATCAAAAAATAATCGGAAGGTTTTAGGGATGTTTCCGCTGTTATGGCTTATGTAGAGTCCAGGCGTGTCTGTAGTTTGTTGTTTTTAATATGTTAAGAAAAATATTTTTTTAGAGTAACGTTAGTGTTAAGTCTCAAAAACCTCTCTGTAGTTTCAGTTAAGACGCTACAATTCCTGTAGTGTATCCTAACAGTACATGTTCCACTAAAAAGCTGCACATGTGTTGGCTATATAGAATGATGTGTAGCTATACCTTCTCCATTATGTAAAACTGAAAACTGATCCGTTGTCTTCTCTGCTGACTCCAATTATGAGTGGTCGATAAATCGCTTTCTGAGCAACCTATTAGCGTGGAAAGATGAATCGCTCTGCGTTCATATCCTGACAAAAAGAACTTGCATATTTAAGGTAATTAGAGGTGGACATAACCAAATTTATTTTCCTATGTATAATTTAGTAATTCCGGCACCAACGTTTTTCTGTCATTTAAGTAAATACATTGATTTCTGACAGCTGCTGTCCGTTAGAAAGGGCGCGAATAGGGAGACCTGCGCGGACGATCTCACCCTTGTTTTCTCCAAAAATTAAACTCCTGAGGAAAATTAAACTGATGAAACTTTTTTTTCTAGACCAATTTTTTAAATGTATTTTTGCAAAATTTTTTTAAACGTTTTCAATATAGAAAGTAACACTTAAAATATCCAATAAATACATTTCTCCTTTTGGTTACATAAAGAAAAATTATAACACTTAAGTGCATGGGGTGTGCACCCCCAAATTCTTTTAAATTATTATTATCCGCATTAATTCGGGTGATTAAAGTATATTTCTTGATTAATTTTCAGCATGTAGCCTTCTCACACTATAAAATAACTTAGAACAGTGCAGACGCACCTTATGAGTGTGAAATTCTTTATTTTATAACTTGGTTTACATTAATAATCTGATAGTACTGTATATTCTGAGTCACATAAAGCATGTGTTAACTGAATGGCCTGAAGTTTAAGTCATTGTTCTATGAGAATATTCCCCTTTACCCATTTATATCTGATATTTACTGTACGAGTACTCCATATGGTGCTGGAGAACAAGAAAATCATTCTGGTTCCCATATGTATCATCAGCGTGTTCGAATTGAATGTGTGAAACTGTAAAAGATTTGAGAACTAGGGCAGCCTCCCATGCTGTTCTTACAATGGCCCCACACTTTGAAAAACCCTACTGCAGGACTTTCTTTCCACTTTTTTTTCTTCTTCCTTTTTTTTTTTTTTTTTAATTTTTTTTTTTTAAGTCAGTTCCCATGTCTCTATAGTATTTTGAAAACAGTGGAATTTAAGAAATGTTTTATTTAAAATACTTCCATGTACTTTCTCAAATCTCATGCACACATTCAAGAACTGTATGCATGTTAATTCATTGTCTGGGCGACACTCTGGAATTTATTTGGTTTGACTGATCTCTTTTCTGTTCTGTCCTTTCCCCACAGAGACCGAAAGAGAGAACAAGAGACCAAGCATGGCCCAGGCCTCTCAGGACCAAGGAGCAGTGGGCATAGCCGACCCAGATGAGGATTCACCCAACATGATTGCTTACAGAAAGGTACTGTTGCATTGCCTTTAAATTTAATATGCTTTAGATTTGCAATCTTTAAAGTCTTGTCAGCAAGTTAATGCTTGAAAGCGAAAGTAGCAAATATATACAATGAGGGTAGGACAGACACACACACACACACACACAGTCATGAATATTGCTTAGTACTGGATTTGAATTTGAATGAATTTATTTCACTGTTTGCTAGTGCATTGTCATCCCTTGATATTTATTCAGCTTCTTTGTGTATAACATATTTATTTTCTTCCCTGACCTTCATGGTCTCTTGTGAGTAAAGAGAAGTTGCCTAAATATGTAAAAGTGTCTGCTTGGAAGCATACAGAAAACCATGAAGTGTTCCTTTATAATATTATGGCTATGCATTACATATACCATCCGAGGCTCCAGTGGTAAACCGCTGATTCAGCATGTAAAGGTCTAAATGTTTTTTAGAGAAAGAGACATACATTCACCATGTCAGTTTGCTGTAATCGATCATATGTGTGTTTAAGATGAATTCTGATCCACGATGAGAACATATCTGTCAGGGAGTGATGAATTTCATAATGTTAGCATTCATCAACATCACTATCGTATCTTTTTTGCTTGACCAGTTAGCTATGGACCACCCACAAGCAAGTCTTTTATGGAAAACCAAGTGAAGCATATTTGATGCCAAATGATTTGTTTCTATCTGAGTGGAGATAATCAGCACAAGCTGGCGCAAAGATTTTGAGCTCAACTGCCAAATTGCTAGAGAAACATTGTGGTAGAGAGTGCACCTTTAGATTAAGCCAATAAGACACAAACAAATTTTATACTAATCACTCTTTGGACACCCTTTGCTTAGTACCTTGATTAAATGTTAATTGTGAAAAATCCATGACACTAAGAAGTATACAACTGATATTACTACACTACCAGAAATCCTTTTCTCAATGAGATTTGTTTTCCACTTAAAATATCTAAAGTTCTATGAAACAAAGCAAATTTACTTTTGAAAGAGAAGCAGGCGTAAGATATTAAATCTTAAATATGAGTGTAATTTTCACTTGTTTTAGGGATAAATGCCTCTGCAGTAAGATAACATATGCTTAACTTCAAGATGGAATCTATGAAAGTCTTAAAGGGTTAGCTCACCCAAATAGCAAAATTATGTCATTAATAACTTACCCTCATGTTGTTCCAAATCCGTATGACCTCCGTTTATCTTCGGAACACAGTTTAAGATATTTAAGATTTAGTCCGAGAGCTCTCAGTCCCTCCATTGAAACTGTGTGTATGGTATACTGTCCATGTCCAGAAAGGTAAGAAAAACATCATCAAAGTAGTCCATGTGACATCAGAGGGTCAGTTAGAATTTTTTGAAGCATCGAAAATACATTTTGGTCCAAAAATAGCAAAAACTACGACTTTATTCAGCATTGTCTTCTCTTACGTGTCTGTTGTGAGAGAGTTCAAAACAAAGCAGTTTGTCATATCCGGTTCACGAACGAATCATTCGCTGTAACCGGATCTTTTTGAACCAGTTCACCAAATCGAACTGAATCATTTGAAATGGTTCGCGTCTCCAATACGCATTAATCCACAAATGACTTAAGCTGTTAACTTTTTTAATGTGGTTAACACTCCCTCTGAGTTCAAACAAACCGATATCCCGGAGTAATTCATTTACTCATACAGTACACTGACTGAACTGCTGTGAAGAGAGAACTGAAGATGAACGCCGAGCCAGAAAATATTTATGTAAATATTTCATAAATATCATTGCAGTTATTACTGTATGTTGATGAATATTATTAAACAAAGTTTGGATGTTTTTATTATTAAAAACGCAAGTGTCAACAGCTAAAAACCCATTTTCAGATTGCACAGTGCTTTAATGTACATCAGTGGATCTTACTACTTTCTGTTATGACATTTGGGGCTCTTAAGATGTGGGTGTGGTTGAAACAAAAGAAAAATGTCTAGTTTTGAACAGTGAAGTCTTGTGGTGAGATCATGAATAAGACATTTTGTACAGTATGTTTTCAATCTAAGTACCCTTGCAAGAGTCAAGATATTTATTAAACAGAAAATTTTACACATGCAGGAAAACCTCTTACTAGAGAAGATATGAAGAGAAAGTCCATCGAATACAGTTGTCAATCTTTTTAGGATTGTGTGGAACTTATATAGGATGGAGAACATTGACTTGCAAAAATAGGATTTCATTGGCTCTTTGATTGATAGATTGCTGTTTCTTTAGCCGCTTACTACCTCACAGGTATGCGAGATAGGCACCAGATGGCTCACAATATGCTCTAGGCACTTGGGAGAAATGCCCAGTGCCCCTAGGGCATGAGCATGAGTTCACAGCGAGTGCCATTCTTCTGTGTAGAAACAGACAAATACCCAGTCAAGAGTGATGGCATGGAAGTCTCTCCGGGAAAATGAGTCCACAGACTGTCTCTCTCTTTCTCGCTGTGTGACTCTTAAAAATAAAGGTTCTTTATTGGCATCTGTAGTGCCATGAAGAACCTTTAATATCCCTGGAAAATTTTAATTTCAGAAAAAGTTAAATGTTCTCCAAATTGGGTCTTTTAAGAACTGTGTGCACTCTGAAAGGTTCTTTGGGGAACCCAGATTGTTTCTTTTATGGCATTGCTTTAAAAAATCCTTTTATTTTTAAGTGTGAACAGTGATGGCTGACTGCTCTATTGCACACTGTTGCAGTGGATGTTTCGTCTTGGTACACACTTCATCTCAGTTTTGCTTTGCTTTGGGAGGAAAAAACAAGAAGGGATATCATGTGCATGTGTAAACAGACACAATTAACCTGGATGTGCAGCGAAACAGGACTGACTTTGATGAATTTACCCATTAAGAAGGCATGCAAAGCCCCACGGGGCGAACATCATTACGATGTGCCAGAGATGCAGAGAATGAGGGTGAGACTATGGAAGAGAGTATTCAATGGCTTGTGGAGACCTTTTTCTTCCCCATATGCAATTCAGTCAGCTTTTCTCCAGCTGACAGCAAGCTTGGTGTGTTTTGTTATGGTGCGCGAACACATGCTGTGTTCTTAAGGCTTGAAAAATACATTCTTCCCCCTGCATGGGGAATAAAAGATGTATGGTCACAACCAGTAGGTTGTCTTGTACTACCTTTATTCTGATTCTTGGCAGAAGAATTTCATGTAATGAACAGGAAATGTAATGAGACAAAATGCTTCGGGGTTAGTGTGTTTCCCTGACATCCACTGACCCTTTCAAATATGTACAGAAGTAAGTGAGAATCTGACACGTTTATCAATAATTATTTTGGGGCAGCAGAGTATTTTTAGAGTGGTTCTGTGTATTTGACTTCCCTGGCAAATTTCAAGGCTTTATTGTATTATATAAGCGTAATACAGTATCCTTTGGATCTTGTTTCTTTTTACAGTTCCCAGTGCAGCTTTATCTAGCGAGATATTTGGATTTGTTTATCTGCCTTTGCAGAAACGTATCTGCCAATTTTCCCCAAAACAGCAATTAGAATGGGAAGCTGTTTTTCCAACATAAGCCCAGGTGTAAGTCATCAACAAGTCAGTTATGTATCTTGAGTAATGTAAGCTGAACTGTCAGCACATTTACAGTTCCTGTGAGATATATTGCTAAAATACTCATATTTCACAAAATGTACTGTATTTTGGACCAAATAATTTTAATTAAAGTTTGGTAAGTGTAATGATAATAAACCTTTGTATTCATCCGGAAGAAGGAGGCGGGAACCGGCGGACAATCAAAACAACATTTTAATAACAAAATAAACACAAAAACAGCGCACCAGCCCCTCACGGACGACTGGTGCGCGCAAATAAAACACAACTAAAAGCCCAGGCCTGGTCCTCTCTCGTCCTTCACTGTCGTCGCTCCAGTTTTATATCCTTCCATCTCCTCCATGGGCCTCGAGACCGGTGGGACGAACAGGTGTAGTTCATCTCCAATCACTCCCCCGGCCTCGCTCCCATGTCCCTCGGCCCCGCCCCACTCGTCACAGTAAGGTTGAATGTAATTTATACAATGTGGAACACAGAGATTCTTTTAACGGTTCTATACAGTGGAATGGAATATGACCAGCTGAATTAATCAGGCAGAGGGATGGATTCAGAGGGACGTGTATTTCTCCTGTCACATCTTAAGTGTCACCATCTCTATGCCCTCTAAATCACTGTCAGTCACACTTCAGTGTGTGTTCACCTTGATTCCCTTCCCATTGTCATTTTATGACTATTGAACAGGTCACGCACCTTTTAACCTTCCTTTGTATGCTCACTGGTTTTACAACCATTTTGTAATTTTGAAACAGGCTTATCCATTCAATGGTTTGTTGATTCCAGCTAGCTTCTGACTGTCTGGAATGCTGGGGAATTTGTATCAAGTGAAGTTTTCTTGCAGAAGATAACCAACAAATTTTTTACACAAGATTTATGTCTCACTTTCGTGTTTACAGCTAAGAAAGGCTCAGGCAATTGTCCTGGCCGATCTCAGGAAAACATAGCCGACTGGGGAACTGCTAAAGCTTTGTTCATTTTGTTTTAAGGGAACCGAGCTGATGATTTGCAGGTAGCCACAGATATGACCTATGTGACTGTGTTTGAACTGAGGGAATATCACAGTGCATTTTAACACATTGCCTGTCAGTATCATATACCACTGTTCACTTATAGCTGGACTAAACCTAACTTTAGCTAAAAGGAACATTAATTTTACAATTTTAAAAGACAATAGTCAGATGTATTATGATGAATATGACCTTTAATATGTTATTTGTGAATTAAAGTAAATTATTTTCCATTTAGCAGCCACTTTTATTATTCAGAGTGATGATTCTGGAGCAATTTTGAGTTTAGTGTCCTGTTTAAGAGCCCAGTGGTCACAGAAGAATGTTGGGACTTCAACAACTCAGTCTTCTTTTGGATTAAACCAGCATCCTTTGTGTAAGCAAATTAGACGACCACCATTTCAAATTTGCATGTTGTTTTCTGCTACCATGTTCTGTTGACAGACCATGACAAAAACATGTTGAAAGTTGTTAGATCTAATCAAAATGCAACAAAGGAAATCTTTCCCAAATTATCTTTTTTTTTAAATTACAGGTATAAAGAATGGACCAGGTGGGAAGAAATATACTTTGGAGGCTCTTGAAGCTAATTATATCAGTGGAGCCTATTTATCATACCATATTCAGCTGTAATTAATTACTTTCATCCATAGTCTGCGCTACAGTGGCCATTTTTGGCTCAGGGCCCCTCAAAGAGAAACAACCGTAGTGAAAAATGTCTCTCTCCATATTTTATTTGGCATGAAAATGAAGTGAGGGTAATGATAAAACAGAGGGTGGGGAGATACTGACGAAGAGCGTTCTGGTGCTAGCTGGACAGATAAAGCGAGACAACTTATTATAAAACAGCAGTAGCTTGATGTGCTCCTCATTACCACTTCACACAAGCAGACAGAAAGGACTGGTGCCCCATTATTGCTTTGTTCTTGTGTTTTTGCTTGTGTGTGTAAGCAGGTTTATCCTTGAGTGTTTGTGTGAATTCTGACAGCTCGGTTAATTATTTCTTTCAAGCTCTGTTGAACTTACTCGGGCAAGTATTTCTTTGGGCAGATTTCTTATTTGTGTTATTTTCTACACTTAACCAATTAGTTTATGACAGATAACGGAGTTCGCCATCCTTCAGATAAACAGCATTTCGCCTCTGCACATAATATAAAAAGCCAAATCTGCACATTTTGTTGAATCAATTCATGTTTCCCTCTTTATCCTCAGATGCTACCTCCAGCTAAAGGCTCCTATCTGGCTTTTGGGACTAGCAAGCACATGCAAGAGTTTGGTATTGAAACAGAATGCTGAATTTGTTCAGAATTTGTTGTAAGGGCTTTGGGGAAGTGGCATGGATTTGGATCTGTTCCCTGCACTATTTGAGGAGCATTCAAGGGGGTCGCTGAACTGGATTAAACTCTCGTGTAAGAAATTATACAGTTTCATTTGAGGTCAGAGGAAGGTCTCATGTTTCATCCGTAGTCTTTTGGGCATGCTAGCTCCTGCCTTCCTCCCCATGATGTCTATACTGTATATCAGGGGCGTTGCAGCTCTGGCAATGTTTTTCTCACCCTTTGATTATTTGTTTGCACACAAAAAGAGTCATTTACTCATTGATCTGCTTGGGATTGAAGTGCTGTCACAACATGATTATGTACCCGGTGACACGCTCCAATATGAAGGGCATTCGGGGGGGGAGGGTGGAGCAGGCATCCTAAATCTCTGTTTTTCAATGCATTACTTTTTTAATATTTCATATGATTATTCATAGTAAATCTGGTCAATTATTGAATCGAACTAAAAGACAACGATCTCTTTGACCTAATAGCTTACTAAATATAAAGGGATAGTTTACCAAAAACTTATGCCATTACAAGCCTGTATTTGCTTTGTTCTGTGAAACTTAAAAGAAAATATTTGGAAGAATGTTGGCAACCAAACAGTTTCGGTTCCCATTGACTTCCATTATTTGGACAAAAATAGTTGAAGTCAATGGAAACTGAGACAGTTTATCTACCAACATTCTTCAAAACATATTTTTTTGTGTGTGTTCTGCAGAAGAAAGTAATGCATACAAGTTTGGAAAGACATAAGGGTGAGTAAACAATGACAGAACAATGACAGAAAAGGCATTTTTGTTTATGCCTTTAATATCACAATGAGATTAGTATCAGCAACCTCAGATGTTGTTGTGTTTCGGCTCAGAATATGAAGAACAGATGCTAATATTGGTGCAGTATGCGTTTTTTTTTTTTTTTTTTTTGGACAATCCGCTATTGGGCCACATTAGCATTTGGCTGTATGCTGGTTATTGTATGCTGAAACAATCACATCATTTGCAGTTAAAAAGACCCAGAGCCCTACTTTCCAAGGTGTTATTTCACGAGCATAATGAAGGCGGCCATTTCAAAGGCAACCATTCTCTGAAAATGGAATGAAGACCTATTCATACTATGGGTGCGCACAGACCCCTTCTTGTGAATCTGTTATGAGCCAGGCTTCACGCATTAGGTGTAAAGATTTGTATCGAAGCCTCTTCGGAACAATAGATAGATACACCTGTACTTACAATGCACCTTCTCAAAAGAGCACCTGGTTCGTCATGTACCTAATTGTTTATTGTCTAAAAAGCTAGCCAACACACACATTTTCTCAAAGGTTACACAATCAATCTCTCCAAACAGCACATCTCAGCAGATATTTCAGTTGAGTTGGTATGTGCCGAGTCATTTTGAAAAATTCACAGAAAAGTAAATTGTTCAGAAAAGTTATTTTTATTAGTTGTTAGAGTGTTGCTAGATGGTTGCCAAGTTGTTCAGCGTGACTGCGAGGCACATGCTTGGAGCCCCAAGTTAAAAAAAAGGTGGACTGGCTTAAACGAGAAAATTCTTAGCTCTGAAATTTACAGAATGTTTTTATAGCACAATGACCGCTTATATTATTTTGATTTCTCAGTTCATGTGAGTATTAACATGTTGTTGTTTTTTATGTCTCCCTGTGTTTATGGAGAACATCCCAAAACTTATTACAGAGGCCAAATGTGTGATGTAGTATAAAAAGTGTCTACGAGACATGTCTTAAGACCTTATCTTCATAGAAATAACTGTCATATGACTAAACTGTGTTATTGTCAAATAAAGAGGATTCCTTGTAATTGATTGTTGTAATTGAGTAGGTTCATGAGGCTGAAGAGTTTGGCTTGGTCAGGTCAGGTCAAAAGACCCAGTAGGTGCCATTCATGAGACCATGATTAATAAATGTGAACTTTACCCAGACAAGCACTGCTGGTCCTCAAAGACACCAGCAGGAAGCCACTGTCCTAAGGGATTGAGCTCCAGTATGGACACTGCAAACCTTTATTTCTAGATTGTTTCTTCTCTTTTTTTTCTTCTTTTACTAGCTCTAGTTCTTTTTCTGCTCAGCCTTCTCACATGGTCTTGTTTGGAGGAGTGTTGTGCTTTAATATAAGAACTTCAATCCTTTCCTCTCTCAGTTCTTATTATTAGGTCAGGCATCATCATCATCCTTAGGCACATATGGGCTAATGCCATTGGCTTAAGAGTGTGAAAGATTAATATTAAATCTGTTTATTTTAGCAATGACAGATTACCTCACATTTGTATGCCCAAATACTACAGTAATCCATCCTGACTCATCACATAGCTTTATGAGCAGTATGGAGGCCCACTTCAGATAAACCCTGCTGCATAATAAACTGCCCTGCAAGTAAACCAGTGGGTCCCACATGATAGTGATGTAGTTCAGTCTATTGCATTTTTCTGTTTGCGCTTAGAAAAATACATTGTACAAATGAGGAGATGCTTCAGTGAGCAATTCATCATTAAGATTCACTCCAAGTTACCAGTGCAAATAATGCACCATAAACACTGAAGCAGTAATTTACATGATTTATTCATATAGTGGTGCATGCTGGGAAACAGCATCCAGCATTTTTTTTTTTCACGGGAAACATATGGCACCGTTTTTTTTTAAATGACATCTGATGTCATAAGGTCGATGACCTCTGCTCTAAGTTCTTGTGGATGATGCTTTAGCGAACAACTGTGAAACTCCATCCTGTTACTTCAGTGAGGAATGTTAGGTCTTTTTTAGTTGTGGCTGGTTGACACAGAGAATCTTTGTTCTTGTTAAGTCATGTAGATGGATTGATGGTGTGTTGCAGTCAATGTATTGGCCGCGAGCGAAATGTTCATCTTATCTAACGGAGACTCAAAGCCTCAGTGATCCAGAATGCAATACCCTTGATTATGAATGTCTCTCCTGTCATCACACTCCCTTTTAATTGTTTCAACTGGCAGACACTGATATGGCCGGTTGCTGTTTGAATTGGTGAGCTGTAATCGAGTCCCAGTGGGCTGCTGTTTCTTTCAAATATGGAATTAAAGGTGAGATAGGGAGTAGAAAAGGGAAAGGGGGATTTAGGTGAAGAGCACAGATAGTGACATTTGATGCGTGTTTACTAAAGGCTAGGCTATCTGAACAGCATTTAGCTCAATATAGCATTGAAGGATTAGCATAGCGGTAATGAAACCCTTGCCCTTGGCAATTTTAACCATCCACACTAAGTCATAGCCTGCACCTCATTGGCATTCTGTATGCCATCTGCCTACCTTCACCTGTCACCTTCCTGTTTAATACAGAAAAAGGCAGTAACCTCAGTTACATTAGTTTTATTCTCATGTATTCTTCCAAGGTGGCTTCTGAAATCAAGCCTATTTGAGCTCCCAGCGTAATGCTGCATTTAATCCAGGTTGGTTCAACATGGGCAGAGCACTGCTGTCTCAATAGTCACGCCACAGAGACAAGTGCCGTAATCACAGAGAAAGTTCCAGAAAGCCGGGCTGGGTGATGGATAAATAATTGAAGTGTGGGATGGCAGGATTAGAGGCTGGCATTGAAGGGCGCAGCTCTGTAAATTTGAGTGTGTGTGTGCATGAATGGTTGATGAAGACATCTGTGGGACAGTTTAGGAGCTCATTAAGATGCTTTTGCAGCGTCCATTGTCCATTGTGAAGAAAGCCTAAGGGAGACAGAGGAAAATGTACAGGAGTGAGATTTCAGATCTCTTCAGATTTCTGGTTTCATTTGTTTTGTGATATGGAAGTACTGGCCTGTCATTGGAACATATGCAGTGAATGTTTTGTTGTTGTTGTTGTTGTTGTTGTTTTATAAGTTATTAAATTCAGCACTGATAGTGTCATCTACTGGTATTCACATACATTTTTCATCATTTACTCACATTAGTTTTTCCAAACCTGTATGACTTTCTTTTGTTCTGTGGAGCACAAAAGAAGATTTATTTTATTAAGAATGTTACTGTTTTTGTAGAATAATGAAAGTCCATTGGGTCCTAAATAACACTGCTGCCCATTCGCTCTGGACATTCATTGTATGTGGCTCGTTTCAGAGAATAACAAAAGTCATACAGGTTTGGAACGACAAAATTGACTCCCATGTCTTTTCAGACTTTTTCATTCTGCAGAACATGACAGATATTTTGAGAAATGCCCTTTTTGTCCATACAATGGAAGTTAATTGACTGGTTACCAACATTCTTCAAAATATATTTTGTGTTTGACAGAAGAAAGTCATACATGTTTGGAGTGACGACTATTCCTTTAACAGCATTTACAAATAAGATAATTGGGTTAATCATATTGCTTACTTTTATATTGCACACTTTCATCTTCGCCAGGCCTAATAAAATATAAGCTGTAATGTATTTAATTTGAGCATGTTTGTGCTTGACACCTTTTTATTGCTTTAGCTAAATGTCAACAAAGTGAGCTTCTGTTCTGGACTGGGGACATCAAATCACATGAGGTCTGTCTGCACCACGTCCATATGCTTCCAGTTTTCAGTGTTAAAGCAAGGCATATGCCCATGCGCCTTTTTAAAAAAAAAAACCAAAGCAAGATTGAGCAGATGCTCTGCCCACAAGAGATAAGTATAGATTTTATAGATCTCACCCTCTCCTCTGTCTGTGGGCTCTATTAAGACCTGGACATGGTACAATCCATCTCGAATGACAGCCACTGTTCATTAGCCCATCATACGGAAATAAATGACAAGGCTGTTCACATTTTCACTCTTTCTGCAAAATTTCAACTGTCCACTACATCATCTTCTATTCCTCTCTTCTGTGTCTTTATTTTCTCCTACGCACAGGCATTCACATATTCTCTCTTCTTCCATTTCTCTCAATTTTTGTCACACTGATGCACAAACATTCTTTTTCTGTCTTTCTTCTTCACTTGTCTTGCTGTCACTCTCCTGCACTCCATATCCCCTCTCTCTCTCTCTCTCTCTCTCTCTCTCTTTCACACACACACACACACACACACACACACACGCACAAACTCACACACACAGCTTTACACATGGCTGCTGCTGCTGTGGTGCTTATCTCTTCTGGGAGTATAATTTTTTTATTTTTGCTGCATGGGAACCACTTTTATACACACCCTCAAATCTAAACTAAAGATAATTGCTAATTCATATGTCAGTGTTTGGCGGAAAACTTTACCAAGCTACAATCGAACCCATTATACCCCTTCTTGGAGTCATTACATTTTTAAACATATAACTAATAATGATTTAACATTTAAATATAGATCTATTTTTCTGGCACCAAAACAGCGAGAGTTCTTTAATGAATAAACTAATCTGAAATTTCAACCAATATATTTACACTTAATAAATAAAATAAGCTACTGAAAAGGTTTGTTTCTCTACTCTTAGTTAGATATTCACTACAACTGTGTAATGGAGAGAAGCTACTTTTAGAAGAATTAATTGTAATGGTCAAAATGGCATCTACAATTGCCAATTGATATTTTGTTTAATGAAAATAAATAAAAACAAAATTAAAATGTTAAAAAACAAAAAGAAATCAAGAATTAATGAGGCCTAGCGGCATTACCAAAATGGCCACCAAGTGAACTGACTTGCCTTAAAGAAATAGTTTACCTCAGAAATGAAAATTCTGTCATCATTTACTCACGTTTAAGATAGACACTCATTTTTGAATTTAACTATTCCTTTAAAGGGGTTTTCCCATAATTGTGAAAATATGGTTTCCTGGCTCTATCTATTAACTATGCCCAGCATTGTAAGTTTACATATCTATTCTCTACAGCTTGCTTGTTGTCCTTCTTTTATTTTTTTTTTGCTTTTGTCCAAAAAATCCTCCTGCTTCTATACTGCATCGACTGTTCCACTAATAATGAACTGAGTCTCCTTATGACTCACTGGCTGTTTGAACCTCCTCGCTCTCTGCAATTCACCAAACACTCCTCAAGCTAAAATGAATACAAAATCCACAGACCTCAACTACTAGCCTTTGTCAGTGAAACACTATATAGCCTCATGCTCATTGCATTTATACTTGAAATGCAATAAAAGAGCAAGCTGCATTTCCATGCATCAAATAGACAGGATCTATTCGTTTACCAAAATGAAATGCAATCAAATACCACAATTTAATTGCATAATCAATAGGACAGGTGACCCTTTCCTAATCTTTCTTATTATAAGTCACTTACAAATGTTACCTGGCCCTAAGCCAAAATGAATACGGCAAATTAAATTTGATGAGACTATAAATCACAATAACATCAATTAACTACACATTCGCCATGCCTGCGGCATTCTTAATTGAGCATCAAAAAATCAACTAATTCATCGTTGCAAAAACACTAGATACACATTATTCCCTTTATTTTTGCATGCATCTAATGTTTTTTCAGTGTGTCTCCTCTCGGTTGAAGAATAATGATCCTAATGCCTTTAGCAACAAAATGAAAAATCCCCCTACGGATCTGACTCAGCTTTCTTTCTCTGCTGTCAGATGTGAGTGTTCTGTGATGTTGAAGTAAGCCTCTGTTTGTTAGTTTGTACAGGATGATGGAGGCCGTAATCATCCAGCCTTCTGTTTTTAAATTAATCTTTAATGATCCACTTAACCTTGAGATGAATATATTTTACATTTACATGTATTCATTTGACACGTTTTATTCTAATCATGGTCAAAGTATGCATTTTATCAAAATGTACTTCACCTATTTTACTTAATGCTAATGAGAACAACATCAAAGGACTTCTGCAACACGGGGCCATAAACTTTGCTACGTATACAAATACATATATTGTGGGGAAACAATTACAAATTTGCATTAAATATTTATTAACTTTTTTCCATGAGTTTTGTAGATTTTTTTTTTTGTAGAATGTTATATTTCAGACATTCTAACCATACAAATTCATACAAAACATATATTTAATTATTTTCTTTACTTCCTCTGATAATAAATGCAGGTTTTTTGTTTTGTACATTTAATAAACCAGAATCAAACAATATAGTCGTGGTTCATTGCAATCAGCAAATGATTAATAACATGCATACTACAATTACTCTTTCTGCCATATTTATTTATGTATGCATTTATATACTTATCAAATAACCAGTAGAACCTGCTCAAGTACCTCTTGGGATACATGTATCCCTTGTTGGGAACTACCAGCTGACTTGCAGATACTCGTCTGGGAACGCAGAGCCTGATTAACCCAGAGGTGCTTCATTTTCCTGCAAGCTTTCATTGAAATTATTCAAACAGATGCTTGCTTTATCTCGGCCGGAAGGGGATGTCTGTAGACCTTTCATCTCACATGTGAATTGCAGGCTACTAACGATCACAATGATTCTCTTGAACAGTAGTTCGCTCACTTATCGAGGGCAAAGCATTCCAACCACACTGGACGAGTTCCTTAAAGAAATGAAAGCATTCAGTGTCAGATTCATGAGGGTTTGATATGAGGTGCCGTGTAGGAATTAATCAAACTTCGCTTATCAATACATATATAAAACACGTGCATATACACCTATAAATTACTCACATATACATGCATACTACTGGATGTTCAAAAATACATATATAAAATACACGTGAACATTAATATGAAATCGATACCAATACATATAATGTTAGCAATGTGTGCATACACCCTTGTGAATAACTTGCAACTATACATATAAACTTGACCTACTATGTGTAGGTGTGTATGCAGCGAGTTTATATGTATGTGCGAGTGTTTGATAGGTGTATATGCATGGATCAAGTTTATATGTATATATGCGAGTGTCTGTAGGTGTATGCACGCGTCAAGTTTATATGTATAGTTGCAAGCTATTCACAAGTGTGTATGCATACATTGCTAACATTATATGTATTGGTATCGATTTCATATTAGTGTTCACTTCATGTGTATTTTATATATGCATTTTTTAACATCCAGCAGTATGCATGTATATGTGAGTAATTTATAGGTGTATATGCACATGTTTTATATATGTATTGATAAGCGAAGTTTGATTTAAATCCTACACGGCGCCTCATAGTTTGAATACAATGGATGAAAAAGGGTCCACAGCTCCCTGCATGCGAGACAATTAGCATGCGCGTGGATGATTGACAAACAATCCAGAAGTCTTAAGTCGCAATTTTAGTCTTCCATATTAACAGCAGCTTAGAGCAATGCCTACCTTCAAACACTAAATCCCCATATCAGTGGTGTTTTCCTGAGAGTGTCTGGGTATAAGCGGAGGCACTCTGGGTAAATAGAACTGTCATCTCTCCTTAAACAAAACCTAGACACTCAAGGAGACTTGCGGTAATGAGCCTGTCAATTTTCCCGGGCACCCTCGGAGGATGTCGGTGAGTCAGCCCTAATGAGGGTGCTTGTACCATTTCACCAGCCGAAGCACAAAACAGGACTGCAGCAAATGCACCTCACCTTGTTTAAAACCACATCCAGAACTGCTGAAGCACTGGTCCTGTGTTTACAGACGGAGGAACCGGCCTGAACCACTGGTCTTAATGATTATAGTGCTGACTGGGGGGTTTTTATTGTCAGCTGGTTGTTGTTAGAGGTTATGAGAGTTTCCGCCATCACATTACAGTGTTTTGTGAGTCTGATGTGATGAGTGAGAAGAATGCTTTTTCATGTAACTCACTTAAGGCTGTGATTAATTGCTTTGATAAGGCCTGCTGACATTGTGAAATTCTGCTCTGTTTCTAATAACCACAGCAAAATGGCTTACGGTAATGTTGTGCTTGTCAAATCGGAGCTTCTTGTCAATTTTTTTTTCTTACTGTAGTCTGTGCTCATCAAAAAGGGTAACGTATTTGTCGATAACACTTTGAATGAGTTTTAAAGGGCGATTAAGTTGCCATAGTGGATTAACAATTAAGATGTTTTATCTTGCGCCTGTCACCCTTAGATGATGTGATGTTAGAGTGCTGGAGGGTTTTTATCATAAATCTGAAGGAAAAATAATAGCTTACTACACAAAGGACAGTAATCAAACAAAACACGTTTAGACTGTGCTTTCTCAAATGTTTCCTGCAGGTAAACTGCTGATGTTTTGAAATCACCTTGGCATTGTCAGCTTTCCTTTGTGTTAATTCAGTTTCATTATGAACAATGTCATTGTCTTACTCATGGTTACTGAATAACAATTCAATACATTTAATACTTTCATGTAAAAACAAAAACGTAGACATCATATATCATATATCATTTGAAAGCTTAGAAGCCCAGGATTCATCCCATGAAAACCATTTTGAAATCGGACATTGCTATACCATGGAAATGGTACTTTAAGATCTAATGGCGGTCACCTCCCCCTAAGTGGGCAGGGTCAAGTGTCATAAAACATAATGCATTACGGTCTTCTAGAACCAAAACTTTTTATAATCTTGGCAACAAACATATCATTGGAAAGGTCTGAGTCTCAGGATTTCATATTTGGTGGTTATTTTGAGATAGAAGTAAAATTCAAAGAGAAATTTAGAGAAAAATTCATTAAGCAAATTTCAAAATAGTTTTGATGACTCCCAGTGGCTGTGTGTGGTATGACGCCCTAAATAAAATCTCACAGGAACCTCAACTTTTTTTCATATCAACTTCAAATTTATAACATAACTTATTTAGACACAAGGCTTTAATTTTATACAAATTTTAGAGTAAAACCTGTTATGTAAAATATTTATAATAAATAAAATAAAATTAATATAGCGCATATTATTTACAGTACATTTAAACTTCTATAACTTTTCGATACTTCAATTTTTGCTTTTGCCAAAAGCTGCAAATCTTCTTCTTTAAAAAGAGACCAACCTTATGTTTGTATTCCAAAGTGTTCATAAATTACAGCAATTTTAGTTTGGATAGTGCACTTTAATGCCTATTTAAAAAATGGGGGGTGACAGTTAAGGGGTTAATAAGGAGCAAAATCAATGAGACCTAAGGAGCCTGACTCTGTCTGAACCCAGAACAGAAGTGCAGGGATTTTAGGAGTCCCCACCCCATAGAGAGCCATTAAATTGGATGACTAAGTGGAGAACACTGTCTCACCTCAAAAGATCTTTCCTTATGCTCAAGCTGGGTGAGGTCATCACAATGTCTCAATGCAACTTGCAATAGCATTGATAGCTGTGTATTGTGAGACTGCGCTTTAAAAAAATTAAAAATAAGAGTACATTTTTGAAAAAATAAAATAAAATCATGAAATTGTATTTTCTGAGTCGTAATAAGAGGGAAAATAACAAATTAATTTTCTGATTTCTCTTTATGGTCTTGCCATTTTAAGGATTAACTTGATGCATAATGAAATATGCAAATTCTCTTTTTTGGTGCATTCTTTTGTGGTGTTTATAGAGGAATGAGTAGAAAGCACATCTTTGGAGTGAATTCAGAAGATCGGGGATTGTGCTATGAATACTGAGAAATGCCACAGCTGTATTTTTGACTGAGATGAAATGCTTGCTTATAAAACTCCATACAGGTGTGCAAAGCACACAGGCCAGACGATAAATGAGTCAGCCTGCCTCAGGCTAAAGAATGTGAGAAAAACTGGTGTAAAGAAGCTTGTTTCTTACACTGCTTATAATAATTATTACATGCTTGTTTTGGTAACCTTCATTGAATGCCTTAGACTACAGTATCTATCACCAGTGGTCTCTGTGATGCCTCAAGGAAACTAGGGTGTGGGATAACAGACAGTGTGGCTGCATCCAAGATGTGCTTTTGCTGTGCTGCACCTTGTGGTCATTATTTTTTAATGGATTTTTAATTACGTTAAATTATGCTTTGTAAGAGAGGACGTGGGTACCAATATGGGAAATGGAAGGGAATCATGTATTCAGAGGATGCTGCTGTTTTATGCTCTGAACTTGACATGAAATTCATGAGTTTGACACTGGGTGAAGTCTATTCCCGCCTGAGCAGCAGACGGACAGCGGTGGGGTGAAAACACACCCTATATGTGTATGCGCTGCAACAACAAAAAATGCCTTATGCTTAAGGCAAGAAAAAATTATATTTATATAGGGCACTTAATACAAGATAGCAATTCAAAGCACTTTACACATTCATTACAAATAGGGAAAAAGATCATTAATGACATGTAAAACTTAAAAGTAAATAAATAATGCAATAAAGTGTTGTGCAGTTCTTTAAAATTGATACAAAAAACAGGTAACTAATGAATAGGTAAAAAAAAATCATGTGTGTGTGTTTATATATACAACAGACTTGTTTGTATATATTATGTATACATACATACATACATACATACATACATACATACATATATATAGCAAGTCTGTTGCTAATTAAAAAAGTACTGATTAAATATATGTATTTTTATATATAATATCTAAATATTAGAGGTGTGAGGTCAGGAAACTTTCACGGTTGCTTTAACAATGAGACCTGGGAGAAGATGTGTGCCTCTGAAACAGAGTCTCATAGCAGGTTACCTTTAAAAAAGACTGACCTCTGCTCAGCCTCCGGCTGTTCTGTTCTCTTTACCTGTTGTGCTGTCAACTCTAAGAGGGACTCAACGCCCAGCTGGCTTGGGTCATGGACAGAATTTAGATACTTACCATATGCTGTTTTATACAAGACACATAACTCGTACTGCATTAAATGTACTGTACACCACCCCCACACTCTCCTAATTCTGTGTCTGTGTGATTTTTAGGTTCAGTTTTTGGTGTATCTATATTAAGAGCTGCCACAGAGTAATGTTTCAAGACCTTAACAATAAATCACATTAGTGTCCACATTGTAGTTAAGCAGATCCTCTCTCCATTCACAGCCACACCACTGGATAAATTTGGTTTCGTCGTTCATGGAAGGAAGTCTTGCATTATTGAACACTTTTTTTTCGGTTCTTTATGATCCAATATCCTGCAACTATGATTCTGACAACTGGAAAATTAAATGTTCCATTTTTAAAAGTGACCTATGTCTGTCTGTTCGTCGTTTAAATGTTGGGTGGGTGGGTGAATATTTATTCAAAGACAATTTTGCTAATTTTCTCAGTTTATTTACTATATATAGTGATTTAGAAAGGTAATCACTTTATTTTGCAAGAAATACACACACACACAGTTTTTTTTAACTATCCCAAATATCAGTAGGTTGTATATGGCCACATCTGGTTTGTTTTGAGACTGATACATTAGGAGAGATATTCAGTCCATGCAGATGCCCAAGGGTTTCATTTATGATGCTTTTTCAGTATGGTATCACAGGGAGTATAAACTTTGTACTGCCTGTGATACCATACTGAAAAAAACACCATAAATGATCAGTTGTTCTCGATACTAGAATAATGTTGAAGAAATGTCTAGAAAATGTAGTTGTTTACACAGTGAAACACAATCAATCTGTAAATGAGCAGTATCGCGTTAGGCAGTATCAACATTTGAATGTATTTTTTTCCAGCAGACTGGGAGAATATGTTGGTCGCAGTACCTCTGGGGTAAATATGTTATTGCTGTGTCATATTAAATGCTCATTTTTGTTTGAATAGATTACAGAGTAGAGCCAGCCAAACTGTGGAGGAGTAAAGAGAGCTTGTAAATATGCAATTTGTAAAATTAAGTTATAATAACATGATGTAATGTTTTAGGGCACCAAAAAATTTGTATTTGTTGATTTAAATGAACTGTATGAGTCATCCTCCACTGTTATTATGTTTGTCTCTGCTTACCTTAGCTTTTCTGTTCAACATAATAACAATCTTTGAATGCAACTACAATCTTAGGATACAAATTATGTAATTTTCTACAAATGTAATTTGTTATTTCCGAAGAATTTTGTGTGTGTGTGTGTGTGAGAGAGAGAGTGTGTGTGTGTGAATTTCGTCAGACGTTTGGAATAATTAAGAATAAGTTCTGTTATGCTCACCAAGGCTGCATTTATCACAAATACAGCAATATTGTTGAATATTTTTACCTTTTAAAATAAGTATTTTCTATTTAAATAAATGTATATATTATAATACAAATTATATATTTAAGCTGATTTTTCAGCAGCCATTACTTCAGTCATCAGTGTCACATGATATTTCAGAAATCATTCTAATATGCTGATACTGTATAAAAATAAAAATACTGAAATATGAAAGTTAAAATATATATAAATATGGTATTTTCATTTTTTTTCAACTATCTTAAATACCATCACTGTTTATACAAATAAACTTGTGGGGAAGTCGTGGCCTAATGGTTAGAGAGTCGGACTCCCAATCGAAAGGTTGTGAGTTCGAGTCTCGGGCCGGCAGGAATTGTGGGTGGGGGGAGTGCATGTACAGTTCTCTCTCCACCTTCAATACCACGACTTAGGTGGCCTTGAGCAAGGCATCGAACCCCCAACTGCTCCCCGGGCGCCGCAGCATAAATGGCTGCCCACTGCTCCGGGTGTGTGCTCACAGTGTGTGTGTGTGTGTTCACTGCTCTGTGTATGTGCATTTCGGATGGGTTAAATGCAGAGCACAAATTCTGAGTATGGGTTACCATACTTGGCTGAATGTCACTTTCACTTTTCACTTTTTTTTTTTTTCTTTTTTTTTTTTACTTTTTTTTTTTTTTCTTTTTTTTTTCACTTTTTCACTTTTTTTTTTTTTTTTTTTTTTCACTTCACTTTTTTTTTTTTTTTTTTTTTAATGACCTTCTGTGCCGAATAAATGCAGCTCTGAACACCAGCTTTAACTTGCAGTAGTTTCATGGGATCATATTGACTTTGTCTTTCACAATTCATTGAACCACTGAGTGCATAGATTCGGGTTTTCATAAGGGATGGTAAAGCTTTAATTGGCTTTCCTGTCAACTCAAGCCTTATCGGAGCATGTTAATCCAGGCAGATAGATTCTCTGAGCCATTCCTGCAGCAGTACTGGGACCCACGGGGCAGACTGGCTGCAGAGTGATTACTTTGTTGCTTCAGGACACACAACACATGTCCCCTATTTGACACTGATTTACACCAGGACGTCTCTAATTGGTTCAAACATTAGATGATAACCTTTCATAACCAGCTGGCATCAGCCTTGTCATCAGTGTGATCATAATCATAGTGGAATGATATGTGTACAGTATGTCATGCTGTGGACAGTGAGAACTCTCTGTGTGGATCATCAGGTTTGGAAAAAGTTGATGGGGGAGCGTAAGTCTAATTTATGTAAAACATGCAAATTCAGTTCGTTTTGAACACCAATCAAAGCTTCACTAATGTTCTTAGTGGCTAATGAGCTGTAAAGTACTCTGATTTGGAGATTATAGGGATACATGGGAATGAAGAATAAGGCCTAATATCCTAAATAGGGATGGGACGATAACCGGTTTTATTGATAACCGTGATAAAATGTGCTGAAGGTTAGTAATATCGTTTAAAAATGAATTATCATTAAAACCGTGTTTGATTATCGCGGTTTTAATAACTCACTATTAAATCATGTCCAGCCAGCAACAGTCTGACGCAAGCACAGCGCACAATGTTTTTTTTGTTTTTTTTTCGAGAAGGAATGGCGAAAGTCAGTGACTTTTCTATGCTTTTCTATGCTTCTACACTTTTCATTGTAAGGAAGGAAATGCCACAGAATTTAATCTTTCTTTAAATTAAGTGCATAGAGTTGCTTGTTTTATTAGTTGTTTGTTGATTATTAAATATAAAACTTGCTGAAATGTTTTCAGTGTGAGCATCAACTATTTTTGAACACTTTCATCTCGTTTCAACAAAACCGTGATAATATTGATAATCGTGATAATTTTAGTCACTATAATCGTGATATTAAATTTTCATACCGTCCCATCCCTAATCCTAAACTACAGTTTGCATGGCTTAATGCACAAAACTGTAGTGAACTATATAAGGAACGGGGAGTGATTTCAGATGTGGCTACTGACTGACATTGATGATAATAAGAAATGTGACACAGAAGACTGGATTAATGACTGTTGAATATTCAGCTTTTGCCATGGCAGGAATAAATTACATGTTAAATTTAAAATGGTAAAAATTACCGTCTTTTCTGTATTTTTATTTGAATAATTGCAGCCTTTGAGGCTTCATGCAGCCTTAAGAGATTTATTAAAAAAAAATTATTGTGTGTGTGTGTGTGTGTGTATGTGTGTGTATATATATGTATATATATATATATATATATATATATATATATATATATATATATATATATATATATATATATATATATATCTATATATATATATATATATATCCATTTCCATTTCTAGACTGTGGAAGGTTGCAAACAACAAGCACTGATAATAAAGGGACTGTTTTTTTGTTCTAATTGGATGATGCTGTTTTTAAATTAAACTTTACTTGACTCATTTCTTTGCTCTGCAAGATGCTAATTGACTTATTCTTTCCCTCATCTGAGTATATTTTTTATTTATTTTTAGAGAACGGATAGATAAGGGTCTGGCTCCTTGCATATTAACAAATCCTATACTCAGATCAATACTCAGCCATGGTTCCTCAGTGACTGTAATAATTTACTACACTATAAGAGATAAGATGGCAAAACAAAATGATCATGAATCCTGCAATACCATTCAGGATCACCATAGGTCTCTCTTGCTCTCCTTTTTTCCCTTTTTTGCAAGGTCAGTTTTCCTTAGATTACATTAAAGTGGTCAGGATTAATGGTCCTCTCAGAGGCTAATGGGCCGAAAATGTAACTTCATGCTTGTTCATCCAAACCTTAATAATGAAGCGATCAACAGAGGACTGAAAATAACCATGGCTGACAAAGCCTTCCATCACCAGGTCTTGAGAATATTCACTCGTTTCCCTGTTAGACTTTTGCCTAATACTCTGTTTACTACTCTTGACTGCCTTCGCCCTTCTTCTTCTCCCACATTACTTTTTGCCTCTGTCTCTTTTGTTCTGTGTCCTCCCGTAGGACATCGTCGCCAGGCACTAAACTTGTAATGGCCTGTCACTATCTCTGGTCGTACTGTGCTGAAAAGAAATTACTTTCTGATGGCAGTGCCTTACAATGGCTATTCATCTTAATTCCTTTTTAATTAATGTAGCCATGTCTTCCATGACTCTTTTCAGAACTTCACAAGTTAGGTTTTTACCCATCTATCTGACCATGAGGCTGGCCTTTGCTGTGCAACTGAACCATTGCTTGGCATAAATGGGTAGGGGGAAAAAGATGCAATGCAATGAGTAATCAGTTACAAATAAGAACTAAAATGAATGATGATGCATGTAGCGGAATGGATACAAAAGCAAGCTGAAGGCAGATTTCCAGGGTTCACATCCTGAAGGTGTGTGTGTATATATACTATAGCATATAAAGATTTACTGACAGGTAGCAGCAGATATAAAAGCGGGCTGTGGGAGGTAAGTATAACACAGGGAACAATAGAGAAGTGGGATACATGTATGAAGCCATTCACCTTTACAATCAACAATACTTTCATATCTTGAACCACAACGTCATATGCCTGGCAGGCTCCTGTCCTGACATCCTCTGTGCCGGGGTGGTCATAAAGGGACTCAATCAGGAAGGAACTTCAATATTAATGGCAGTGTCAATAGTCCAAAGAGGCTTTTACCATTTTTCCCCCTGATGGCCAAGTAGCCCAAGACACATTAACTGTCTTCTGCATGAATTATTAAATATCAGCAGAAAAAAAATAACTTTGTCTCCTATAGATAGAAGACTGGAGTTTATTCTTAATTATTGGTGCAGTTTTTAGTGGACACCATTTATTTAAAGTTAATTTTTTTTTAATAAATAATCCAGGGATGTTTGGATTTAACAAAACACTCTAAATGTTAGAAGAAACAAAAATATCTGCTTAAAGCAAAATATCTCTACAAAATGTTGCAGAATAATCTGTTTGCTTCATTGTTCTTTGTCCATGATGCCTTCTCATTTTATTCGCAAAGCCTGTCCAAACCAGCAGAGATGTGTTCGTTAACCCCGTGTAAACATGAGCAGAACTGCTCTCTGTGGCAGAACAGGACAGCAAATCTGTGTGCCTGGTTTTGGCAAGCACTGGGAGTAACTTGAGGTCTGGGAGCAAATTAATTGCTAGCTCATGGGGGGACTTCATAGAGGAGAAGACGCTTTCTGAGCTTCATCAATTTATCTGAACAGATGGGTCGATGGAGATCGTGAGGATGAGACATGAAGCCACCACGGCTCAGCTCCTCTAAATACTATTGGATGTCAGGCAGGGAGAAGCCAGGGCTCCCTCCTGCTGCTGTTTTCTTCCTCATATATCATATGATTTGTTTACAGTGTGCAGTAGGCCGAAATTGTTGTTTAATGTCCCTGATCAGTCCATTTCTTTTCATTTTTCAAGTTTTCATTGCTTACCAATGGTGACGGGTCATAAGAGAGTAAAATTTTGACTAACCAAGACAAACAGAATTAGTTATTTGATGAAAAAAATAAATAATATTATTATTATAAAAAATATATTCAAATAGAAATTGTAATATTTCACAATATTGCTCCCGTTACTGTATTTTTGATCAAATAAAATTAAGCCTTGATTAGCAAAAGAGACTTATTTTATAAGACTCCAAACTTTTGAAAGATGTAGTGTATTTTGTTAAGATATGCTATATTAATGTGTGTAATAGCATTTCATCTTTCAAAACCTTGTTATTGTGGTGCATGTATGTTTTCTGACAGGGTCCTGTTCATAGATTTGAAAAGGGCATTGATGTTTTTTTGTGACATGAACCTTCAATAGAGGACATGCTGTTAGAGATTTTTTTTTTAATCTTGATTATAGGAATATTGATCAAAATGAGGCATGAATTGAATGAATTTGCTCAATGCTGAGAAATGTTTTTTTTATTGCCGTGTTAATTTTCCAAAAATCAAACAACAGGAGGTTGTTATTACTCTTTTATTAATTGTCAATGGGTCAGTTGAGTTTGCATATGTGTATATGGATGTAAAGGAAGCTTTCACTTTTCCTTTAATGGTTTACTTTTTGAAAATACCAATTTTCTGTACCATTTACCTCCAGGGTAATGGCAATAAATGAGCTAGAGGCTTTTAAAAGGACTGCAGGGATCCAGCCAGCCTAATGCATTTGTCAAACACAACTGGCGTAATCTGCTTCTACAACACACATTCCCTCACCACCCAAATGAATGAGATGCCTGAGCTTTGCTGAGCCAGCAGCATTTCAACATTTCAGAGTTGCACATCAATAATTCCCTTTCTCTCCAATTTATCAGCTGCCCAAACTGTAGCCTTTGGCTCTGGTTATTCTGTTTGGCACTTTTTGCACAAAGCATCTGAAGCTGGACTTTAGAGCATGGTGTACCTGTGTAGATGCAGGACAATAACAAGGGACTTAATTAGCTGATTTTTGGAGACGGGCTAACTGCTTCTACTAATGTCTCCAATGATGTTATAAGGCCAACAAAACCAACACTGCTTGGCAATCAGTAGGCTTTAGTTTGCATGGTCTGTTCAATAGCCGAATAGGTGAGGAGAGTGCATGCTGTAATTGGGCCTCTGAGGGATCTTGTAAAAAAAATAAGAGGTTCAAGCTGAAGGAAAGATCTCTATCAGAATCACAAGCATCACCTTCCACCCCTTATGAGTCTCCTGGTATACAACCCAGACCAGTGATCATTTTTTACTATTGTAATAAACTATTGTAATATGCTGATTTAGTGCTCAATAAAATGTATTATTATTATCGATCTTGAAAGCAGTTGTGCTGCTTAATGTTTTGTGGAAACCGGGATCCTTTTTTTTTCTGGATTCTTTGATCAAAAGAACAACATTTATTTGAAATGGAAATCACTTATATAATTAAAAATTTATTATTTGTCATGTTTGATCAATTTGGTGCATCCATGTTGAATAAAAGTATTTAAAAAAACGTACTGATCCCAAACTTTTGAAAGTTTCTATGCGAGTTACATTTAAGTGAGAGAGTCCAAAATATTACATGATTTAACATGTATTAACATTTCAATATAAAAAACTGTCCTTGTTCTCAAACTTGAGCTGAAATAACATTGAAATAAGTACTCTATTGTAATACAATATTGTGAATTTTCTTTATGTATTAGTTGTTCATTACTTGTTCTAGTGCATATTCACAATGTGACTTGAACATCCTGACCAGCTGAAGTTCACTTATGCTTTTGCATTTTGTGTGTTTGTTTGTGTACAAGTATTTTATGTTATGTATATCTGATTTGGTAATGACTATTTAACACTAATTAAATAGGCTGAGCTGAGCTGTTTACCAAATAAATTCCCATTTTTTGCTGTTTTTCTTTACAAGATGTCTTCAAAGGCAAAGCTTTGACCACGTACACATCGCTTAACAATGGCCACAGATGTACAACATGCGCAGTAAATGTGGTTTTGTGGAATGTGGATGTTGTTTATGTTTACGCAGGCAGATAATCAGATGCGTCTCTTTTGGAAATAATAGATGAAAGGGTCCCTATTGTTTGCCATGCTTCTTTTTACATTCATGCCAAAGCATTCCTTTCACTGGACCGTTGTGATTATAACATGCTGCTTGAGTGTTATACTAATGTATTCTTGTATAAATGTTTAACAATTATGTGAAATATGCAAAGGATGTACTTTTTCATGACTTTTTAAGAATGTTCTCCACATCTATTGGTCTAAATATGCCAAATCTGTTTTTATATTTCAGTCTAGTTTTATCACACATCACCCATTTGCTTTCATTGATTTGGGCCAGATCTCAGGGGCAATGGTCCAGCTTCACCTTGTCTGATTTACAGTCTGCTAAATGGCTCCGAGCTCTGGCTGAGTGGGACGCTGCCAAGCATCCTTCCCTTTGTATCCCACTTTTATGTCTGGCGGTGGCTGATCAATGAGAATGTAGAATCAGATGCTACTGATTTGAAAACTGTCCAAAGCAAATGGGGTGAAGAAGAAAGCTGTCCAACTGACAGCAAGCACAGCGTACACCAGCTGTCTCATTTCATCTCGGAGAAAAAACAAGAATAGGTCAATATCAAACGTTTTGCTCAGCTTTCCATAGTGCCCCCTCTGTTTTTTTCCTTTCCTTCAATCTGATCTGATGGAGACCACACATCCGACGTTCTCTCTCCTGAAATGAAAGTTGCAGAGAATCAAAAATGTGCCGATACGCAGAGACAAATTCAATTCCAGTCCTTGCCAAGGCTTTTCCGGCGGAGTTCTACCCACTCACGACTCCTACTTCGTCTGTTTTATCCAAGTCTGCTCCATTCATTTCGTTCAGTCACCCAGAACTCTCTCATAATGAGCTTCTGAAGGTTTGACACATTTAGCTTTAATGTTGGTAGAGTAATTAGGTGAAATAAAACAGTGATTGATATTGGCAAATTTAAATAATGGCCGATAACACTCAATTGAAATGCAATGCTTAATAATGTCAGTGAAATACAGTGATTGATATCAGCAAAATAAAAATGCAATGATTAATATCTGCAGAAGTATAGTCTCACACTATTTTAATGATTAAAGTTTTAATGTGCCAGTAATGTGCTTTATATCTGTGGTCCTATCTGGGACATTCTCAGCTTCACAACATGCTCCGTAAAGGTTCAGTGTATTATACTGTACTTCACATTTGAAACTGTAATCAATCACTGTATTTCTAGACAGGGTTTGGAGGGACCACTATTACATTGGAGCTGTGGCCTCGGGGCTCCAGACACATTGGCCACATCTGGATTCATAGTTCTCATGCAGGAAATGCAAGTTTGAGTAAATCTTAAAGGGAAAGTTATGTACATTTCTTTCTCTACTTTTTTTATTAAATAAATATTTACTACATTAAATTGATTCTATTCATCAAAGAATCCTGAAAAAAGTGTAACAGATTCCATAACAATATGAAGCAACACAACTGTTTTCAACATTGATTATACATTTTAAGATATATTAAAATCAAACTGGGGAAATATTACCATATTTAATGTATTTTTAATCAAGTCAGTGCAGACTTGAAAAGAAAATACATTTAAAAAAAAAAAACTAAAATCTCACTGACCTCAAACCTTTGAACAGTAGTGCACATTTTTCTACTTGTGCTCAGTTTTAAAAGTTTACATCAGAAATTGCTCTTGATGATTATAATCTAAAAAAAAATAAAATAAAAAACGTTCCTGTCCCCCCTCTTCTTGTTTGCTATTAAAAATGTGACCAAAATCCCAAAATAATGGGACTAAAACATGCCACAGAAAGAAAAAAAAAAGTGTCAGGATGTTTTTAAAGTATTTACTCTCTGTCCATCTGTCATCGCTAGTCATCTAATTATAGACAAGTATGAATGAACCCAGCCACCTGCAGTGTTTTAAAGCCATTTGACTGATGGCGCTGCACTGTAAATATTAATGTTGTGTGGAAAAATTTACATCCTTCTGTTCAAGGGAAAAGATGGTCAGGTGTATGGCGTAAGCATAGCTCTGTATTTACACAAACGGGCTTGATATGAAGACTAAAATTGATGTCTGTTATACTTGGGAGTCTAGAATGAAATACAATTTTATAAAAGTTACACTACATTTGATAAAGATGAATTTAATGCGTTGATTGTTTACACATTTGTTCATTTATATTCAGTGCTATATTACGTATTTCTTTTCTACCTTTCAAATAATTTGGACCATATGTTGCCATGGCTACATATCAGCAGTTAACATGCTATCCTCCCCATTACTACCTTCATATTCATTCATATTTACTTTGTAAGCAAAGATAGAAAATGTTTGTAGCTTGTGATATGATTGAGTCGGTGGTGATATGACATGTACTGTCTTACCATCAAGTCTGTTTGTTTTAATTATCATGCTATGACATTCATTAATGTAAATTAACCTAATCACACCTAGTAAAAATCATTCAAATAAGCAATATTGTATTATTTTTAATTATCTATATTGCTTCATGCTGCATTTCATGATGTTTGCATAGTGTGTGCAAATTATATGGGCCTGAAAGTTCTGTGAGGAACAAATGCAATATAAGTGCACTGAGATGAAGCTACTGTAATTTCTGTCCTGGATGACTTGGAAAGAGAGATGTACAGTGTGAAATAAAGAGAGACCTCTTTTATCCATCAGGAATTAATTGGAGAGTAAAATGGGCTTTTAAATTGCTGTTTATTCTTATATTTAGATAAATGGGAATGGTAATGTCTTTAAAAGTTGTTTAGCAGTAGAGAAAGTTTTTTTCCTCTCTCTTGCCAGTGCATTTTATTAATAAAGTCAACAGGGTCTGTTGTAATTTCTTGTTGTATTAAATTGGTGCTCGCTGAGCTTTAGTCAGCTTTGGCATTGATTCCTTTGTTGTTGTCTTGCTATTGTATCTAATTCACGTGTGCTGTGTTCTGACTTTGTTGTTTGGATTGCTTCAGGCTCTGTGAAGATGCCACTGCTGTTCAGCTCCAGTGGGCCGTGTCATGAGAATCACTGAGATTAGAGAGCAGTGAATGTTTTAAGGAATCAGTCTCTAAATCAGTCAACAGTGCGACTGAGGAGAACTTTAGTTCGTTCTTTCTTCATTTTACAGTAGATACCAACAGAAGAAAAAAACACTGCTGGTATAGCCATTAGCATAAAGAACGAATGGATAAACAATTAGTAATTGAAACATAGTGAATGAAATCCAGTGTTTAAAACAAGTTAAGTGCAATGATTTGTCTATTCCATCATTTACTGACCCTCAAGTTGTTCCAAAACTTTTCTTTCTTCTGTTGAGTACAAAAGATCTTTTGAAGTGTGTTGTAAAACCATAAAGTTGCTGTTTTTTCCATACTATGAAAGTCGATGGCTACCACCAGCAACCGTTTAGTTGCAATTTATCTTCTTTTGTGTTCCAAAGAAGAAATTCATACAGGGCTGCATTTCCCAAAAGCACTGTAAGCTTAAGTTGATCGTAGCTCCATTGGTTTCAATGGGTCTAAAATGTACTTAAGCTTACGATGCTTTGGGGAAATGCAGCCCAGGTTTGGAACCTACTGAAGGTGAGTAAATTGAGAAAATTAGTTTTTTTGGGTGAACTATCCCTGTAACAGAATTTGTGACATAATGGCAATGTTAAGGTATTAAGAATGGAATTAAATGTGGCCAATTTTTGGAACATTTAAAAGTTAAAATGTGAAGCTTGTAATTTTATAAAAGCATAATTTGTCTGTTCGAAACTTTGTATTATGTTGGAAAATGCAAGGTCTTCCCTGAAAGAGACGGCATCTGGATGGTAGCATATGTTGTTCTAGAACTTGGATATACCTCTCAGCATTGATGGTGCCTTTCCAGATGTGTAAGCTGCCCATGGCACATGCACTCATGCAACCCCATACCATCAGAGATGGAGACTTGTGAACGGAGCGCTGATAACAACTTGGGTTGTCCTTGTCCTCTTTAGTCCGGATGACATTGCGTCCCAGTTTTCCAAAGAGAACTTCAAATTTTTATTTGTCTGTCCACAGAACAGTTTTCCACTTTGCCGCAGTCCATTTTAAATAAGACTTGGCCCAGAGAAAACACCTGCGCTTCTGGATCATGTTTAGATATGGCTTCTTTTTTTACCTGAGAGACACTGCCACTCTGAGAGGCTCTTTTAATACCAATCATGTTGCCAATTGACCTAATAAGTTGCAAATTGGTCCGCCAGCTGTTCCTTATATGTACATTTAACTTTTCCGGCCTCTTATTGCTACCTGTCCCAACTTTTTTGGAATGTGTAGCTCTCATGAAATCCAAAATGAGCCAATATTTGGCATGACATTTCAAAATGTCTCACTTTCAACTAGAGATGCACCGGTTGACCGGCCATAAATCGGAATGGTCTGGTTTTTGTTTTTTTTTCTGTCGATTTTTTCGGAAGTGCGCCCGCGTGCACAGACTACACTGTAATCATTTGCTATCATGTAATTTGTGTGGAAGTATTTCAAAATCTGTGCGCAGGACACAGGCAGTCGTTCAGCACAGGAAATGCAGAGCTAAACGTCCGAGGCACAGATAGCAGGAAGCGAACAGCCTACTTAATAAGAGCCCCTTTCCCTGCGCTCACTGAAGTTGGGCGAGTGTACTGTACCTATCCGCGCCCTGCAGAAGCGTAGACAGTGAAGGGATGTTCAGCTCAACTTCTCGCATGTTGGATGAGAAACGAAACAGACTAAACTGTGACAAAACTAAAACTTTTTTTTTTTTTTGTAAAATAGAACCTACACATTTGAAAAGCCAGAAGTAAATGTCAGTTCTGCATAGGATGATTATTTTTATTTTACCTTAAAATTAAATTGACTTAATTTGATTTAAAAATCACCTGTAGCACACTAAAAAAAAAGTGTTTCAAAAATTTAAGGGAATGATTCACATCTATATTTTTTAACTTGAGACAATAGCTATTTATTTTTCATTGGCTCAAGTAAAAAAAATACAGATGTGAATCATTACCCTAATTTTATTTTTAATTGGATGAATTAAACACTTTGCATCTTTGTTTTATTCGCACCAACATTATTTGATTTTAACATTTTGGAAAAATTTATTTATATAGCATACTTTTATTTAGTCTCACTGGTAAAGACCGTTTTTTTTATTTAAAACCAAATTTAAAAACTAAAACAAATACTGAATGCTGATTAAGAAACATCTTATTGAATGTATGTTGATTGTGTTGTTTGGATTGTAGAACTATGCAGTTATTGCCTTTAATTTTCACATGGTTACAGTTAATCTTTTCATTTAAGGCCAGTTCTCTGTAGTTTCAACCCAATTCCAAAACAAAAGCTAAATGCTGATGTCTGTACCATCTATGTATTGAATGAAGGCTACTTACTGTGCAGTTACTGCCGTTAATTTCAGATGGTTACGGTTATTGTTTTCAATAGCTAAAAGCCAACTTGGCCTATTAAATACCAAATAAACATATTGTTTATGCATACTTTCCTTATTTCTTGTTTGTTGCTTAAAGAAAACAAAAATCGGAAATCGCTATCGGAATCGGCCAGTTTGCTTGTAAAAAATTGGTATCGGAATCGGCCATGAAAAATCATGATAGGTACATCCCTACTTTCAACATTTGATATGTTATCTATATTCTATTGTGAATAAAAAATATAAGTTTATAAGATTTGTAAATTATTCCATTCCTTTTTTACTCACAATTTGTACAGTCTTCCAACTTTTTTGGAATCGGGTTTGTGTGTGTGTGTGTGTATATATATATATATATATATATATATATATATATATATATACTGTATATATATATACTGTATATATATATATAAAGCCGCAGTCACACGATTTGAACATGTGAAATTATTTTGTATGCTGCAACGGTCGTGATATGATGTCACGTGGCGTCTTTTTAAAAATTTTATTTAAACATGTAACAAATTGTAATACATCTAAAATGTAAAAACATACAATCTATTCCACTTTCCCGCAGCACTGCAGTTTTATATTTATGTTCTTTTAATTTAGATAGGAGGTCATGCTGTGATGTAACGATCTGCATTTAGTCACACGGTATCACGTGATGCGAATTCGCAGGCCAGAGTTCACAAAGCTTGAAATGCACCAAAATGCAAAATATCTTCGTTCGGGCTTTCGTTTCCGGTATAACGCATTCGAATGCATATGAATGGAAGTCAATGGGACAGAAAGACTAGTTTGACCGCGGCTAAACTCTACACAGAAAAGGTTAAGCAATTTCTTCACACTAAAATCATGTAAATTTATGATTTAATGTCTGTATTGCTGAAATGTTTACATAGCTAGCTTCCATTGCAAGTGCCTCGCTGTAACCCAGGTTTTTTGCTTTTTAAAAGAAAAGGAGGGTAAAATAAAAATAATTATTTAATTATTTTGTGGTTCTCAACATTATACAACAAGTGCTGTCAGTTGAGCTTAACTTCTGTTGAACCAGGAGTATTCCTTTAAGAACCCTGCATCAAGGGTGTGTATTTCCATAAAGGACGGGATCCAGGTTGTTAAACTGTCTGAGGCTTTTTTTCAAAGCCTGGCGACCCTGTCATCATATTTCCATTAGGAAACATCTCACAGCTGCTGTCAAAAGCATCAGCCGTGCGCACTTGATTCTCTGCAATGCTCAGACTCTGCTCTCGACCTTCATGTGATCCAAAAGCAGTCGTACACTGGAGATTTTTTTACTTTAATTATAAATTACTGGAGAAACCTGCAGTGATCTGCAATCCATTCGCCTGGTGATTAACACACAGGCTTTGTTGCGATTATAATGATTTTTTAAAGAGGTGACCTCAGGGTTGTGGATTATCCTGTGGTGTTTTGCAGGGCCTGTGTGCAAATCTTTTCAGCTTAACCAAGACCCTTTAGATTCCAAATCATCCAAGCCTGAAAAAGAACATGATTGTTTCCTCAGGTAATAATATTTAATTCACTGATTTCTGCAGTACTCACAAAAGATCAGCACATTTGGTCCATACTACCTGGCAGTTCTTTCAATGCCGTCCAAGACCACCTTCTGTGTTGTAAGGTTTTTATCATTACGCAAAATAAAAAATTCAAGCTTTAAATTATTCAGAAATTCAACATAGAGCCAAAGTATAGAGCATTATCTCATAAGGGGTTTTACATTAATTAGCATAAAATAATATATTTTGGCATACACATTTTTGTAAGTTGATATGCTAATTTTGCATGTTATTTTACACATTCATGAGAGTGTGAATGAGTTCTGGTTCTATAACCATCATCTAGACGGCTAAATGAATATAATCTCATTTCTCTGTGAAACAGCGTGACATTGTAGCTCAAATGAATTGGTGAAGCAGCTACATACAGTGCACAGAGCAAAATCTAGTGTGGAAATGGCAAAAAGCTTTGTTTTTGATGCTGTAAGTTATAGTAAGGCTATATAGAGTAGCATATAGTAACAAAAATGGAATACAAAGTACAGCTATTAACAAGTATTGTTTGGTATGATACTGCATATATAATATCATAGTTTAACTCCATTATTATCATGTGTGTGCAGATTCTTTGATAAGTATCTCAGATAATGGTTAAATTAAAAGCACAGCAAATAAGATACACTTTCAGTCTCACATTTTTTTAATCTGTTCCTATTGTGAATTGATGTGTCTCTCACAAACCCTTTGCATGAAAAAAATTATCTCAGAGTACATGCATAAATGATCATCTGACGCCTGAAATGACCTCAAAACCTTGCAGAGTTTTATGAGTTTTTAAAGAGAGCAATCCATAAGATATAGTTTTGGGCTGAGCCTCTACCTCAGGGACTTTCGATTGACTATTGAGTTCTTTCAGCCAGCTCTGTGCAGGACTTTGAATCCTGCAAACCTTGAACGTCCAGGTGGAGAGTTTGCATTTAGACATCTGCTTCTGACGTACAGAGAACAGAAGTGCTTTTTGATGAGAGATGAGATCAGCAGAGTCCAGCTTTCACCTGCATACCTGCTTTTTCATCTCCCAGCTGCATGGCCAGGTGTTTAAAACAGAAGTCATTCAGAGGTCACTCACAGAAAGCCAGAAGTTTGAAGGTGGGTGTCATTTTTAACTCAAGAGAGAACGCATAGGTTGATGTTTAAAAAAAAAAAAAAAAAAAAAAGGAAATTCTGTCATTTACTCACCCTAATGTTATTCCAAAGCTGTATGACAGTGAATAGCTATCAAATATGGGTCAAAAACCATGGATATTTAATGTTCTTTGATGAGAATTATTTCATGAATATAAAGTTAAAAAGAACAGCATTTATTTGAAATAAGTCTTCTGTAGTATTATTAATGTCTTTACTGTCACCTATGATCAATTTATTGCGTCCTTGCAGACCATCCTGACCTTAAACTTTTGAATAGGACAAAAAAAAAAGTATAAAAAAAGGTGTTTGTGAGTGGGAATTGCGTAATACAAATACAATTCAGATTTATTTTCTCAGAACTGTGAGATATAAACTTGCAATTGCGAGTCCAATTTAAATTGTGAGTTTGTATCTCACACTTCTGACTGAATGACTTGCAACTGTGTTATAAAGTCTATAAAAAGTTTATATCTCACAATTTTGAGACTATTTCTCAGAATTGCAACTTTAGTCAGAACTTTAGTCAGAATTACGAAATGTAAACTTACAATTGCAAACAAAAAATTAAGAATTATGAGATTAAAAAGTTGCAATTACATAAAAAAAAAAAAAATTGTATTCAGTGTCAGCTCATATGTGACCAAGTATGATATAGCATGTAAAACATTTATTTTCATCTCATCTGATTGTTCTTTTTGTATTTTTAGTCAGTGTAAATATGAGATAGAATTCACAATATTGGATGTTAATTTGCATGTTTTGTTCAGAATTTGTTTCAATTAACTTCTTTATGGGCATCCTTTGACCACATTTCATAACACATTATTATCCCACTGTGTTTGGAAGCTGTCATAATACCGCCTCTCACTATAAGAAATGCTTGTCACGTCAGTATGCGCCTCGGGTAGACATGGTTGAGTGTCATTCATCAGGACCTGGCTGTTGAAAATCAACAGCATCGATTGTTCACATATCTCCTGCAGGGACTGAGCAGATGAGCCACAGGATGCTGCAAAGGTATTATCATCAGGAGCATTTCCCATGCTGTTATCTATAGCGACACTAACCTGTCTCAGGAACTTACTCAAACTGCTTTTGCTACACATCCCGACCTTGATGCATGTCCAAAGTGGCTTGTTTTCATTTCATGGATTTACCTGGCAAGCAAGACACTAGTGCACAAGAAGGTGGTTTTGCACCATCCATTTTGCTTCAGAAATGGCCTGCCTCTTAAGCGGCTTCAGCAGAGGTGAAAATCTGTCCTTGTTTTCTATCTTCTCCTCTGTAAGAGTGCCATTCACTGACTACTGAGACTTCTTGTAATCAAGTTTGAAAGATGGGCTTGATTGAGAAGGGGCTCTTATGGGTGAATCTGATATGTAGCCACCCACATCTGTTACTGCCTCTCATTCAGATCCCTCAGAGACAGCAAGACTATGCCGTCACAACATGTTTGCATATACAGTAGACAGAAACGATATATATCATGTATTGCATAAAATGTATTGTTAATTTGTTATTGCTGTAATTTTTGTAGTGTGTCTCAGAATACAGTGTTTATTCATTACTCAAGCAAGCCTAATAAAAATGCTGTAAACTGCTGTGTGTTTGACATTTGCAGCAAGCTCAAGGCTACATCGAGTGAGCGTTCTCCAATCAAAGAAATTTGCCCTTTTGGTGCCCATTTTTCCATTAGGAAAGTGACAAGTGAGTGTTGCTTGATCCTCACTTGATAGTTACTGTCAGAAATCCAATCAATGCTACTCTTTTAAATGTCTCCACTGATAATCTGCAGTGCAACTGTGTCACAAAGACATTATAGCAGGACGACTTGACTTGAGCTGAATTCTATAGAGACCACACTTTAACACTGTAACAATGAAAGACACATGCTGATATTAAAAAGAACTCACACTCTCTCTCTCTCTCTCTCTCTCTCTCTCGCTCTCTCTCTCTCTCTTTCTCTCTGTGCTGCGTTTTTATTTTTTAGCTTTTTTAGTGAAAATATATTTCAAATAAATGCTTTACATATGTTGCAAACAGAATGTGTTAAGGAAAAATATTTTTTCAATATAGCAAATATATTCAATTTAAACCTTTAAATTCAATTTCAAAATATATTTTGGACACTATACACCTCAAAAGTTTGGGGTCAGTAAGAGTTTTTTTTTAGGCTGCAATTTCATTAAAATATAGTAAAAGCAATAATAATTTGAAATAATATTGTAATAATATTTTAATTTGGTGCTTAAGATGCATTGCAAACAGTTACTGCTTAATATTTTTGTGGAAACTGAAATATTGAAATATCTATTAGAAATACATTCTTTGGCAATTTGTACATATAAAATTAATATTTTCAGGCACTCTCTGGGAACTGATCTCCTGATTTGGTGTTGTTAGCGCTAAGCTCTCCCATTTGAGCCATTTGAGTTTGTACTTCCTTGTCTGATGCTTTATTTTTATATGAACTGCATCAAAACCTTCCAAATTGTTACTTTCTTTCACATGTGAAATAATGACACTTCCCGAACTGGAGGCTGATTAACCAGCTTTCCTTGAAGAAGCAAGAGTGCTAATTGCTACATTTAGCACACGCTGCGGTGGCCTCTGAGGGGGACTGTACTGAGATAACCTAATAAGAACTCGGCACAGTGTTTTGACAGAATATGACATATGTAAGTGTTCTTTGGGTTGGTGCCAACACAAGGGCCCATCTTAAAAAGAGCTCTCTAGTGAGTGCTGCTGATTGTACTGAAATAGAGTGACAACCCAGCATGAGGCCGAGTGAAGAGCGTCTCTCAGAAAGATAAGGCATGACATCCGTTAACTTCATTTAATGGCATTCACTCTCATTAAGGATAGATACATGGCTTCATTGTGACGACGAGTGCAAATTTGCTCAAAATTAAGCCCCTTTCCTCTGGGATGGTCCTTGTAACAGACCATTTATCCTACTTTGAGCGACAAGGATGATTTGACAAAATTAGAAAATGAAGGTTTTGTTAAGTTAAATATTAGAGTATTAGATATTAGATTAGAGTAAAGAATGTGTTGCGCTTGTGATCAAAGCAGCATTACTCCAGTTTCCAGTGTCACATAATCCTTCAGAAGTCATTTTAATATGCTGCTTATCAAAGTTAGAAACTGTTGTGCTGCTTAATTAATTTATACATTTTTATTTTTTGGTTGCATTCTGCATGAATTGCCCCTAAATGTAGACGCTAGGGCCTGGGGCCCTAGTGGTCAAGTCACACTGTAAATGGGGCCATGGGACCCTAAACACTATGTAGCATTTTATCTGTCTTGATTTGAGTATTAAGCAGACGCTCTGTTTTAGCTTCCCCTGTCGCTGCTGGCTTTAGAAGTGGACTTCCTGTCTGGCCGTGTTGTCTGTCTACAGCCAGAATCTCTCTTGGGACTCGGCCCAACACTCATCGTCCCATTTAGAATAGTTTGCGCCATACACTCGCGTTTTAGCCACTAGATAGAGAGCATTAAACGAAGTGAAGTGCTTTCATGGGTAGAGAGGGGAAATTAGTCTCACGTGGTAATGGATGGGATGACTAGAGTGTTTTTTGGGATAATGAGGGCGGGTCCTCATGTAGAACAGCTGTGTTTTGTTCGACATGTGCCTTCTGTTTATACTCGAATTGAAGTGGCTTTACTTTATTTTAGCTGCTTTAGTCATGGGCTCATAGGGGTCGGGGGCTGGCTTTGATTGTTTATATATAGCTACTGTATGCATTAAATGTCTCCAAAGCAACTAAGATCTCGCCTCCTACACGACACGTGCAAAAAACAAAAAAAGAGCGTAGAGCGCCACAGAGCAGTGATGACAACATGCAATCTCTAAAGCAGAGAAAGCTACCTAATCTCATTACGCTTCCTCTCTCCTGCAAAACCATGAGCTGTTTTCATCAGTGCAGAGATTATTTATAGACCGTAGGTGCGAGCTTGTATATTCTGAAGGCCTCCACCGATACCTGTGTAACCAGAGAGGAACGAGAACAGATGTTCCCATCACAAGAGAAAGGAGGATTTCTGAAGCTGCTAAAGATTTTGGGAATATAAATAGATATGGAATAAATACATTTGGCCCATGCTTTGTGTGCACTGGTTACTCGATGCATTTAGTAATGTGTGCAGGAGACGTAGGTGTGTGTTTACACCTGTTATGATTGACAGTTTGGTTAGAATGTGATACTACACAACACATGAAAAAAGCTGCAATATAACCAGACCTAGTCTAATGGTGTAAATGAGTGGTGTTAATACGAATAAACATTGTGCTTTCATACATATTGAGTGTTTTCATTAATGTTGGCTTTAACATTAATTTATTTGATCAAAAATACAGTAAAAACTAATATTTTGAAAATAGTGTAATAGTTTTGTATTTTAATACATTTCTGGAGTAATTCTGCCTTGCCATTATAGGAATTGATTACATTTAAAAACATACTGTATTAAAATGCAAAACACTTATTTTAAATTGTAATAATATTTCAGAATTACTGTTTTACTGTATTTTTGATCAAATAAATGCAACCTTGTTGAGCATAAGAGATATATTTTAAAAACATTAAAAAAAGAATTAATTATCCCAAATTATGTCATTTTCTGCTGAATTCTGCTCAGTGCATACAGCAAAAATAGACTCAGTGTCAACTCTGCTTCTGCTGTGCTGCTTTTGTGGTCTGTGTTATTCCTGTATCCTGTCAATATGGGTGCTGGAATAAAAGTGAAGCAGGTCTAGACTGTAGATACAGTATGAGATGTGAGTCAGCCAAACTAACTAGACATACTCTCTTTCCTCTTCTCTTCCTGTAGATTGAGGACATCATCACACGCCTCCAAGATGAAACTGAAGGTGTGCCTGTCAGAACGGTCAAGAGCTTCCTGTCCAAGATTCCAAGCGTTGTTACAGGTACGCCAACAGGAGTGGGAAATTACAAAAATCATCAATATAGCAACAAGACAAACACTGCATCATTTGTTTGCTTGTTTCTATGTATTTGTTAATGAAATTCAAGTTATTTATTCTACTGGCTTGTAATATTTGGCTTTCGCATCTAGCTCTTTCTGTCTCTTTTCAGCCTTTATTTATTTCATTTTTTTATTTTATGTTTTCTCTTATCAGAATTATTATTAGCAGTCAGTGTTTCATAATAGGTTCACAATAGTCTTCATCTGATTTTAAATACATATACATATTTCAAAAGTATTATTCATTACAGTTGGTGTAAAACCTTTTTTAATGAGGAAAAAGTTACCTAATGCACCTTTCAAATAGAAGTTTTCTCATTTTTAATTGATGCTTTCAAAAATATGTTCTTAAAAATGTATATCACTGTCAGTGTTGATAAAATATGTACAGGGGCTTGTGCTTTATAGTTGCCAGGGCATTTCATAGATCAGAGGGAGGATTTATTTATTTTTTTAATCTGTGACAGATCAGGAGCCATACGCCCCTGTGGTCTCCACCGATACTACTAACCACTTTAACTTTCACTGATTCCTTTAGTGTGTAATAATGAATGCTGGAAGAACAGTTATTTGTCCTTATGAACCCTCAAAGAGAATAAGCTTGTAGATTTGCACACATCGCTAAACACAATTACTACAGTGAGCAGCTCTAAATGGATGCCGCAGGCCCACATCCGGATAACTAATAGCTGATTTGGAACTAAAGCGTTGATGTTGTACATGATTGAGGTGGTGCTAATATAGATTTAGCTTGAATGTTCTGACACGCATTGAATTTCAAACCATAACGTGTCTTGACACACTGATGATTTTGATCTTTATCAAGGCTTTGAGAATTTATGCATACATTTGCATGTGAAAACAAGGTGATATGTTTCCCTGTTTTAAACATCAGGTTCCGACATTGTTCAGTGGATGATGAAGAACCTCAACATAGATGATCCTGGTAAGAGTTGATATGAAGAAAGTTACACATATTATTGATGACTGCAAATCGTTTGTGAAAGCAAATGCATTGTTTTCTGTATGTACAGCGGAGGCCATACACATCGGCAGCCTAATCGCCGCCCAAGGCTACATATTCCCTATCTCTGATCATGTTCTCACCCTCAAGGATGATGGGACGTTATACCGCTTTCAGGTGAGCTTATCCATCTACCATCACGTGGATTGTATCCTGGCAGCTGTGGTTTCCAGGATATGATCCTGTTTCACTTCAGCACTGCCGAGATTCAGAATCTACTGTGCAAATCACACCTAGGACACACTATGAAGAAGCTCCACTGACCTTTACACCTACTGAACAAATAGGACTGTGTCTGATCAGTGCAGCTGCCTTTATTAAGCACTTCTCTATACAGGTAGTACATTACTAAGATACATACTGTATATACACAACCTGAAAGAAATTTTTAATCAGCATGGATGCATTGTGCATTAAATGGATCAAAAGTGACAGTATAGTGTCCAATTTATTGTCCAATTTTGATTAAAAATTTTTTTCACTATTTAAACAAATGATGCAGCACAACTATTTTTAACATGATCTAAGGTGTTAATAAGTATGTCCTCCAGAAAAAGGGGGATTTTCATCTGATAAAGGCTGATCCTTAGTTTTTCAGTGATTTAGTGATTAGTGAGGAGATGGCCAAGGGCACGTCTTCCTCTGAGCCTCTCTAGCTCATGTAACTGATGTTTCACAGGAGAAACACTGCTGGGTAAAGCTGTGAGAAGCTTTTGGAATTGATTGCAACATTGAACAGATTCTCTTCAGCCAAAGATATCTGTAATACCTGGAGAAAGCTATCAGTTTGCATTCCAATTCATCTCAATGGCAGTCGCTCAGCTTCAGCTTGACAGCGTGATTTGAAATCTGCCATCGTTACTGATAGGCACTCAATTACACTGATCCACCATATTTACCATGTCAATCTGGAATTTGTCTTTAAAGCATTTATTAAAATACAATGAAATGTTGGTGCAGGTGTAATGGTTATGCATCAATACTTAATTACAGTACTAAAGTATCATGTTAAATTAATATATTCTCAGTATAAATGAATGCACCAACTGTAATTTATCCAGAGTTTTAGCTGAATTCTCAGATACTGGCATTAGACTATCTTTCCAATAAGCTGGATACAGTATCAATAAGCCAATGAATGAATCTGAGTTTCTTTTGTACATTCATTAATTACTCAGGAGGGAATAAGTCGTTCTGTTTCTCTGGAGTATGGCTCATCAGCTCATTGCCTGACGATAATGATCTCAATGCACCATCATTTGCTTTGTGCCGCCTGTAGTCTTTTAGACTGGCTCCACAAAGGCGAGGGAGTTAGTTCAGTTGTTACAAATGTTGTTAATAGCTTTCATAACACAAATATCTTTATATAATAACTGCACGGAAAAAGAATCACAATTCCAGCTTCAGCTTTGGCTAGTAACCAGATGCCAGACATTCTTAGTTGTTTCAGACTCACACTTGATTTTAAATAGAATCCATGTAAATCAATGAAGTAGTTACTGAAAATCCAGAAGCAATTACTGTATCTAAATATCCAGGTATTGTCTAAATTAGCAGTTCTCAACCATTTTGACTCGAAAGCCCCCCGCTGAATACACAGTATTTAAAGGACCCCCATATTGGCCTCTGGTATTTCCACTTTGGTCCCACTTTATATTAGGTGGCCTTAACTACTTTGATTTAAATTAATAATTTGATACAATACACTTACTGTGTACATACATACATGTTTTTACATTGTTCTTATATTTAAAAAAATAACTGCTTGTAATTAATTTCAGTAATTAAATTTATAGTTACACTGTTGACCCATCCCTTACACCTTAACCTACCCTTAAACTTACCTATACCCCCAAACCTGTGCCTAACCTTACCCATATCCCACCTCAATAGAAGCAAACATATTTTGCTATTAATAACACAATAAGTACATTGTACTTATTTTTTGATCTAAGTACACCTATATTATGTGTGACCTCTGCTTTTACTCACAATGTTGCTTGCTTTCAAATATTTGGTTACACTTTACTTGTTAAAGTGTAATTATACATTTCAGTACAGCGTAATATTAATTAAAAACATGTTCTTACTATATGATTAGGGTTAGGATTAGGGTTTGGCTTAGGTTTACTTGCATGTAATTATGCATAATTTATTGTTATAATAAGAGTAAGTACATGTAACAAGTAACCTTAAAATAAAGTGTTACCAAATACTTATATGTGTGAATGTTGAAACTGTATGTACTTTTACAATTTTACAAATCTACAAAAGAGTAATCATTTCTATCTTTCCCACCAGGCTCCATACTTCTGGCCCTCTAATTGCTGGGAGCCAGAGAACACAGACTACGGTAAGAGAAGGATCCTCCCGGGCATGGTCACAGCGACGTAAGACAAGAGCACACAGAGCTTCACTGTAGATGTTGTTTTTCAGAGAGCTAATATAACTCATAAGGTCCCAGAGATGCTGGACACACAGTATTCAGCCCACAGTCTGCTTTCCCAGGATTATTACAGCTCTGTTGGACGACGAACAGTCAGGGAGAGCTGCTGAGCATTAGTAGGTGTATGAGAATGTGTTGACTGTGGGCAGATGTTCACTGATGGTCAATGGTGACTCATTCTCAGTTCCTGCTGTCTGTAAATTGGCCAAGCAGAGATGATAGATGCAGAGGAAAATACTAAATCCAATCAAGGGCTTACACTGGATGTGTGTGTGTGTACTGTATGTGTAGGGCTGCGATTATACATGACAGTTGATAAGGCCAAGTCTCTTATGGCTTCTTGTCTGTTTCTCTCTTCTCTGTCTCTCTCTTTCTCTCTCTGTTGCCTGTCACAGCCATCTATTTGTGCAAACGGACGATGCAGAACAAGACCCGGCTGGAGCTGGCGGACTATGAGGCGGTAAGTGACCCACTGCGATGACAGCCGACAGAGAAAATGGAAGCATTTTGCTGGCAAAAGCATCTCAGTTTGTATTTTCACAGCTATTGACAGATATGTCAAGTTATTTTATACCTGAAAATACCAATTATGAGACCTTGTCATTGACAATTAAAGGTGGAGTGTGTAATTCTTTTCAGTGATACTTTCTCCTGTCCTTGCTTAATGTGCAGAGGTAACGATAAGAATCATTTGTAGATTGATTCCCTCAAAGAGTGTAAACTCTGTGCCTCTGTGGAGTTTTTAACATTGTTTTTTTTAAGTGGCCTGAACAAGGGACCTTTGTAATGCCTGCTTCCATCTTTGCACATGGGTGCTCATTTCTGAACTTTTTGTTGCTGTTGTTTAAAATGCCATTGACGAAGTCACACACACTCAGCTGTGATGTCAAAGTCAGCATGTTTTATGCTTTTCCCAATTATTGGTCAAAGTGATATTATAAAGAAAAAAAAGTCGATATACTATTTAAAATGCATATTTATATAAATGAAAGAAAACAAATAAGAAATATAAAAATATATACTTTTTATATCATTTTTTGTATGCATTTTAGATGCATAATTCTATAAAAAAAATTGAGATTTTGATTTTGAAATTTTTTGAGGTCTCTCATCAAGGCTGCAATTATTTGATTAAAATTGCAGGTAAAAACCATAATATTATGAAATATCATTACAATGTAAATCAACGGTTTTCTATTTTAATATATTTTAAAATGTCATTTATTCCTGTGATAGCAAAGCTAAATTGTCAGCAGCCAATAATCCTGTCTTTAGTGTAACATGATCCTTCAGAACTCAGATATTTGATTTGACTGATTTAGTTGGTTATTATGAATGCTGAAAACAGCTGTGCTGCCTAAAATTTTTGTAGAAACTGTGATAAATGCTTTTAAGGATTATTTGATGAATAAAAAGTTAAAGAAACAGCCTTTGTTATAAATTAATAGATTTGTAAAATTATGATACATTTTTTTTATTTAATATGCATCCTTGCCTAAAATATAATATATAAATATATAAAATATAACTAATTGTAGTAGTTAAAAAAATTATAATAATACTGTTTTTACCATTTCTTCTCATATATATTGCAGAAATTCTAATAGTAATAGAGTATTAGTATGCTAGTATACTTTTCCAAATTCAGCCCTGAATATTTAGATGACTTACTACATTTATCAAAATAGCAGGCTATAACATAGCGTACAGCTATCCCATTAGGCAAGAGCTGACCTTACAGTTTAGATGGATGAACCGGAAGTTACATGTTGTCTTTCTTTCTTACACTTACTAAATTTTCTCATTCAGGAGAATCTAGCGAGACTACAGAGGGCTTTTGCAAGGAAGTGGGAGTTCATCTTCATGCAGGCTGAGGCACAGGTCAAGTAAGTGCTGTTGTCAGGACAACTACGCAAACACTTGCTCTCACTCATACCTGCTCTCTTCTGTGTTGAAGACACATCTACCCTTTGTTTTCAGCCCACACACATCCACACAAAGACATACTGTATATACACAAGCTCTCATTATGTAACATCATCATATTGCTGAAGTGCAGTTGTTAGGGGCGAGACGTATTAGCATGTGTGTTTGATTTGGAGTGGTCCTCATCGATTGAAGCAGTCTCTCGCTCTTCAAACACTGACTGAAGAGCCTCATCTGATGGCCGAGGGCTGCAAACACAAGTCAACCCCGCTCTGATTTTTGATTGTCAATCTGTCTCTGCCATCGCACTGTCCGCAGTACTCTTTTCATGACGAAAACCCTAATTTTGAGAAGAGCAAGAACAGAAGAGTCTCAGGGCTCAAAACCAGGATCAGTGAGAGATAGAGAGAGTGATGCAGCAAATGTCAGTTACGGAAGAGTGAAGTGGCAGGAATGGAAAAGAATTAGCTGTGCTCGCAGGCAGGTTGCAACTTTGATGAGCACAAGGGCTTCGCTCGTTGTCTGTTTTAACATGTGAGTGTGTGGATTGGGAAGGGTTCCTGCTATTTGTTTAATATTAATGTCTTGCAGCATTATGTTTTCTTTGATTTTGTAGGATCGACAGGAAAAAAGACAAAACGGAGAGAAAGATTCTGGATAGTCAAGAGAGAGCCTTCTGGGATGTTCACCGTCCTGTGGTGTGTGAGGGGTGGATCCAGCGTGGGACGGGTTTCTGTGTTTGCATCTGATCAAATAGGCACACTGTAAAAAATGAAACACTTACGTAAAACACCATTGGGGTTCCTCAGATTAACCCTTTGGAAAACCTCAAGGCTCTTTTTAAAAAGGTTCTTGCTAATTGGAACCCAGAAGTTCCTTCAAACTCTAAAAACTTGTGAAGGTTCCTTCGGTAACTAAAATTAAACTCTTTTGCCCCTATTTAAAATGCATACCAGAGTTCCTTGAGTACATAACAGGATACTTGGAAAATTCAGTCATTAATTACTCACCCTCATGTCATTCCAAACACGCAAGGCCTTCGGAACACAAATTAAGATAAGAAAAGCTAAGAGCTTTCTGACCCTGGAACTGAAACTTTCTAGGCCCAGAAAGGTAGTAAGTACATTGTTTAAAATAAATAGTCAATGTGACATCCGTCGTTCAATAGTAATTTTCTGAAGCTATGAGAATACTTTGCACGCACAAAGAAAACAAAAGTAATTTTATTTTAATAATACAGTGCATTTACATTACATTTACATTTAATCATTTAGCAGATGCTTTTATCCAAAGCGACTTACAAATGAGAACAATAGAAGCAATCAGACCAACGAGAGAACAACAACAGAGTACAAGTGCCATGACAAGTCTCAGTTAGTCTAGCACAGAACACGTAGCTATGTGTTTTTTTTTCTAGAATAGACAAGAAAAGGTAAGTGCTAGTATTAGTTGGTCAAATGCTGGCGAAAGATTTTTTGTATTGTAAATGTATTTTTGTCCAGACAATTGAAGTCAATGGTAACAAAAACAGTTTGGTAACGGACATTATTCACAATATCTTCTTTATTTGTTTCACAGAAGAAAGAAAGTCATACAAGTGTGTAATGACATGAGGGTGAGAAAATGACAGAATTTAAATAACTCTGTGATCTATCCCAGTTAATTTTAACTGATCTGGTAGCTTATAAATAAAACCCCATTTTAACGTATTAACAGATTTTTTAGTGCAATTAATCTCGGTTTTTCATAGTTAGCACAGCTTTTAACACATTCAGTTTCTTTTTACAGAAAGAAAATGAAACGATATGTGTAATTGGATTCAGAAAATTGTGTGAATCAAGATTGTAGTGGAAAATGTGCATACTGTATCTTCAATCTTTATATGGCTGATTTACACGTGATTGTGATTGACAGCCTGGGTGTGTGAACACCACAGAGATGGACATCAGGAAGTGCCGCCGCCTGAAGAATCCTCAGAGGGTGAAAAAGGTGCTTATGCTCTTATTATTAGTGTGTGCTGTATGTGTCTGATTGTATTGTGACCCGTCTCGGTCTCTGTCTTGCAGTCAGTGTATGGGGTAGTGGATGACACACACACTCAGAGTCCTGTACACACACCCTCCCAGCAGAGCAGCAAGGACACCAGAGAGGACGTAGAGAAAGAGGTGTGTGCGAGCGACGGTGTGAATTTGATTCTTGACAGCCTCACAGCGGTTATTAATATTTAGCACGATCACTCTCTTGCTCAAGTGGAGATGCAGTGAGCAGCGGTATTCTGTCTCTTTCAGATTCTGTTCTTGAACACTCAGTTGGATCGGCACTGTATGAAAATGTCCAAAGTCGCTGAGACGTAAGTCCTTTTTCTTGATCTGTCCATGAAACTCAAACTTTTCTCAGCAAATATTAATACTTGTCATTAATAATGTGTTAATTAAAAAAACATTATGCTTATTAATGATGGGTATCATAAAGAATTTATTGGTTGCAGTTCTGATTTCTCTTTTGGATTCCTTTAGTACTTTAGAGTTAAAAAAGAAATGCAATTCCATTGCCAAATGATGAGAACTTTAAAAAGCCCGAAACATCTATTATTGTAGACATTTTCGTGAAAATTGTTTTAAAGACAACATCTGTTGCATTCACCTAATTGGCAGTAACTATACAGATTAAACAATACAAAAACTAAAATTGTGTCAATTTTATTAATTTTTATAAAATTATTGTATTTTTAAATTGTATTTTTAATAAAACTTTCACATTACAACAAACAGTTAAATTATAAGCTGTATGTGTTTGATTCATTTAAGTGAACTGACTTATTCAAGCTATTTATTTGGGAATCTACACAGGTTGTGCTGTATGTTTTTGATAAACTAAACTAAATCTGGTTCATAAGAGCTGTTCATTCAGGAATCGAACCACATTAAGTTTAATGCTATAAATTCAGTGGCGGGGTTATGGTTGTGTGGGAAAATCTGTCAGTGTATTTTAGTACAGTGTACCGTCCACCTTTGCAGAGGAATGCTTGTGTGAAAACAGTTCATGTGGTTCCAGTAATAAAAAACTGACAAAAATACTTTTATACAATAATATGAAATAATAACATGATTTCAACCCATTTTTGCAGATTAATGATCTACACAGAGCAGTATCTTGACTATGACCCCTTTGTGACAGTCCCAGATCCAGCTAACCCCTGGATCAGTGATGATATCACTTTCTGGGAGCTTGAGGCCAGGTATGAAAACCTGAACACTTCTCTCTCTTTATAGATTTAGTTTAGTTTTCATTAGGTGAAAGGGAGAGGGATCAGGATATCAGAATTTCTTATTTTCATTTATCTTAAAGGGGTCATATGATGCAATTTCAATTTCTCCTTTCTCTTTGGAGTGTTACAAGCTCTTAGTGCATAAAGAAGATCTGTAATGTTGCAAAGATGTTCAAAGCCCAAATGTTTGCGCAAAGAAACAAGTGGTGGTTTCAGTAACTGCAGTTAGTGTTGAAGCAGCCATGTCAGGGAGATGCTGTGTGTATTCTGACTTTGCTCACAATGCACTGGGTCAGTTGGCCAATCAGAGCAGACTTTGCTTTTCAGAAGGAGGGACTTTGTATAAAATGATGCGTTAGAGAGAGGCGGAGCATAGAGAACCTACAATAATGTACAGTATTTGAAAAATAATGTTTTTTGAACATTAAAGCATGTCAACATATTCTGTTACACTAAATACACAATATAATGATCTTTAAAAAAGCATCATATGACCCCTTTAACTGAGTGTCTTGATTACGTTGGTCATTTTTAGGGTCACATTTGTCAAAATGCTATTATCTGTTTTGTTGTTATGCTTATTTCTGGTTTTATTTTGAAAGTCTTGTCATTATTATGTTGTGCTTTTGTTTCTTGATACAAATTGGGGTCAATTTTCAAACAACATGGACGTTTGCAGACAATTATTTATTCATCTGTAATGTTCATTGTGATTCCCAATTATAGGCTTATTGTAAAGTGTTTCATTTAGTTAATTTATCTTACACACTTTCTTCTTTGGCTAATGTGATCCCGATTTTTTGTGCACGTTTCATACACACTGTGTGAGCGAGTTGTTTTCATTTTGATGCCTGGGACAAATTCTAGGATCAACATCACATAGCCCATGCTCCCATTGTGAAAGCTGTAATCTGTTAATATGAATGTATTTGATTTGGCAATCCAGCATTTTGCTTGCTGAAGGCAATAACTGAAAAGTAGTAATATAATAGCATGCAGGCATTGTACATAATTGACCAATTGTGGCATATGAGAAAGAAGGTTCTACAGAGAACAGTCAAAGCAATGCAAATATAATTTTATAAGGACTGTAGAGCACATCAGTAGGGGAAAAATCCAAAGCATGGATGTTTTAGACCATTTAAAATATTTTTATCCAGCCAGGATTCATTAAATTGATCAGGAGTGACAGTAAAGGCATTTATAATGTTACAAAAATGCTGACCTTTTGAACTTTTTATTGATGTTAAATAAAAAAAAAAGTATCACAAATTTTACGAAACTAAGCAGCATAACTTTTTTCAACATATATAAATAAATCAAGCAAATCAGCATATTAGAATGATATCGGGAGGATCATGTGACTAAAGACTTGAGTATGAGTTTTGTTTACATAATGTGTATTGTGTTTACTTATTATGTATATAAAAATACACACACAAACAGTATATATTTTGGAAATATTTACATGTATATACATGCATATATTTATATTATTATATTTTATATTATATATAAATATATTTAATGTATAAACATAATATATTTTTCTCAAATATATAGATGCATGTGTTTGTATGTACATAATACATAATAAATATACACAGTACACACTAAATATTAAGGAAACTAAAACTTTTATTTTGGATGAGATTAATCGTTTGACAGCACTAGTATTAATGCTAAATATTTAGCTTTGAATCACAGGAATAAATTACATTTTACAATATAGTCATATAGAAAACAGTCATTTTATTTCCTTTATATCGACCAGTTGTTCGACTTTCATTTCTGGGTTTCTTTCAGTGTATCTGTTCAACAATGTGACTCTTGTCACTTAATTAGGCAAAAATGAAGTTGACTTATTTACCATATCAAATTAATTAACAGTTGTTGGAATTAGGTTGGAATTAGGTCATTCAAACTTTAATTTACAAGATATTATTAGACATGATTAAGCGATCTCGTGTACACACACACAGTCTCTTTATCTCTTTGTTTTCAGCTCTGTCTTGTAATATGACAAACAATGGTACATTGTGTTGTCAAAGCACTAGCTACTGTCAGTAGATATCGCAAAGAATAATGCAAGTTAAATAAATAAAATACAGTCTTTCTCTTTCTGTCTCTCTGTCTCAGTAAGGACCCGAGTCAACCACGAGTAAAGAAGTGGGGCTTCTCATTGGACGAGGCTTTGAAGGATCCAGTGGGCCGTGAGCAGTTTCTTAAATTCCTGGAGTCCGAATTCAGCTCCGAGAACCTGCTGTGAGTTTTCCAGCACTTTATTCCTTCCGTCCTTCTTTCATTTGCTCTTCTGTGACATTTTCCCCTCTCTCTTAACCTCCCACTCTGCTTTAAATGACTTGCACAAAATAGGACAAGCAAAAGGTCAGACCTTTAATATCACAGATAAAAGAGCGAGTAAATCCACTGATGGTACATGATCATTACCACCTCCAAAGCCTGATCGCTGATGCATTGTGATAAGCTACTGCAAACCATGGGCGTCGTGGGGCACACGAGGCAGCGGCAGGCCCCAGGAGACACCCAACCAGGACAGCAAGGCCCCGAAGGGAGCTGCAGAGATAACGCAGGTCACTGGAGCCGTAAAGTGACTGGGCGAGAGATAAAATGCTGCTTGTCTCTATGCATCTCTCATCTCTCTCGTATCTCTGTGTATCCCCCAGCTAGGCATCTAATAGCCTCTGTGGGAGCTGTCTTACATTTGCCAGTCTGTGAGGAGAGTGAAAGTGATGTGTCCTCTTGACTGCCTGACTCTCCCCTGAGCCCATTAAGGCCTAAACCACTTCTTCACTGCAGAGATCTATAGAGCTACAGAGCAAGTGTGATATGAGAGTATAAGAAGTAACTGGCCGATTGCTTTCCTCTCTCTGTCGTGGTCCTGTGTGTGTGTACTGACTTCCATAATTAACCCGGAGTTTGTTCCTGAGGATTTTGGGAATGCCATTGCCATCAGCGATGTAAAGAGGGGGCCAAAAGTAACACATGCCAAGTGCTAATTGGGAGTGAAAATAAGCTTCATGGAGGGAACTTGGCTGTGGAACAGCAACATAATGCATGATTGAAATCAGACTGTAGATAGTCTGGCCTTCACTTGTTTACCATCAAATTTAACAAATGCCTAAAGGTTTTTCTTCTTCTTCATAACTTCATGAATTGACACATATATGCAATTTCCCTCCCATGGAAATATGAGGTAGAACACCAAAATTTGAGAACAAAATCATGATGCCATTGACCAACGTTCCAAATGTTGGCACAGGAGCAAAAATATATGCTATCATTCAAAAGTTTAGGGTTGGCAAAACGTTTAAACATTTTTGAAAAGTAGTCTCTCACCAATATGCCTTTTTTTTAATCAAAAATATGATTTAAAAAGTAATATTGTGGAATATTATTACACTTAATACACAAAACAACTGTTTTCTATTTTGACATATTTGAAAATGAAATGTATTACTGTATAATTCATTTATATGATGGCAAAGTTTAATTTTCAGCTGAATTTCTTAGTCTTCCGTGTCACCTGATCCTTCAGAAATCATCCTAATATGCATTTATTACTGTCAATGTTGAAATCAGTTGTGCTGCTCGATATTTTTTGTGGAAACCATGATCATTGTTTCAGGATTCTCTGATCACTGGAAAGTTCAGAAGAACAGTATTAAAAAAAAAATAGTCACATTATACAGTAAATGCCTTTACTGTCACTTTTGATCAGTTTAATGCATTGTTGTTGAATGAAAGTACACCAGAAATCCTACGAAAAAGCCTAAACTTTTAAATGGTAGTATATATATTTAGAATTTTTATTTTTGCTATAAAAGTCCATGTTAAAATTAATTAGATTTTCACCATCCTCCCATGACCAAATACTCTACAGCATTATTTTCTCTTTAGGTTCTGGTTGGCAGTGCAAGATCTGAAGTGCCGCCCCCTGCAGGAAGTGGCAGCTCGTGCTCAGGAGATCTGGCAAGAGTTTCTTGCTGAGGGAGCTCCCAGTGCCATCAATCTGGACTCGCACAGCTACGAGCGCACCAGTCAGAATCTAAAAGACCCGGGCCGCTACAGCTTTGAAGATGCCCAGGTGAGTAACTGTCACAGGAAGTACAGCTCGACCGCTGATGGCTTTTGTTCCTTTTAACAGTTTCCACACTTTTTCTGCATGTTTGGAGAAAATGATCCTATTGTACTGTAACTAAATCGGAATAAATCTTGAGATATCTAACAATTGTATGTTATTGTTTTTTTAATGCCCAATAATCATACTGCAAACCCATTTTCACAGATGATTGAGGGCTTTTAGGTTTTTTGATGGATGGAGGGATTATGAAAGCTGCACTTAGGGACAAGTTGTGCCCAAGGCAGAATCTTTTTCATTCTTTGAATTGATGAAATAGGAACGTGAGGGCTTTGGGGTATTCGGGGAGATTGATGTACAATTATGCTGATGGATCATCTGTTCCTTGTCCTTGTCCTCATGGCTCTGTTCAAAAGAGTTTGCCTTGTGTCTGTCTCCTTCATTTATCTACATTTACATGATTGATAAAAGAGACGGAATAACAGGCATGGCAATGCTCAGAACCAGGGTGAAAAGTCTCTCGAATTATGAAATCCATTTTACTCCAGAAACTGAATTTTCTGAGAACAGTTAGCTTGTAGTGACAAAGTAAAATAATTGAAGAATGTGTTGCAGAATCCACTGCTTAGAGTCTGTCAAGTGAATTATGCTTGTTTTTTATAATCTGAGGAAAAAGGACATGCACCTTCATCGCCTTCATAGGCAGCAGTGAAGTCTACTTAATCCTGCTGCAAGATATACATTATCCCTTGAGTGAACCTACTATATATTTATTCATGTGTGCATATGCAATGTCATGACTGAAAGGAAATAGAAGCCGGATCATGAGGACAGAAAGTAGTTTTTCTGAAGATTCTTGGCTCTTTCTCATTACTTTGCAATGAGGCACTTTCCTTTCATCCAGACTGCAAACTCACTGTCAGCCTCCAATGTTCTTTCTCTTTCAGGACCACATCTACAAGCTGATGAAGAGTGACAGTTACCCTCGTTACCTGCGCTCCAATGCTTACCAGGACCTCCTGCTGGCCAGAAAGAAGGTTCGTCTCAATCTCAAATCTCTCTCTGCCGCCTGTAATGAATCTGAATTTTTCTGCATTTTTGTTTTCAGTATTGCTCTGTATTTTTTTTCACAAACCATTCAGCCATAAGAACAAAAATCAGTGCGCTCCTGTTTCCTTACAATACTGTAAGGAAAAATGTTGAAAAGCAGAAAAGATACATTTTCTATTAAAGGAATAGTTCATCCCAAAATTAAGATTAAAAATAAACATTTACTCACCCTTATGTCATCCAAGATATAGATGAGTTTGTTTCACAGTTCATCACTTGCTCACCAATGGATCCTGTGCAGTGAATGGGTGCCGTCAGAATTAAAGTCCAAACAGCTGATAAAAACATGACAATAAACCACAACTCCATTCCAACAACGAATGTCTTGTAAAATGAAAATGTGTTTGGTTGTAAGAAACTAATCAAACCATTGCTTCCAGCTAAAGTCCTCTATCTATAATATTGCTTTTTCCAGTGAAGAACTTGTCCCGCCAGAATCAGGAAAACAATAGGTACATATCAAACACTGACGAAACAGTCGAAAACAGCCCTAAACAAATTTGCAGATGAATTTTGATGTGAGAGTTTTTCACTGACGGAAGCATTTTTATTATTGACGGCACCCATTTACTGAGGAAGATCCATTGGTGAGCAAGCAATGCAAAATTTCTCCAAATCTATCCCGCTGAAGAAACAAACTGTACTTCCTGGATTGCCTGAGGGTCAGCACATTTTCAGCACATATTTCCAAGTCAGTTCTTTCGTAAGGGACAATATTACAAGCCTTACGTTTCCTTTTTACTAAAACATCAGTCCTGAATTGATTTCCTTTTATTTGCTTGCAAACGAATGTTCAGTGTTCAGCTATTAAAACATACTAAGCCAACTTAATATTTACTCATCAAATGGCCTATTTACTCTCTTGCCTACTTGTAATGGTTAAACATGAGCACTTCAGTTCACTTCAGGGCCATTCTGCAGTTTGATTGTGTCTCGGACCCATTGGGATTATTGTAGATTAACATTAAGTTTCTTGTTATCCATTTACTTTTATTTACTAACACATTAACTTGGTGTTGTGTACTGCATCTTCCCCATTCCCCTCCATTAACCCCGGCTCCACAGCCTGAGGCTGAGCAAGGTCGACGCACATCCCTGGAGAAATTCACTCGCAGTGTGGTGAGTGGCACCTGTTGTCTAGAAAAAAACGACCATCGCCAGTCTTTTTCTAGCTTAATTTCGAAATCAGGCTTTCTGGAAGGTAGTCAGACCAGAATAACATAGTATATTTATGTATAAATATATTATTTGTTATATTTGGAGTTTACTGATGAATATTATTAGTCGATTTCCAAGATCACAATTTTTAAATGGTACTCTTTAAAGTACTCAATTAATTCATTATAATTGTGTTTCAGGGCAAGTCTCTGACAAGTAAACGACTCACAGGCCTCATGCAGTCCTCCTGACGAGTTCTGCAGTTTGCAGTCTGTTGGGGTGGAAGGATTGTGGCCATGACGGGCCACGTGTATGGACAAACCCACCCGAACACCGCACAGCTACTGACTCTAGATGGCAGCATGCAATAAGTAAAAAAAAAAAAATCTCCAAATGGCAACAGTGTTGTCTATATCTCTTAAATCAGTGACTACAAAGACTGCATACATGAATGTCAGATATATCAGTACCATCTAGAGAACCATTTTATGTTTATTTGAAATCTACAACCAAACTGGAGCAAGGACGGGACTGTCTCCCTGGATTACTATTACAAAACATTCATTGTCAGATATGAAAACTATGTCCACGCTAAGCATTTCGATGAAGTGAGGATGTGTCTCAAATCTTCAGAGCATTCCAAAGGAGTGAAGAACTTGACAAGGGCTTTCAGTGACTGTGTTCCCTCAGTCAAGGTTTGCACAGAACTTTTTTTTTTTTTGGACAGTCACAGAATATGAAGAATGAAAGTGGAAATGAAGGGGTTTGGAAAAGCACATTATTATTCCTGCCATTTCGAAGAAACTAGAGTTATTTATTCTGTCTACAGGCCGTGTTATACTCACCTACTGTATTAGCACATGATACTTCTAACTGAGATGAGAAAATAATGAAGAGCGATTACTTTTAGACTCAGTTTTATTGAGGAAAAATAATAAAAAGGTAGTATTGTATTCCAGGATGATTCAGAGCACAGAATATTGCTTTTGCACAAAAATGGAGCCAGTGAGGAACGCAGGATCCTGGAGATGCGAGTCCAGCTTTGTCACCGTGTTTCCTGAACAGCTTTACAGCTAAATGTCCAAACAAATAACAAAATTAAATGATTTGGGAGCATTTATGGAGGCCTATTTTGTCACATAATCAGTATAAATCTAAACTGACCTTTCGCAAGGGGTTTGATTGACAGTCATAATTGTCCGAGAAACGAACCAGACGGGAGAGTAGATTATCGTCGGTGGACTTGAACCTGAAAAATGAGGTGTATTGACCTTTCCGCAGTTTAAACAAGATACCTTCTGATGTTCATTTATGATGATTTCATGCTATAACTAGTCGGTTTACATACCGCTTGAACTGAGGCACTAACTTACAGCGATCTCTCACGACTGCCCCAACATTTTTTGTTGAATTTCTTAAAAATTACAACGTTCATACCAAAACTTACCTGCACTGTCTTTTCTGTCAGCACGTTGTCAATTCCTTCTTTGCTCCGCGATTTATTGTCACTGTGTTGTAATTTTACTTTAACATGATGTGAGGCAAAAGAGCGCCATGTCTTGTCGGACAACAGTGACGAAAGAGGGCGGGTTTTGCGAATGGTCGATTATGACATAAATTGAAATGATGAGATTCAATTATGAAATTTCTGAGGGAAAAATCAATATTCCATAAATGATTAGATTAAAAAGTTTCTAAATCTATATAAAAAAGTTAAAATGATGAAACTGACAAAATAATATAATAATTGACAAAAACTATAAAAAATATTTTATAGTTATCTTTATCTTATAGTATCGCAAAATTATGCGATACTAAGTCTAATTGGCGTAAATCATAATTATTTAAAAAATCTCAACTTTTAGTGACATAATTATGACTGTGTCATAATTGTAATTTACCAAAACAATTTTTTTCTCTCGTGTGGCAGAAATGGGGTTCCATAAGCATCTGATATTACGGTATGTAAACTGTGTTTGTCTTTGCTTTAATATTGTAGTGTAGAATGTAAGTGCTTAATGTCGCTCTGTGTCGGTGTTGTGATTAGTATGATGATGATGATGATGATTTGCTCTGAACACAAACATATGGGGGTCACAGCCCTTCCCTTTAACATATCAACTGTAGACAGTGTTTTTGTGGGATTACTACCCATTAGAAAGGTGTTTCTTCATTGCAGGACACCCAGCTGCTTTCTGTAATTTTTAGCTTGCATCTTTTCCTGAAGCAGCATCACTGCCAGAGACACATAGACTTACGCTGCTTGAACACATGCATTCTCGCAGCTGTCTTTAGCCCACAAATTCAAACAGTCAACTGGCAAAGCAGAAATGTGTGTGCGACTGATATAGCATGTTTCCTTTACACATTTTCAGGTAGTTGATTTGTTGACTCATAACTGTACATTAGGTTGAAATAAAATGTATAGACTTTGGAGCAATCCTGGTTATGGAAGATGCCGTGTAGAATACTGAATGTGGAATATAACTTAGAGGCACAAGTGCCATATTCAGCACAAATCTATGCATGGAATATTTCTAAAGAGTTTTATTGCTTTTAGGCTTTTTTTTCATTGGTAAAGATGAAGATCCAGTAGGTCAATATAATGGAAAGGAGGACTGGAAGTCCTGAGACATTCAATAAACATTCAGTTTGGAGAGCTCTGGAATGCTTTTTCATTTTTCTCTGCATGGACAGAATTTTATGTCACACATTTGTAGCTCAAACTGTTTGTGATGGTTCATTAAACATCTATTAAATGTTGAACTTGGCAATACACATATAGCTTCAGTACATCTCAGAATTGTGCTTCAATAAGCTAGATTTGACTTCCATAAAGCCAGTGTGGTAGGATTTCATAATCTTACTGAACTGAGATGAGCACTGAATGACATGACAGAGGAAGGAGGTGTCTCTGCTCTACTGTGAATGTGTTGTAAAGTGCTGCTCTCTAGTGGTAAGCATGCCAGGAATCATGTGAAATCAGCATAGGCTCGGTATTACTTTTACTCATTTTTATTAAAAGTTACATTACAAAAAGGATAAAAAGAAAAGACAAGGAAAAAATAATAAAGAAAAACTAAGTACAAAACGATTCAACATTTGTGTTTGAACGCAGATGATTATATACAAGAAATGTAATTAACAGGCTGCAATTTTCTACATTTGTACTAGTTTAATTCATTTTGTAAGTTGGTATAATGGAGCTGTTTCTAGCTTAGCCCCAGGTTATAGTCTTTTTAAACTTGCTTTCAACCCTGGGCAGTGAAAAGTATTGCACTTTTACTTTAGAAGGGTATTAAGCAGTGGGTAATAAAGCCTTGAGCAAAAAATCTCCCCTTTCAAGGAGTAAAACAGCACCCGACCATTTTTTTTAAGTGCCCTTGGTTCAGGTAGTATTTTCCCATAGGATTTGTAGTTCTCATTAAAGAATTATTAACTATGAACTTTACTAACTTTGATTTGAAGCCAAAGGTACAAGACTGATCCCCTACAGCTTTAATGGGGATAAAAACTATAATCCCATGAAGCTTTGTGAACGAGTCAATCAAATTACAAAACAATGGAGAAATGTAAAACTAAATAAGGGGTCTTTTGGTGCATCTTGCTTTTGTGATTCTCTGGTTTTTCACCAGAAATTCCATATATATATATATATATATATATAAATCATATGGTATATACTCAATTTTTTTTTTAAGCAACGGATTGAGATTTTGATTGCTGCGCTCTATAACTGGTAGTTGTTTAGCAACAAATAACCAGTCATAACCCTGAATAGCGCTTGCATCCTTAAATATTCATGAGCTTTTTTACAGTCACAGAAATTTTACATTGTATTTCATGTCAAAATTTAAGGGAAAAATACAATGTTCCAACAGAAATGAATGGAAAATGCATTCATATCATTGCAGAAGAGATTTATTTATTCTGATGGTACACTGAGGAACGAGACAAGCTGATATTTAAATGAAGCACATGCTGTGTTCCTCCAATCAATATAGGCAAATATCCATAAAAGAACACTAACCCAGGGTTTACAAATGCACAGTCTAGTACAAAACATGAAAAAAGATACCTGAAGGTTTATATTTAGAATGGGTTAACAATTTTAAGTGTGAAAAGTCATAATGTATCAGCTGTGTTTGATGTTTTGTTTAAACATCATCAAACTAGTTTGAATTTGGAACCTTTAATTAACTTCTTAAGCTGAAAATCAAATGTAAATGTGATGTAGATGACCTTTAAAATAGATAAAAATGCATAGTTAAAATATTCAACAGATCGCGAGATCTGGACAGTGTTGATGAATTGGCTCTGAAAATAGAGCCTCTAATGTATTATACAGGTGAAGGAGGTGGGAATGACATGAGAGAATGTCCAGATGGAAATAGAAATGCTAATATATCACGAGCAAAGAAATACAAAATGGAGTGAACAGATGTTTCGCTCAGAGAGGTATGAAGGGCTCCAAACAGGCAGATGGATGGAACAATAGAAGGTTCTAGGACACAAAAACCTGGAATGTTCCTGGAGCATAACCAGATATGTCCGACACAATGTAAAGAAAGATTAAACAGTCTAATGCATTCACATTTAATACTTACAAAATGAAAAAAGCTGGAAAAAAGCTGGCTTGAAAAGACAAAACAAAGCATGCAAGTACTATCTTAGCACAAGGAAAAGCATTATATGATGGCTATCATGTAATTTAACAACCAACACGATTGTCTGCTAAATAATATATGTAAAAGAAGAAAAAAAAATAAAACACTCAACAACATTATTTTCCAGTCCTGAAGTCAACGCTAAGTCCTGCTTCAATACATGAAAAAACTATTTTTTGCCATTTAGTTTAAAGATTGCTTTCACAATAACTCTCAGATACTATGCTCTAAATGTCAACCTGAATGATGATCCCAATAAGAAAGATGAGCTACTAATCACATTTATCCTCTTTGCATCAAACAGTTTCTTGTTATGAGCCAAAAAAATTCTTTTTTAGGCTTAAAAACATCATAGACACATTGAAAACATGAATAAAGTGAATAGAAACCTGAAAAAATGATTTTGCTTTATACCACTGGTGTGTGTCTCTAAGTGTAAGTTTATGCTGCTTTTATTAAAGACTTAGAGAAGAAACAGCAGATAACTTGATTAAAATATTGGTAAAAAAAAACTTGAATTGCAGCTCAGGAGTGTATAAGAGGTTGATTATCACTTCATTCATTTGTAATATTATAGTCATTGTGCTTGTGTTGCTATTTAACTAAGTACTTTTTATAGAATACAAATCATGTTTCTAGGTAATCGGACAATCTGGACTCAAACCTGCCTTTGGATTTGTTAGTGAGCAGGATGTGAGGTAGACTACCGATTGCCTAGACTTGATGTTTGGAACACAGAGGTAGAGGAAGACTCCACTTCACACTACAGGAAGAGAACTACAGACTAAAACCAAGACAAACATCAATCCTGAGTCTGCTGTGCGAGCCTGTGTGTGTAACTGTGTAGAACCTTCTCACAATGCTTACGGCTCTCCGAAACCAGATGCCTTATCCTTCAGCAGATCAAGACACAGATGACAACTCCAACTTCCTGTGTACAAAACAGATACTAAGGTGACTCACATGTATAGCATCCGTATTTGTTTAATGTGTGACTGTTTATTAATCTATTTACATGCCATGTGGTGTATTGTAAATCAGTGTCATAATTGTATTACATTTTTTTCTTCATTAATGGGTCAGTAGAATTTCATGGGGTCAGTTACTTACTTTTTTTTAAAGAGGTCATGATCGGAGAAATCAAAATTCCTTGATCGTTTGACATATAAGAGGTCACTGTTCTATAAAAACATCTTAAGTCTTGTTAGCAAATCTATCAAAACGACCGCTTGTGGAATGTGCAACTTTATGACATAATAGTGTGGCTAAACACTATTTCTACATCACTGCCTGTTTAGCCCCGCCCACTGAATCTCACATGTAGGTAAATGACGAGAGCAGCAAACGTAGATCTACGCAGAAACTAAATGATAAACTTCATTTCATGAGTTTCGTTTTTAATGAAGTACAATACAGTGTCAGTAAGAGCTTGTTACTATTTAATTAAAACATTAAGACCTTAGCTTCCACTAAACCTAAAAGTAAAACAAAAAAAGTAAGGTAAATGACTAAATGATTCCTTTTTCCTTTCACATTAAAATATAATATTTGATTATATCATTATTATTGCATCTTAAACATTATTAGTGCATTCATTTTATTATAGGCCAGGCATTAAAAGCAACAATCCACACCAATCTGGCAGATTTAAGAATTAAAACAATGCAATTTATTAATGATTTTAATATGTATTATTTTATTAATTGCTGTGACGTGATCTTACCTTCGGGTGGTTGTGTCATGGGAGGCTTCAGGCAGTACATGTGGTATCCCCGATCACAGTCATCACAGAACAGAAGCTGATCCTATAAAATTAGAGGATGTCACCGAGCTGTGAGCTTACACACACTCAGCCATATGAGCAGGCTTGCTGAAACATGCATACTGGCAACACGCTGCGTCAATAATATCAAACAAGTAAATAGAGCTTTGAGAAATCTAGTTTGAGATGTCAAAGTATTTCTTTAAGCTCGCACACTATTTTATACATCCCCTAGGATTTAACACTCACATCGTTCTCGGAGGTGCCACACAGACTGCAGGATTTACACTCGATGCACTGCCACTGGTACGTCCGAACGGCCTGCATCATGTTGTCTGTGAACTGCAGACATGAAGGATGGCCTGGTGAAACAGAAAGATGAAAGAATAATCTGACAGAAAAAAAGAGAATCTAAACTCTTTTTCAGATGTACTTCACTATAATCAATTTAATTTAGAAAAACATAAATCAACAAAAAATGTCATAAGACTAATCAGTAGAAAGTTTCATAATGTAATTTATGTACTTTAAGGATTGATAAGGCAATGGATGGGGTGATAGAAAAACAGATAGACAAACAGATAGATAAATAGATAGATCTAATTAAAGGGATAGTTCACCAAAAAATGAACATTTTTTCATCATTTACTCATCCTCAAGTTGTTCCAAACCTTATGAGTTCATGTCTTCTATTGAGCACAAAAGAAAACCAAACAGTTGAGGGTAGCCATTGATTTCTACAGAAGTCAAAGGCTACCCTCAACCATTTTCAGCATTTCCAGCATTGTTCAGCAGAAGAAAGAATCTCATAGAGGTTTGGAACAACTTGAGGGTGAGTAAACAATGACAGATTTTCATTCCAGGTGAACTATCCCTTTAAATTATTAATGAAAGAAACATGACTTGAGAGAGAAAAAAAAATTACACACGATTTATGTGGAGGGAACAAACAACAGTTTCCCCTAAACACCTCCATCTTCTGTCCTGCCTTCCACACACAGAGAGAGGGTAAGCACAGGTTTGGAAAATGCCAGATGGTTCTGTAACCTTACATGTCTGTCTTTCTCTCTCTCTGTCTTTCTGTCTCTTAGGGAGGTGTCAGTTCCTCGGCCTGCTCATTTCCTCAATGAAACTGTGAGAGAGGCAGGCTCCTCTTGCTTGGATGACCAGTAAAGCATGTGCAGTTTTCCCAGTTGGGAAAGCATGTGGAGCCTTGGCTTGAAGTCAGATGTTATGTGAAGCTCTGTCCCTACAGGGAGTTTCATAAGAGTTGCTACCTCATTCATCTTCATGGCTCTGTCCCTGGTATTCACATGCGGAACTATGTTGAATATATTAAGCCACATTATGCCGACATTTAGACATACATCTTTTGTCTTGATTTTATTTCTTGGAAGTGTATGAAAACATGCCTGATTTAAAGGGATAGTTCACCAAAAATTACCACATAATTTACTCACCCTCAGGTTATATTTAAAAGTTTGGTGTGAACACAGCATAAGAGAAATGAACCAAGAGAAAACATTACCGTCTACAGCCACGAGAGGGCGCTCTATATGCTGCTCAGTGCTCCTGTAGTCTACACTGAAGACATAGAGCGCCCTCTCGCGGCTGTAGACGGTAATGTTTTCTATTGGTTCTTGGTTCTAAATGAATGCGACTTACAGTCCAGTGTGACTTATATATGTTTTTTTCCTCATCATGACGTATTTTTGGACTGATGCGACTTATACTCAGGTGTGACTTATAGTCCAAAAAATGCGGTAAATACCTAGGGTGGTTTGAGGGTGAGTAAATGAGGTAATTTTAATTTTTGGGTGAACTATCCGTTTAAGATGTTGATCTTGATGCATTTTTTATGTGCAATAATTTGATCAAGTTCTGTTAGTTGCATTGAAATTATACTGTTAGTTGCATTGAAATTATAGACTACAATGGCCCCCAAAATTATTTTGAACCAAAGCCATACTTAAACATGTATGACTGTCTAGTGTAATGCATTAAGAAAATATAAAGCCAAGTGTTATTTAAATAAAATATGGGCCTTTTTTAAAGCTAAACATTTCACAATATTCACAAATTTGCTAGGTTTCAAATTATAAAACAACATATTACTCAAAATAAGACATTTATAACAATGTTCATGTGAATTTGAGGGGGACTGACTTCATAAATGCAGTAGAATGACCTTGAACCAGTTAAAAACGGCTCATAAAATTGGTTTGTTCTGAGATCTGGTTTAGCATCATTTATTTGCAGACTTGGAGTGATATTTTAGTGTCGTTTAGACATTTTTAAGTGTGACTTAAGTGTACAAATACTATTCGAGGTCACTTGTCCCCCGTTTTCCTTCCCTGAAACAAAATTAACTCAAAGAGTAATTCATAAAATTTAAAATGTTTAATGTTTTTCAGTTACAAAATCCAGTGAAAGACTTGCAGGCTGACATTTGGGGTAACAGGACTCAGCAGCGGCCACAGCCTGGATGACAGGTTGCATGAAGTGTGTTCTGTGTGTTTGTGGTTTGTGCCACAGTTCTTCATGACACAGAAGCAGTTACAAGCATCATCTCTAGCCATGTTGCCCTTTGGCTTAGTATTAAATTAACTAAAATTCGAATGTTAAACATTGAAACATTTCCTCAAGGTTTAGACATCAAAACACTGGGAGAAATATCATCAGGAACTGTTATAGAACAACGGGTTTAGCCTGCAACAGTTTGCGGGCCTATATACATTATACAATATCTTAATAAATGATACTATCGTTTTCAAAAAAATGAACGCCCTGAAATAGAGACAAGATTGAAAGCATTAATATGGAACAGTTTCAATTCAAAGGTGATACATGAGTTCACATAACAATAAATAGAAGAGCTTTAAAGAGCAAATATAGCTAATTTTGTTCATACAAAATGGATACACTGAAATATCCCCATATTAACTGGGTCCCTGTGGCTTATGTGTATTGTGCCTTTTATTGCATGTATTCTGTTTTCTAGTTCACATTTACTGCATTCTCCTATTGAACGTAGGAAGATTATGTGCTTGAAATCCAGTGTATTATTATTATTTGCATTAGACATACACAGTCAGACAAATCCTTAGAGCTGGATCTGTTAACAGAGGTGAATGGTCCAGATTTTATTTGCAAAACAAAGCCTTCATGAGAATCATTGCACATATGCTACAGTTGTACCCCTTCTTGTACCTGTCGTTTAAGGAGAGTTTCCTGAATAGTAAAGGGAAGTTACTCCAAAAATGCGAGTCCTTTTTCTTCTTCTTACTCAACAAAACTAGGGAGAGGCCAAGTTTTATGTATCCTCCAGCAAACATGGGATTTCAAATTTCATTGTCATTTTTCGTTCTTGTAGCTGTCCTGAGAAAGGAGGAGAGGTGGACATTGAAATGCCAACTGGCTCTTACCTCTGCAAACTGTCCTCCCTTCCCTCTGGATCCAATCAGGGCCTGGCCTCAGCCCATTCTCTGCCTTCTCGTGATCCCTTGCTTTGCAAACATTGTATTTATCCAGAGGTAGGAAGAAAAAATAAACCCCTCTTCACTATCCGACCTACTGACACATGTTGAGTATTTTCTCCTCCTTGAGGTTTGAAATTCTTTCATTTCTATTTCTAAAGTAAATTTCCACACAGTAGGCATTTTATCTTACATGGCGAAATGTAATCCACACATCCCTGCAATTTTCCATGACGGAAAACAAACAGTCCAGAAGTAATGGCTCTTCCGATAAATAGCACCTCTCAGTATACAGAAGTGTGAAGCAATAAAAACAACATTCCTTAATTTATAAAAGGCTGCAAATTGTCCTTTGAAAGCAATTCCTGACGTTAACATTGTGTCTGGAGTTGTGAATCCGTTACGCATGCTGCTGCAAAACAACAGGAAAAAAAGGAAGAAAAAAAAAAACAGGCAGCAGACACATGCCAAAAGTTTCTCTGATGCTGTTTTCTTGAGCTCTCTCCTTTGTCTATCTGTACTGAGGTGAGCCTGTGCTGTCGTCAGACAGAAGCCCGTCCAGGTCGTCCTCCTCAAAGCCGTGAAAGGTGGATGCCTCGCTTTCTGACGTGTCGCCGAACATGTCCAGAAGTCCGCCCGTCCTCCTCTTCGTCCTGGTCCCACCGACGCGATCAGCTGACATGCATGACGGACATATCAGCATCACAGTGGAAACACACACAAGTAACACTGCAGTCAGCTAGGACTCACACTCCTCTGAGCTTTGGACAACTTGCAGTCTCTGCTGTTACTCATACATTAAGGGATTACGGCTTGCATGTCTGATTGCCTGAACATGTGCTTATCTCATTGGGTGTAGTTTAAAGTTGCAGCACATTAACAGCTGTAAGTGAATCATGAAAAGGGATCGATCACGCTAAATGAAAAGTCTGTCATTATTTACTCACTGATTGATGGAACACAAAGTCTTACAGGTTTTGAGTTGAATAAATAATGACGGGATTTTCATTTTTTGTGTGAACTATCCCTGAAAACATTTTCTTTTCTTTCTTTTTTCTTTTTACTGAAGAATACATCATTTGGTCTCTCCCTGTTCTTGTTACACCATTCGATTATGAGAAGGCAATGGATTACACAGCCAAGAAAGAAAAACAGAAAGAATGGAAGCATATGAGCAAAATAAATATGAGAATATTTTGCGCACATGAACTGAGATAACTGATAATGCCCTAAACAGTTAAGAGTTTTAGGGTTTCTAGGATCATTTGCTAGCAAAAGCACTTGTGTAAAAAAAAAAAAAAATGCAAAACACAAGCACAAAAGGCCATGTCACATATAAATGCTCATTCTCAACACTGCAGGATTTGGCTCACATGTCTGACACAAACACAATACACATTCTAAATGCAAGCATGGGAATTTTTTTTTTTAAAGACCAATGCATTGGTTGGGTAATTACAAAGAGCAAATGTTTTCAGGTCTGCCACCTTGAAAGCGTTTCGCATCTAAGCGATCTAAATTAAATGTAAGATGCTTCTCGACCTTGTTGTCTTGGCATCAGCCATGAAAAAAAGGCAGGACTTAACAGTTTCTTCTGTTTCAATCGAATCCCATGACACTTCCACAGCAGTTTCACAGAACTGCACCTGCTTTCCCTTCCAAATCTAATTAGAATGAACTGTGATCTAGCCTTGGTCAAAACAGTCAGAGCACAAAATGAATATCAACTTATTACGTAGGCCTATATGTCTTTTGTATGATAGCAAAATCTTCTGGACCTTGTAACAGTAAAACTCCACTTTTTATATTAGATAAAAACAATAACAAAAAATTACAAATATATTTCCATTATTAATTAAACAAAAAAAATATATAAATATATTTACTATTTTTTTATATTATATTATTCATTAATTTTATTTTCACTATGGTATCTTTTGTTGCGCAAAAGATGTTTAAGTAAAAAAAAAAATTATATATATATATATAATTTTCTCATTGCACATGTTGGGTAAACCCCAAAAATTATGCAGTCATTCTGTTACTTTCATATTGTGGTATTTGTGCTACCTTCCTGATTACAATTTTAGTAATGAATAAGTAATTTATACTGAGATTCATTTTTAAAATGACCGAGCTATCTCTCCTCAAGCTCCTTTTAATCAGCATGTTTGTAAACACTGCAAGAATTCATGAATAAACACCAAGACTGCAACAGATAAACAACTGCATGGAAACGCAAATGCTAATCTGCCCAACTCTGAACTACTGTGCTGGGTTCCAGGACACAGATTAAGTCTAGTCTGGGTTTAAATCGCTGCTAATGGCAACTCTCCATTAAAAAGTCTTTCTAGTAGAATTAATCAGTGTCTGGGAAATAATTTGTATATGACACCATTATGCCAAGCCAAACCCAAATCACAACAACTCAAAGAAAACTCTATATAAAATAAACAAACATGCTCTAGCAAAAAACACAAAAAGATGGGATATGCACAAATAAGCTGATGAAATGTGCTATTGATGCATGACATGATAAAGCATTAAATGGGATCTTTTGGTGGATACATATTATTACATACATATTTATTTGATGAACTAAAACTTTTTCAGATCAACTTAAAAAAAATTACATTTCTAGGATATGTTAATGTATATAATATTGTGGTGTTTTACTGTTGTAAAATTTTCCACATTTAATTCTCTTAAAAGCAAGAATAATGTATGTGTATAATGCTCATTCATTTCTGCTTCTTTTAAATAGAAGACTAACATGTCTTTAACCTACTACATCAAAAAATACAGATACTGTAATCTGGCCCATTTTAGAGCACCACAGACTCTTACATTGATTACAGAGAGAGAGAGAAATCTCTGGAATATTTTAACTGACTACATCTGGCAATTTATTAAAAAAAAATTATTTCTTTTTATAATTTGCAACCAGATTATTATTGGCTATGCCAGTAAACATCTCCCTCAGAGTGTAATTGAAACAAGATGGAGGTGAAACTACCCTTCTTGATCTAACATGGGCAGATACTGTAACTGTGAGTAATAGAGAACACAGTGATGTGAAGGGACTCACCAGAGCGGCCGCAGTCTGAACAGGAAACCAACTCCTCAGCATGGCCTGTCTTCCTGTTAGAGCCTGAGTCTCCCAGACAGAAGTCACAGTAGTCATTAGGGATGATCGTGCCATCAGGCCCTTTCTGTGCTGTAAAAATAGTACAAATTAAAAAGGGGGAGAGAACATAGAAGAACAGTGACCTACTCCAAACCCTAGATAACTAAGAAGGTATTACTTTTATTATTTTAGACATCCTAAAATTGTAACATAATGCACACTGTAGTATTAAAGAATACAAATAGAAGCATTTGTGTTTGCTATGTATTTATTTGCTTATTGAATACTAAATAATATCAATTAGAATATAATTAGAATATTTATATTGAAAATGTTGAGGCAGTTCACTAATGTTTGGAATAGAGCAAATGCTACTAAATATAGTTATGCTAAAATTCACTCTTGGATGTTAACTATAGAAATAATTTGTTACAATTATTTTACAATGTTTAAAGTCACTATGTAGCATCAGTAGCAAAATATTATTTCTTCATATTGTAACATACAACTGAGTGAAATGGATTACAGAAAAAGAACACAATTCAGTCAATTGGTTGTTGATTGAATGAAGGAAGATCTGAAAAGGGACAGAGTTTAAGCGGCTTAAACTATGTCTGGTAAACCCCACCAGAAAAAAGTCTGCCATTTTATTATAATATATATATATATATATATATATATACACACTGTATATTTTTGGTCACAACTTATTTTAAGGTCCAATTCTCATTATTAACAAACCATTAATTATGACTTTTGCCTCAGTAAACTCCTAATTTGCTCCTTATTTAAAAGTTAGTAAGGTAATTAGTAAGGTAGTTGTTAAGTTTAGGTATAACCACTTATTTTACAATTTAAATGAATTTAACTTACGTTTGTGATTCTCGTGGTGGACAGGAGGAGATTGGGGGATTTCAGTTTCTCGTTCTTCCTCACCTTCCTCTTCAGCAAGGTGAGTATGGGTGTAATGGTAGCTTAGTCCAGGGCGGTTTTTGTAACGCTTCCCGCAAACTATGATAAAGAACATTAGTCATGATGAAATCCATTTTACTGGCAAAAACTTCTTATTTAGTCTCAAATAAGTTGTTCTAATAATCAAGCTGGGATGCTAACACACATCTAAGGAATTCACCAAGCAGCTAGCTGTGGAGTCAAAGCGCTATCACAAAATCTAGGTTGCATGTTCTCAGCCAGTGAGAGAGACATGCGGGGTGTAAGAAGAGTGTTTCAGGCACAGTATTAGCACTGCAACCCCACAGTGTGTCTTGCACCTTCATGAACACGTACAGGTCCTGCTAGGCATAGTAGCAAGTGCTCTGCACTGACAGTACCTGTAAATTAATTAGGAATTCACAAAGTGTAATTGGTAATGTGACCACCTCAGAGCAAAATTATGAATATTACTTGAATATTATATATTAAATAACACCTCTGTTGAATGCAGTCAGAATCCAATAGTGACACTGTATGTCTTGGGTGAAATTAAGTAGCTTTCAATTTGGTCAAATGCTATCCAACTGTGATCCGATCACTGAAAACACATGTTAATGCTGGTTGGCATATTAGATTACAGATATGGGATATAACACATAACTACATAACAGTGTTGGATACAGTTTACAAATTAATTGCTTTTATTGAACATGTTGGTTTTGGTGGTCATATTATTTAAAGCTCAGCACAGAAAAGATTGGTTTCTCTCTAAAGGTGGATACAGTAAACATGTCAAGCATCTGTGGGTTGCAGACTGCAATACCAGCAAGGTAAGCACAATAGTTTCACAGTTAGAAATTCTCTCACTACAAATCTATAAAAAAAATATGGACAAACCAAGGTAAGCATGTGTACAGGATTTGAAGAAGATCACAACTAGGACATTTTTCTTTAAATTTTTAAAAACAATAATTAGTAACTGTCAGGTCTCCATGATAAAATAGGACTCAAATACAGAAAAGTAGAGGAAAGACAGATTTATTTCTCACAGGGCAAAATCAAAAGAATAGAACAATCACAAAAACAGCAAACTAGATCTTGGGGACTCCAGAGCTGGTCGACAAAGTAATGCAGACCACATGGGCGCTGGAAGCTGTCCCAGACCCAGCGTTCGAAACAGGACAGGCAACCAGAGAGAGAGCGAGGCAACGGGTGGCTGTCTCTCCTCACTAGGTGTCCTGGGGTACAGTGAAACAAGGGAAGTGCTTGAATAAAAGCACTGATAAAAATGTGAAAGGGGGGAGTGAATGACAGGCTTGATCTTGCACACGCGGAAAACCATGTGGATATTTTTAAACAGGGGGGGGTTAACTTGAGTTGCACCGACACCGGACTGTTTGCGTGGATGGAACAATGGTGTCATATTCTTGGGAGGGGAATAATGGTGGTTGGTAGCCTAAACAGCACTGGAAGGAAGACAACCCTGTAGATGAGACCGGGAAGGAGTTATGAGCGTACTCAACCATGGTTAATCTGGAATTCAAAGATGATGGTTCACTCCAGGGTTGCAAGCTAGTTTGGATGAGTGGCCCCACCGTAGGACGCTAGTTCGGACTGACTGGGGCACAAACAACAGGCCCTCTGGACACCCCGGGGGAATAGTAGCATCGCATAGCAACATGCACACCTTGGACTCCACCCCCAGGTGACCGCCATAGGCAGAATGGCCACAGGGTGGGTGGGACTAGCCTAAGCCTCAAAGATCTGCGACAGTGCATCTGGTTTACCATTCTTGGACCCCGGGTGGTAAGAGTGGTGAACTTAAATTGATTGAAAAACAATGCCCAATGAGCCTGCCAAAAATTTAGTCTATTAGCGGTGCGGATGTATTCAAGGTTCTTGTGGTCAGTCCAAAAGATAAGTGGAACCCCTGCGCCCTATTACCAGTGACGCCACTCCTCCAGTGCCAGCTTGACAACAAGTAACTCCTTACTCCTGATGTCGTAATTCTGTTCCGGTGTGGTTAAGTGATGAGAAAAGAAGGAACAGGAATGTATTCTCTTGTCCAAAGGTGATCTTTGACCCACCTCTGATGCATCCACCTCCACAATGATCTGACGAGATGGGTCAGGGGTAGTCAAAATCGGAGCAGAAATGGAGCGACGCTTTAAATTTTAAAAAACAGTCTGAGCCTGCGAAGTCCAACAGTAAAGCTTCCTAGTGGAGGTGAGATCAGTCAGAGGAAGAGCGACCTGGCTAAAGTTCCAAATGAATCGCCTGTAAAAATTGGCAAACCACAGAAATCGCTGGACCGCTTTACGACAATCTGGGGTGGGCCAATCAGCAATTGTTTTACCTTAACGGGATCCATTCAGATACTCTCACGAGAGAGGATAAATCCCAGGAATGTAACCAACAGTGTGTGAAACTCTCACTTCTCTACCCTGGCAAATAAACAATTCTCAAGTAGCCGTTGGAGCACTCGTCGACGTGTTGGTCGGGATCAGGATATCGTCGAGGTAAACAAAATCGATCAAATCATCAAGGTTAGAGGGCAGTTCGAGAGAATAGATCTCGTCCTTGATGTATTCGGCCAGACCGTGGAGAAAATGGTCCTGGAGCGCCTTAGCATTCGAGCCACAGGATGCGGGGAGAATACGTAACTCTATAGGCTCAATCGGTGTCAGGAGAAGGCGTTACAACTCAAGCAGCGGGAGGGTTAGATTGCAGCTGATCAAGCTGCCCCAGCAGCTAGTTGAGCTGGATAGAGCCAACAAAAGAAGAGCTCCCTGCTTCACAACTGCTCTGCGCAACTCCGTCTCCTCTACTGTGTCCATGATGTGTTGAGTAGTTTCTGTCATGTCCCCAGGATAACAGAGGACTCAAATGCAGAGAATTAGGTGAAAAATGGAAAAATGGTTTTGAAGGCAAAACCAAAACAATAGAACAATCATAAAAAAACAGAGAACTAGTCCTTGGGTACTCCAGAGCCGGCCAGCAGAGTAATGCAGACCTCACAGGCTGTGGAAGCTGTCCCAGACCAAGTGGTCACACAGGACAGGCAACCAGAGAGAGAGCGAGGCAACGGGTGGCTGTCTCTCCTCACTAGGAGTCCTGAGGTTCAGTGAAACAAGGGAAGTGCTTGAATAAAAGCATTGATAAAAGCGTGAACACACCAAACAATCTACTTACGAGGAAGGACAAGAAAGCAGAGGTTATAAAGGAATGGGGGAATGATTGACAGGTGAGGGAGAAACAGCTTGTGATCTGTGCACCCCTGCCGTAAGATCAGTGCTGATTGCCCAGGTCACAAGCTGCCAAAAGTGATGGGACAACACAGACAGCAGGGGGAGCCAATGAGGCACCCTGAACCATGACAGTAACTAAACTTATTTAGATTTAATGTCATAAGGACTTTTAATACATTTTCAAAATATTTTATACATTACCTTAAAGACAACATGAAATTTATTTTAATTTTAGAGAAAAAAGGTGAGCCTTTCCAATCAAATTTCAGTGGGATAAGGTAAGTCCCGCCTCACATTTTGTCTTGATGATCATTTATTTCACTCTAAAGTAAACTGTATTACAGTTAAAAGCTTTTATATGCTGTTTTTCATTGCTATATTATGCTTAAAGGAGCACAAAGTATCCAACCGTAGTGGGCTTAACTGTATTAAATGTCTACTTGTAGTGTGCTTCAAATCTAAAAAGTTTTTAAACACTGTGCTTGTAGATAATAAAATATTAATATAATAAAAGGCCACTTAAGTGTACTTAAAGAGGCTACGCCTTCATGACTGTTTCTTAACACACTTAAAAAGAGCATTTTGTAATTTTCAAATAAAATTAACTTTTAAATAAATTTTAAATCTCTGTTTTATAATTTTTGTTGTGCTCTAAAAAATACACTTATTTTTATGTGGTGACGAACATACTAAAGAAGGGCTGTCAAAATGGAATTTTGTACTTAAAAATTCTCAAAATTCAAATTATATTTGAATTTAAAATACATAATTTGAGTTAGGGTGAAGAAAAGCTTTAGGGTTCTCTCCTGAGGCCAGAAGAGGGCACATCGAGCAAAATATTACTAATGCACATTTATTCAAAGTATAAGAAAACATGACTGAAAAAAGTGCACAATATTTAAAATAATGTTTATATATAATGAATTAATTAAGTTGCTTAAAAAACTATTAACAAAACAGCATCACATATGCAGGCATAGTTTAATACAAAGGGCGGAAATCCAATTACACAGAGTAATTTTTTTCTTTTAAAAACATGAGATGCAGTGGGATAGGGAAAAAACCCACCATTAAGTCTCGAGGTTTGTTTTTAAAAAGTTGAACTTACATTAATTTTACATGGCTTTCTAAACATGTGGCTCTCTTGTGCAAGACGCGAGTGCAACGGTGATAGATGTCCCTCTAGAAAATGTGTGAAATATGCATTCTGTGTGAACGACTTGGTTTCAGTTTTGATGTAAACAATATCTTCTCCACATTGATGTTCTCTTTTTCTGCAATATGTTGAATGAACAATGCAGCAGCGCTGCAACAGATGTTATTTTGTAAAGACTGCTGAATCATATAGATGGACACTGGGATTATTAAAGCAGAACATATAGTATGGAAAAGGAAAGCAACTACATGCATTTCATTTCAGCAAACTGCACATCCAGAGTCAATCATTCCAGCAAGGCAGCAGATTTTACCTAGAACAAGACCTGCAATCTAGATGCGTCAATGAAAAGGCTACTTGTTCTAGCTTTGCTATTTTAGCAGCAGTGTTGTTAGCCATGCATGATAGCTTTGGCCAAGCAGCGTGAAATATTAGCAGCAGCTACAGAGAAAATACTGAACCATATTATTTATGTTAATAATCCCTCCCCGACATGAGCATTAAGTGTTTAAACTTGTCATTAGCATAGCCCACATGTCCGAGCAAGAGGAAGATGGCAACATGGCTGAATACCTGAGTCAGCAGTTTTTGAGTTATGCTTTTGTTTGTATCTGTCTGAAACAGAGGAGACACAAAGCAAAAGAGGAGACAGAAAAAAAAATACAGGAAGTAAGTTACATTCAAAGAGGCCTCTGGAACCCAAAGTAGCTCTAGTATCTCCTCGGGTAGTCACATGCTTTTGATATTATAACAGCCCACCATGCCAAGATGAGAAACAAAGACAGGTACCATATGAAAAAAATGAAAGATATCTTTTAGGACCCAAAGTAGCACAGTCAACAACAGTATATTCAAAATAGATTAAATACCATGATAAAAACAGAGGTCAGAGACAATAAACATTAATTATTTTATTTGATAGCTGTATGAAATGAATCATTAATACTACTATTATAAACCTACTAATTTATACTAATATTCAGTGGGGTCCAAAAATCTGAGACCTCTACGGTCTCTGTCTACTTTTATATAACATTTTTATAACTTAATTAAAAATATTTAAATACAAAAAACATTATCTGCATTTCAGTTATTTTGAGTGAAAAAAGGTAAAGAATGTCAGAAATGTGTAACTGTAAATATTTCTAATAAATTTTTTTCGTTTTTAATTTCCTCTGAATTAAAAAACTTTTTATTTTTTTATAAGTAAAATGAAAATACTGGATTATCTAAGTCGCCTCAGACTTTTGGACACAAATAAATAATGCCAAATTAGGTTACAAATGATTTTTTTTCCTAAATATTGTTTTTGTTTCCCTGCAGTTCAAATATATACAAAATGATATATCTATTTCAAGTTGCTTAGACTTTATGGCACAAAGGTTGCATATGAAAGCAATGAAATTGACACTTACTGTCACACACGTAGGGTTTATCCTGATCGTCGTTGGCCACTGCTTCTGTTCGCCTGCGCCCAGAGCCTCGACCCTGATCAACAAATAACAGACATTATATAATCACTTTCTTTTTGTTTAGATAATTTCTCAATTATCTTTTCTTAGTCTCTGCACACACCATAAGTCAGAGAGATCATGTTTTATTCCCCTCTCCCGTGTCAGTCCGCCCTATCTCAAGTTGTCTCTTTTTCTTGCATTCACTTAACTTTTTTCCTTCACACCATCCACAGACTTTGATGAGTCATGCTCATCACTCACCCTGCCTTTGTTTCGATGCTTCCTCTTTGGTGTGTCCACTTCAAAATCTTCATCATCATGGAAACCATCCCCATTTTCATCTGCCTCAAGCACCCTCTGCAGAGAATGAAGAAAGTTGGGGTAAGCGATTAGATGACTAAGATCAATGTCTCTCTTGCTTGAGTGATATTGTGAAAATATAAAGTAATGTGAAGTGCATTGTGTAGAAAGCATGCTGCAGTTTGTATTTTGTTGAGTCTAGTGGTCCTTGCCCTAATAATGCAGTAGGAAGCAAACAGCTTGCGGCTGGGGTGGATGAGGTCTCAGATGATGGATTGGGCGTCACAGTGACAGTGAATGGTGGATATTGTTGATTGATGGTAGATTGCATGCTCTGTGCCATCACTTTAAAACTTTCCAAAGCATCTCTGTTGGGTTTAGTAGTATTTTTGAACCATACAGTGATGCAGCTAGTAAAGAAGCTTTGTAGAGTGCTAGAAGTTTGAGAAGTACGGTTACCCCATGCAAGTTTTATTATATATTTTTACATTAGATGTCAAGTGGAACTCCAACCAAAACCAAAATGATTATTTATCAAACAAAAGTAACTGAAATATCAAGCATTAAAGGCACCCAACAAAAAAAATTAGGTCATTAATTACACACCATCAAGTCGTTCCTAAATCAATAACGTACTCTGTTACTAACGTAACCTCGGTTCCCTGAGATGAGGGAACGAGTACTGCGTAAGCTAGCTTACGCTATGGGAAAAGGTCCCCTTTTCTCGAGAATATGAAGCCAAAAATTATCCTTAATTTTTAAATAATGTAAAACGCAGTGCTGCAGCACAGCAGACCCAAGCGAAGCGGCTCGCGCGCTTATTGGCTGTGCTGCGGCAACTGCAGCAACCTATGGTGAGGCGGCGGAGAGTAACGAACCAATGGGGGCGCTTCGCGCCCATTGGACGTCAGAGCGCGCCAAAATAGGCATGGCTGGAACTATATAAGCCACCGCTTCACCATAGGGATCAGGTTTTAAATCGACTGAAGCGATCACCCGGTCCGAGCACATAGCACGGCAGGTTACGCAGTACTCGTTCCCTCATCTCAGGGAACCGAGGTTACGTTAGTAACCGAGTACGTTCCCTTTCGAGAGTACTCTCGTACTGCGTAAGCTAGCTAACACAATGTAAAACGCCGTGCGTGCTCGGGAACTTCGACCTGTCACAGCCCAAGGCGAGAGCTCGGGGCTTTATAGCAGGAGAAATCCCAATCCCAACAGCCAACCTTAGTGAGCTTTATATAGGGAACGAAAAAAGGGGGACGTGATAAGGCTTAGCACGTCTATATAGAAAGTACCCTGGCCTGCAGGGCAGGGACTTGCAGATTATAGAATCTAATAAATGTGGACGGAGAGGCCCAGCCTGCCGCCGCACAGATATCATCCAGTGGTATCCCGCAGGACCACGCCCATGACGAGGCCATACCTCGGGTGGAATGGGCTCTGATGCCGAACGGGCAGTGAAGGCCCTTAGATTTGTAAGCCAGCGAGATAGTGTCTACTATCCATCGCGATAGGCTTTGCTTCGTGGTGGCGAGACCTCGGGTGCGCCCACCAAAGCATATGAAGAGCTGGTCCGACCTCCTGAATAAGGCGGAGCGCGCAATATAGGTTTTAAGAGCCCTGACGGGGCAGATGAAGCTCGCGTTGCTTTCGTCGCTTTGCGAGGAAAGGGCTGACAGCGAGATGACCTGCGCTCTGAACGGTGTTGAGAGCACCTTGGGGACATAGCCGTGTCTTGGTCTGAGAATGACTCTGGAGTCATTAGGCCCAAACTCGAGACAGTCAGCGCTTACAGATAGCGCATGTAAATCCCCCACTCGCTTGACTGAGGCCAGAGTCAGTAGAAAAGCGGTTTTGAACGAAAGAAGCTTCATATCGACAGACTGAAGCGGTTCAAAAGGGGGGCCCTTTAAGGCCTCTAGGACCGTGGACAGGTCCCAGGAAGGGATTGAAGGGGGTCGGGGAGGGTTCATCCGACGAGCTCCCTTAAGGAAACGAATGACCAGTTCGTTTTTTCCCAGTGATAGGCCGGCCACCGGAGCATGAGAAGCTGCAATGGCTGCCACATACACTTTGAGCATAGACGGGGATCTGCCCGCATCTAAACGCTCCTGTAGGAAGGAGAGTATCTACGACACGTCACATAAGTGAGGGTCTAGGTTCCGTGTCCCGCACCAGGTGGAGAACACTGACCATTTCTGCGCGTATAGGCGCCTGGTTGAGGGCGCTCTGGCTTCCGTAATGGTCTTTAACACTCCCTCAGGGAGGTTCCCGGGTACCCGTTGAGGGGCCATACATGAAGGGCCCAAAGTTCGGGGTGGGGATGCCAGAGCGCGCCCTTCAGCTGCGTGAGGAGATCTTTCCGCAGCGGTATTGGCCATGGGGCTGTACTGGACAGCTGCATCAGCTCGGAGAACCAAAGTTGGGTCGTCCAGAGTGGGGCTACTAGCAGCATAGCACATCTGCTCTTCCTGACCCGATCGATGACCTGCGGCAGCATCGCGACCGGTGGGAAGGCATAAAGCGGGCGTCTGGGCCAATCGAGGGCCAGCGCGTCCCTGCTCTTTGAAAAATATATTGGGCAATGAGCGTTGTCTTCTGAGGCGAAGAGGTCGACCTCTGCCCTGCCGAAGATGCTCCACATCAACTGAACCATCTGTGGGTGAAGAGACCACTCCCCAGGGGGAACATTCGCCCTGGAAAGCATGTCCGGGCCCCGGTTCAGGATGCCAGGTACATGCGCTGCCTTTAGCGAGCGCAGATTGCAATGTGCCCATGTCAGAAGACGCTCGGTCAGGGTGTGCAAGGTTTCTGACCTGACACCACCCTGGCGATTTATGTAGGCCACCACTGACATGCTGTCTGATCTGACCAGAACGTGATGGCCCTTTAAAAATGGGAGGAAAGCTTTCAGGGATAGTTCGACCGCTATCATCTCCAGACAGTTTATGTGTAACAGTCGCTCCGGGCTCGACCAGAGGCCGGAGGCAGACCTGCCCTCGTACAGGGCGCCCCAACCGAGGTTGGATGCATCTGTCGAGACTACTTTCCATTTCGAGACAGCGCCCGTGCTTACGCCTAACTGATACCAGTTGGCTATTTTCCAAGGGGCCAGAGCTGCGATGCAGCCGTGGGTCACCCTGATGCGCGCGCGGCCGGAAATCCAGGCGCGCGCTGGAACACGGTCTCTCAGCCAGCGCTGTAGTGGGCGCATGCGCAGCAGGCCCAGTTTGAGAACCGCAGAGGCTGATGCCATCAGACCTAGCATTTCCTGAAATCGTTTGAGCGGGTAAAGAGACCCGGCTTTGAACGACACGGCTAAATGCTGAATAGTGAGAGCGCGCTGTGACGTCAGACGCGCTGTACATGTCACAGAGTCTATGTCTATCCCCAAAAAGGAAATCCTCTGGCTGGGAGACAGAGCGCTCTTGACAGTGTTGATCGTGAGACCCAGGCATTCTAAATGGCTGAGGATCCAGGATCTGTGTGTCGTCAGTAGTTCCTCGGAATGGGCTAAAACTAGCCAGTCGTCGAGGTAGTTCAATACTCGCACTCCCCGCATTCTCAGGGGTGCGAGAGCGGCATCCATGCACCGCGTAAACGTACGGGGCGCTACGGAGAGGCCGAATGGAAGAACCATGTACTGATAAGTCTGCCCCTCGAAGGCGAATCTCAAGAATGGCCTGTGATGGGGTGCTATTTGAATGTGAAAGTAAGCGTCTTTCAGATCCACTGAGAAAAAACAATCCCTCGGGCGAATTTGCGCGAGTATTTGTTTGGTAGTTAACATTTTGAACGATCGCGTCATAAGTGCTTTGTTCAAACATCTGAGATCTAGGATGGGTCTGAGACCGCCATCCTTTTTTGGTACGAGGAAGTAGCGGCTGTAAAAGCCTGACTCGCGCTGCGCAAGGGGGACAGTTTCTATCGCCCCTTTTGCAAGAAGGTTTATCAGTTCGGCGCGAAGGACGTGTGTCATTTCGCTTTTCACTTTCGTTTCGACCACGGCGCGAAAGCGCGGCGGTCTGCGAGCGAACTGGAGCGAGTAACCTCGTTTTATTATATTCAAAACCCAATCTGATATGCCGGGGATGGCCTGCCATGCAGCGGCTCGTGCGGCTATGGGTTGAATGTGCTTCGGGCACTGGCCGCCTGTTATGAGGGGACCAGTAGCTCGAGTATGCTGTGCTTGTGACACTGTGGTGACAGCGCTTATTTGTAGGGTTGCGCACTGAGAAGTGGGCACGCGCGCTACATTTAGAGCACCTCCGGCGCGAGCGGGAAGGTGGGCATGAAAGGAGACCCGAGTGAGTCTTTGTGACACTTGGGGGAGTGTGTATACATGTAGGGGTGCGTACTGTGTAGTGGGCACACTGCCTACATAGAAAAAGCTCTTTTTGTGCTTTATTGAGGTCGCCGTGAAAACGGCGTTTGTGTGCAGGCGTGCGTGCATTGTAACAGGCTCGTTTACTGCAGTATAGACATCTCCAACCGCCTTTAGTGAGGGGATTGGAGGAAGCATGTGAGGTTTCTTGTGTGGTGGTCCGGCCGCAGCGGGACTTAACCACGGTCTTTTCAGCCCGAAGGTCAGGAGGGCTTCGGAGGCTCGGGGTTCAGCACAATCCTGGGCCGAGGTCCCCGTCTCTCTGGCGGTTTGCGGCTCGTAGAGCGAGAGCGGTGCTGGGTTTTGGTCGCTGGGCGAGACTGTAAGTCTGGCTGCGATGGCTTCGAGGTCTGAGGGGGCGGCGCATTTCTACGGCGTCCTGCAGCAGAGCTAGAGCGTTTCGGCAGGAAGTGTCTCATTGCCTGCGACGTTTTCTGAGCCTCAGTGAAGCGTTCAGCGAAACCCTTAACCGACTGGCCAAAGAGGCCGGAAGGCGAGATAGGAGAGTCGAGAAAGGCGGATTTGTCGGCGTCTTTCATCTCCGTGAGCGTGTGCCAGAGGTGTCGCTCTAAAACAGCGAGGCTTGCCATGCTTCGGCCGATCGCTTGTTCTGTGGTCTTTGTCGCACGCAGGGCTAGATCAGTAGCGCTGCGGAGATCTTTAAAATCATAGGTATCTGGGGCAGACTCGTCCAGGTTACGGAGAAGTCTGGCCTGAAAAACCTGCAGCACAGCCATGGTGTGTAGAGCCGAAGCGGCTTGACCAGCGGAGGTGTAAGCTCGGCCAGCGAGAGCTGAGGTGGTGCGGCACGGCTTGGATGGATGCACAGGCTTCGACCGCCATCCAGCGGCTGAGGGCGGGCAGAGGTGTGCAGCAATAGCCTCCTCGAGAGGGGGGAGGCTCTCGTAACCGTGGTCTCGGGCGCCGTCGACAGAGGAGAGCGCTGACGAGACAGAAGTCTTCAAGCGTGCGGAGAATGGGGCTTTCCACGACTTCGTGAGTTCATTGTGAACTTCCGGGAAGAAGGGGGCGTTTCTTTGCGGAGGGGCCGAAGGGCGCCCCTGCAGGAACCATTCATCCAGCCTGCTTTTAGCGGGCTCGTCTGGAGGAGACCAGTCGAGCTGAAGGTCGCTGACAGCCCTTGTAAGCACGCGAGTAAGCTCCGCGTCGATATCGGCGCGTTGTCCGGTGCAGCTGGGTGCTGTAGAGGGGGGGGGGGTCCGCAATGGAGCCCGACCATTCCTCACTACTGGACGCGGCGAGAGAAAGGCTGTCGTGTCTGTCCTCTTCCGCCTCAGGCGCTCCGAAGGAGAAGGGGGCGCTGGTGAGCAGGGACTGGCGCTGCTCGTCCACGAAGAGGACAGGCGAAGGAGCGAGAGCGGGCGAGGCACGCGGGGAGTGTTCCGGCGTGAGCTCGCGTGTAACAGTATGCTCAGGCATTCTCTGATCGCGGCGTTTCTTACGCGGCACTTGAGAGAGAAGAGGTGGAGCGGGTGGAGCATCGTGGCTGGTTTGAGCTAATCGAGCCCGCAGGGTCGATATAGCCATGTCGTCGCACTCAGGGCAGCCGCCCTTGAAGAGTGCGCTCTCAGCATGCTTGTGGCCCAGGCAGGAGACACAGATGATGTGGCGGTCCTCGCTGGGCAGAGGGCCTCGGCAGGAAGCGCAGGCCCGAGGCATTTGAAACAACGCCTTGAATTCTGGAGGAAAAAAGTGTGATGCAGCGGCAAACACACTAGCTTTGAAAAGGATATAGTCACGCCGGATGGCGCAGCAGGAAGCGAGTGCTGAAGGCGGCGTCGAGATGAAGCACGAGCCGGCGTCCTCAGATCTGCGTTGCAGTGCTATCCCGCTGAGAGGCTTTTCGACGGCGTGTAGAGGCTTCTCCGGAGAAGACAGCGAAGTGCAGGTGAGATCGCTGAAGGAGATGAAATCTGATCCCTATGGTGAAGCGGTGGCTTATATAGTTCCAGCCACGCCTATTTTGGCGCGCTCTGACGTCCAATGGGCGCGAAGCGCCCCCATTGGTTCGTTACTCTCCGCCGCCTCACCATAGGTTGCTGCAGTTGCCGCAGCACAGCCAATAAGCGCGCGAGCCGCTTCGCTTGGGTCTGCTGTGCTGCAGCACTGCGTTTTACATTATTTAAAAATTAAGGATAATTTTTGGCTTCATATTCTCGAGAAAAGGGGACCTTTTCCCATAGCGTAAGCTAGCTTACGCAGTACGAGAGTACTCTCGAAAGGGAACATATTTTCAAGCTACTAGGATATATTTTGTGTGCAAAAGAGAACAAAAATAACGACTTTATTCAACTATTTCTTCTCTTCCCTGTCAGTCTTCGATGCACATTAACAACAGCCAATTTATTGATTAGTATTAGCAATTTTACCAAATGAATGAAATGTATTTTCACCAAAACACTGTAGAGTTCTACACTGACTCTTAATACATTATCGTGCATGTCTTCAATTTGTCTTCAATGAGCCAAAAAAAGCTCACGTTACTCCTCTCCTCATCAGGTTACACTGGCTACCAGTAGCCGCTCACATCAAATTCAAGGTACTGATGCTTGGCTACAAGACGACCACTGGCATGGCACCAACATACCTAAACTCATCTTATGTGCCCTCCAGAAGTTTGTGCTCTGCAAGTGAACGACGCCTTGTGGTGCCATCCCAAAGAAAATCACTCTCACTGACCTTTTCCTGGACTGTGCCCAGCTGGTGGAATGACCTCCCAATATCTATTCGAACAGCTGAGTCTTTACTAATTTTCATAAAACATCTAAAGACTCATCTTTAACTAATACAAGCACTTACCTTTTCTTGTCTTTCATATTCTTATATTTAAAAAAAAAAGGAAAAAAAAACAACAACCTGGCTATGTGTTCTGTACTAGACTAACTGAGACTTGTCATGGCACTTGTATACTGTTGTTGTTCTCTCATTGGTCTGATCGTTTCTCTCTATTGTTCTCATTTGTAAGTCGCTTTGGATAAAAGGGTCTGCTAAATGATTAAATGTAAATGTAATGTTCAAACCAACTGTAGCTGGATGTGTTACCTGGATTTCTAGTAGTGTCTCTTCCTCTTTGGCGTTATTGTTCCTCTTGTCCAAGATCCCATCACCTCGTAACAGTGCCTCCAGGGCTGTAGCCTCCGTCGCTGGGGCTTCTCTCTTGGCCATCAGCTCAGCCTCTAAACATAAAAAAGAAAAGAGGTAGTCTGAGACAAATTATATTACTTACATAATATTTTGTGAAAAGATGTGTTCAAAAATTGTTTTACATTACTTAGTATGTAGTATTTCTGCGTTTCTATATGTCTTATTATTTCTAGGTTTAAATAAAACCCCAGATTCTTTTCCCAGATTATGGACCCCACTGTATATCTATCAGCTAGAGACAATGAGTGCATTTAATCAGTTTTCTGAAGACACTTCATGAAGGCATCGGTTTCACACAGGCAGACAGATTTTGTGTGGGTTTTCCACCATAAGTTTGGGTAGATTTCTTGGACACACCAGCCATCAATATGTTTTTATAGGGTGGATAGCTTTTCAAGGCTCATTAGAGGTGAGAAGCTCTAGGTGCTGAAGATAAAATGGAGGATGTGTGTGTATGAAGGAGAAGGCAAGAGAAAGCTGCGTCTCATTTCCCTCCCTATAGATTTATGATGTGAATTGGTATATCATAAAAATACTATCTAGCACTAGCACGGGCCTGGATACAATAAGCATTTGGACATTTGTAACTAATTTACATATGACATAACAGCAAGATCATGCACTCAAACTTAGCTGAATTTGAAATTTTCAACATTGCTATATCCATATTTTGTAACATGTAAGTAAGCTATTTTCTTATGAATAAAAAAAAAATTCAGCGGATATGCATCATGCATTTGTTGTTAGCCATTATGAAGTATGTGCTTGTCTTGCATTTTTGTTAATCAAGAAAAACTGATTATGTATACATATATTACCTTTCAAATATAAAACAATTCTAATAAAGCAAGACACAAAATACTTACAATATAAATATCAGTAGTACCTTAGGGGATATATAAATAAACATTTTTTGATCATATTCACAATATTTAAGAGGGCAGAATTTTACAATTTAAAATACCTGTTTTTTTATATTTCAATTTTTTTTTAAATGTAATTTATTCTTATGATGGCAAAGTTATAGCAGCCATTGCATCAGTATTTAGAAAATCAGTCTTCAGAAAATATCAAACATATTAAGCAGAACAACGGTTTTCAATAATCGAAAACAGTTGTTCTGTTTGAGGAAACTGTGATATTCTTAAGATTCTTTCATGAATAGGACGTACAAAAGAACAGTATTTATTTGAAATAAAAATTTTGTAACATTGATACTGTATATATTGCTGGCCTAATAAATATATGTATTTCTTTGTACATTTTTTTGTCTTCTTTGTCTTTACAGCACATGAGGAACATCTGATGTTCACTGGTTACTGTGCATTCTGGGTAGGGAGTGAACATTTCAGTGCAGTGAAACCATTTTGACAATGGAGAGCTTTAGAAATGGATGACTCTCTGACAAGTGCACTTATTGGTAAACTAAGAAGTGGACTGAAACACACCCTTAGGTCTGTCATAATATTTGAATTGTTTTCTGATCTATAATCTGCATCAGTGGAGTTAAACTGTTCCCAGAAGCTGTGGTTTCTGATGGCCATATCATGTGTTTGCTTTAAGATGCTCCAACTCAGTATGTGTGTACATTATTGAGAATGTTTTTATGAATCTCTGTCCTTGTCTTTATTCTCTTTGTGTCTGATTGAGCCGAGACACACTCTTCCCCCGGGAGATGAGCTGAAAATAGCACAGACTGCCAGTCATGGGCTGATTGCAGCCGCCCATCCCCCCCGTTTTCCAGCCGCCAATCATGAACGAGAGTCTAAGAGAGGTTGATGTCTACAGACACAAATCATAAGGTCTTAATCATCGCAATATAATACAGCACTGCAATATTTATGCATGCCATTAAATCACGACATTGGCACCGAAAAGGTATACGCTGACTGGAAAGACAATGTACTGCTTTAAATTAAATATTTAGCAAGATTCCTCTGAGGAGTCCGTTTCACAATATGGCAACTGTAGAGCATAATGAATATATCAGTTTACTGAGATGCAGCTATTTGGTGTTGTCACAGTGGCGTGATTATGTAGCAGACAAAATAGCCTGATTGAATCAGTTTATTGAATTAGAGCCTGTTCTACATGCCATATCTGCTGTGGAGAAAAAGACAGCATATGAAGATTTACATTGGGATTAAGCTTATGAACCAGGCTTGGATGGGATATTGGACACCAAACCCGTTTACAGTGGCTGAGCACCCAGAAATGTACAACACAAACACATTTCAGACAGGAAGCGTAGGAACGATGTCCTGCTGTAACAGAGCAGAATTATGCCTCGCTATAGTGTAAATATTACAAATCCAGGACTCTGGAAAACACATAACTTAAAGGGCTAGTTCACTCAAAAATTCAAATGATGTCATTATTTACTTATATTCACGTTGTTCCGAACCCATTTTTACTGACTTTCTTCAGTGCAACACTGCGTTTAGTGCAGAGACTACTTTTATGCTATTTTTACATATTTTTTTAAGCTTGAAAGCTCCAGCCCCAATAACTGCAGTTTGGGTCATACTTTTTTTTTTCTTTTAAAGAAATCAATGCTTTTACTCAGTAAGGATGCATTAAATTGATCAAACGTGTCAGGAAAGACATTTATAATGTTATAAAATATATTGTATTTCAAATAAATGCTGTTCTTTTTAACTTTCTACTCATCAAAGAATCCTGAAAAATATCTGTCATGGTTTCCACAAAAATATTAACTGTTTTCAAAGTGAAAATCATCCTAAAAAGCTTTTTGAGCACATATTAGAAGAATGATTTCAAAAGGATTGAGCCTGAAAACTGGAGTAATGACTGCTGAAAATTAAACTGTGCCATAACAGGAACTAATTATATTTTAAACTATATTAAAATAGAAAACATTTCTTTTCAATATTACTGTGTTTAACTGAAGCAAATACATACAGCCTCTGTGAGCATACAAGACTTTCAAAAACATGAAAATATCTTAGCGACCCCAAACACACGTTAGTGTATATTCTTCAAAATTTCAGAAGAAAGACACAGAAGAAAGAGAGTCATTTAGTAAATAATGACAAAACCTCCATTTGTGCATGAACTATCCCTAAGAGTAGACTATAATGCATCTTAAATATTCTTTTGCAAAATGTGAGAATGACTCAGGAGAGCAGTCATGTGACTTGAGGGGTGCTTTTGAGGGGTTAACTGAGGATCCTGCATGACACTTCATAGGAGTTATTTTGTCATTCAAATCCTTCTTCTGATATCTGCATTATTGGAAAGCAATCACACTTTACTTGAAGTAAAGAAGGCCTGAATTAGTTTTATTCACTGTTTTTTTTGCTGAACTCATGCTGGCTGAGCTCCAAGTGAAGGTCAGGGGTTCTTATATTGCTTTACTGCTATTGTATTTCCAGGGACTGCTAAGAAAATAATAGAGTGGCTTTCTTGTTGACACAGACGGGCCTTTATGTGCCTTTATCGAGTTCTTCAAGCCCTTCTGTAGCCCCCCATCAGTCCCCAAGACTTACATTCTAATGCTGCATGGCCAAATGATTAAAGGGGCCCGGTCAGGGCACACACAGACACAGAGAAGGATAATGAGACCCAGATGGGCCGGTTCTACAGCCTCTGAATGACCTCAGAGCAAAGAAACAATGATGGAGAGAGAAAAGAGCAGCAAGAAAGAATCCAAAACCAAAATGTAAGCTTGAGAGAAATCACACAATTAGCCGCAACCATGATCTCACCGAGTCGAAGTTCACAAAGGCGAAGCTGGGGGTCGATTGGCTGGTGAAGTCGCCTCTTCTTTCTCCAGCAACGTGCAGGGTAAGTGTACATCTGACCTGCTGCCAACCCTGCAATCAGACAGTAGTAGCACGCTTTGAATTGGCTCTTTCACACATTCTTCATATAACCCCGATTTGGATGGGATTATTTTTGTATACAATGTTTAGGTTGAAATTAATAATGGAGGACAAGTGTTATTTCATATACCAGTTTGGATAAGAATTTATTGTCTGGATGTGAATGTTATGAGATGTCAAATGCTCTTAGTTTGAAGAAAATGATTTAAAAAAAAAAAAAAAACATTTTTTGATAAAAGTATATTAAAAACTGAATATTGTGAACTTATAATAACTAGTCTAGTATATTTCAAAATGTAATTTATTTAGGTGAAGGCAAATCTTAATTTTTAGTAGTCATACTCCAGATAAACCTTAAAACAAACAACAACAACAACAACAAAAATCTTATATAAATGTTAAAAACAGTTTTACTGCTTAATATATATATATATATTTTTCTGGTTCTTTGATGAATAGAAAGTTTAAATGAAAAGTATTTATTTGTAATAGGAATGTTTTGTGACATTATAAATGTTTTCACTGTCACTTTTGATCAATTTTATGCACCTTTGCTGAATAAAAACAATAGTCTTACTGATCCCAAAATGATGTATGTAAATGTAGTTTTCACTTGCAGGCATCATTCTGAGAAACAGAAAACTAGTCTTATCTGGACAGAGCTTTAGACACAAGAACTTGAATAAAACATCTTAAAAGAAAACGCTGGCATCAGGGGTTTTCACAGGGTCATTCTCTCTGATTGACCTGTAACATTATTTTCTGTGCAGTTACATAGACCTGTGAGCTACATGGTCTTAGTTATTCGTCTATTCAGTCTCTTAATGGTGAAATAGAGGAATTGAGAGAAAGAAAAACCCAGAATAAAATAACATCCAATAAACACTGGTCTACCACAAAGTGTAGGGTGTGGCTATGGAGCTTTTAGCTGTGAGGCACTGACTCTATTTGTGTCCGGTTCTCGGCAGGCATATTGTTCCTTTTGGCAGCTGTATATCTAGATATCGGCTGTTTTGGTAAGATAATAACGAAAGGAATGCTGTGGAAAGACTAGAGACATACTTCTGTCCCATTACATTGAATAGAGCAATGCATTGTTTAACATGCTACAAACTTACAATTTCCTAAACACTAGTACGCTGTATAAACACACAACAATGTATAATCTTTGTAAAATATAAACAATGTAAAATAACTGCAGTCTCTGTGCTTTAAAATGAATTTCATCTGCTGCATTTTAAGTGGATTTTAAAATCGAAGTGTACACTGCCAAAGTCCAACGTATCCAAAAGCCTGTGGTGAGAAAAAAAAAACTGTACAACGACTGGACATGATGCAGTTTACCAATTTTAAACATTTTGTTAGATGACTGTGTCTTGAGATGACAGCACACTACAAACCCCTTCATCCAATTTGTAGTTCATTTAATGCACATGAACACATATGCAATATAAGTAAAATATTGCTGATATATATTAGCACACAGCACCTCTTCATTAAAAGGAGAGTTCACCCAAAAATTATTTTACTCACTGTCGTGTCATCCCAATCTCATATGACTGACTGGCTGTTAAGCTCCAAGAACAGAAAAAATAAAAATAAAAAAATCATGCCAAAACAAACAACAACAACAAAAAAAAAAATACATGAAATTGCAATTTTACCATTCAATAGTTCTAAACAGAAACAGGCTCAAATTTAACTCTTTATTCAGTGATAATCCTATCATTCACTTAACTGTTAACTGAAAAACCACTGTGACCAGATCAGTCACTGAATCCATAAACAAATCAGTCTTGTTAAACACTCACTTTGTTGAAAAGAGTGATTCTTTCACTTACACGGATTTCAAGTTTAACTTTCAACCTTTCAACCTTTCAATAACTTTCAATGGTGGGCCGCTTATTTATTTATCGTTTTAATAAATGTTTACGAGTCTTATAATATTATTATATAATATTATTATTATTATATTTATATATAAGCCTTGTATGTGTTTTGTTATATAATATTATTAGATTTGTATATAAGACTTGTATGCATTTTGCTATTCATATAATATAATAAAATAAAATAAAATAAAATAAAATAAAATAAAATAAAATAAAATACGATACGATACAATACAATACAATATAATATAATATAATATAATATAATATAATATAATATAATATAATATAATATAATATAATATAATATAATATAATATAATAAACACATTAATTGATTAATGCCGATAATTATTTTATCCCGTGTTAACAGTTTTTTTTTTATTATTATTATTATGAAAGTCCGTTGCTCAATGGCTCTGAATAAACAAACAAACTAATTATAGGTCACAGGAGGGGATGCTCCCGATCAAATTATTTAGGCTAAGCATCAGCATTCACAAACCACTGTCCACTGTTATTTGTAACAGAAAAAAACAAGCTTGTAATCGTGACTTTATAAGTTGGAAATAGGAAGTTTCTGACAGCGCGTGAAGACAGCAGAGAAGCACTCTCGCTCAATACAGTGGAGTGAATCGTTTTGTTAACTTTGTGGTTTATTGTTTTGAGTTGTATGGGACACGGTAACACACGTCCATCTCACAATATATTGCTGTACACATCTATTGCTTTTGCCGCTCAGAAATATTCACGAAATCATGCAGCACTTATCAGAAGATCTGCACTCCAGCGCGGTTAGCGCTCACACTCACTAATCTATGTTACTGAACCACGTTCTGGCCCACCTCTTTCAACAGAACCAGGGACTGCTAAACGGAGCGATCACACTAGTCAAACAACAACAGGAACAGGAAACAACAAGAAGAACAACAATAATGTATGGTGTGAGGAAAATAATGTAGTATTTGATCCTTAAACTGTGTAAACACACCGCATTACACCAAATACACAGAATAATGTTATTAAAATCGTAACATCATCATATGACCCTTTTAAAACTGTTTTTGTGAAGACTCTTAACAAATATGTATTTTTCACTTCCACAAAAAAATAAGTAAATATCTAAAATGTATAATAATAAAAATAATAACAGCAAACAATTTTGTAACAACATGAAGGTAAGTTCATTTTTTGTTCAACTTTTTATTCTGAATCTTTTTAACAATAATATAATTTTTAAGATAAATGCAGAATGTGCTACCTGGCCCCCGGTGCCGCTTCTCCATCCAGATGTAACAGTTGTTCTGAGCTACTCCCGTCTGAGAGTCCAGGAAGGGCATGCGTACGCTGCGCTCTGCACACAAGCGGGCATTGTAGCTGCGACAGTGCTCAATGGCCTCTCTGTAGAACTGGTCCCCGAGCCTGAGGAAGACACATTTGGTGAGGAAACCTGGTTTTAGCATCAACCATGACAGCCCATACTAGTGTGGACCTTCAACTGGTAATTAATCGTATCCAAATACCTCACTGCAGGCTGAACTTCTATATGTTAGTGAGACTACGAAGATATTAATTTTAAAGAGCCTGCTTTGGAAAAGATAGGGCTATATCTTTTGGCTAATAACACCACTGCAGATCAATAAAGCTTCAAGTTTTTTGTGCTGTTGAGCCTCTTGGTCATGCTTTCTTTTCACAATTCACTTTCCCACAGTGTTATCCATTTCATTCTCTAGGTAGTCAAAAGGCACAGAGTTGTCACTACTAACTTCCAAACAGAAAGACAGAGGAGACACTGGACCTGAACCAGCCTGCATGGCTTCTCTTCCCATAACTGCCTCCTGTTTCGTTTAGATCACTCTTCTCTGGAATAGAAGATATGTGAGGAATGCTGGGATGGACAAAGAGGAGTATTCCAACCCAGCATAGTGACACAAAGAGCCTCAGTGTTTAGAGGGAGCAGGAGAGAAAAAGAACAACCAGGTATGAAAAGCAAAGGCCTGAGAAAGACAAATGAGACAACTAACATTTGATAGCCTATCCTACTCCAAAAAGTAGCTTTGAGAATTGAGAACCAGTTATTATTTAGAACTATTTCCATTAAATTAAAACTGTTACCATTCTGGAACATCTGTAAATATGAGCAGAAACAGACATGAGCCTCATGCCATTCAAAACTTGTGACACTATAGCCCTGTTTACACTTGGTCTTAAGATGCATTTTGGTCGATTGGATCATAAGTGTACAAAACTAAATACAAGTGTAAACGAGGTGTGAAACATTTCAACCACTTCCAGAGGTAGTCGAAAACACATTTGACCGGATTGCAGACGCTGATGTGGTCGAAGGCATTCGAGCTGCCACAAAAGACCAAATACATAATCGCAAGATGTACAAGGACACGTGTTTATTAGATGGGATTTAAACTTTGAAGGCCGAATCAGAAGTATTATTTTCTGATAACATGAAACAACAGCAGTAAGCACAAGCAGATGTAATGTTAGTGTGCGATAACTTTATCCCTCCCGCTCATGTTTTGACGCTGACAGAGGGACCCGCCAATTTAACCTCCCATTGACATAATCAGCACCATCGGGTAATCTGGTCAAAAGTGGACAGAAGAAACGACCAAAACGCATCTTAACACCAAGTGTAAACAGGGCCTTTCTTTCTTCTCAGAAACACAAAAGAAGATATTTTGAAAAACAATGCAGTCCACTGTTGTTTTGGACTAGTGCTGTCAAGATATTAGATTTTTGAAAAAAAATTTATGAAAATGAATGAATGAATAAAGATTTTTACTACACAATTATCCTGGCCAGATGAATGAACAATAGCAATATTATTGCAATATCCGTATAAATTCTGGGAGATAAAATATGCTATCAGAAAAATGTATTTAACTTTGTTTATTCTGTTTTTTTTGTTTGTTTTTTTTTGTTTTTGCCTAATTAATTACACACAAAATATGTGTATGGAGTTGGAGTTTGTGACCAATAACTATACAAATGCATACCAAAAAAAATAAAAAATAAAAAAAAATAATCAGTTTTATGGTGGGTAGTAACCAGTGTGTTATGAAACCAACACCAACTAATTTGGAACACTAGTTGGAGTGTCAACCAGTTTCCAAATTTCAAATACTAATTTCCAAATTAGTTATATACAGTATGTATTAACACATTATGTTATTAACAAAAAGTCGATTTTTCATTATATATATATATATATATATATATATATATATATATATATATATATATATATATATATATATATATATATATATATATATATATATATATATAAAACACCCTTATTTTGGACTGTTTTCCTCCATTCTTCAAAATATTTGTGTGTGTGTGTGTGTGTTTTCCACAAAAGAAAGTAAGGCATACAGGTTTAAAATGACACAAGGGTGACTAAATGAAGATAGAATTGTCATTTTTGGCTTTTCTTAGTGACATCTAACATGCCACAATACATATACACACAGAACGTACTGTATGCATTTAGGTAAGATACCAATTGCCACATGAAATAAATAAGAATTTTATTGTGAATTTCAAATGACTAGAATAAGCCAACCAACCAGAATTGATATTTGAAATCAAAATAGCAACCAAAATCATTAAATTCCTTATGTTACCGGTCTCTACCCAAAAGACACCGAGAACAGTATCATCTCCCAAATCAGCTACTGAGTTCTTGATTCTTTTCGTCATTCATCTCAAAAACCTCCAGATTACATCTACATTTCTTCCTTCCCCCACCTTTCACTATATTCCACTACACCCTTTTTCCTGGGCTTCCTGTGAGCATTATTTCCCTGAAACGAAACGGCTGTGCTATCAGCTAGAGGCTGCAGGACTCATTATGTAAGTCACAGTGACAGAGGCCCGCATTAAAGCGCCCACGACCTGTAGGAAAGCAGCTATCACCATAATCATCAACATGCTCCACTGGACTAAACGGCCCTGATGGCTCTCAGCTCAAGTTTCCTCTCAGAGCCGATCTATAACTACTTTTCAGCACCTTAAACAAAACCATAACAGCCCCTAGAGATGACAAGTGCTTACCAATGAGCGGCTGATGATGACGGTGTCTATCAGCACCATCTTAAGGAGAGAGCTCATACAAAACCTCTACTATAAACATACCATGTGTTCACGGCCTCCTGTATTACACTCGAGGCAAGGACTCTGGTCAACAGAGTGGAGCAGTTATGTAAACAGTTAGACTGGTGTGTTGGAAGACACGTATTCTCTCTGCCATTTCCCCAGAAGCATGGATGAAGAGAGCCTCTTGAAGGTCGTTGAGATCTTTACTCTTTTAATGTCCATTAGTTATGGACTAAAGAGAATAGAAGGGATGTTTATTAAATCTGTCACGGTATTTGATTTTCACAACCTCAAAAGCATGAAGCGACTATAGATGATGCATGTTTTACAATTGTGTGGAAACGAAATGTGACTTTGGTGAAGTAAAATCCTTTAACTTTGAAAGGGAAAAGGTTAAAGCTGGGCTTCTCATAGTCTTTGTGAGCTCACCAAAATTGTGGGATGGTGCGACACTGGAATGTTTAAGGGTAAACATTCAGCTAGGTGTCATAACAAGAAATTCTGGGTTTCAACTCTTCTGTAAGCTGAGAGGTTTTAAAGATATGTAGATCAGTGCAAAATATCTACAATGAATGATGAATGGAAAAAGCCTAGACCTTAATTTTGCTCAGATTATGTTGTTAATTGTTAAAGACGTCGATCAAATAAACGAAATCACCAAACAAATACAACAGAATAAAAAGAAGAAAGAAACTCATTTTTTAATTGCTTATTCATTCTAAAATATTATTAAATATTAAGTGTTCGATACACAAAATGAGAAATGTTTTATTATTTTTGAATTTTGATAAAATAACAAATATTAATCCTTATACTGCAACAATTAAAATATGATTATTTTCATTTTTATAATTACCGGTATAATAATTAATCAGTTTGTCTTGTTATTGCATAATTTTAATTTTATATATTTATGCTCAATAAATATTTAATATTAAATAAATCATCATTATATAATTATCATTCATTATTATTATTATTATTATTAAAAAGAACTCACTTTATTACTTCGTTTTTGCATTTGACACAATAATAATAAAAACTTATACTGAACAATAAAAGCAATATCTTATTTCTTTTAATAATAATGGTAACTATTATCGTATTTCTGGTTGTGTTATTTACAATATTATTTTCATATTAGTAGAGATTTATTAAGATTGTTGTTATTATATATTTACATGATATAAATTATTAATAATAATGTTTCTTGAGAATAAATGGTTGTTAGAGTCCCAATATCTGATTTGGAAGAATAATATATATTTACATGCATTTGGCAGAAGATTTGATTCTTTACAGAAGCTTTATTCTTTGAGCTTCAAGAAGGCTAGATAAATTCAGAAGAATACACAGGAATAAATAGAGAAAATACAGACAATATGTTCTCACTGAGAGGCAGAGCAAAGAAAATTAGTTGTGGACTAGTGTTGGGCGATATGGTCATTTTTCAAATCGTCATATCGTCAGCCCGTGAGATCGACGATACACGATCTTATCGTGCATGGGTGGAGCAAGAGAGAGACTCTTTGTTCTTGTGTTTTAAACCGTGCAGGTGCGTGAGAGAGCCTATGGAATCACCAATTATTGAAAAAATATACTTTAAAACATACTGATGAACTAATGTTAAATATAAAAATACTGTATTTAAAACAGCTACGTTCATATATATAGTCGGACACAACTGTCATATCGTGCGTCCTGTGACAATTTGCCGCATCTGTGTGCGGAAGTTATCAGTCTAAACATTCTGCATAATCAGTCAACGGTGAAAATCAATATTAGATTTCATTTAAAGTCCAACAGTTTAAGACTAATATTGGGCATAAACGAACAAGTTAAATATAAAGTATTTAAAACAGGTAAGTTCATATATTTGGAGTAAAGTTGAATTGAACTGATGCATGAGTCATACAGCGCTCCGGACCGCGCGCCTCATGATCGAGCTCGATCACATTATAGTGCGGTGTGCATGAAAATAATAACAAGGCGGCAGAGCAAACTTATCATCCATGGTTCTCACGTAGTCCTTCTACGTCATCACCACATAGTGAGTGTTATAAGTGATAAGTCTAATAGAAGGTCTACGTGAGAACCACTATGGATGATAAGTTCGCTCTGCCGCCTTGTTAATATTTTGTCTTTACTTTATTTGTAATGCCAAGAAAGAGTTAATCTGTCATGTATGAGAAGAGCGTGTTGTCGTGTAGCAGCAATTAAATGTGTGGGACACCAACTCCTCGTTTTCTATCTCTTTCATTTCATGGATTTAACGAGTTATCAGAGTCAAGGCGGACAGTTTCAGTGACTACAGGCTCTAATCCTCCTGCGCTCGCACACGCTGTGTGTGTGTGTGTGTGTGAAATGCGATGCTGAAATGAAATAGCTGGGCAGTTTTATTTTAATAAGCAGCCTAATAAAAATAATAGTTATTATTATTATTATAATCTAATACATTAATAGGAAAATGAGCTGAATATCGTCTTGATTATCGACAGAGAAATCTGCTTATGTCGATATCTCTGACTATCGTCGATACACGATACTATCGTCTATCGGCACAACCCTATTGTGGACTAAACATTTATTCAGTCTTCACACATCCTATTCAAACGCATTTGTAAACAAGCGTTTTTCTATCAGCCTGTTTCAGCCTCGATGAAAACTGTAAATTAACCTTCTGCACTGAGCCATGTGCTTTGTGCCTGGACTGCTCTTAGGAAATGAATACCTATTCTTTATTCAGCAGAGCAGAGCTGTGTAACTCAGAGGCTGAAGGCCCCTTTACTCAGCCAGCGCTTCTATATTCATATTACTTGAACAACAGGGGTGTCTCCTTTGTGTCTCAAAAGAACATAGTCACACTTCTTAAGGATGTAGACGATGTCTTTCATATTCAAATGACCCCTTTTGATTTAATCTGAATGGTCTCTCTAAGGACAGGTGTCCATGAATAATCATTGGCTTAGGTAGGCGTTGCTCTGAGAATTGTTGTTCGTTTTCAAATACATATGCATACCGTCGTGATATTCGGCACTGCATTTCAAATAGACACATGCTTTATAAACCGGCTCTTCAACTGTGATTAAGGTTTCATTAGTTAGCACAGACCAGCACAGAGGCGTCTTGTCTCAAAGCACTTCCTAAGGAAGCTTTTCATCAGTGAGAATAAACCAGATCTGCTTTCACCGAAATGTTGGATCAGGCTTTATTTTAATCATATGGCTTTCTTGTTCAAATCACCTACTCGTTCACAAATCTCACTACAAATGCTCCATCATAAATCCAAATTTCCAGATGAAGAGCACCATTTTTATGCTAAACACAGCAACATTTGACTCAACCAATGGTGCTAATTTGGGGGCGGGGCTTTCTGTGATGATCTGTTTGCTACATCACCTCTAAACCTCTCACTTTAAAGTAAACCTCCTCTCCAAACAGAATAAGCATTTTAAGTGATTGTATGGGTATTTTAGGAGGATAAGAAGGTGCTTATATGAATAGGGATTTGCCCTCCACAGTGTATAGTGAGAAAAGAGAGTTATCCATCACAGTCAGGCTCCTTTCTGTGTGTCTATGGGGAGATGAAGAGGCTGAAAACTCTCTCTCTTTCTCTCTGAACACCCAGGGCACAGAGTGCACCACATTCACTCATTACATGCCTGTTAATCCAATTGGCCATTAATTACTGGGGCTACGTTTGCCATACCAAAAAGCATTGATCCTCCACAACAGAATTTAGGCATTTAAAAATGTAGCTTCAATTAATATTAATCATTAATTGCAGGTTTCATTTTTGTCTAATGGCATATAAACCATACCTAAACTATTTCTACTGTCATTTTTAGCACTAAATTAAATATATTAGGACCATGTCATTATAAACTCATAAAAACTTTCAAATTAAGATATTTTTGATGAAATCCGAGAGCTTTCTTACCTTACGTTGACAGCAAAGTTACTGTTGGAAATGTTTGCAGAAAAGGGTATCATCCATGTGACATCAGTGGTTTAACCATAATATTATATAGCTATGAGAATACTTTTTGTGCGCAAACAAAACAAAAATAACTTTAACAATTCTTCTCCAACAAAGTTTTGGAATGACATGAGACTGAGTACTTAATGACAGAATTTTCATTTTTCTGTGAACTACCCCTTTAATATTGGAAATATATACTGTTCGGAAGTTTAGTTGGTAAGATTTGTTATATTTTTAAATAAAGCCTCTTATGCTGCATTGATAAAAAAAAAAAGAATAATAATATTGTGAAATATTATAATTTACAACAATGGTTCTCTATTTTAATATATCTGAATGTATTCCTTCGATTGTAAAGTTGAATTTTCAGCACTCTTTACTTTAGTCTTTAGTGTCACATGATTTTTTTTTTGTAACAGTGTAAAAATCATTAGTCACTTTTGATCAGTTCAATGCATCCCAACTGAATAAATGTGTTATTATTTCTTAATTTTATTGACCCTAAATTTATGGCAGCGTATCATATTAGTTTTCAGTTTCCTAATAAACTCCTATCCCTACTCACAATGAAAAACAGTCAAACAAACTTAAAGCTTTTACTCACCCACAGACTAGTGTATTTAGAAGATTCCTTTTCTGATGGTTATTCACCATCAGAGTCACGATTTATGAACCTTGTGAAAAGATGTACGACTGTAATGGAAATGCATGCCTAATTCAGCTTTGCTGTGAACCTCTTTAGTCAGTCTTGAAGAGTTTGAAGCAGATCTAGGCTGTGAGGAAGCTAAACATAGGTGCCCCATCAGACCGCTGTGCTTTCATGATATCACTTACATTCTGAGAGAAACCCCTCAGCGGTGAATAAAGAAAGGGCCTTTAGCAAGAGAGAGAGGCCAGAAGAGCTTGAAGAAGTCCTGAAGTATGCAGTTGTCGGCCTTGTTAGCAAATATTTTGTCTTTGTATTAAAAAAAAAAGAAAAGGAAAAATGTGATGTAGAGGTCTAAACTAGGGATGGGAACCGAAAACCGGTTCTTATTCAGAACCGGTTTTGTTCTTTGAAAAGAACCGGAACCGTGAGCAATTTCTAAGTTTCGGTTCCGAAAACGGTTCTGGTGCAACACGTGACCAAGCGCCGTGAGCAGCCTTGCGCCGGTGTTCTGAATATTCGTCGTTTCCCGTAAAGCAGCGGTTCTCAATTGCAGTCCTCACGCCCCACTGCTCTGCACATTTTGAACGTTTCTCTTAGCGCTTCAGACATTTGTTCTATTCGAACATAAGTGCCCTGCGAAGTGGACATCACAGGATATTCAGCTATGTTTCCAGTTCGAAGTGAACGTAGCTATATGTTCCAATCAAAGTGCATTGAAGTGTGCAAGACGTGAATTTAAATTGTATTGATTTACAGAGGTATATGATGTCACAGTTGTCCATGTTTAAAGACGCTGCATAGCACAAATCAGTGAATGAATGTTGTTACGACCTGCTCGTTTTAAAGCCGCAACATAAAAGAGGGATCAAACATAGGATATCGATGCAACTACTTTTATTGTATTAAACTAATACAACAGCAGTTAATGATAATAATAAACATAAGTCTAGGGTAATAATAGAAAATAACGAAAATAAATCTAACAACAAAACTTTAACTACATGATATAAGAAATGCAAAGGGGAACATAATAAACAAGCTCTTACATGTTGAAACCCAGAGCCACTCCAGAGAAACAATCCCACAGAGTGCCTCCCTTAGTCAATAGGTAACACACTTAAATAATGGTACTAATTAGCAATTAACAGAAGACCAATCAGGAACTGTCACTCCATCCTATAGGATCTGAAGACTCAGGGTCGTCACACCTCCCACTCCAAAAGGAGGTTGTCTAAAAAACAAAACCGACAAAAGAAAAACAAAAATACACAAAAACCACCATTTAAATACAATGTCATTTACAACAAATTTTAATACTCATCTCCACAATCCCCACTTCATTTCACTTCATAAGACTCCTGGGCCCTAGGACATCATAGAGAAAACTAGAGAGAGAGGGAGAGAGAAGAAAAAAAAAAAAAGAGGAGAAAGATACTCGACACTACGGGGCTCCCTTACAGCCACGAAAAAGCATCAGCAATTAAGTTGTCTTTGCCGCGAATGTGTTTAATCTGTAGGTGGAAAGGCTGTAAAATAAGGCTCCACCTCATAATTCTTTCATTCTTGCCACGCATTCGATCCAAGAAAGTTAGTGGATTGTGGTCGGTGTAAACCACGATAGGACCACAAATTGAACTTAAATAGACCTCAAAATGTTGAATGGCCAAGACCAGGGCTAAAGCCTCTTTTTCCACGGTAGAATACATTTGCTGATGACGATTAAATTTTCTTGAAAAATAGCTGACTGGATGTTCAATTCCTCTTGCAAAAGAACAGCCCCAGCACCATAAGCACTAGCATCAACTGCAACTAAGAAAGGTCTTTCAAAATTAGGTGCCATCAACACAGGAGCATTGGCCAAAAGAGACTTTGCATTATTAAAAGCACATTGACATTGTTGTGACCATTCAAAAGGTCTCTTTGGGCTCAACAAATCTGTTAAAGGTGCTACTACATCCGCAAAATTCTGGCAAAACCCTCTATAGTAGCCCACCATCCCAAGAAACCGTCATAATTCACGTCGAGTAATGGGAGTGGGAAAACTACAGACAGCTTCAACTTTGGCATTGATAGGTTTTACACATCCTCCTCCAACCACCTTACCCAAGTAAGTCACTGTAGCCTTGCCAAATTCGCATTTGGCAAGATTTAGTCAAGTTTGCTTTAGCCAAACGCTCAAAAAGTTATTTAATTTGTGCAAGGTGTTCAGACCAAGAAGAGCTATACAGGACAACATCATCCAAGTATGCTTCACATCCTGCCAACCCAGACAACACTCGATTAACTAAACGTTGAAATGTAGCGGGAGCATTTCGAACTCCGAAAGGCATAACTGTATACTGGAGAAAACTATCAGGGGTAATAAAAGCAGATAGTTCTTTAGCACGGGAGGTTAAAGGCACTTGCCAATAACCTTTCAGGAGGTCGAATTTACTGACAAACCGTGCAGAACCAACACAGTCGTCAATTCTGGGTAGAGGGAAACAATCAGGCTTTGTTAAGGTGTTAAGTTTCCTGTAATCAGTACAAAACCGAAATGAATTGTCAGGTTTACGCACTAAAATGCAGGGAGAGCTCCAAGAACTAAAACTGGGTTCTGCTAAATTATAAGCAAGTAAATAATCCACCTCTTTCTGAAGCAACTTCCGTTTTACTCTATATGGATGTTGTTTAATAGGTTGAGCCATACCAACATCAATGTCATGCTCAATGACATGCGTTTGGGTCGGAACATCAGAAAAGATAGAGGGGAATGAATTCACCAACTTAATTAAATTGGTCTTCTCTGGTTCATTCAAATGAGACAGATGATAAGTTAAATTGGCAAGAACCTCTGAGTTAAGGTGCCCTTCTATTACTCCTCGAGAAGGACCATTCTTCTCTTCTAGAACATCAGCCATCTCTACAGACGTTTCGGAGACACCTAGATCTATGATGTCAGTAGCCACAAGATTAACAGGCAGAAACGATACAGGAGTCATGTAAGGTTTCAATAAATTAACATGACAAACCTGTACTTTCTTCTGCAATCAGGTGTGTTTAAAGATAGTTGTTATTAAGATAACACTTTGCTATTGTATAAGGTCCAGTAAACCTAGCTTGGGATGGACTACTTAAAACAGGTAACAAAGCAAGCACTTGATCGTCTACTTGGAAACTTCTTGCTTGAACTTTACGATCAAACATCCTCTTAATTTTTTCCTGAGACTTGCCTAATTTTCGTAGAGCAATGGCTCTGGCTTCATAGAGTCGATAACGAAAACTACTCACGTAGTCCAAGACATTCTCAGGGGGATCAGAGGTTTTCCATTCATCGGCTAAAACAGCAATAGGGCCTCTGACCGTGTGTCCGAATACCAACTCATTAGGACTAAAACCAGTGCTCTCTTGCACAACCTCATGAATAGCTAACTGTTACATACCTGGACTCATTTAGTGTGTTTTTGCCCCTGTGACCCAGTTTCTGTCTTCTGTATTTGGTTTGAGTAGTTCCCAGGTGTGTCTATTCTATTCCCCATGTGTTCCATGTCCCTGTTAATTTAGTGATTCCATCCACCTGTGTTTCCCCATTATCCCATGTACTTAAACCTTGTCCTTTCAGTTCAGTTTGGTCGGGTCTACTATCCACTTGCTACTTACGTGTGTCTTCCTCTGTGATCCATGTTTGGATAATACCTATGTTGGATAAAATAAAGCCTTATTTCATTTATCCTCGGCTCCGTGTTCCTTCCGGCAGCGTAAACCGTAACAGAAGACCCGACCTGAAAGAGTTTAAAACTGCGTGTTTTCCCCTCCGTTTTGTTTTCCGTTTTTTCCACAGTTTTTTCTTTCCGTAGTGTCGATGGATCCACTCTATAGCCCCGAATTCCTCCTCCTCCTGCTGGAGCAGGAAGGACTTTCTCTCGAGGACCATACCAGACGGTTTCTACTGCTAGCTAATGCCACCAGCTACCCGGACAACGCGCTCTGCTCCTTTTATCACGCCAGCCTGAACTCCAAGTGCAGAGCGTTGTCGCCCGAAGATGGTCCTCAGGAGGAATTCGCCGCATTCGTAGAGTGGACTCTGGTGAGAAATGGGTCACCTCTCACTGTCTGCCCAATGGAGGATCTCGCCAGGTCCACTCTGGACCCAGAGCCCAGCCTACCATCTCCCCACGGTACGGGGCATAAGCCCAGGACGGGCTCCTGATCCCGTTAAGCCCAGGACGGGCTCCTGATCCCCAGTTAAGCCCAGGACGGGCTCCTGATCCCCAGTTAAGCCCAGGACGGGCTCCTGATCCCCAGTTAAGCCCAGGACGGGCTCCTGAACCCCAGTTAAGCCCAGGACGGGCTCCTGAACCCCAGTCAAGCCCAGGAAGGGCTCCAGCCCCAGAGCTCACTCCAGTGCCTGCTCCTCCGAAATTCCCACCCTCCCACCCACTCCTGCCTCCTCCTCCGCTGTCGTCTGGCAGCCCCTCTGCTCGCCCTCAGCCTACCATCATTGTGGTGCGAGCTCAGCGGGACCGCCATCCTCCAGCACCGCCTTGGTGGGCGTCTCCCTCACCTCCGCCTCCAGCCTCTGAGGCCTGGACTCCGCCTCGGCCCGTTGACCCGTCGGCTCCACCATGGCTCCTAGCTCCTTCCTCTCCGCCGTGGCCCGGCAGTCCACATGCTCTGCCCGGCTCCCTCGTCCCTCCGGCTCCGCCTTGGTCTGGCGTCGTCCATCCTATGCCTCGGGACTCCACTCCTCCGGCTTCGCCTTATCCCTCCGGCTCCATCAGGCTCCTTCATCCTCTCGGCTACACCTCAGCCTTCCGGATCCACATCGCCGCGTCAGTCACCAGAGCCATCAGTTCCGCCTAGGACCTCCGGCTCCTCCCCGTCACCCTGGCTCTTCGGCTCTCCGTCTCCGCCTCGGGCTCCTCCTCCACTTGCTCCGTTGCCGTGGGTCGAGCCCATGGAGTCGGCGACCATTCCTCCTCCATGGCTCCTCCCACCTTGGGCTGTTATGGCTGTGGCCGTGGCCCTGCTGGGTACCTCCTGCTCCAGATCCCTCCTGTCTCCTCCCTGGCTCCTCCCTCCGTGGTCCCTGTCTGCTGACCCCCTCCTGGGAGTCTGTCCTCCACCGGAACCTCCTCCCAAGTTCCCACCCACGCCTCCCTCTGTTGTTTCTACGGTGCGAGGACGCACCTACCGGGAGGGGGGAGTAATGTTACATACCTGGACTCATTTAGTGTGTTTTTGCCCCTGTGACCCAGTTTCTGTCTTCTGTATTTGGTTTGAGTAGTTCCCAGGTGTGTCTATTCTATTCCCCATGTGTTCCATGTCCCTGTTAATTTAGTGATTCCATCCACCTGTGTTTCCCCATTATCCCATGTACTTAAACCTTGTCCTTTCAGTTCAGGTCTGATTATTGTATTACTGGTCGGGTCTACTATCCACTTGCTACTTACGTGTGTCTTCCTCTGTGATCCATGTTTGGATAATACCTATGTTGGATAAAATAATGCCTTATTTCGTTTATCCTCGGCTCCATGTTCCTTCCGGCAGAGTAAACCGTAACACTAACAGCATCCAAGGAAGTCCATCCTCCCAGTCACAATCAAGTTCACAATACAACTTCACAATACGATCTCAAATGTGACTTAAGAGTCTGATGGAACCTTTCCAACACTCCTTGACTCTGGGGGTGGTAAGCACTTGAGATATTGTGTTTAACCTTGAGTTGTTGCATTACTTTTGAGAATTGTCGGGACATAAAATTGGAACCCTGATCAGACTGAACAGTTTTTGGAATACCAAAAACAGACATGAAACTCGTTAAAGCCTTTACAATTGATTTAGTTGTAATTGATCTTAACGGATAAGCTGCAGGATAATGTGTAGACTGACACATTATAGTAAGCAAGTAAGCATGCCCAGCCTTAGATCGTGGTAAAGGACCAACACAATCGATGGTCAAATGTTCAAATGGAGTAGTAAGTACAGCAATGGGCTGTAAGGGAGCCAATGGGACCTTTTGGTTTGGTTTTCCAGTCATTTGACAGATGTGGCAAGATCGTATATAGTTAACCACATCTCTCTTAATTCTAGGCCAATAAATTTCCTCATAATTCTATCATATGTCTTCAATACCCCCATATGACCAGCAAGGCCCTGGTGTGATAACTGTAAGACGGCTTTACGAAAAGTAAGAGGAACTACAATTTGGATTCTAGGATCAAGAGAACTTTCAGAACTTATAGGCTGTTGTCTACAAAGAAATTTATCTTGAAGAAAATAGAAGGAAGACATGGTTTTATTTCCTCTACCAGCAGCTAAGGAGAACAAGTCTTGAAGGGTTTCATCCGCGTTCTGGGCTTTGATTAATTCATCTTGAGTCACACTATAAAGTGGAGACAAAGAACAAGTGTTAACATGGTCATCACAAATAAATGGTCTTTCAGACATGGAAGCAGACTTGTCAGTCTGATCATCAACACATGGTACTTCCTGCACAGGAAGCTCATCTTCGGTCATTGTATACACCGTATCCACAGGATCAGGTTCTGATTGGGAGTTAATAGATGAAATAAAAACATCACTGAGAACATTTTCCATTTCATCTGACATCCTTTTCTTAGCCATCGCTCGTGTTATCACACAAGCCAGAAATAAGTTAGGACAGTCAGAAGATCCATTCAATTTCTCTCCACTGGGAACTACTATCGGTGGAACTCCAACATCTGACTTTTCCCAAACATTACCTCCAGCCAAGTCATTGCAGAGTATGAAAGTGACACCAGGGATAGGAAGCAAACCACAAACTCCTACAACTACATCACCTGATAAAAGCTTGGAATTAAGGTGGATGTGGTGTAAAGGAACTTCCATGTAGCCCATTTCAAGCCCTCGGACCAACACGTGAGATCCAGTAGCAGTACGTTCAGACAACGGCAAAAGTCCTTCCAACAAAAATGACTGCCCTGCCCCAGTATCTCGAAGGATACAAACAGGTACCATTTCCTCACAGTCAGGCAAAGAAACACTCCCATCAGTAAGAAATGGCCAAAAAAAAAAAAAAAAAAAACAGTTTTTGACATTCGATGCAACTACTTTTATTGTATTAAACTAATACAACAGCAGTTAATGATAATAATAAACATAAGTCTAGAGTAATAATAGAAAACAAAGAAAATAAATCTCACAACAAAACTTTAACTACATGATATAAGAAATGCAAAGGGGAACATAATCAACAAGCTCTTACATGTTGAAACCGAGCGCCAACCTCCCACTCTCTCTCGTGAGGCCAATAAGGAAGTGACTAAAACTGCAATTCATCGACTGGCCGCTTGAGGCTAGCTGCAAAAGGGAGTCAGTTCCATAGGCTCCCCATGTTAAAATGCCCAACTTTACAGCAGGAAAAAACATGTTTACAGCCTGGTTCAAAAAATGATTTTGGTCTAAATTAGGGTTGTGCCGATAGGCGATAGTATCGTGTATCAACGATCGTCAGAGATATCGACATAAGCAGATTTCTCTGTCGATAATCAAGACGATATTAGGCTCATTTTCCTATTAATGTATTAGATTAGATTATTAGACTGTATAAAAACATGGACGTAGTGTCCGTGACGTCACCCGTAGACTCCTGAAGAGAGTTTTTGAAGCCTAAAGTGTGTAGAGCGTCACCGCGCGACTCTCCCGGACAATCAAAAATGGGCAAAAAGGCGGGAGCTAGTTGCTGTAGCCACACCCACCTAGCACGACGGCAGTGTCAGCAGCGGCAATCCACCTGTCACTCAAGTGGCCACGCCCTTAATTATGCAGAACTTTAAGTCTTAATATAATTTAAACAGATGAGTTATAAAAAAAAATCAACCCCCTCACAGTTGTCATGAAGGGCAAAATTAGCTATTTAGACCAAAATCCTTTTTTGAACCAGGCTGTAAACATGTTTTTTCCTGCTGTAAAGTTGGGCATTTTAACATGGGGAGTCTATGGGACTGACTCCCTTTTGCAGCTAGCCTCAAGCGGCCAGTCGATGAATTGCAGTTTTAGTCACTTCCTTATTGGCCTCACGAGAGAGAGCGGGAGGTTGGCGCTCGACTGCAACGCGCTCTTCTCAAACATGAGAGATTAACTCTTTCTTGGCGTCACAAATAAAGTAAAGACAAAATAATTAACAAGGCGGCAGAGCGAATTTATCATCCATAGTGGTTCTCACGTAGTCCTTCTCTTAAAGACTGATCACTTAACTTATAACACGCACTATGTGGTGATGACTTAGGAGTACGTGAGAACCACTATGGATAGTAAATTAAATCTGCCGCATAGTTATTATTTTCATGCACTCCGCACTATAATATGATGCATGCAAAATACATAGTTTCGGCCGTTACAAAGTCTCCATCCACAAACAGACGTACATGGTCTGCAGATAAAAGGTATTTCATTGAACTTTAACAAGTAATCTGAACGGCCTTTATATGTGTAATATTTTTAAACGACTAAACGACCCTCACTAACTGAGTTTAATGCCACAGTTATGTTAGAATGCATCTCATTCTCTCGCGCACCTGCGCGGTTTAAAACACTCAATAGTTATGATTTGACAAGAACAAAGAGTCTCTCTCTTGCTCCACCCATCCACGATAATATCGTGTATCGTCGATCTCACAGGCTGACGATATGACGATCTGAAAAATGACCATATCGCCCAACACTAGTCTAAATAGCTAATTTTGCCCTTCATGACAACTGTGAGGGGGGTGAATTTTTTTATAACTCATCCGTTTAAATTATATTAAGACTTAAAGTTCTGCATAATTAAGGGCGTAGCCACTTGAGTGACATGTGGATTGCCGCTGCTGACACTGCCGTCGTGCTAGTTGGGTGTGGCTTCAGCCACTAGCTCCCGCCTTTTTGCCCATTTTTGATTGTCCGGGAGAGTCGCGCGGTGATGCGCTGCCAAGATGACGACGGCCCGCTCTACACACTTTAGGCTTCAAAAACACACTTCAGGAGACTACGGGTGACGTCAGGGACACTACGTCCATGTTTTTATACAGTCTATGTTTGAAACCCAGAGCCACTCCAGAGAAACAATCCCACAGAGTGCCTCCCTTAGTCAATAGGTAACACACTTATATAATGGTACTAATTAGCAATTAACAGAAGACCAATCAGGAACTGTCACACTCCATCCAATAGGATCTGAAGACTCAGGGTCGTCACAATATTTCGATTAACCTCAACAGATTTCCCCTGCTCAGGGAGTAGGGAGAAATGAACAATTGGAACACAGTTCATGCACGGAGTTCATTTCTAACGAGCTGATCATCAGGTGTGTTAACAAAGAGAAACGTGCAAAATATGCAGAGCAGTGGGGCGCAAGGACTGGAATTGAGAACCGCTGCCGTAAAGGATGTCACGAACCGAATAACAGACACGCCTCCCTGCCTCTTTAATTACTGAGCACATTGATTCCAATGACACGCATTCCACAGACTCGTTGCGCTGTCCCATCTTTAATTGCCGAACACATTGTTTCCCACGACTGTATGTGCACTCACGCCTTTGATAACTGTGCACATCATTTTGTGTGACTGTACATCTAACGGCAGCGCGCTGCACCTGTTGCCACTAAATTGCATTATATTTGTCCAATATTGTCATTAATATACATAATGGCTTCAACTTGGACCACTAAATAAATAGACTGCTATTGTTATGCAAGTATGAGGGTTAGATTATTTAGTGTACAGGTCATTTCAAGAGTTATAAACAAAGTGATAGAAAATATTTATTTTAATGCATTTTAAATGTTTAAAACTGTGGAAACCACTCATTGCATCCCACCATCTCCTGACTGCATTATTATTTGTAAAATAGGGACTTTATGTAGAGTGTGTATACATGTTTAAGTTTAACCGTTTATATTTCATTAATTAAGGGAAATTAACAAGTGTCTCAGAAAAGCAAAACGTTATTGATAGTGTAAAAAACATCAACTTTAAAACACATGCTGATTGATGGACTAGCATTACTCAACATTACTTAGTACCTTCCAGCAACGCTACATTCAGTGAAGGTAAAATAGTAAAAAACATTGCCAACCTTTAAATTAAGTTGACAGTAAGTAATAAACAGTATTGAGCATTGAGTAGTTGAGTATTGTGCATTTTTCCTTACCACTATTTCTTAATAATTGTTTAATGATTTTAATGGAACCAGAATCAGAACCGGAACCGTTAGGTGGAACCGGAACCGGAATCAGAACCGGAAAATTTCTAACGATTCCCAACCCTAGTATAAACTGTTTGCAAGTGGATTATGGAATGGAATGAAGAGAGGCATGTAAAATATGCTTTGCTTTCAGTTTTTTTTTTTCTTTTGCAAGCTATATTATTTCAGCTGAGTTTAAACATGTATGGCATAAACAAAAACAGGAAAAGGGTCTAGAGTAGTGATGTCTATCCCAGAACAAACCTCTGTTCCTGGACACACAAAGACCTCGGGCTCAACAGTGTTTGTAGTGCAGTTGTAATAGGAAAGCGAAATGCATCCAGACAGCGAAGATGGGGGGAGGGGAGCTGGCTACTGCAAGCGCCTTAACCTAAACCCCACATATTCCCCCTCTCAATGCCCCCTCGATTTATTCGAGACGAAACAAACGCAAACCACCTGACCCCGCTCTCCAGAAACGAATAAATAAATAGATTAAATGCTGTTGAACACAGTATATATGACTGCTCCTTGGTAGAAAACAACACTTGTATTTAACGGCGGTGGGAAGTAATCTCAATCACAACAAAAAACAACCAGACAAGAAACACATTATTTGCCTGGGCAACATAATGAGATTTACAGAGGAAGACAAAACAGCATAGCCAAAACAGTCAAATTACACCAGAAACAGTCTGTGTTAACCAAATCCAACATTTACAGATTCCTCCATAACACAATAAAAGAAAATGCTTGCTGTTTTATAGCAAAGTATTTAGAATAATAGCACTGGGGAGAGGGAAAAACATAAAAGTGTGCTCAGACAGGTGTGTTTGGCTCCTTTTTCTGCTCCCAGTGACCCCCTGATGTCTTTTCGGTGGGATGGGAGGGGAGTTTCATGTCCCTGATCTGGAGCAGATGGGGCTCAGTCTCTTGCCCACTGACATCTCTTCGGCTAGTCATCGGAACAGATGGGGACTGAGGGATCCTGGGATACTGCTAATCTGCTCCACCATCGCATTTAAAGATGGGTGCATCCCCCTCAGTACACACACTTACATCGATAAATCAGCTTGAGTTTTAATGGAGATTAATCACTAAAGTAACTATGATTTAGGCTGCAATGAATTCAAGGGTGTAATGCAACCTTTTTTTTTTTTACTGAGGAGGTTACAGATGCAATCCTAGCTCTTTCCTTTGCAAGATAAGACATGACCAAAGAAAATAAATATTTTGTAAAAAATGTAGTTACTCATGTAATACCGTCACGCTATACACACACATATAATGCCTATGTTATAAAACATGACTAGATATTGCATATATAAATATATATATATATATATACAGCTTGAGTATTTTCTTTCTTTTAAATACCTGCGGGACTACAAATATTCCCCTCACTGTGCAATGTTAGAATAGCTTAAGATAAATGCATATGTGAAATTCAAAGGGTGACATGTATTTGCTTTATTAATGTCGAGATTAGTGATTATTAGACATCACACTATAAGTAAATAAATTATTCCTCCATCGAATACTTAAAAACAATTCCTACAAAGTTCCACATCGGGGCTACTCAGTCTAAACCAAAAGGTATTGACAAATGCCAGTAATAAGGGGAACCTCTTCTGACCTCTTCTTAAAGCACTTATAAATGTAATGCAATAGAACCTGGACTTCTGTCACGTGCACTTCAACAGACAAACAGAGAACAGGACACAAATTCCATTGTTATTAACTTATCTATTGACTTCATGATTGATAGCCTGTTTTTATAATACTATATACTATATCATCACAAATAAAACGGCGTTTATTCACCAGGAACAAAGCAAATATCAATGTATATTAAGAAATGTCCGATGTTATGTTCACTATCATGCGGGTGCACAAAAACGAAATGAATGGATACAACTTAAAGCTGTAAGTTAGAGAAACGTATCAAATTAATTTTTATGAAAAATAAACATTTAAAATGTTAATTGTCCTGCTTCTGCAATTTGCCACTTTCCAATTCTCAAAGTGTATGTGACAGCCTCTGTCAGTTCTCCATAGGCCACAACGGAGAATTTATTCGATGCCTTCTTATATGTATTTTTAAGACGACCGTGGAATCGATAAATATCATTAATTTAATTCACTATCTCTGAACCTTTAAATTATTATTTTACGTAATTGGTTGTTTGGTGTAGTCACAGTACAACTCATCCCGACAGATTCTATATATGGCCAAGGCTTTATCTATGTATTTATTTATGTGTCCTGCAAAGAAGTCAACGGAGTGTGTAACGTTAACGTTACACTCCCAAAGCATTGCATCCGAAATAATGCTGCACTAACACTTACCATCGGAGGCTGAATGCTGAGACACACATATTGCATATTAGCAATATGAACATCCAAACACAACGCTTCTAATGTATTTAACGTTACATTTGTATACATTTCACACCCACACAAAGACAAACTAACGTTACATGGATTAAACAGTTATTCGTTAGGGACAGAATTCCTTGAAATATAAAATGCCCGATCCATACAGCCCTATTTCAAGACTCGATTTGCACCCACGCTCTAAATCATGCGGAATACAGCACATTTTCGAAAACGAGCGAAAATCATGTTTATAATTACTTACGCTTTCAACGGATTCTGAATGACAGTCGCCATTTTGCCACACTGTAACCCAATATTCCAACTCTGAGTTCTTTGGGAACCTTGTGAAAGAAAAGCATCCAATACGGACCTCAGTGTCCGGCAGTCTGGCCAATCCAATGGTAGGAATCCCAATTTGGGCGTGGCTTCCGAGAGCTGACAAAATTATAAAAATTATTTCAACGTCTTAACTTAGAATACCTATTTTGGAAGTTGAAAAAATAAAAAAACTGCATATGTTGTTTTACATTCAGCAACAGAATAAGAGCCGCCTTTAGCCTTTAGAAAAATAACATTCATCTGACAGTTTTAACTAGATTTTTTAAAAATTATATTATTGCAGTTTGCTACACAATTACTACACTGTTTGAGCCTGGTGATTTATGTAGGGCCTATTTTAAATAAAACATGTAATTTAATTAATTAACACTATTATATATGATAATATAAGTAAACGTAAATAAACAATACATTAGTGCCTATATTGTTTTCAACTGTTTTTTCCTTTAAATATAAATACATGCAACGATCATAATTAAAACACAGTTACATCGTGCTAATTATAACTATTCATATTTTTATATTTCCTTTAGCTTCATGTGTTTCTGTATGTCAACGAGACAGCCCCTAACGTGATTGACAGCTTATTATCCAGTCACGTTATTTCAATATCGCAAAATCTCAGGGTTCCACCAAGGAACAGCAAGGAGGCGGGAATTCCCGGTGTCATGAGGAAATCATATTTCCAAACAGGAAGAATTCAGATCTTCATCGGGTAAGTTTGTTATGAGTCTTGTTTTTGCATAAAGTTCACAAGTTATTTCAGCGAACAATCATTATATTAACGCGAGTTCTCTTCTGCAAGAGTAACAGTTAACATAAATAAACGATCGAGCCACGTGCGTTTTCATAATAGTAGTCTTAGCATGTTAGCTCCTTGTTCAGCTCCATAACAAATCAGTGTTTTTCATCACTGCTCAGTTTCTAAATAATGCTTCAAAAAGTTTAGGTTTTCCTTCATATGTGCTTAACCCAAAAAAATGAATACACAATTTTCCATTTTTGTTTATGTATAAAGCATTAACAGTTTTTAGATATAAGTTAACGTTACTGGCATGACTCCTGAGAAGTAGAAATGAAGCGGGGGAACTGGCGATCGAGTAGCAGGGACTGTCACCGACACCATAATCAGTCGCAGTGGCGGAGCAGACATCGTTCAGCCCACGAGGAGCAGGAATATAGGTAACTAACACAGATAGAGTCTATCATTTCTCACCCAGACACACCTGTAAAGGAAAATTATGTAATTTACTCGCCCTCAAGTTGTTGCAAATAAGTTCTTCTGTGGAACACAAAAACTGATCTCAAGCAGAATGAATGCATCAGATATATTAATTTTCATTGTATGGACAAAAGATGCAGTCAAAGTGAATGCTGTAATTCTGCATAACATCTGTTTTTATGTTCCACAAAAGAAAGTCATACAGGTTTGAAACAACAGGAGGCAGAGTCATTTTTTTTTAGTGAACAAACTTTTCAATGTGTATGTTGCATTCCAAATCAGCATGTGTATATACTAAAGTATTGAGATGTAGAGTACATGATTTTTGGCAGTTCAGTTCCTTTCGGTCAAATTTAATTTGGATTATTTTCAGTTTGGCTTGTATTTAACTTCATGTTAGCCATTAACATTATGATTTTTTTTCTAGTTCTGACAATGCATCAGGTGATGCAAGTTCATCCTCAGCATCCACATCTGCACCAGGTCAACTTTTGCTTGCATTATCTCCCTTTATGTCTTTTGTTCTGCCAGTCCAAAATGATTCACTTTAACATTAACCATTATTGTTTACAGAGTTGCCAGGTTTCTACTTTGACCCAGAGAAAAACCGCTACTTTCGTTTGCTGCCTGGGCACAACAACTGTAACCCTCTGACAAAAGAAGGGCTTCAGAAAAAGGAAGAGGAGAAAAAGAGATCTGCGCTTCTGGCGGAGGATGATGGTCCTAGGAAGGTGAGTTGGGGAATTACTGAATATTTCCTCTAGCTATATGTAAATCTAGTTTATATGGACATTCCTCACTGCTTGTATCACATTTTTGCACTGAATTCTGACTGTAAAGTCCGTAATAAATTATTGTGTTGAGATGTGCAGGTGATTCACTTTCTCCTTGTTTCTCTATATAATGTGCTCAGAAAGCTCCCAGGACTGGGCTGAATTCTGCATTGCTGTTACAGAAGAGACATCTGGGTCTGCTGCCCCCAAGCTCATATTCTAGGTATGACATAGAATATCTTATGGATGCAGCTTTTTTTGACCAGGAAAAAATTGGATCCCAAAATGAATTTGATTCCAAGGGTTTTCTCATTTTGCAGGCTGATCCATGAAGTTAAAGTCAGCGGGATGCAACGTCACCGGCTGGAGGTGCAGAGCTCCAACTCCACCAGCCCGAACACAGATAACTTCCATCTTATTGTTGTAAGCCTCTCATTTAATGAAAAAACTTGATTTCCGAGGCAACTCAGTCCATTTAAATGTGTTCTCAGTGGAAAAACAGCATGTTATGCTGAGGATGGGCAACTTGAGAACACACAAACCATTTGTGGGTTGCTCTTTGTTTTTATGGAAATGGATTGCTGGCAGATGTTACTTGGAAGTTTTGGCCTCCAGTTGTCTGTTCTTTTGAAAAAGTAGCAGAAGAAAGATTAAGTTTTGGCACTGATTGTGGTTTCAGTCTGAGTGTTTTCCTTTTCTTCTGGATGCATCTTTTTAGGCAGATTCAGCTTGTGAGCGAGTCTTCACAGTAAATGATGTGTCACACGGAGGCTGCAAGTATGGCATTATGAATTTCCACGGCTACAGAAAAGGCTCTCTGTCGGTGGAGATGTGTGATAACCTTTATTTCACTAACCGCAAGGTAACCAGGGGAATTTAAAATGAAGATAAGATGTTTTATTGATTTGAAAACTATTTCCTTCTAATTAATGTTTCAGTTGAACTCTGTGTGCTGGGCATCCGTGACACATAAAGACTCTCATGTTCTGTATCCTTCAAACCAGGCACAGACTGGCCATCTGGAGCACTGGGAGAATTCCCTGTGGCCTGGCGGCTGATTTGGCCCACTGCCCTGTTTTTTTTTTGTTATTATTCTTCTTAATATTTTAGATTTATGCATACAATTGTTGTGGATGTATAGGCTATATACAGAAAAAAAGGTCCAAAATCGCACCTTTTGGGTTGCAACAGCTTTTGACTGGAACAGGACCCTTAAAAGGACATTTTTTTATTTATTTTTTACCCCTAATAGGTAGGCCTACAAATTAGTATCTTAAGGGTACGAATTACTACTCTAAGGTACTAATATGGTACCTTATTTTCTGTGTGGCCTGTATGAGTGTTTGATATCCAGGCCTGAAATTGCATCCCAGTCCAGCCTTGTTTAAACATTTTAGATTTTAAAAACTAAATCTTCAATGATTTTTATGCTTATTTTGAAACTGTAATGGGGTGTCAGTTGTATCAGTATTAAAAAAAAAAAAAAAAGGTCAATAAATTGTTAACATTACCACAAAACAGATGTGGAGGTGGAAGAAGGACTTGAAACATTATATGCTTATGATATGCAATTATTGCCATTGGTTAATATTCTCTTAATTTTAATACATTTAGTCCTCCAATCAGATTTCACTTAGTTCATTCTAATATACTTCTATGAATGTAGGTGAAAAAATAGAATAATTCTTAGTTTGAATAAAGTGCGTAAACTATATCATTACAATAGAAGCATACCTGCATATTTACACTCTTAATGACAAATAAGCAAATGAAATAGTCACAAACATGTCTAATCGATGAGGAAGTGTTTCTTGACAAGTCTTTTCAGGTTGTGTTTGGTGGGCATTTCTCAGACTCCAGGCTGTGTAAGCTTATTACCTGCTTCTCTTTTCAGCAACTTCAATCCAGGTACAAATCTTTTCCTTTTGGGTCGCCCACATTTCTAAATTAAACTCTTTTTATTTGTTCTCCCTTTATTAAACTGAAATGACTTTTTTCATCAGATCAACCAGGGATGCTATGCAGTTTTAAGATCTCCACAGCTTGGTCATGTGCATGGTGCCTCAACCCTCAGGCTAATAAAACCTTCAGCACTGGTGAGTTTTTGTATCCGTTTCTGCAATATGCTGTTGGAAAGAAAATTCTGCTCACCATAGCTACAGTTATGTGACTAGTAATATAGTAGAAAAAGTAATATTGTAACATATTACAATTTACAGTTTATATCTATTATGTTTCTATATAGGCCTTTCTCGACGAGTGATTGTGACCGATGCTGTGACTGGACGCAGGGCGACATACCTCGCAGGCAGTGATGTCCTAGCTCAACAGTTTGCCCTGAGGGTGAGAAAAGAACAATGATTTTTGTGGCAATGGCGCAGTGGTAGTGCAAATGCTTGTGGTTTGAGTTAAACCTGAATCATGTCTGTCTCTTTCTGTTGCCTCCAGTCCCTCACAATTGTACTCTCATTTAAAGTGCTCTGAGCCATTTTTACATCATTAAAATGTTTTACAGAATTTAATCGTGTAATGCTGCATTCATACCACTAAATTTGAGAACAAGTCCAAGTCAACAACACACAAATAAACAGTGCACCTTTGAAATGCGAAATATGAGCTTCATGCAAAATTATATTGAAAAAAATCCTTTATTAAATGGATAGTTCACCCAAAAATGAAAGTTCTGTCATTTAATTACATAAATTCTCACTTTGTTCCAAACCCATAAGATCTTTGTTCTTCTTTGGAACAAAAAATATATTTTTATTATAATTAAATCCGAGAGCTCTGATGGTCTGACCCTGCTTAGACAGCAACGCAACTGACACGTTCAATGTGACATAAGTGGTTCATCCTTTACTTTATAAAGCTATGAGAATACTTTCTGTGTGCAAAGAAAATAAAAATATTGACTTTATTCAACCATTTCTTTTCATCCATGTCAGTCTTCAAAGCGTTCACAAGGGTAGCACAATGTATGCATGCGGTGTTGCTGACGCTCTTAAAAGGATACTCTGCTCCAAAATGAACATTTTGTCATTTAATCACCCCCATGTTGTTCCAAAAAAAGCATGAAAAGCATCGTAAGAATAGTTCATCTGCCATTAGTGGTTCAACTGCAATGTTATGAAGCAACATCTTCTGTGTCAGCTGTGCCACAAGGATAAGTTTCTACATATAATTACACTTTTTGATTTGAAAGAAAACTTACTTTTCTGGACCTTGACAGTGTAACTTACTTGGCAGTCAATGGGACAGCCACAAGCCTCACGGATTTCATTCAAAATATCTTAAATTGTGTTCTTAAGACGAACAAAGCTTTGATAGTTTGAAAATGATTGACAAAATTTTCACTTTGGGGTGGAGTATCCCTTTAATAATAATAAGCTTTTGTAAATGTTATCAGTCTTCTAATGTTTTTTTTTTACTTTATGTTTGTGAGCAAAGATATTGCTGTGTGACAATTTGTGCCATACGCTTCGTATTTTAGGCTCCCGTGTTGTTCAACGGCTGTCGCTCAGGAGAGATCTTCAGCATTGACCTGCGTCAGCGTGACAGGGGTCGCAGTCACAGTTGGAAGACCAGCCGCTTCTTCCAGGAGTCGGCCATCACCTCGGTCCAGCTGCTACAGGATGAGAACTACCTCCTCGCTGCTGACATGCTGGGCAAGGTCTGTCTATGATAAACAACTAAAATGACCACAGACCATCATGCTATTAATAACAATTTAGAGCAATTAATTCATTTTTATTCTGCCTTCATGTCGTCGCTGAACAGATAAAGCTGTGGGACATCCGTTTAAAGCGGTCTGTCAGACAGTATGACGGACACCACAATGAATATGCCTACCTACCCATTCATGTCAATGAGCCCGAAGGATTGCTGCTCGCTGGTATATCTTTTTTTCATTTAAACCATCAGTTCGGTTCTATCGCAACACTTGTTACGCATCTAATTGTGTGCAATTTGCAGTGGGTCAGGACTGCTACACCCGACTCTGGAGCCTCCATGACAGCCGTCTCCTAAGGACCATCCCCTCACCTCACCCTGCAGGGAAAGACTCGATCCCAAATGTGGTGTTTTCCTCCCAGCTGGGTGGTAGTAGAGGACTTCCTGGACTCCTCATGGCTGTCCGTCATGATCTGTACTACTACTCATACAACAAAGACTATCAGGAAGGTCTAACACTGGAGGATCAATGCTAACATTTGCCATCTGAATACACAAGCTGCTGTGTGGTAAATAGATCATCGTTTCTGTGACTTACTGACCAAAATGTTGCCTTTAGCTTTTCTTTTTTAGTAAAATTCTAGATTAGACTGTGATGGATTCAGAATACTTCTTATCCCTTATGTCATCAGTGGATTTATTTTTTGGAAAAGCTTATTAGATATAAGATTTAAATGATAGTCACTTGAAACATACCTCTTAAAAGTGCAATTTCATGTTATGTTGTTTTTCTGGAAATATTTGACTTGAAATGTGCTTTAACTTTTTGTAAAAAAGAAAAAAAAAAGAAAAGAGGGGAAACCATTCTTCAATTCAAAATAAATCTAAAATGTGTTCATCCATATCTTTGGTTCAAATCCCAACATGAATTTAATGTTTTAACTGTTTTTGTCGATAAAATGAAAACATTGGACCCCATGGAATTTCATTTTATGGACAAATAAGAAAATGGTCCCTATCAGTACAAGTATGCATTTACACATTTTTATATTTAAGCCACACTCTTAGAGGTACTCAAGTTTAATTTAATTGGCATACAAGGTGCAATCACATAAGATGATATTCATGTTTCTTATGTCTGTTTCAGGCATGTTCGGTCATCCACACGTAATGCCTCAGTGAGCCTATGATAACCTGATTCTACATAATGAGTTGTTTGTTTGGCCAAGGAAACAATTCAAATGACAGTGATCAGAACAAATACCTGGGGCTAAATAGAAGCAAATACCATATGAAAACATGAGATTTATGTGGATTGGCTTTGCTTTTGACAGATATTGCAGAGCCACATCATTTGTGTTTCATCATTGCTTTGTGTTAAGAGTCACTATGCAGATTGATACGGCAACAGGGGAAGTGATTCATTAAAAAGGTCAGTTTTTAAAAATGTCAAACAAAAACTTAATGTTCGAATACACACATTTAAAATAAATGATAAAGAAGTCTTTAAATGATGCTGAACAACATCTGTTTTGCATGAGGGTAAAGGAATGCTAAAAAAATATGGCCAACCTTGTTTTAAACAGGTCAAATCAAATGAATCTTTCCTTAAAGTGAAAATTGAGCAACACAACAGGACAGTAAACAATATTACTACTATGTGTTCACCGGTCCATGCATCATGTAGAGGCCATAAGTTAGCTGCCTTTACCAACAGGAGGGCCCATATGGATCTTCAGCCACAGGAATGGAATGGACCTTTGATCACGTTTAACACTTTTTTTTTTCTACCATGTTTAAACCCATTCTGCAGATTTTCCCAAAAATACTCATTACAACGTTCCATCTGGGCCTACCCACAGGTAATGTATTTCATGGCGGACAAAGGATTGTCGATGGTTTGACGGATTTATTTTCTTGTGTTTTTTTTTACCTTTAAAAGAAGAAAATACATAGGCCATTACATATATTAAACTGTGAACAGCTTATGTAGAGCTGAGAAGCATGGCGTGAAGTGTTGGGACAAAAAGCGGGATGTTCCTCTCGAACAATCATTCATTAGTTCAAGAGCAGTGCTTTTTATCTTTCCAACCCGTCCTGAAGCACTGTAGCCACATAACAGGGGTGTCTTATGATATAGAGTTGTATTCGGTTCTGCTAGAGCTCTCCAGATTTTTGGTTGCAGGTGATGCACACCCGCACAGGATGGTCCCAACCCCTGGAGGGCACGGCCCGGCGATCAGGGGAGCAGTCGTTACATACTCCTTCTCCACATGCACGGCAGTGATGAATAGAGAGACGGGCATTAAACTCACGCTGGCACTGGTGGCAGCAACGGATGTCTTGGTCAGGGACCCAATATGCTGGACGGGCAGCATCTTTTACCAGACCTAGTAAATGCATTTGATAATTTATATATACTGAGATATTCCTGCGCAAGCATATAACTGTTATGAAAATAAAATGCTTAATCCTAAAGCTTACAGAAGAGGTTACTTGAACAAGCCAAATGCTTATTATTAGTTAAAGGGTCATTCCACCCGTGGAGACATGAATGTGTATTGAAAGTGGGTCATATATGTAGTAGAATAGTATCATTTTTTTTTTTGGTCCTTCTGGGCCTATAAAAGGCAGAAAATAACTTTTTAGAGCTTGTGGACTGTAGACAACAATCCCCATAGTGCATTGCAATACTCAGCTCCGCAGGCCACTCCCACTACTCCGCCCATCAATGTGGATTAGTTGAGCTCTCCTCTACGCTACCGATTGTAAATTATTTGGCATTGTGAAGAGTTATTTTGCGACCCAATTAATGTTTTTGTGACAAAATGGTGTGCACTTGCATAGTACCGGGATGTTGTTCAAGAACAAGGAAAAGTATTCACAGATCCCCGAAAGATACGGACTTGTGCAAAAAGTGGCTACGGGCTAACGTTATCAATAACCCTAAGTTCGGTGAGGACACAACACTTGAAGCACTAAAAAATCAGACGGTGTGCAGTTTACATTTCAAGCACGAAGATTATGCGCCTAACCCCCTAGGATTGAAGAGACCCGCGCTTTTGAAAAACGCAATTCCTTCAGTATTTTCCTTGCCAGACGACGACGACGAAAAGCCAGGAACGTCGGGAACCACCAGCTCTAGCAACACTAAACGCATTTGCCTGGAGGTAATGTTATTTCTGACTAGACTCTATTAGCAGCTAGTGGCTACTGAGAACACACACTGACATAGTCGTCTGCTGTAAAGAAACACATCTCCTATGATTTTTCTGTTTACGAATTAAATATCTTGTATGTTTTGCTCGCTTGTTGTTTTAATGTGTCTGCCTCAGTAACTAACGTTACACTTGTCAAGAAATGAGTAAGTAAAGTTAGTATGTAACGTAATAATGTAACGTTAGACACTTAGCTAAAAGTTATATATAAGTTTGCTATTATCGATGTAAATCAACCATGTTTTACTGTGTTAGTTTGACGCTTTTCATGTTTTTTTAGCTGCTCGTCGCTGTACTGTGGCTCATAAAGGTAGCCACGAACATCCGTTTCTAACATAACTTCGTCTAAATCAAAATCCTCCCCAATGCATCCGTCTGAAAAATCAGTATTTTCCTCCAAGTTTTTCCCGGTGAAATCAAACGCACGGGCACTGATGTGTGATAGGTCTGTTAGCGCATTAGGTACAACCCCCTATGGGCAGACTACTTGTGCTTGTAGTCTTTACAGAAATCCACCCTTTTTACACTTCCTCCTACAATGACGTCAAATGACGATTTTTGCGTCATTGTAGGAGGAAGTGAAAAAGGTAAATAGTGGATTTCTCTCGTCTCAGGGGAAAATGAGAGAATGTTGCACAACCATTCAATAGTATGACTGGTTTTCTAACAATGGACCTCTTAATGCAAATGGGTGGAGTGACCCTTTAACATTATAATGGGTTGCTCCTCAACTATTTTCAGTGTGCATTTATATTAGTAGTAACATACGGTCATGTTAACTTTTTTATAGGCTCTTAGAGGAGGGAAGAACTCACCAAGAGGGATGTCTATAGCAGTGACTACCGCTCCTAATGTGTTCTGAACAGCTTCTCCCACCTTCCTGGCGATCAGAGTCCCACCTTGCTCCTCTTCCAGCGCTGCATCCAGTAGTTCTGTGCGAGACCAGTTACAGTATGACATTATGGACTGAAATATGCATGTTTATGTCACAACATGTTGCACCAGTGTCTGACTCTCAAGTGTGTAGTACTTTCAAAATTATTCAAACTCATGAAAATCATGCATTGCTCATGTTTTTTGTTACAGTATTTGCCAAGGTGTTAAGAAATTATCTCTGATTTGCATAAAAGCCAGGTAGATTATAAAAAAAAAACACTTAGCTTAATTCTTCATTACATTAAATTTTTTACAGTATGTACTAATAGATCTATCTATCTACATATGTACTACACACATCTATACAAATACATATACATTGCTTGCTTTAGACCAGGTTAGTTTCCCAGCATAAGCTGCCACAGTGACTAAGCAAATTATTAGACAATTAATCAAACTAACTGAAATAAGCCTGGCTTATCTGGTTAACTTGTTTTACGAAACGGGCCTCGAGGCATTAAAAGTGATTATATTTTTCCCATTGCATCAAATCACATTGTGCTGAATCGAATCCAAATCGGATTGCACTGCATCGTATGGAGGTGTATCGTATCGCATCGGTAGCTGCATCATATGTATCTGAGATGCACATCCCTAATCTATATGTATTTATATACAGTGGTGGCCAAAATTGTTAGAACACTTGGGATATTTAAGAGGTTTCAGTTGTTTTTGTTGAATTGGTCAGTACAATACCCAAAAAACTAACTTTTGCCTGGAACTGGTGCAAAGGAAGGAATCTCCTGGAACATTGAAAAATGATGGATTGGCCGCTCAAAGTCTGGACTTCAATCCCATTGAGTGAATTTGGGGCGAGTTGGAAAATAAACTAGACAGAAGGCATAGGATAACTTTAGTGTTGAAGTTCTCAGGAAATCTATTGACACTATGCCAGAGAGATGTGCTGCTGTAATTGGTGAAAAAGGTTGACATATCTTTTAAGTTAAAAGAAGATAAAAACTGTACAACTCACTTCAGCTGGTATTTGTTGTGCTCAGAGCAACCATTTGCATGTTTCATGAACATAATGAAATCATGTTTTTGAGGTAAAAAAAAAAAAAAAAAAGTCAATATTTTCAGATCGGTCAGGTGTTCTAACAACTTTGGCCACCACTCTCTCTCTCACTATCTATCTATCTATATGTATGTATGTATGTGTGTGTATATATATATAATTCTAGGATACCTTCTGGGATTCCTCTGTTTTGAAAGCAGGCATCACAGACTCGCACAGGCGCCAGGCCCCAACCTCTCTCAGGGACTGCCCGTGTCTTAGAGGAGCAACCATTACAGAAACCATCTCCACAAGCACGACAGTGGTGCTTTGTATCATTATCTTGGAATTCCACTCCACAGTTTTTACATCTCTGGAAAAAGTTTTAGTGTTTTAGTGACGACTTCTCTTCATTAAAAAAAGCCACATTAAAATTGCCTAGCTAACATTAAAACTCACAATAATGAGAGAATTGGGCTTCCAGTAAGCTGGGGCAATCTGGTCTGTTAACCAGGCAGTGACGGCTTTGGCAGGCTTGACGCTTAGCTCTGAAACAGACTGAGCCATATAGTTCACACCATCCAGCAGCCTCTGCGCAGCGTTGTTATTGTCCTTCAGGAATCCATCAGACTGAGACGTAAAAGTAAAAAGAACAAGCTTTGTTTACTTTTCCAATTGAATTATTGATACGTGGGATGAACAGCAGACTACTCTTACCCCTGGCCAGACATGCTGGATCTCAGTCCGAACCACTGTGTCAACAGGGTCCTGGTTCCCATACCAGTACTGCCTACTTCTATAGATCACAGAGCAGTTTGGACACTCGATCACATATCTGCAAAGGAAAATACCCAACTAAGTCCTGTACATCTAAATGAACTGAACTAAATGGACCTTTAACGAGTATATTCCAATAACACGACTCACCCGGACCAGGCGTATATGGCCAAGCCAAACCATGGTGAGTCAGAGGATGCTGTCGTCTTTGGAACCACAATCACCTCTTTGCCACTCTCATAACAAGCCTGGAATAGCAGGTTTACACACATGATGCCAAACCTAGGCAGTCACAGAGCATGTGTCGGGGTCAGGTCATGTGTTTTATTGTTTATGTCTTACCTTGCAGGTATAGATGCGATTATCATAGTGGACTGAATAGCGGCAGCGGTGTTTTGCCTCATGCCCCACACCCTCTCGTAGGTGATTCATGCTGTTTTTACAGCTTGAGCTATATATAAAAAATAAAAAACAACAAACATTTTCAGAAGGAGTTTTGTTTATACTAGAACAGTCTTTTGGAGGGTGTAAATGCAAGGAATTTTCCACCTGCATTACATGGGTCAAAACAAATATCGTCAAACGTCTAATTACTAGTTTAGCCACCTTATCGGAGCCATACAAATAACTCTTTTGAATCGGTTCTTTTAAATTATTCTATCAAACAAGTTCTCAGTTTATGTAAATGACTCATTGTAAAAATAGAACTTTCTTTGGGAGTTAAAAATATTAATTTTACATGCTTAAATGTTGCTCAGGGACCCTTTAGAGCATTGTCTCTCATCATCAGAGAATAGACGCACATGGAATTAGGAAATGCAGAATTTAAATTCTAAGTTTTAACATAAAAAAACATCTAATTTATTTAACATCGAATCTAATTTAGATTTAAAATCTAAAGTTCTTTGGCTGATTGAATCAATCTTACTATTACCATATTTCACAGATTCCATATGAACCTTTGAACCAAGTTGCTAAAATGACACTGTTTTTAACAAACATTTAAAAAAAAACTACTGATTAAAAGTTTGGGGTCGGTAAGATATATTTTTAAAGAAACTAATACTTTTATTCAGCAAGGATTAAATTGATCAAAAATGAAAGACTGAAGATTTAGCATTGCCATCACAGAAATAAATTGCATTATAAAATGTACTACAATAATAATAATTAAAAAAAACAGTAATTTTAAATTGTAATCATATTTGACATTATTACTCTTTGTACTGTTTTTTTCTTTTTCCATTAAATAAAATCAGCTTTGGTGAACTAAAAAGGCTACTTACAAAAACTTTTTTATTATTATTCATACCACCCCCAACTCTTGAACAACAGAGAGTATGTTCTTCTATTTCACGGTTGCTTTAAAAATGTGAAACAGATTTGAAATCAGTAGTGGAGTGATTCCTGAGATGTGAAGACTTACCCACAGCTGAGGCAGATGCTGGAGCAGGTAAAGTATTCATCTGGAAAAAAAGAGTTGCTAGCCAGATGCTCATCAGGAATCTCTCCACTGAAGCACTCACTCAAAGCCTGGAGAACAAGTTTGATCAGCCACACAAACTACTGTACATTACAACTGAGAACTAGAAATAGCACAAATGTCCTTTGGAATATGTCAATGCCAGAGCTCAAGATTTGTAAATAGTTATATGACAAAAACATGCCACTTCAGTAGATTAAAAAAAGGAATGTTTTTAGAGAAAAGTTGTTGAGAACATTTCAAACCAACTATTCCACTTCTTCACGTCATTGATGTGCTAAAAGTGTTATTGATATTATCAACAAAAATAAATGACCTGCAAGGCTTTATAGATTACACCGGCAGAGCGTGGAGATCGTGTAGTGTTGTTGTCTAACTGCTGCTCCACGCTGCGCAGCAGACCGCTAAAGTCAGTCGGGGGGTTGTGGGTTCGAGTGCCTCGGTACTGAATAGAGCTGAAAGCTTCTGGAAAGAGGCCAAGCTTTCTGAAACGTTCCTGAAGAAGCCGCTCGGCCGATTCTGATGGCTTGTCTACAGTTTGTGCAAAAGAGAGCCATTATGCTTTTATTATAATCTTTCAGTGTCATTCCTAAATTATTATTGTTAGGTAAGAAAGACAGCAAAGTAGAAAACATCCAAAACTGACCTGAGCCTAATAACTTGGTGTGGACTGTCTCATGGAAGATTATAACAGCGGGACCCAAAGTCGAAAGGGGCACATCCAAACCACAGCGTGCAGTTGTGGCTTTCAGCTCCTTTGTGAAATGTTTTAGATACGCATCTGATGCATCTCCAAGAAACTTAAAAAGATCATCATGTAGCCGGTCGGCATGTGTCCGATAGATGACCAGATCAGAGACCGCAAGCACCTTCAGGAGGAGGCGGGTTCGCTGTCCTTGGTTAGTTCCTGCCCCCAGGAGTCCCTCCGTGTCAACAACCACCACACTATGGACAGGGTCCAGTGCTGCCCACACCCCAACGGTGCAGGATTCCTGGGTTGGAGATGTCTTGAAAACTTCACGACCCAAAAAGAAAGTGTGATTGAGGGTGTGGGATTTGCCTTCTCCAGTGTTGCCGAAAATGGACACCACCTTCAAGAGCTCCTCGGGCCTGCAGGCTAATTTCCTCACGAACTCCTCCTCATCCTTCACCTGTTCAGGTTTTGGAAATGAACATGTTGCTTAATAATGTGTTACATTTCACCTCAATGAATATCACACATTTTCCTTATATCACGATTTTTAATTATTATTATTGTTTATTTTGCATTAAAAAATGGCATAAAATCTACATTGTAGGCTCAAAAAAAACGCCACTCAGCCAATCAAATTTGAGGACCAGAACGAACTGTTGTATAAAACTGGTGAAAGTTCAAAAGTTACAAAAGATGACTTACTTGCATATCTTCCTTTTCATCCACTAGAAGAAAGCTAGTGACTTGCTCCAGTTTAGCCTTTAACGCATCCAGCAGTTCATCGCCAGTGCTGCAGTTCTTCTCCGCGGGTTTCGGGGGAGGGTAGACGATGAGAGGGTGCTTTCTTTTACTGACCCCGCTGTGAGTCCGCTTCTGACAGTCCAAACACAGGTTGATTTTACATCCCTGGCAGCGGACCACTGCTCTCAGGCGACCCCCGTCCGGAACGCCCCCGTCCCCTTTACATGAATCGCAGTAGGGTACGTGTCCAGGTGAGATTCGGATCCTGTCGTGGTTCCTCATGCGCTCCTGACGGTGGAGCTCCAGCTCGCAGCGGACGCACTGCAGGCTGCCGCATTCGTCGCACTCGAATGCGGCCTCGTCGGAGCCACCGCAGGCATAACTCTCCTGACAAACCAGGACGCCGTTATCCCCCTTCTCCACCGACGAGCCCTGACTGCTCATTATACGTCTAAATATAACAGCGAGGTAGCGAACCGAACGGAAACGACCGAATTTAAAGTACTAAAATCCTAAAGTAAATATACTGACTAGATATTCCTCAAAGTTTCACTAACTACAGTAGAAACCAACCTAAATGTACAATCAACCAGAAAAATGAAATACAGCCTCAAATATGATGGATTTGAGCTCTTAAACAATATCTTACTCGTTTACCTTGAATTTCATTGGAATTCGAGGTGTGGTGTCAAATTATGACACTGGCTTAAAATCAAACATTCAATATGAACTATAAATAGATAATTCGTATAACACTGGCACTAGGTCAGACTTCTGGTTGGTTTTAAAGTGATCAAGCAGTCTAAACTTACAAACTACAAGCAACCATAATCGACATGTATTTATTTTGCAGATGTAAACACTAAAACCGCTAACGTTACATTCGGATGTTGTTATCGTCCTGGGCTTTGTTACTCAAGCTAGCTAAGCTTAGCATACGTGTCTGTAAAAACACCTCCAATTTCAAAGACTACAAACACTAGGGGGGTTAGAAATGACAAGTGCGGCGGAATTAATAATTGTTTAGTATCGTACAGACTGTCCTTAAAGTATGTTCACCCAACAACACATTGGTCAACCCAGCTTTGAGCGAACAAAACAAGCTGATTTCGAGCCAGAATCACACCGCAATTTACATCAAACAAGCTGCTGAATTCCCTGAAACCTCGCACACGACAACGACCCTTTGATAATCACAAATTAATAAGACGACTGATGTCAAGATAACTGTTTTCCCCCACCAGCTTGTAAAATGATTCCCCTCCCCGGTAGATTCGGCTGAATGTTGTTGCCAGGTCAGATCAGCTGATCGGCTTGTTTTCACTGGAGCGGAAGTCGAAGGTTACCAGCCGCAAAGCCATATGGGAAACTGAGTCCGTTCTCCACAAGAATTATTTACTTGTAGGATGTAGCAGGAGGGTTGGGGCGGGCAGAGGTCAACAGCTGTATGATTTCAAAAACAAGATGGTGCAAGAGGAACAAACTTGGGAACATATGAGGGGACAGAATAATAACGTCTCGTTAGGCATTCCTGTCTGAAAAAGAAGTGTTTATATTTTAAGTGTTTCAAATCTTAAAATTATGTTCGGAAGAAAAAAAACTGCACTTTACAGATAGTATTAATGCAATGATGTTAATGGACACTTTCATGTTTCTTAACACTTAATCTTTTTCAAAAATGCACTTTATAATGTCATAATTTTTATAGCACATTTAAACTTATTTTAATCATTTGATGTGCTTTAAAGAAGTGCACTTAATATGTAGTCTAACATTTTAAAGCATGTGAAGTACTTGATTCAAGTTTTAACTGTTATTTAATGTTACATGTAAAGTTTAAGCTATTAGACTTTCATTTAATTGCAAATTGTAGCCTATACAATTTAGTTCACACTTATATTTGTTGAAGTAGGCTATATTGTATTAAAGAATATTATTTCTGGAACAAGTGCTCTTTAAAGAAGAAAAAGGTATCCTAAAGTTTAAAGTACCTTGTGTTCATTTTCAAAAAGATTATGCTGTTTAAAAGTTACTTATCATAAACACAAATTATTGTATGAACTGTATATTCAGACAACATTTTCGTTTTTTTTTTATTTTTTATAATGACAGCAAAGATCTGAAGGACAGACATTTAGACCATTTTAAATAATATACTGCCCCGCAAATTTTTAATATAATGTAGAACCTGTAGCCTATACATAATTTTCTCATTTTTACAACACATATTTTGATTATATATTTTGTAAACATGCATTTTAAACAAATGGCCGATATCCAGGTACACAACAGTAGCGGAAACCCACTGAACTGACTGTCTGGCCTTCATTTTTATTCAACTAAAATTAAAGAGGCCTTTTTATCCTCAAAAAGGTCGACGAGAACAAATTCTTATAAAAAAATTCACACCCCAGTCCACTAGATGGCGGAAAAGCTCTGTTCTATTAATGTTTCAACGCCATACCCCATAAGAAGAAGATTCCACTGTTTGTTGTCAAATGACTGTCAAAACTATTTATTCCTAAATCCTTATTCATATAATGTTCTGACGGTGATCAGCATGGCCGAGGAAGAGTTCACAGACATAAATGGCAACTCGATTTCTTTAGACTGCCAAACTCACTCTGCTCTCTGCAGAGAGTTTACTGTCACCTCACCGAGGCTGTCCTTGCGCAAGGTGATGGTCTACACCTGCTTCGTTTGGTTATTTGCTTATGCTTTATTTTTCTTCACCGAGGTAAGAACATCTGATACTGCAAGAATACGAACTCGTAAACTTATTTTTCAATAGTAAAATTAGATTATTCGACTACTATTGACTTTTGTTTAATGTCTAGAACACGACTGTCCTGTCGAGTGCCATCCTCCTCACTCTGGCTGGGATGATGATTCAGATTCACTTTGTGAAGGTGGACCATGAGACCCTTCTCATAATCGGTTCCCTGGGTGTCCAGCTGTCTTCATCTTATGCATCTGGACGAGAAAGGACGATCTTCATTGAGATGAGCAAGCTGAAAGACATTGTGATCAACGAGGCTGTTTATATGGTAAACATGCCGTTTTTTCTCCAGTGGCTCTTGTGCATGATTGACTTTGTGATCGAAAAATAATCACCCTTGTATGTTTCCACCTCAGCACCGCATTATATACTATCTGTGCATTCTGATAAAGGACCCAGCAGATCCTGAGACAGTGACCAGTGTTGTCCCTCTTTTTCAGGTATGAAGTAGCTGCTGGTGTTCTATTGCACAAGCAAGATTATATCTTTAGCCTGTCAGTCTGTAAATTAACATGTTGCATTCTTCTGGCAGAGTTCAAAGCCTCGGCTGAATTGTTTGGTTCACGTGTACAGGAGCTGTCAAGAGATTCTTGCACACTCTAGATGACACTGAGGTAATGATGCTATGCTTCATACTATACATGTTTTGTATAATTGTCATTTCTGTGTCTATAAATATTTTATTACTCTATTTCTTTTACCCTACAGATTCTTTCTTTGAAACAGAATAAAGATTGGAAGTCCCTAGAATGAACCATAAGTGTGTTAGTAGTTTGCATGTATTGGTTTATTAGAGACATGTTGACTTTATAAAAAAAGATTATGCTCTTAATAGTTTTCATAAATTATGTACACTCCTGATTTTGATAGCTGATTGTTTTTCCTGATGATGCTGACCTTTATTAGCCACTAGAGGGACATGTGTGCCAATATTTGTTAACCAGAACCTAATCAGTTTGTTATATTAATAATGATTTCCTTTTATACTCTTTTAATCATAGCTATGACATTTTAAATAGGCATTGAATAAATAATTTATTATTTGTTCCTATTTAAAACATGAACCAAACTCTTTTAATAAATGCTATAATATTTATTTACTTGATAGATTTTAATTTAAGTGTGGAGAATCTGTGCATCAATCAGCTTTTAAAGCAGGTCTTTCTTGGCCGCCATTGTTGTGGGTCATTTGAGGGATTTTGTTAATCCATCTTATTTACTTTTTGGTGGGTTGGTATTTAATTGTGTTCCTGCTTTTGTCAGGATGTCAAGCAGAACTCACTGTAAGTTAATCTGAGCTCTTTGATACGGAGTTCAAACCATCACAAAGCTTCTGAGTTAGCCTATACTTAAGTGATGAATGTTCCTTAAAAATGAAGTAGTTGAATTAGTTGTTATTTTATTCATTTCTGAATTGCATTTAAATTTTATAAATGGGAAGTGGACATGTATACTTTGGTTGTTTTGTACCAAGTACCGTATTTTTCGGACTATAAGTCGCACCTGAGTATAAGTCGCATCAGTCCAAAAATACGTCATGATGAGGAAAAAAACATATATAAGTCGCACTGGACTATAAGTCGCATTTATTTAAAACCAAGAACCAAGAGAAAACATTACCGTTTACAGCCGCAAGAGGGCGCCCTATGCTGCTCAGTGGTAGACTACGGGAGCAGTGAGCAGCATAAGAGCGCCCTCTGGCGGCTGTAGACGGTAATGTTTTCTCTCGGTTCATGTCAAATTAATTTTGATAAATAAGACTATACTATAAGTATACTATACTATACTATACTTTGATAAATTCACCTGACTATAAGTCGCAGGACCAGCCAAACTATGAAAAAAGTGCGACTTATAGTCCGGAAAATACGGTATGTGTTTTCTAGAGATCAGACAGCAGAAGGCAAGTGAAGCTTTCTAAAAATATCAGTTTCACAGTATTTGTGGTGCTCAGCTGTTGTGAACATCCTTCACACTATAGCTCTTGCTGTGGTTTTGTGGAACACAAAACTTTTGTTGTTGATGTGTTTATCTTTACTCGGGATTCTGCTAACTTTTACATATTCTGAGGAAATGTTCCATGCCACCTCCGTATTATTGAAATATTCTGCAATTTCCTTGTAGGAGCTCGCTGCCTTCTGCATAGACAGGTGTGAGAGTTGTCATTCATGTTTACCTGTTTGGCAAAAGGAAAGAGAAACCACCCATTTGTTTTTGTTCATGCTGCTTTGTATTTATACACATTCAAACATTCCCTTCTTTTAAAAGCAACTGTCAGCAATGACTCCCCTTGTTTTTAAATGAATATTCCGGATTCATTTCAATTCAAGTTAACATTGGCAAATCTGTCAATTTGGATTACCAAAGGAAATTTGTTTGAATATTTTACTCTTTCTTAAATAATTACATTTTGGGTTACAATGAGGCACTTTTAAAAATATAGTATAGTATTACAACAGGAGTCAACAATGTTTGTTAAAATGATCACATGGACCTTTTCTGTGTGTTTTGTTTTAAAGTGTAATTTATTCCTGTGATGGCAAAGCTGAGATTTCAGCAGCCATATCTCCAGTTGTTTGTGCCATATGCTTATCCGTCAGAAATCATTCTGATGCTGATTTGCCGTTCAAGGAACATGTGTTATCCATACTGAAGACAGTTTTGTTGAAACTGTTTTTTTGTATTATTATTATTCTTATGAACAGAAAGTTCAAAAGAACAGCATTTGAGAGAGAAAACTTTACTGTCACTTTTGATCAGTTCAATGCATCCTTGCTGAATCGAACTATTTTCTTAAAAAAATAAACTGCTAACCTCAGACTTTTGAATGGTATTATATATCCAATTTACAGATTTGTTACCGCGTCAGTGTAAAATGACCGTAAAAATTAAAAGAACAGCTTTACAGCTCAAGTACTACATATTTTAACAGAATAATGTAAGTGATTTTATAAAATGTCTTTATGACATTTTAAAACAAACTTTTTTTTAAATTCATTTTGCCTATTTTGTAAGTGCCTCTTTTTTATGTTTTTATTTTTTCATGATAATCAGCATTGTTACAAATGCTGTCAATTGGGCTTAACTCGTTTTGAAGCCATGCTTGACCCTGAAGGCCAGAGTTCAGAGACCTTGTTGTTATTCAAATATGGTTTCTCATGTACTATTGCTTCATTCCCCTCTGACCATTTGGAATGACCATTCCCATAAAAGCTGTGAAAACAACTCAGGGGTTTGAAATGATCCTGTTAAGTTGCTGTGAAGATGCTCCTGACAGGATAATCATCCCTCCCAGAGGTGTGAACCTCCCAGGAAGTCAGTGGGGGTTAGACTGTTCTACACCCAACACACCACATCATAAACAAACCGTCCACCATCAGCACTTTCCCAATGAATTCAACTCAGTATGACATTAAAATATCGGTGTTTAGCTGTTCTGATTGACATGTTTACACTGCGCCCTCCTAACCAAGTTAATTGGCCTTAACAACAGTTTTTATAGTTGTGTATGCATAATCACTCCAGTGGCACGTAAGCTCACTTCAAAGTACTCAAGTGATAAAACTTGGCATTTTTAGCACAAGTGGGAGGAAGCCTCCTTAAGGGCTTCGTTTTTGGGCTTTTTCACGCAAATGATAGTAAGAAAAAGAGGTTCTTTGGATTATTAAAACACTAAGAAAAAGGTTCTTTAAGAACTCTTCACTGCAATGTTCTTTAGGGAGCCTATTTAAACTGAGACCCCTCATCAGCGGATTCAACAGCTACTTCTGATTGCCCGAATGATGGGCTGTTTTTGGAGGGAAAACAGTTGTCTGGTAAGGGTGCAGAAACTCCGCTGGGATGGAAGTTCCCCTCCTGGCTACTTTGCCTCCCTGTGGACTTTTAATATGTGCTAAGGTGTAACATTCACAGGCCATGAGGCAACACAGAAACACCCTGGTGATAGAATACTGACCGCTGCAGCGACTCCACTCTCAGCTGTAATCTTCTTGTCATTGGCCTCCATTTTTTGTATACAGTTGCTAACTCATTGGTTGGATGTACTTATGTTACCGGGAAGCGGCATAAACCCTCCCTAAACTGTGTTTGTGTGCTTTTTGTATTGTGTAATAACATATGCAAATAGTGCTGAGAAACTCAAGGGTGGAAAATCTCACTGCATCTACTTCAGTTATTGAGTTCAGGTATGGAAATATAGAAAATATTAACTGAAGTAAATCAGGATATAAAAACAATTTGAGGGCATTATAAAGGCTTTGAAAAAGGAGAAGGCTCGATAGTTTTACCCAGGAAGCTATTCTCCTGTGCGTTTTCAGTGCTGTCTTTCCCCTGTACGGTACCTCTCTGAATAACAAAACTGTTACTGGAGCGTCAGCCAGAAAACCCACCCCTTCAACCTCAAGTTTTCATTTGAATCTTTGCCCAAAACTCTTCAGCTTCTCTTGATAAACATGTGCAGAAACATAGAGCAGGTGCTGAACTGACTCATGGGAACTTGCGGCGTCTTTTGTTTTGTCTTGCAATTTATTTCTTAAAGTAGCCTGTTACAAAATGTCTTTCTTCAGCTTTGCAGAGTTTGGTGCTCAAGCGCTCTCTTTTTTTCCTGAGGTTGTTTTGGACTGCAGCTTCCATCTACCTTCGTACGAACCTTCACCTAGAAATATTCACCAGATATCCTCTTAAATTCATTTCTCAAGTTCGCTACTGCCAAGCCCCTGAGAATGGCAGAGAGGGAATAAACCATTTTTGGTAGCACTTTATTTTACAGTACGTATACTTCCATGGTACATACATGGTAAATATCCTGTACCTACAGGGAAATGTGTGGTAACACAAGGTACTTACCTGAACTGTATGTACATGGTAACTAATAAGAAACACGGCTGTACTTAACAGTTGTACATGCATGGTAATTAGTTTGTATGTACATACAAGTGTGGGTACTTACAGGTAGTGTCTGTACATGGTAAGTAATTAGATACTTCACTGTAACTACTAATGTAAATACATGGCAAATATGTAGTACTGATGGACAAGTGTGAATGTACAAAAATGCCCTTACATTATCTGTATATGGCAACTGATAAGAAACATTACTGTACATCCTAATGGTATTTACATGGTAAATATGTAGTACTTACGGACAAGTGTGGGTACAAACAGGCACGTCCTTACAGTATCCATTTATGGTAAGTAATAAGACACATTAATGTACATCCTAATGGTATGTACATGATAAATATGTAGTACTTATGGACTAGTGTGGGTACAAACAGGCACGTCCTTACAGTATCCATTTATGGTAAGTAATAAGAAACATTACTGTACATCTTAATGGTATGTACATGGTAAATATGTAGTACTTAAGTATGGTTAATAACAGCCACAAACAAACAGGGTACATTCATGATAACTAATGTGAAACTATATGTGCTTTGGAAGTTGGTTAGGAACACTGCAGTAACTGTGCAGCTCTGCATGTTAATGCTCAGCAGGCACAGTCCTTTTAAATAGGGATTTTGACATATGATAAGTTGTAAGTGTTATTATGAGTCTAGTAGCTACTGTATAAGTCCAAAGTAAAATCTGTCTACACGTATAATTATTAGCAATGCACACCATCAAAAATCTCTGTTGAATCAATTAGTTAAGAGAATCAGTGACATTAAAGAAGGAGGTAAGTTAACTGCAATGGCATTTACCATCGATTACTCAACAAGTACCTTGGTCCATGTTCTTACCCCCCAACTTGAGTACTGCATAACTTATACATGAACTAATAGGTACATTCACCAGTAAGTTCATAGTAAGTAAATGGAAATAGGACTGTAAAATAAAGTGCACCATTTTACACAAACATTACATAGTAATTACCAGTTCTTCCAACTTTGTTATAAGCACTGTTGAGATGAGCAATTTAGCATTAACAGTCATACACAAGCAATTGAAAAACAGCTATATTTTTATTAATTTATAGTGCACAAATCAGACAACATTCTTTGTACAGTATAAAAACAATTACTTTTTATTGACTAAACATGGTATCATCTAAAATTCATGTATACTTACCTGTACTTAAGTATATCTAAATATACATTAATAAGGTTTGCATGTTTCCTGATGCAGTGTGTTATCTTTAGCAGGATTACTCATAAAGAAATTCATATAGATGCTTTTCGTATTATACTCTATATGCAGCAGCAATATCTTGAAGCAGACAACCAAGAACACCTTTGGGATGTTGTTTCCCCCTCCAATAATGCCATTCAATAAAGGCAAGTTGATTTTTCAATGTCTTTAGAGTCATGTTACCCCTATAACGGTATACTTCACTTTTGTAGGTTCTCCATGCACGTTCTATATGCTGCGTATGAGCTCCTGTTTGTGGGTGCACAAAGAAACGACTGTGGTTGACCTGATAGTGAATAAAGCCATGCTGACTAAGTCTTCTATAAGCTGGCCAGTCATCACTGAGTTAAGTGCTTTCTTGACGCACATACTTCTCAACAATGGGAATCAATTTTCCAGCTGTTCTTCGTTTCACTACTTTGAGCACAGGTCTCCTTCGTCTTCTTTTGACTTCAATCATGCCAAACACCCATGCCTTTCTCCGCCAGGTGTTTCCAAAGCGTCCACGTGCATACTATAAGGGTATAAGGGTAATATAACAAACATGGAACTAGTCATAATGCAAATGATCACAGTCCATTAGTTTATTATTATCTTGTAAAAAAAAAATATAAATACCTTTCGCTTGTGGCAAAATTTGCTTTCATCCAGGACTATAAAGGCCCTTGGTCCACCAATTCTCATCTTTCTTTCTCTTCGCAATTTTTGTATTGATTTAACACATACTGTTTTGAGTTTTTTGGTGATCTTTGTAAGTGTTGCAGAACTGCCACACAAACCCTCCTCAAGCATATCCACCTGACGGAGACGTAATCCTTGAGCAAATTTAAAGGAAAGTAATAACATTTAGATTAATATAACAGTGTTTTCCAACCTGTTTGTCTTAAATATACCCCTATCCCCATCTACAGGTTCAAGTTCAACCTATTAATCAATATGAAACTAAAGATGTTTACTGAACACTAAATTAAAATAGTCTCAAAACCATTTGTGTGAAAAAGATTTACATATTTCGAAATTATGAGATTAAATCACAATTTATTTTGATTTATTGACATCCATATTATTTTAGGTCTTAAACGTGTAAGGTATTACATTTTCTGGTAAGGGGCAATATTTAACCCCTTGAATCGATTTCTAGTGGTATTGACTATAACAATTGAAAATGACTTGATGACTAAAATTACTAAAACTGCCAGTGAAAGCAAGTTAGTTTCTTAATCAGTGGGTCATTATATAATTTATTTCAACTGATTTGTTAAAACTAATTTGTTTATTTTGCTACTGTCATATCAGGTACAGGTAAATACATATGAGAATACATATTTTAATATTGTTCATAGTTCACAACTGTATGTATGCATAAGAGCTGTTAACATCATTAAATAGTTAAAATATGAACTAGGATTATTTACCTGTGAATGACCTTCATATAGGAGTCAAGGGTAACATGACTTCTGGTAAAAATAGAACCATTACGTATGGAGACAGACACATCTTTGTGCCGATTTCTCCTACACATCCTGCAATGATGATAGACATCAGTTTACAAAAGGTTTTGGGACCTTCTTCTTTACGTTAGAAATTTTAAATTTAAAACCATTATTAAAAGTTATGTACTGTCATAGCTTGCAAAAAAAAAAAAAAAAAGGTGGGATCACTTACCATCGATATCCATCTTTTGTTGCATTACTTTTTTGAAGATTCATCCTCTTTTTGCATACTGGACACTTCTTTTTTCTAAGCAGAAGTCTGTGTTTCTGAAGCCATTTAATGAGTGACTTCTGTTTTCCATAAATGCTCCGTAATAAATGTCTGACTAAACTCATTTTATTAATTCCAGTAGCTAAACGAGTTAATCTTTGTGTAATATTGTATTACTATCAGCCTCTAAAAATAAAAAGTCCGCCAAAACTAACAATCTGAATACTGATTGGCCGTTTTATGAACACGTTTTTGCTCATGTAGCCAATCAGCTTTTAAACAGGAAGCCCGCCCTTCCGGTATTTGAAATTGTCAGCGATAAGCAATCGCATCAATCAATAATTTCCTGTTGGTCGCGTTAAGGTACGTTATCATGTAAAAACAATATACATACTAGCAGTGTATACGTATTTGTAGCGAATATTTTCGGTTCTTTTGGTTCTGGACCAAGAGGGTGGAACTCTGCAGAAATTTGCAAAAAAGTGCAAGGAATATCTGGATACAAAACCAGAAGTCATGAGTAAAATCATTAGATTTTACCTAGATTTATTTTAAGCCCATTTTATTGATTAAAAAACAAAGTGTGAATGTTCCCCTCACTTTGTTGTCTTTAAGTTCACCCTGTCTTGTGTTATGTTTCTAGATAAAGTACAATGTTTTATAGACAATGTATAACTTGGAACTAAATGGCTCTTTTAAGTTTCTTCTCTGTTATGCACAATAGTGCAATCTATTTTACAGTGCATTACTAACATGGACGTCTAACATGTTATTGTCCTTATTGATGCCATTGAAAAAACAAAATGGTTAACAAATAAAGTCATTGTTTTGATGCACTATGTATGTACTGTAGTGTATTAAGAACTGTTAATTCTACATTGCTTTCATGTCATCTTTTACAGTCCTTACTAGTTGATATGCCATATAGTGGTGTATATGGACTAAGCTTATAACAAAGTTGGAAGAACTGGTAATTACTATGTAATGTTTGTGTAAAATGGTGCACTTTATTTTACAGTCCTATTTCCATTTACTTACTATGAACGTACTGGTGAATGTACCTATTAGTTCATGTATAAGTTATGCAGTACTCAAGTTGGGGGGTAAGAACATGGACCAAGGTACTTGTTGAGTAATCGATGGTAAATGCCATTGCAGTTAACTTACCTCCTTCTTTAATGTCACTGATTCTCTCAACTAATTGATTCAACAGAGATTTTTGATGGTGTGCATTGCTAATAATTATACGTGTAGACAGATTTTACTTTGGACTTATACAGTAGCTACTAGACTCATAATAACACTTACAACTTATCATATGTCAAAATCCCTATTTAAAAGGACTGTGCCTGCTGAGCATTAACATGCAGAGCTGCACAGTTACTGCAGTGTTCCTAACCAACTTCCAAAGCACATATAGTTTCACATTAGTTATCATGAATGTACCCTGTTTGTTTGTGGCTGTTATTAACCATACTTAAGTACTACATATTTACCATGTACATACCATTAAGATGTACAGAAATGTTTCTTATTACTTACCATAAATGGATACTGTAAGGACGTGCCTGTTTGTACCCACACTAGTCCATAAGTACTACATATTTATCATGTACATACCATTAGGATGTACATTAATGTGTCTTATTACTTACCATAAATGGATACTGTAAGGACGTGCCTGTTTGTACCCACACTTGTCCGTAAGTACTACATATTTACCATGTAAATACCATTAGGATGTACAGTAATGTTTCTTATCAGTTGCCATATACAGATAATGTAAGTGCATTTTTGTACATTCACACTTGTCCATCAGTACTACATATTTGCCATGTATTTACATTAGTAGTTACAGTGAAGTATCTAATTACTTACCATGTACAGACACTACCTGTAAGTACCCACACTTGTATGTACATACAAACTAATTACCATGCATGTACAACTGTTAAGTACAGCCGTGTTTCTTATTAGTTACCATGTACATACAGTTCAGGTAAGTACCTTGTGTTACCACATATTTCCCTGTAGGTACAGGATATTTACCATGTATGTACCATGGAAGTACACGTACTGTAAAATAAAGTGCTACCCAATTTTTTGTGATAGCAGGTCAGGCAGTACTCTATTAACTCATTATAATACAATGAAAATAACAATAGTTAATTGCCATTGGTTTCTTTAAAATCCACACCCTGGAAGTTATTGTAAATAATCAGTTGGGAATGCATTATTGAGGTCAAATGTGAGAACTAATAAATAAAATACTTCTAAAAAGTACTTCAGTCATTTTTGGCAATTAAAAACAAATGCGTGTGTGTTTAATTTAACTTTGAAGTAGTGAAATTTATATTCATCAAAGAATCCTGAAAAAAATGTTTCACAGTTTGCATAAAATATGAAGATTATTACACACAAAATCAACATATTTCTGAAAGATAATGTGACACTAAAGTCTGGAGTAATGGCGGCTGAAAATTCAGCTTTGCCATCACATGAATAAATTGCATTTTAATAAAAATAAATATATAAAAATAGAAAGTTGTTTTAAATTGTAATATACTTTTACAATATTACAGTTTTTACTGTATCAAATAAATGTAGCATTTGTAAGAATGCGAGGCTTCTTTCAAAAACAAATCTTATGGAGCCTAAGCTTTTGAACGCTAGTGTGTTGTTACAGGTTTATCATACATTGTCAGATGTCATTAAAATTACCCTTGTGATATTTTGAAAGGCACTTTTGTAGTTTAAAAACAAAAACTGCAGCAAGTACACATCATTTCCTCATGGATTAATCTGAGGGCCTTGGTTTCATTAGAGCTTAATCATCTATAGATATCATTGTCTAAGTCTGTGGAAGCGGATGTTGATGTGTTAACCCAGCTCTCTGCTCACGTTACCTCACCAGCAGTTAGCTGATCTGAAGGCTGGGCCGATAGATGTTCTTCCAGTCAAACCGGCTTTTTTTTGACTCTGTGGCTTTTAAGATGAGAGGTGAGAGAGAGAGCTTGTAAAGCCGGTCAGGTGAGCATTTTGCTTTGTTAACAAATCTTAAGCCATGTGCAGACTTTGTTTTAAATCATCAGGTTACCTTTTATCAATGACCTTTGATCTGGATATACTTCATACTTGGGTATAAGGCCACAGTATGTGTTTCCATAGCTGGGTTAAATTCAACATTTGTAGGGCTGGATAATGCTAATCATCCACTCATTTGCGGAAGTTATCTTCAAACAATTAAAGAGGAAATTGGTTTGTCGTGACATCATGCTAACAAAAATTTTATCTTCAGTGTTAAATGAACACTGTTATCAGCTTTTTTTTTAAGACCGGTGTCCTGACATTTTATCCTACCTGTCAGATTTTCCTACCAGGGTTTACTGCGCATGCGCACATCAACATTGCATCCTTTTTCTCATGCTTAACAAAGAGATTTCATGTATTTTCATTACTGTAGGGTTTTACACCATTTTACCGGTAGCATTTTCATTGTCGAATTGTATTACCCACTGTTTTAATGGGTAGTAGTAAAATCTGACAGGGTACGACAAATGGACAGAACATTGGCTAGTTTGGGTATACTGGTGCTTCCAAATAATCCATGTCAGTGTAAAGTTTCATAATTTTAAAACTCAAAAATATGTAAAGTTTCTTCAAAAAACTCTGATGATGACGTCTGGTAGATGTCATTGGAAACACAGCTGACCCACATGGCAGTCCTGCATGCATTGCATTTTTTCAGTAAATGCTACAATAAGGGCTGACAAATGATAACACTGATGTCTGAACTGTCTCAGATCATTCCAACAAAGTATTATATGGCTCTTGTATGCTTCCCTTTCTTAGCTCAATTACAAGAACTTAATCTGACTTTGTCTTATGCAGTATTAATCAGCAGCGCCTTTCTGTCGCCTCAAAAATAGCCAAGTTGTCATTTCACTGATTAGAAATGTAATAAAGCAAAAAAAATGTAATAAAAAATATTGGCAATGTGGACAA